>NC_089837.1:495721334-496346691 GCF_035609145.1 Eleutherodactylus coqui | reverse complement strand
GACCTAAAATAAGAATAACTTACCCGCAGCAGTCTTCTCTTCTTCACGTCCGGATCTTCTTTCTTCGGCCCGGCGCATGCGCACGGCACGCCGCCAACGTGCCGAGCACATCCGCCGGCCGAAGAAAGAAGATCTGCCCAGTCCGCTGCGGGTAAGTTTAATCTTCTTTTCAGCGCTCGTGTCCGCGGGACAGGAGGGACCTGCTGCGGATTCTCCATGGAGAATCCATAGCGGGCCTGATTTTCCCCATGGACATGAGGCCTTACTGGAATCTACACCACGACAAATTGCTGCTGTTCTAAAAGCCAAAGGAGGTGCAAGATGCTACTAGATGAGGGTCTCTAATAAAGTGGCCATAAAGTGTAGTCTGGTATTTTCTCAAAACCCCAAAGCAGAATATTGAGCAGGGAGCCAATAAAGACGCTCCATAACCAGATAGATACTTACCTTTGATTTACTCTTTTTGATCATCTGCTGCCTATAAGATTCTATTGATTCCAGATGAAGGGAGTTTTACTGTATTGCTCATATGATATGACGGATGTCTCTTGCTAACAGTGGATTTTCTGTATATCTTCCTCGCAGTACACAACGGACCTGAAAGCGGCAGTAAAGTCATGGTCCAGTTCCCCCGATGTCAGAGTAAGGAGATCCCCAAGAGCGACATGTTGCAGGACAATAAATGGAACTACCTGCGAGGACCCTTCAAGGAAGTGCAGTGGAATAAAATGGAGGGGCGTAATTTTGTATATAAGATGGAATTATTGATGGCTGCTCTGACACCTTGCTAGACCGTGTATATGGCGCTGTATTGCGGATATTCCTGGGACACAACCCGTGAATCGACGCTATCCTTTCATTTAAATAAAAAAAATTTTTTTTTTCTAGGTTTGTCTCTTTTTTTTGTATGCATTCTCATTTATTTATAGTAGGGACCAGCAGATCTGTATACAGTGGTGCCTTGGGTTAAGAGTTTAATTCATTCTGTGACGGAGCTCTTGACCCAAAACACTCTCTTAAAACCAGTTTCCCCATTGGAATGAATGGAAACGCCATTAATCCGTTCCGGATCGTGAAGCTCTGCTGATTTCTCTGAAATTGTCCCTAGCTGCAGTAAAAAAATAAATAAAATACATACTCACCTGTCTGCCGCGGCTCAGGCGCGTCTAGCTGCCCCTGTTCTCCCTGCACTGCTATGAAACTTTTCAGCAGGCAGGGATTAATACTGGAGGGCGAACAAGCGGCGGCTAGACACGCCTGAGTCCCAGCAGCGGCGGACAGGTGAGTGTATGTATATATTTTTTACTGCAGCTAGGGGTGATTTTCAGGGAAGGGCTTATGATTTTAGCCCTTCCCCGAAAATCACTACAGGGGGCTGTCTGCAGGCCATTGCTTTCAATTGGGCCACCAGCAGCAGCAGCGGCCCCATTCAGAGCAAGGCTCTTAACCCAAGTTTTTGCTCCTAAGTCAAAGCAAAAATTTGTGAGAGGGCCTGCCCTCAAGTCAAAAAGCTTGTAAGTTGGCACTCTTTACCCAAGGTATCACTGTAGGTCCCTACTACTCATAGTAATTATTAGGAAATTTATAGTACCAGTGTTTCTGGTGGCACAATGCGCCACACAGCTGTGCTACATGGTATATCCATTATGCTCTCCACACATCACACACACACACACACACGGCTCTACTACATGCATCCTGATTCACACACATAGCTGTGCTACATGGTACATCCATTATGATCCTCACACACACACACAGCTCTACTACATCCATCCTGATTCACACACAGCTGTGGTAGATCCATGCGGATTTCCAGACATCACCAGCTCAGCAGAATCCTGGATACAGTGATCAGCCCCTGGTCATGTGATCCCTGACTCCACCCATACAGGTGATAACATGACAGTGATGTCATCACAGGTCCTTGTGATTGCTGTCGGCTTATCCAGTATACAGTACTTACTACCCAACTGCACAATGGCTCCTCCCATAGCAGTGATGTCACCACAGGTCCTTCAGGCCGCCGGATCTCTGTGGTGGTGGTAGGTCGGTGTCTCCTGTCAGGACCGCTGAGTTGTGTCTGAGATAATAACGGCTTAGTTGTATTCTCATTTTGTTAGTTTTGTCCTCCTCTTTCCCCCCCCCCCCCCCCCCCCCCCCCCCCCCCCTCCAAGAGCCCTAACTGTGGTGTTCTTTTGTCGGTCAGGCTCTGTGTTTTATATATGATGTCACTGGGGCGGAGCATTAATTATATATTATTCTGATGCATGCACCTTTTTACGGTGCTGCATCAGAAGCCTGGCACAGGTCTCCCATGCTAGGAAGTGGGTGCTCTGCTATTTTGGATGGCAGCCTGGCACTTGCTCTAACAGCAGGGACTCGAGAATCCGCTGATCCATGGTGTTTAATCCTTTACATGCTGCAGCATGTAAAGAGTTGACAAGAGAAGGGCTCTCCCTCTTCCACCCATCAGACCCTAACGATGTGATCTCAGAGACCTGATAGATTGCTATGGCACCCAGAGGTTTGAAGATTGCTACCAGGTCTGTCAGCTACAGTGGCATATGCAGCTCTGCCTCTGGCTGATCTTCGTAGGCTTTATAATACACTGCTATACTGGAGTACAGCAGTTTATTATATGAATGATCAAAAGTGGTGAAACTCAAGTCCCGTAGTGGGACAAAAGTAAAATAAATAAAAAACAAAGTCAGAACTTCCTCTCCATAGTGTGTGTATGTATATGTGTGTATAATATATATAGCCACAAATTTGGTATGGCTGTGTTCGTAATGACCCAAGTAAAAGTTAGTACATTATTTAACCTGCACACTGCAAGCTGTGAAAGAAAAAAAAATAAAAAATTGGTGAAATGCCTATTTTAAATAGCTATTATCTCAGCTTACCAGAAATTGAGTAGAATGCAATCAAAGTTGTATGGATAAACAAATGGTACAATTAAAAAGTAGAATTCGTCTCACAAAGAGAAAAAAAAAAAAAAAACACCTTGATGAAAACTGAAAAATGTTAGGGGCCTTTGAGTGTGGCAATAGGGGGGGAAAAAAACACTTGTATAGTTTTTTGTTTTTTTTTCCTTTTATTTGCTGCAAGTGGAATTTACTTCACTTTATAATTTGTATGAGGCTCGTGACACACAAGTGTATTACAGCTACATTTATGCATCTGTAATATGGATGAGCATCTCAACCTGGTCGCCAGTAGCCTGATCCGAACTGCGATGCTCAGAGTTCAAATCAGGGCAGGACACTCCTTCATATTACAGATACATAAATGTGGCTGTAATAAGCTTGTGTGGCACCAGCCTAAGGCTGCATTCACACGAACGTATATCGGCTCGGTTTTCACGCCGAGCCGATATAAGTCGTCCCCATCTGCAGGGGGGGTGAGGATGGAAGAGCCAGGAGCATGTACCGAGCTCCCGCCCCCTCTCTGCCTCCTCTCCGCCCCTCTGCACTATTTGCAATGGGGAGAGGCGGGACAGGGGTGGGTCTAATTCACAGAACTTAGCCCTGCCCCCATTCTGCCTCTCCCCATTGCAAATAGTGCAGAGGGGCGGAGAGGGGGCGGGATTTCCCCCCCCCCTCCCCGCGCACATGAGGACGACGTATATCAGCTCGGCGTGAAAACCGAGCCGATATACGTTCGTGGGAATGCAGCCTAAAAGATATACGTTAAAGGGGTTGTTCTGGACAGTGATATTAATGATCTTCCTTCAAGAGAGGTCATGGATATCAGATCAGTGGGGGTCTGCCGCTCGGGATCCCCGCTGATGAGCTGTTAAAAGAGATTGTAGCGCTTGTATGAGTACCGTGGCCACTTCACTACATGCAGTGCTGTATATTTCATAGCTGCTGTGCCTGGTATAATAACTCAGTCCCATTATGCCATGGGAGATGAATGGGATGTCAGTCTAGAGAACAGGTAATGATGCTCACCTGAGCACCAAGGCTTTTGAAGCTGCTGACTGGTGTGTGTCCTGAGCGGTAGACCCCACCGATCTGATATTGATGACTCATCCAAGGATAGGTAATCAATCTTGATCCTAATAAATCCCTTTTAAACTTGATTATAACTATATACAGTGAGCTCCTCCTAGTGGTGGCTGCAGGTAGCCAGAATTTTACACTTTGCGTAGGTTAAAAGTTGTATTTGCTCAAGGGTTTCCATCGCCTCCCAGTTCCTCCAAGGCCTTCCCAGACACTTCCAGCAACAGATAAGAGAGTTTTAAGTTTTTTTTTAACTATACAAAGTTTATATTCAGGGCAGTAGGGGTGATTATGCATCTTTTACTAAAATAGATCACTAGAGGTCCTTGTTCGAAGCTTAAATGCCCCTTCTGCCTGCATACTGCTATGTCCATGTAGATGATGAGGAGCTCCAACTAAGAATGGAAAAGATCTTAAGCAATTGAGCCTGGAATTTAGACACATTTTTGAGATTAAAGGACTACCTTGTTCCATAATCCCAGTGCCATGTGCATAATCTACCATTCATTATAGTCTATGGGACATTGGATTCAGCCGAACTCACTCCCAAATCTTCCATAGATGGGAGTGGACAACTCGATCTGAGACTGATAGTCATTACTCGGACATCATTGGTGTTCAGTGCTTTGCAGTACTGAGGTCTTCATACTAGAACCTGTACGGCTTCTGTAAGATCTACTCTTGTTTTTGTGTGTTTCCTGATCATAACGTCTATTGTTATAGTTTATATAAACCGCAGTCTGCCCTCCGCTCATCTATTGTATGAAGGTAAGCAGGAGGGAGCGAGGCAATTGGACTACCTGCAGCTACCTGTAATCATGGAGACAATGGGCCTACATACACAAAATGCAGTAGGATATTTTGGGCTCAAAGTCTTTAACCCTTTCCAATCCAATCTCCCTGCCAACCTCACATTCCCCAGCTCTTATTTATTTTGGGTGGGAAAGCGTGTTGTGGATTCCTTGTAATTACTCAACAGAAACACATAAAAATGAACTGACATGATGATTTTATTGTCATTTTTTTTTTTAATTAACACTTTCCAATCCAGTGTCGGCCCTCATCCAAAGTTTGGTTTCCCTGCATAGCGCCGATGTTGGTGACTGTTCTGCATATGTATGTTATAGTTTGGAGCTTTCTGATGGAGCGCAGTCCTGTATACTGAAAAAAAGTTTGGTACAATTTCAAATCACAAAGCCATATAAGAATTTGGGAGTATAAATTTATAATCACTTTTGACACTTTCAACAGAGGCTTACATTCCTCAAGAGGAATCATGCGTGAATGAGAAGTATGAGAAAGCTATAGCAGAGATAACACTGCTGGCCTGGTGACCCCCTAACACTAATTCAGAGACCATAAAACCTTCACATCTTCATCAGTGGACTTTTTAAAGTATTTAACCCTTTACTCATCTTGTCATATTCTTTGAAGTGCAAATTAATGACATGTATGTGCCTTGTAATAAGTGTGTGTGTGTAATATATATATATATATATATATATATATATATATATATATATATATATATATATATAAATTTTAATTTATTCATGCCTCTTCAGATCTATTTCATTATGCCTGAGGAATAACCCTGTGAGGTTGGAAAGCTCGCTATAACATCCTGTATTTTTGTTAGCCATTAAAAGGTATCAGATGTACAAGATTACTTGGTTTCTCTTGCTGAGAACAGCCACATTATCCTGTATACTGTGACATACATATGCAGAACAACCCCTGACATTGGAGCGCTGTCCTGCTTGCTCTTAGTAACATGACCTCGTCCGACATCAGAGCTACGCAGGGAAGGTTTGTGGTGTCACCCAGTACAGTCTCAAGAGCATGGAGCAGATACCAGGACTTGAGGAGAGCTGGACGGGGCCGTAGAAGGGCAGCAACCCAGCATTAGGACTGGAGGAGCAGGAGCGCTGCCAGAGCCTACAAAGTGACCCCCAGTAGGCTACTGGTCTGTATGCTTTGGACCAAACTGTTCGATAGTGGCATCCATATTCACAACTCAACACCATTCAATCGGCATAGGCCAGAGTAATTGATTTTGTGGGTGACTAGGAGTGCAGCCCTCAATTGGATGATGATTGAGGTTTATATGGACTGTTGATATGTCATTTTTTTTCATCGAATTACATAGTCTATAAATCACATTAAACAAATTCAGTATTTTCCAGAGTTCCGTAGCAGTAGTTTCAAAGCCACTAGGGGTCAGTATGTTATTTAAGCATTATCTCCACAATGGGGCTTTTTTCCTCTATTTTTCCTGATATACAGGTGTGCCTAAATCTGAGAATAGGCCTGCACATGTCTTGTAGCCCCGTCATGCCCAATGGGGATTAGGTTTCTATGGACCTCTCCATAAGTGAATGTCTTATCTGTCTTGCCCACACGCACATCACTTGTCCTGCTCTTCTACTTTGTGAAAAATCTGTCACCAACTATTAGTACCATAAACTAAGTTACGGTGCTTCTAGTTTAGGTGATGTGGAGTGCAGGGCGTCGCTTTTCATGCTTACCCTGTCCCCCACTGCTGCGGAGACCCCAGCAAACTCAGTGCACACACAGCAAGCGTGCCTCTTTTCAGAAGACTGTGGGTGCGATGTCTTCGCTGGAGGGACGCCACAGGAACAGGGTAACAGGTGAGTATAACAAGAGACTTCCCGCCACGACCCCACACCGCCCTCCGGAGTTGGAATGCATGCTGAGCTATCCACATGATGTCATTTGTTGTCGATCATGGAAGCATTTACTTTGCACTATTAATCCGGTGAAGGAACCAGGAATCAAGTGTTTAAAATAATATGTGGCATCTGGAATTTATATTAGAGGATACCTTGTATCTCAGTGAGGCATGTTGCCCGTTTACTGCTAAAGAGTGCCAATTCCAACAAATCTAGAAACTTTCACTCATTACCTTGCATTCAGTTAGCGAGTCCTCACTATTGCCCTGGATCTACACACTGCATTATACCCTTTGCAAACTTCATACCCATTAGGGACGTTTTAAGGTATAGATGGAATAATATCATAAGGCCCATTTACACGCAAAGATAATCAGTCGAAAGATTCGAATTGTTTTGCTTCAACTGCTAATGGACACTAATGTCAATTAGCAGATTTTCACTTTAATTTGCATGTAAATGAGCTCCTTTGCTCTGCCAGTGGGCTGCAAGCTGAATGCAATGTAATCAGCAGCTCCTGTGGAGAACACATCACCATGGACAGCAAACACAGCATGCGGTCTGTGTTAGCTTCTCTCCAGCTGAACAGTGGATTTTATGCTCACCTAAAAATCATCGTTCAGTCGGGGAGTGAAAGATGGGAGCATTTACACACAACGATTATCGCTCAAACGCTGGCAGATTTTGAGCGATAATCATTGGGTGTAAATGGGCCTTTAGAGTCCGTGACTACTCATCAATAGAAGTCTGATCCATGAAGCTCCACATCATTCTGGCCATTTCTTCTTAAAGCAGCTAGCACTTTAAAAGAACAGGACTTGCAGATGACTGAACATGGCAGCTCTAGTACATCAGACCCTCACACTCTTGGGGTCATATGGAAAGTCACACATCCTACAGTTTGTTTATGGAGATTGGCTTATCTGTATGCTTAAAGGGTTTCTCTGCTTCGCATAACAGTTGTCTGTGATAAAGTTATTGTCAAGAGACACTTCAAAGTGTCCCCAACTGGGACTCCCAGTGCTAACCTATGCAGAAACCTGGCAGTAAGTGTTGAATTCTCCTGCAGTGCCCCCACAGGGAAAATGAAGCATTACAGCAGCACTTATTCACATGGATAGGTTATCTTTGTAATGCAGAATCGGTGCTGAAAAACAAAGTACAAATTATACTGGAGCGCTCCAGGTGGATTTAGTTACAAATATGAATTGAATGCAAAATGACTCCAAAATGCAATTCACATGCGTAGATATACTTAGCAAATCATCCCCTTAATCCAGAAAGGCTTTTAACAAAATTCCTTGGCCAGTGAAACATCCGGTGGACCACCAGGAACTACGCAGGAAATATTCGCCAATTAAGTTTATTAGACAACCAAAGCTCGACGCATTTCGGGAAACAGTCTCCCCTTTCTCAGGATACATAACACCATAAAACCGTACTTCCTGTCTGGAACGCAGCAGGTTATTATATAGACAGGGAATGGAGGAGATCAGGGTTTGGGACGTACATGACCTGATAAATATAAGGAGCCTGAGTGGCACTCCTATGGGGCTTACAAATACAAAGGCTCATAGTTAGTCAACACATCATCATGAAACGCAACTATTTAAGAAAGTTTTTGGAGGAAAAAATACACAATTTGACCAGGCTGAGCATCCTATGAGCTTTTACAGGAAAGAATAACCTAGAAGACATCTACCTCAGGAAGCCATGAAGACCTGATGGAACAATTCCAATTATCAGTGAGCACAGCTGATGTTTTTGCCTTCTTGACTGTTACATAAACTGTCTATAGGAGGACGCAATGGAAACTACAGGGGTTCTTTTTCACAGTGCTGCCCATAGACATGGGCCACTAGCACTTAATGGACATTCCACGCCTGACCATCATGCCAATTAATAAGTTGTGGTGAACATAATAGCCATCTGAGCAGACCAGAAATGTTGTTATCGCCAAGCGCAGGCAGTCTAAAAGGGAACAAGGTGATCATCAAAGAGCTCAGCATCCCGGTTCCAACAGTTCCAAATGTTATTGAGAAGTTTGCTATTCATGAAGATAGCCAAGAACCCTCCATGACGTGGTGGAAGGAGGAAAATTGATGAGAAGACTCCATGAAGTTTGGTTGGAAATGTGGCAAAGAAACTACATACAACATCCAAAGAACTTCAGGCTGAGCCGGAGACATCTAGAGTGATGGGTTCACCCCATACTACTTGTGGCACACTGAACAAAACAGATCTCTACGGGCTAATGCCAAGGATGACTCCGCTGCTTAACCCCTTAGTGACAGAGCTTTTTTTTTTTTTTTTTTTTTTTTTTTCTATTTTCGTTTTTTCCTCCCCCCTTTTAAATAATCCTAACTCCTTAATATATCCATCGACGTCGCTGTCTGAGAGCTTGTCTTTTGCGGGACGAGTTGTATTTTTCAATGGTACCATACAATGTACTGAAAAACGTTTAAGAAATTCTAAGTGGAGAGAAATGGAAAAAAATAAAATTCCGCCATCTTTCAGTGCGTCTTGCTTCTACGGCGCACAAACTGCAACAAAAGCGACATGATAACTTTATTATATGGGTCAGTACGATTACTACGATACCAGACTTATGTAGTTTGGGGTTTTTTTTTTGCTGTAGTACTTGTATTTTTTTAAAGATATTTAATTTTTTTAAAATCATTTTCTGCCGCCATCTTCTGCACGCAACAGCTTTTTTATTTTTCAATCGACATAGTTCTGTGAGGGCTCATTTTTTGTGGGACGTCCTGTAGTTTGCATTGGTACAATTTTGGAATACATATGACTTTTTGATCGCTTTTTATTGCATTTTTTTCTTGGAAACAGGGTGGCCAAAAAAGCGCATTTCTGTCTTTTTTTTTCTGACAAAGTTCATCATGTGGGGTAAAAAATGTGTTACTTTGATAGATCGGACTTTTCTGGTCACAGCGATACCAAATATCTATTTTTGATTTATTATTTAGATTCTTTTATTATAAATATGGCAAAAGATGTTTTGTTTTTTTACTTTTATTACTTTTTTTTTTAATTACTTAAACTTTATTGTTCTCATTTTACTCATCATACTGCCATCAGACAGGCAGTCTATCAAGCCACCCCACAGAGATGGATTGATAGGCATTCTGCCATGAAAGCCCTGTGGCAATTCAGAAGGCCCCTGGCGGCCATAACACCCGCACGACTCCCTGCAATCTCATTGCGGGGAACCGTACAGGACTCCCGAATGTCGTTTGGGGGACTTAAATGCCACTGTCAAAATTGACAGCAGCATTTAAAGCAGTGGTTCCCAAAGTGGTCTATATGGATCCCCCGGGGTCGATTTTGACTTGCTGGGGGTCTATCTCAGCAAGAAAAACATTTGGGGGTGCAGAGATGTAAATGGGGGTCCATGTGAGCAGACTCCATTTAGGCATAATACACCTTCCACAGATTGTGTACAGAATACTTATAATAGGCACAGGCATTACTGACCTCTGATAGTTCATAAAATTGTTTATGTAGAGTTCGCGCAAAACTCCTTGGGCTCCGGCGATGGACGCAACAGACCTATGCAGCCGCTAATTTACCTATAAAGTTTCTACTGTGCATCGCAGTCACATGATCTGCCAGAGCCCAAGAAGTTTTACGCAAACTATACCCATCTGCTTTGTGGTGTGTCTTGGTCATGGGCAACTTCTCAAGTTCTCATACCAGCAGCAATGTATCGCGCCGTCCCTGTTGCTTATCCTGCATTATGGACTATCGCCAGAAAGGTTCTAATAGTTTTCCCATCTTCATGCCTCGTGGCAAGGGGTTTAGCGCGGCGCCAATCTTATCACAAAAAAAAAGCAAGAATTTTACCAGGTTCTGATTTGTTTCGTCCCAAATACAAATACTTACTTGCATTTTGTGTCTTTTCAATAAAGATCTGAATAAAAATTCTACATGTTTTTCTTTTTTTTTTACAATTGTTTACTCTACAAAAAAACCCTAAGTGAGCAGCGCGGTCAGCTGGGAAAAACTCAGTTTGACTTTAATAAGTTAAGGAAAATTCAATATTAGGTCAGCTGCACACAGATGGATTTGCATCGCAGAATCTGAGGCGGGCGTCCGCCTCCAGATTCCGCAGCAAATACCGCCCATAACATGCTAGTAAAAAAAAAAAGCTTTTTCCTGGACACGAGCGGGAATCAATTGTGATTTTCCACCCATGGAGGAAAAGTCTCAGCATGTTCAATTTTTAAGCGGATTCCACGTGGACGGCTTCCATTGAGGTCAATGGAAGCCATCCGACCCGCGGCCCTTCCCGCAATTGGCAGATTCCGCATCATCGCTATGCTGTGGCGCGGGAAGAGCAAGGGTTTAAAAATAAAATCTGTACTGCGCATATCCAGCGGCGACATATGCGGACAATCCACAGTATAGAAAAGAAGAAGGAATGACAGGTACGCACGCATGCCAGCTAGGCACAGTGTCAGATTCCACTGAGGGCTCCCACATGCGGAATCTGAGCCGGTCGTGTGCAGCCGGCCTTAGGCCGGCAGGTAGGGGGTCTACGGAAAGCAAAAAAAATTGGTAAGTGGTCTACAGGGGAATCTCTGATTTAAAAGGTTAACAGCCCTGATGAGTCGGGCGGCTTATCAGGGCTATTGCCGCCGGGTGTCAGCTGTAAGTAGCAGGCGACACCCATGATGTATGGGGGGAGATCACCCAACGATCTCTCTTCATACATGTCCTGCAGCCGCAGGACGTAAAAACACTATAGGGCTGTCTGTAAAAGGTTAAAGAAAGGCAGAAAAATAGAGTGACTGAGCCTTTCCAAAAGTTATACAGACAAACAACAGTCCTTCTGGGAAAATGTTCTGTCGGCAGATGAAACCAAACTAGAGCTCTTTGGCAATGCATACCATTATTATTTTTATAGATGATTAAATGAAGCCTATAAAGAAAAGTGTCCCCCACCTACATGGTGGAGGAGCCATAATGTTGTCAGGATGCTCTGCCGATTCTGGGACTGGGGGAATTGAATATGTTACAGTGTAACAATCAGGTTCTTGGTCGGAGCCTCTTGTTTCGACCAGTCAGGGCTGATAGCGTAGTCAGGGTAGCCAGTGCTCGGTTCATGGGTAGTATTGGTTGCAGTACAATAGGAGCAGGCAGGTAGCATAGTCAGGGTGAAGCCAGTGTTCTGTACACAAGTCTATACATTTGCAGTGTGTGAGGAGCGGGCAGGTAGTGGAGCTCGACTACCGGCTTGGAGCACAATAATCACGCAGGGAGACTCAGGGCCAGGTTTATATAATGCAGCTAATCAAGGGACGAGGTGGAGCCAATCAGAAAAACAGGAGCAGCGAACCAGAATCAGGTCATGCAGGAGAGCTATCCAAAGGGCTGGATAGCTCAGCCGGTAGAGTGGCTGCCTGGAGTACAGGAGTTCCTGGGTTTGAGTCCCAACATACAGGAACAATTAAATCAGATTATCAGAGCATTTTAGAGCACACTAGGGTCCCAAGTGTAAGAAAACTACAAAATGGGTCCTATAGCAGGATGATGACCCAAAACACAAGAATGGGTAAGAAGGACTGGCATTGGAAATCTTTGTAGAGCGGAAATCGGCTATTGGGAAAAGAAACCTGCAATCATTCAAGATCCCGAGAGAACTGCAGTGGAGGAAACTACCGGCAGATGGGTGCAAGAAGCTGACAGATGTTACTAAAGGTTGTGCAACCAAGTATTAGGGAAGGAGCGTGTGATTCTGTCCATACCATATACTAGCGGTATTCTTTATCTCATGTATGGTGATGGGGAAACCTCTTTTTTGAATATATTTAAATACTGTAATGATACAAAGGTTGTAATATCCACTTATTTTTGAAGACGATGGCCTTTTTATACGGAACAATCAGGGGTCACCATGACTGTGCCCTATCTATGGCTCTCTCTCTTAAGTTACGGGACATCAGGGGTGCTTATTCCACCCAAGGGATTATTTGGCAGTAATTGCTGGTACATTGTGCATGGTCACTTAAGGAAAAGTAAAATAAGTATTTTCAGCATAACATCCTGTTAAAGCGATTGCAGCTTGTTGGCAGGATAAAGCGAGCTAAAGGGTGATAGGTCTTACAAGGTCAACTTCAATTTTCCAGCTCAACATCACTGGAGGGAACTAATGGGGAAGATACTGTTTTGCCTCCCAGCAAAAACAAGTTGTTTTTTTTGCACCAGCCCTGACTGGCGGATCGTCCCGGACATGTAACGATAATATTCACACAATGCTCTATAGCATCCGATGGCAGGATGATGTACGTCGTCTTTTAGTTGGATTGCGTCTCCATTTTCTCGTCTATATTATGTGTGTAAGCACATCAAACAGAAAACAAAGATCTCCGAAGTAAAACAGTCCAACATCTGTGTCAACATCTCAGCGGGATGCACCCAGCGTCTCATTCCTCTGCACTGCTGTGCTTAAATAATAATACATAATGTGACATGGTAGGGCAATGCAACGGAACAAGACAAAGACGACCACCCCTCCCCTCGCTTCTAATTTCCAATAAGGGGGTAAAAGTCTTGCAGAACTGAGGATTGGAGGTCGCCAACCCAGAGGAATTGTAGGATCGATCGCACTTATTGTGAATCATCATTACATGCCACAAGCACCTTTGCAAATTATTGGGTGACCGTGTTGTCTCAAAGGAGCTCCGATGTGATCAATAAGAGGTTATGACTTAGTAGAGTAATCACACAATGGATTGTCCGGTTTAGAAAACCCATTTTTCATACACCCTAGTATTGAATTCTGACTTGAAGGGGTTGTACCACAATTACAAGTTATCCAGCTGATGATTGGTGGAGGTCTCACTGCTTAGACACCCACCGATCTTGACAACAGAACTCCTGTATCCTGCTCTGCCTCTCACTGTGATGGTCGACTCTTCCCTTTCAATGACATCACTGACCAATTCTTCCCTTTAAATGACAGGAGCGCTGGCCGAGCATGCGCTGTCAACGCTCCATTTATTGCAATGGCGGTAACAGAGATACATTCCACTTGAGTATCTCCCCAGGCACATTGAAAGTGAATGGAGCGCTAGGGTGCTTGCAAAACCTGTACTCCATTCAAACTCCTCCTCACTGCGGAGAAAACGGGAGTCCCATTCTCGAGATCGTTGGGGGTCTTAGCACCGATCAGCAAGTCCTTCAATGAATAGAGGCAAAGGGGTTAGAGTTCACTTCAGCCGCCCACCTCCATTTACTGATCATAGGCAGTCGTTCATAGATGAACAAATGCCTGATAGTTGCTGGGTTTTCAGCCTGCTAAAGACCAAGAAACCCTGATAAGTGAGTGATTTCTTACTCAGTACCCTGTCGGCAGCCATGGGTACACGGGACCACAAACACCCCAAAATCGCTGCTTCCAGTGATTATTCGGGTCTATATCATCCCAGTGTCAAGGTACCTTAACATATCACATTAACTGATGTCCACCACCACTGCTACAGTCAGGATTAAACTGATAGTCTCCCAGTCATCTTCTTGGCACCTCTCCGACATTCACCAGTAGATCGTGATCAACAAGTTGGCAACCCAAGGTTTAAAGCCATGGCTTGTACATACATTGAAGACCAGAAAACATCTATTTCACAGTTACATTTATAAAACGTATATATCTATACAGTGCATTATCTTTACAAGCGCTCACAATTCACAATTCAATAACACTTATCCAAGCATCGACTCCAGTTATTCATCAATGCCAAGAAAGTGACAACTTAAACAAAGACTGTAAACAAAAGGCTCCATACAGTGCAAAGTAATACAATATCAATGTACATGTAGACCCTGTCATTACCATGCAGAGCTGGGGATAATACATGTTGGAACAGGTCATTGATGAGTGGGTCTTCCCCAGAAAGTAAAGGAATCTCAACTGACTGGTTGTATCACTGATAACATTCTGCATAGCGGTCTCTAGTTTGCACTGACCACTCTCTATGCACTCGGCCGGAAACTCCGATCCATTAGATGGAAAAGTCCTTCAAATATTAATGACAAATACTGTAGAACAGGTTGGGTAGGGCCTCATCCAGTGCGTACTTATCCACTGTCATGCCAACCTTGTGTATGGCATCCAATGCCCCCATCCCACCCCCAGGGACTGGTAAACATGACCTCGCACTGGACAATAGTCTCTGTAGTGGCTTGAGGTAGGTGGTCCATGCCGAAGAAGCTTTTAGGCTGAAATTATACGTAGCTCAATCTCTTCTGCTGCAAGGAACAAAGTTAGAAAGTTATTATAGCTTATTACACTCCAATCTATCACCTGACTTGATTTGTAAAGTACTTATGGTATACGTTGGTGCCATATAAAGAGAGATATTATGACTTCACCTATGGAGGATCAAATTATACAATTTAGGATTAGAGATGAGTGAGTATACTCGCTAAGGCACATTACTCTAGCGAGTAGTGCCTTAGCCGAGTATCTCCCCGCTAGTCTCTAAAGATTCGGGGGCCGGCGCGGGTGACAGGTGAGTTCCGGGGGTAGAGAGGGAGAGAGAGAGCTCCCCTCCGTTCCTCCTCGCTCTCCCCGCCCCCGAATCTTTAGAGACGAGCGGGGAGATACTCGGCTAAGGCACTACTCGCTCGAGTAATGTGCCTTAGCTAGTATACTCGCTCATCTCTATTTAGGATGCTTTCAGACGGGAGTATTAACCCTATAATTACACAGCCTATTATGGCCCAAAGGACGAAATGATTTTTGAGGGATTTTCATATTCATTTGTCAAAAAGCAAAACTTTTTTATTCTTCCTTCGACATGGCCGTATGAGGGCTTGTTTTTTGCGTGAGGAGCTGTCGTCGGGTTTTTGTGTACATATATTGTAAAACTTTTGTACATTTTTTTTGGAGGGCAACGAAAAAAGAATCACATCATTTCTGCCATAGTTTTTTGTACAGAGCTAATCATGCAGCATAAATGATATGATACATTTTTTCTGCAGGTTGGTACGATTACGACGATAGCAATATTATCATTTTTTTTTAGGTTTTAACACTTTTGCACAAAGAAACCTCTTTTTTTTTAAAGGAAATTATTTTTTTTTACATCGTTGCATTCAGAGTCCCATAACTTTTTTCATCTTTTCATGCACACAGCTCTGTGGGGGCTTGCTTTTTGCGTGATGAGCTGTAGTTTTATTGCTACCATTGTGGGGTACATATGGCTTTTTGATCAATTTTCTGGTGTCTTTTTGAGAAACAAAATGGATAAAATAAGCATTTTGCCTTGCCATGCAGGATAAATAGTGAATTTGATTTATGAAACAGGTCATTACAGATGCAATGATACCAAATATGTGGGTTTTTCAAAAATATTTTTTTATAAAAATGGGAAAGTACGCAAAAAAAGGTTTTTTTTGTTTTTTATAAAAACAGTGTAAAAGAAAAAAAAGTACATTTTTTATGTCCCTGTAGCGGGCTTGAATCATATAAGCTGTGATTGCTATGGTAATACTTTACAGTACTTTTGTATTGCAATGCATTATCACTTACAATAGCAATTTCAGACCATGGCAGGCCCAGACATCAATGCATGGCATCCCATCGGCCCTCCACGATTACATTGTCGGGTGACAGTGACGTCACAGAGGGAGCCCACTTTCTCTATAAACCCTTTGCCCGCCGCAATGTACATTGATCGCGATGTTGTCAACGATCCCCGCTATTGCAGCAGGAGGCCGGGTATCAGTCTCAGCCGGCTTCTGCTGCGAGATGGCGGGGCTCACTTCTGCATTAAGTACCCGCATCCAGGACAGAACCTTACGTCCTGTGGTATTAATGCCGCATTTATGCATCCGTAATACAGGCTTGTGTAC
Organism: Eleutherodactylus coqui; assembly: GCF_035609145.1. Classification (NCBI taxonomy): domain Eukaryota; kingdom Metazoa; phylum Chordata; class Amphibia; order Anura; family Eleutherodactylidae; genus Eleutherodactylus; species Eleutherodactylus coqui. The sequence goes on along the minus strand of NC_089837.1, from coordinate 496,330,118 downwards.
CTATGATCTATGGCGTAACTATAGGGGATGGAGGGAATGCAGTTGCATCCGGGCCCAGGAGCCTTAAGGGGCCCATAAGGCCTCTCTTCTCGATATATTAAGCCTAGTACTGTGAATAAAGCATTATAGTTGGGGGCCCTGTTACAAGTTTTGAATTGGGGCCCAGAAACTTGAAGTTACGCCTCTGGCTATGATACCTAGGATCCAGGAGGCTTCAGTGAACCCCACAGTCGGGCCGCTACACGTCCATATTACAGACATAGAAATGCAACCATAATACGCTTGAGTGAAGTCGGCCATATACTGAGTGCCCCCCACAGTAATACCTCTCCAGATCCTTCCAGCATTGTAGAAGGGGATGTGTGGTGAAGTTACTTGTTTCAGCGCTAAAACAACCAAATGGAATCAATTTAAGACGAATTAGCATAAGAATTAGCATAACAATGCAGTTATTCACAGGTTGTAATTAAAATTATACGAAGAAAAAAATATAGCTTCACCGTACGGCCTTCAGCAATGGAGAAAGTTACAGAATGTCCTTGTTAATCCACCAAGTAGGCGCGAGGAAACAGAAGCACCGAGCCAGGTCTGAGAATGGGAAGTGATGAACGGTAAAATCGATCCAGCACCAATCCCAGACGGAAAATCAATCCTTTATTGAAAAATGCCTTGAAATCCAATGTGCGCAGAAAACAAAAAAAATGTATCCCTATGTCTTTCGGCTGGCACAAAACCTTATTCATAGTACTCTGTATAATAACAAAGCTGCCTTTTTTGTTTCCAGAACTACATTTGTCTTTTTATCCTTTACAGTCAGAAATCATCAGTTTGCTATGCTAGTTCGGCTTATACTGATTCCCTTTGGATATTTTAGCGCTAGAACAAGCAGCTCACACATCGCCTCCTACAATGCTGGATGGATTTCTATTGCCCCTGGAGAGGTATTTCTGTGGACAGCCCTGACAATACTGTCTTGCTTATCCTAAAGGGGTTGTACAAAAATAGGATAGGTCATAATAGTGTGATCAGTGGGGGTCTCACAGCTAAGACCCCCACCAATCCTGAGAATATGGGTCCCATGTCCCCCTCTCCTACTCACTGCACCCCCCACAATGAGAAGGAGATTGAATGGAGTGGGTGGTGGTCACGCATTTGCGGTGCTGCTCAATTCATTCTCAATGGGACTACCGGAGATAGCCAAGTGCTTGTACTTGGCTATTTTTCGTCAGGCCCATTGAAATGAATGGAGCTGTGCCACGCATGTGCGACTGCTGCTCCTTTCAATCTGATGTTTTTCCAGGGGGTGCAGAGAATAGGGGGTATGGGACCCCCATTCTCAGGGGTCTCAGCAGTGAGACTGCCACCGTTCAGACTTCTATCACCTATCCTATAGACAGATGATAAAAGTTTACTTCTCTAAAGGTGATATTCTAACACGTGATTGCTTCCATAACTTTCAACACAATAGGGACATGTGGCTAAAAGCGGAGCAGCTGAGCGGAAAGCGAATGGAACCCATTATAATCAATGAGGTCCGTTCGGCACTGTTTGGTTCCATCATAAGACGCGGAGCCATTTGGCCAGGGGATTCCTCTTTCCTGCTCCCGGAATAGAACAGGAAAGCGGAACCCTGGGCGCAGGTGTGAAACCACCCTAGTCACAAGCTATATGCACGATTCAGTAAATCATATAGGGCATGTAGCATTAGGGGGAGCGATGTGATCTTGTCACTAAACTCATCATCGAGGGTGCTGGAAATTGTCCCCCCTCCGATCAAAAATACAAAAATATTCAGCCTATCCTAAGGAGTACTGAAAAAACCCTTTCAAATGTTAACATGAGACATGCTTGTGTCTTGATTTAGAGGGTTCTTTGGGCCCCCAGATCATGGACCCCATGTGCAGGTCCACCACCTGCAGCCACTATAGTTACTGCTTCATTGCCTTTGTCAATACATCTACTAATGCAAATTTGGGGGAATTTGTTACCTCTCCGGTGCTGCTTTCTCCTCTGGGAGATGTTAATACATTTGTTGCAGACCCACATAAGGCAGACTAACACAGCCGATCCTGCCGCTAGAAATGCAATGAACACAGCCACAAAGTAGAACTCTTCATAGCGGATTTCTGAAACGAGAAAAAGTCATGAAAAAAAACGGTGGCAGCTCAACCCTAGCGGAAGAAAACGGCAAGAGAGGAGGAGAGAATTTCTACCATGAACATTGAGGATAATTGTGCTCTGCTTGGTACTTCCAAAGTCATCACTCACTGTGATCATATAGAAACCAGTGTCTCTCACTTCCACATTCTGAAGCTGTATGGAACCGTTCTCAAACTTGTGAACCCGACCGGCATAACTGGCGGAAATATTAACGTACGAGTTCACCTTCCACTCAATGATACACTGCGACTTCCAGCTCGACATGTACTGCCATTGTATCGATGGGGTTCCGTTACTTGTGTAGTCAACGGACAGGAGGACATTTTGGGTCACTGTTGCATTTATGATGGGTTCTTGGACCAGGAGTATGATTCCTTTATCTGGAAAGGAAAGGGGAAAATGTCCATGAAGTGATATTAGATGCAGATTCTCTCGTTTGCATGTTTTCAATATAGACCCTGCTACCGTATATAATTAGGGCAAAGGATCCGATCTCTCTGACTCACCCATGATGGACACAAACTTTGCATCACTCTTACCAGATCATATCACACACTTATGGTGCATCAGAGATGTCTTTGTACAATGAAGGAGGGTTATCTCGGACTCTCCGAGCAAAAGGTGCCTTGAACAGCTGTTAGCCGAATGAGCGTTCAGCCAACAGCTATTTCTCCTAATTCCCTCATACACAAGAACATTCGGTTCAGTCAAGCGTTCAACTGTTTTCCATGGGCAGCTGGGAGCAACTTGCTGCCAGACAGTTCTAGCAGCAGCTTATCTCCAGGAAGTTCAAAAGGGTCGAATGTTGAGATTCAACATGCCCAATCCATCTTCTCCCACTTCATCAGTATTGGGAGAGCCAAGAGGCCCCCATACACATACGATAGTTGGCCAGTTTCGCCAAAAGGCAGCAGGTTTGGTCTACTTTTACCTAATGTGTATGGGGGCCATAAGACTGTGAGTGTGGAAGGACTCTCTTAGTGAATGAGTGACAGAAAAAGAAAGAGACCCAATGGTAGCTTGCAGATACTCGCTGCTCTAGAAATTGGAGGCAGGAGAAGTCTTGAACACAAAGAGTTAAGTTCTCAAACAAATAAGGGCAGCTCTATATAGGACAACTATTGTCTGAATAGTCACTTGATTAAACGAATGTAAGCGACAATTGTTCCGTGTAAATATGGCCAACTACCAGGTGACAAATAATTTGTTCATCAATTGCTAGTCAGTTTGTTTCAACATACCTAAAAATAGTGACTGGTTGATTAATTATCGTCTGTATTGTCTTTCAACGAGAAGACATCTTTTTTTTTTTTTTCCCCTCCCGCTTAAAGGCAATCTGTCAGCTCGACCATATTGTCCACTGGGTGGCCTCTCAGTGATTAACATAAGTCAGTGTGTTTATTTGAAGATAGCATACACATATTTGTGGAGTCGGTGGAATCAACAACCAGTCAGCCTGAGCTGGGGAGGGGTCGAAACTTCAATTACATTCCCACCAAAAAACCTCACACCCCTTAACTATTCAATGAACGATATTTCAGATGATGTAAATGCTCCCAGCAATTCATTTAGTGATCACGAAAGTTGAGAGGTGAATAACAATCGTTCTGTGCAAAGGCCCTTGTACACGGGCCAATAAATGGTTTAGATTCCAGCATCCAGTGGGAATCTGAACAATTATCATTCAGTGTAAATCCATGCCCCATCTGAACGACGAGCGAGAATTAATTCACTTCTCATTGTTGTCCCCTTAAGGAGAGCATGTAGAAGGTGTGTGAGGAGACTTATGAGGCCACCCATGCTCCTCTGGGAAATATACAAATAAAGAAGATGAAACAATACCTCCGCAGAGCATGAATGGCCTCATATGTCTCATCACACATCTAGGTGCTCTCCTTAAGGAGAAACGATACCCTTCCTGACCCACATCCATAGGCCTCTCACTAGCTAAGCCAGAAAGCTACTGCAGAGGCAATCACTTCAAAACAGCTGTCTATGTATGGTATTTTGGCTTGTTTTTTAATTCCAAGTCATTGTTATAAGGCTTGTCCAAAGATTCTGACTGCTAGGTTGCGCTGCTGGGACCTGTAGTTCTATGAGGTTGCAGGAGCACACCTTCACGGGTAAGGAATAACTGAGCTGGCTGGGTGTGGAGTTTCTCCAGCCAGCCAATCCCCACTGGTCTGCGGCTCATATATACCAGCCTCTCTGATTAGAGGATCTTGGTCATATTACCCACTTTACTCATTCTGTGTTATTCCCACTGACAATGAGTATTATGCGTGTTAGCCTGAAGTGTTTCTCTCTTCTACCTGTTGTTCCTGCCTGCATCTTATGCGGACCACCTCTCCCCTTTTTCTGTTACAGGTGCGGCCTCCAGATGTCTGATGTCATGTATGGTCAGATGGGTGATTCCTGACACAGATCCCTGTATGTCAGTGCGGTGGCTGACTCTCTTTCCCCTTGGTGTTAGGAAACTTGGACTAGCTATTGTTTACTAGCTGTATGCATGAGAGTTCTGAGTGGGGTCACTGCTCTGTGTGGCATGCATTACCTGGTGTGTAGGTGTGAACAGTGAAATGTTTTGTATGTCTGTGAAGGTGGCCAGACATGTGGTGTATAAACAGTCATGTTCTGTGTGAGTGAATAGGGTCATGTCCTGTGTTTTGTGCATCTGTCCAGGTTCTTGGTTCAGGAGGTTTGGTAAGCCTCCCTGAAGAGGTGAGTTTTTAAGGTGCTGCTGAAGTTCTGTGCGTCGGGGATTGTCCGGATGTTTTATGGCAGTGCGTTCCAGAGGACCGGTGCTGCTCTAGAGAGGTCCTGGAGGCGAGCATGTGAGGATCGAATAAGAGGGGCGTTTAAACTAAATGTGTTGGCTGATCAGGCTGGCTGATGTACAGACAGGAGGCAGGCGATGTATGGTGGTACAGCACCGTGGAGAGCTTTGTGGGTGAGGGTGATGAGTTTGAATATAGTTCTGTAGTGGATGGGTAGATAGTGCAGCGACTGTCATAGTGCAGAGGAGTCTGAGAAACAGCTGTATAGGAAGAGGAGTCTAGCTGCCGCATTTAGTATGGATTGGAGAAGGGAGAGTCTGGTGTGGGGAAGGCCGATGAACAGTGAGTTGCAGTAGTTGAGTCAGGAATGGCTGAAGGCGACAATGAGTGTGTCCGTGGTGAAAAATGGCTGGATTTTAGCAATATTTCTGGGGTGCAGGTGGCATGTTCAGGACAGGAATTGGATGTGGGTGGTGAAGGAGAGGTCTGAGTCAAGTGTGACCCCAAGGCAGCGGGCATGCTGTTTGGGGGTTATTATGATGCCAGACACTGGAATGGAGATGTTGGGGGGAGGTCGGCTGGACCTCCCCCCAACAGTAATTCAGGGACCATAAAACTTTCACTCTCTTATCAGTGCCTAGTTAAAAATGTTTCTGTCTCTGTTGCAGTATTCATTTAAAGTGCAAACCAATCACATCCATGTATTTGCCTTGTCATAAGTATGTGTGTCATAAGTGTGTATAAATATGCATGCCTCTTCGGATCTATTCCAATTAAGCCTGAAGAAGAACCCAGAGAAATTTGAAAGCTCGCTGTAACATCATGTATTTTTGTTAGACATTAAAAGGTATCATATCTACAAGATTACTTGGTTGGGAACAATCACATTTTACTCACACAGCACACACGGATTCACATTCAAGTAGTTGTTAGCACTTTGATTAGTTTTAGGGTGCGGGCAGACGAGCGTAGGCGTATTTACGTTCGCACGAGCGCAACGTATAATCGCCCGAGCGATCGTTTTTCACCGATCACGACCAGAGCTAGAAAGCGTATTTTCGTTTGTTCCTACTTTGCAAACGGTCTTTTCGGCGATCGAATATGCGTTGGCGCGTATTTCGGTCGCATATGTTCCGTTTTTTTTCGAATTGCCGTTTTTACGCGCCGTAAAATCGCCCATGTGAACGAATACATTCAAAACCATTGCCTCAGATGGTCACGTATATACGTTTGGTCGCAAAAACGCACCGTTTATGCGCTCGTGTGCACGCACCCTTATACTGTTATGTAATGTCTGACTTTGTCTCTATATGTACCCACTGATTTGTAAAGTGCCACGGAATATATTGGCGCTATAGAAATAAAGATTCTAACAATAATGAATATTACTATTCTGGTTTCTCTTATTAAGTACACCATTACGGTTTCCATAGGACAATGTCCTTGATTCGCCGCATGAATGGAGCAGAGATCACACATTCAAACTGCCATTCATTTTAAAGGGATCCAACTCCTGGGGGACTCACTGATTCTTAAGATGGGGAATCTGTGTCCCCCTTATTTCACAGTTCAAGATACACTATTTCATTTCTATAGTGTAGTGGGGAATGGAACCACTTGTCGCTGGGGAATGTAGCCGCTGGTCACATATGCACAGCAGCAGCTCTATTGCTCTTAATGGTGCAGGCAGATAGCCGAGCGCTGTACTCATCTCGCTGTCTGTCTGCCCCATTAAAATCAATGGTGTGATGTTGCTCCATTCATTTCACTAGGGCAGACAGATAGTCTAGCCTAGTGCAGCACTTGGCTATATGCCTGCGCCATTGAGAAAAATAGTGCTGTGCGACCAGCAGCTCCATTCCCCACTAACACTACAGAAATGGAACTGTATATCATGAACTGTGAAATTGGGAATCAGTGGGGGTCCCAGCGATTGAACCTTCACCGATCTATCAGTTTTCCCCCATCCAGTGGATGCGGGAAAACTAAAAAAATTCCCATCGCCGAAACACCCCTTTAATGACAGCACCAGGGATTGCCGATGTATTTGGCATTTTATGGCACTGTCATTGAAATTAATGGAGTGTGCATGTATGACCTCCACTCCTTCATGCGGGACCACCGTTTTTGGGGTCGGTGGGGGTTCCAGTGGTCGGAAGACCACAGATCATATAGTTACTTCCTATCCTGTGGATAGCTTTTAGAGATGAGCGAATATACTCGTTTCGAGTAATTACTCGATCGAGCGCCGCGATTTTCGAGTACTTCCGTACTCGGGTGAAAAGATTCGGGGGGCGCCGGGGGGCGGGGGGAGGCGTGGCAGAGTGGGGGGTAGCAGCAGGGAACAGGGGGGAGCCCTCTCCCTCTCCCCCCCACTCCCCGCTGCAACCCCCCACTCACCCACGGCGCCCCCCGAATCTTTTCGCCCGAGTACAGAAGTACTCGAAAATCGCGACGCTCGGGCGAAAAGGGGCGTGGCTGAGTAGGTTCGCTCATCTCTAATAGCTTTAGATCTTGTACAACCCATTTAGGTGGGTGAAGCCAAACCAATGGTAGACCTTACATGGGTGTAAATTGCAGTAGGTGACCTACTTCAGCAGGACATGAAGGTCTTTTACCACATTGTAATGTATTCTGTTTAATCTGACGTACAAATGAAATGAATGAAGCGGGGAAATCCATTATTTTAGGATAATGTTTTATTTATGAGTCTACTGTCAGTAATTGATGTACTAAAATCCAGATGCTTCCTGGCAGGAAATGAGAGATACATTATTGGGTGGAGATAGTCCAACACTGCTAAGTGCAAGACCCGCTGTTGTGAGGGCAGCCGAAGCAAAGGGAATGGTTCTGAGGAGTCTGGAAAAGACCTCGCCAAAAACATGTAGGTTCTTGACCTGTCCTCAGTGACGGTGTTAAAGATTCCTTCACATCTATTTTTAAAGGAGTTGTCTGCTTTGGAAATCCCCACTAGAGGGGTCCCTTGACAATAAATATAGGCTCAGCAGAGGCTGCCACCCCCACAACAGAGCAGCAGGCTGGGTGAGTAGAATGCCTGTAGGGATGCTGCCCTGCCAGAGGCGAATAGGGGGTCACTTATTACTACTGGGGTCAATATAAGGGACACGATTAATATTGGAGCCATAATGGAGGAGACTATTACTACTGGAACTACTATGGGTGTCATTTATTACTACTGGGGCCAATATAGGGGACACTATTAATATTGGAGCCACAATGGGGTGCACTATTACTATTAGGGCCACCAATACAGGGGACACTTACTACTGAGGCCATTATGGCGGGCACTATTACTATTGGGGCCACTATGGGACTACTATTACTACTGAGACCACTATAGGGAAACTATTACTACTGGTGCCACTATGTGGGTCACTATTACAACTGGGGCAATTATGGGAGTCACTATTATTACTGGAGCTACTATGGGACCACTATTACTATTGTAGCCACAATGGTGGGCATAATTACTACTAAGCCACTGGGGTGAGCACTACTACTGGGGCCATTACGGGGGGGCACTATTACTACTGAGACTACCAATATAGGGGACACTTCCTGCTGGTCCATTATGGGGGGGCACAATTACTACTGGGGTCACCATTACTATTGGGGCCACTATGGTGGGTCACTATTACTAATGGGGCCACTATTACTATTGAGGCCACTATGGTGGGTCACTATTACTACTGGGACCACTAATATAGTAGGCTCCGGTGGTCATGTGTCAAGGTTGCATGGCTGTGAAGTCCTTAGTGATATATATAGAAGTCCGTGCTCGCACGAGGTAGTTAGTTGGCGATATAAGAAAACTGTGGTGAAAAAGCGTCCTGTCGGGTAAATGTACCAGCGCCGTGGAACGGCCTGGAGGGTCAGCAGTGACCAAGACACAAGGCACACTACTGAGGACATGACGGGGGTAGTTGTTAGGGTTGTCACGGTGGCACCATCAAACTCGTCCGTTGAGGGACACGTCATCCCTGCCCAAGGCACCGCTAGGCCTCTTCCAGGCAGCTCTAGGACAGCAGTTACCTGAATAAATGGTGTAGTGGGCTTGAATGAAGATGTCACGAGTGACGCCACTGTTCCTTACTCCGCAGGATGTCCGACAGGAATAGTAAGAAAGTCCATACACAGATATTTCACAACTTCAGTCACTGGGAACGGTCAGAGACTGGAACTTTACTTTCAGAGATTATAACTTCACACACCAGTGCAGGAAAAACAGGTTACAGAGGTCAGGGAGGAGAACACAGGATGAAACCGGGCTACAGTCTAAGTTATCTGTATGACTCCGCTCCTGGACACACACACTCCGGGACACAGGATGACACCGGGCCTACAGTCTAAGTTATCTGTATGACTCCACTCCTGGACGAACACACTCCGGAACACAGGATGACACCGGGGCAACAGTCCTAGTTATCTGTATGACTCCACTCCGGGACTCACACACTCCGGGACATAGGATGACACCGGACCCACAGTCTAGATTATCTGTATGACTCAGCTCCTGGACACACACACTCTGGGACACAGGATGACACTGAGCCTACATTCCTAGTTATCTGTACGACTCCACTCCTGGACGCACACACTCCGGGACATAGGATGACACCGGGCCTACAGTCTAAGTTATCTGTTTGACTCCGCTCCTGGACACGCACACCGGAGGCGGACACAACACTCCACTGACACTCACTTGCAGACAGGTGTCTGGACACTGCACAACGGGCTCCTTCTCTCTTTCTCTCCTAGGATAGGGGTCCTGGGGTTAAGTTATCCGGGAACCACTCTTCCTCTTCCATCCTTCACCACATGAGGGTTGAAGGTACCACCGTGCGTCCGGCACTCTCCCTCCACACACTACCGTTGAAGAAAATGGAACCTTCTCACTCTCCCCTTACACTCCTATTTATACGTTACAGACGCACATGACAAGACAATTGGTTACAATTTTCAGACATATCCCAGACATTCACAGACATTAACCTCTTACATGCTGCAGCTGTGCAATACACATAACTAAAGACAATTTGCACAGTGCATCCACAAAGACATGACGTATGACTGTTATGGAGGGACCAGATATATGTACTTCAGGCCACTACAGGTCATCAACCTACGGCCCAGACCCTTGAAGCATTAGAGTGTGACTGGTCTCTGGCCGATTATAAGTGACACATACTGTTGTTATCGAGACTCGACCTAGGCCCGTGACCACCGTAGCCATTGGGGCCTATGGCCTAAAAGCAAAACAGCCATTATAACGTGAATGTTCGGCACCGTTAGTATTGATTCAGGCAGGTTTTAGGCCATGTTCAATTCCGCATCAAAATCTGCAGGGGTGAGATTTACCGCAGCTTGTGGTGCGTCATACGGCCTATTCTGTCCCGTGTGAAAGGATCACTCACATGGGTGCACGTTTGCTGCATATTACGCATGCACGTAATACATAGTGCTACAAGCCCATTAAGTTCCTCTTATATTTGGGAGTATAGAATAGTGTATACAATATTCTGTACTCCGTATATAACGTAACAACCGGAACCCTTGTAAAACGGACACCAATATGGTATCCATTTTACAATGCAAGTGAATGGTTCCTTTTGGTTCTGTTCTGGGGTTCCGTCACAGTGCTGTTTTCTGCGCCTATGATGGGACCCCCTGATGTAATTACTCAGCCTGCTGTTTGAGCACTCCCTTAGGCTGGCTTCATACGGTCATATTTGCACGTGCAAAACTTATGTGCAAAACACAGAGAAGAGTCCATTGAGGTCAACGTGATTGTTCACATTTCCGTATTTTGGCCCACAAAAAAGGATTGAGCATGTCCTATCTTTTGGTGTATTTGCGCATCAAAGGTCCCCATTGCACGTGCAATAGGCTAAGAGCTGGAAAAAGAACACAACTAGAACTCATTAAGACTAATTAGTCATTTCAATCAGTATGTATTTGTGTCCCACGCACAAAAAGACATGCCCTGCTGGCAGAAAAAGTCTAGTAAACTACGCCAACACACGCACAAAAAAGGCTTGTTTAGGGAGCTAAAAAGTTGTGCTAAAGTGCACGCAATTGTGCATGCATCCACCGGCTTAGAGCAAAGTTTAAGCCAATCCACACAAGTTTTTCTTCTGATTCAAACTGCAAATGTTTGTCAGCCGGACCATCGCCTATCTTCCTGGACTGCGATCTCTTCCTGGAATCGCATTTATGCCTCTACTGGAAAACAAAGGCATTGCCCATCCCAGCTTTATCGGGAGGTGTAGCCATAGTGGAGCATGAACAGGATGTGAGAGGTGTGGGCATTTCCCAGTGCTGTCCCCACCCAGGCTAGATACACAGGAGGTGATCAGAGATAACACACTTGTTGACTTTCAGGGATTAATACTGGATGAACGTGCAATGACTATACACAGTATATTGTTATTACTAGGTTTTACTGTTCCTGTATTACAGTACGGACCAAGACCTCATTCAGTTGGTTTCCACCAGCATGGTCTTTGCTGCAAGAAATTCTTACATTGCAATGTTTAACTTCATAGTGACAAACCTATTTTTTAATTTTAAGGACCACCTGATTGTCATCTTGTCCTTGCCATAACTTGTTGACATAGCTGCATGTGGGCTTTAGGCTGGATTCAGACGAGCGTATATCGGCTGGGTTTTCACGCCCAGCCGATATGCTTCGTCTCTCTCTGCAGGGGGGGAGGCGGGAAGAGCCAGGAGCAGTGCTCTGAGCTCCCGCCCCCTCTCTGTCTCCTCTCTGCCCCTTTGCACTATTTGCAATGAGGAGAGGTTGGACGGGGTGGGGCTAATTCTTGGAATTTAGCCCCACCCTGCCTCGGAGAGGGGGCGGGAGCTCAGTTCCTGCTCCTGGCTCTTCCATCCCCCCCTCCCTGCAGATGAGGACACCGTATATCGGCTCGGTGTGAAAACCCAGCTGATATACAGTCGTCTGAATCCACCCTCAGGGACACGTTTTTTGGGGAGACAAGTTGTATGTTTTTATGGCACCCCTCGTGTGCACATGTAATGTGTTGTAGAACTTTTAGCACATTTTTTAAGGTGGAGATGGAAAACGTGTCCAGAAAATCCGTCATTCTTTCCAGGGTTTTGATTTTACAGCTTTTACCATTCCGTAAAAATAACATGATAACTTTCTTATGTGGATCAGCACGATTACTGCCAAGTTTATATTGTTTTTTTTAATTTTTACTAATTTTGTATCATAAAAACATCATTTTAAAGAAAAACAATTAATTCTGCAACGCTGCATTTTAAGATCCGTAACATTTGTATTTTCCTGGCAAGGGAGCTCTGCGAGGGCTTGTTTTTTAGCGGGAAGAACTGTCGATTTTGCTGGCATCAGTTTGAGGTACATATGATTTTTTGGAAAATAGCAATTCTGACGTTCGTATTTAAAATTATTTTTATATTATATTATATTGTCTGGGTCATTACAAACACTGTAATACCTATTATTTTGGTATTTTATCCATTTAAAAAAGGGCTTTTGTGGGGAAAAAAATACATTTAATAAACTGGATTTTCATTCTTTAAATTAAACTTTATGCAACTTTTTTTTAATGGTATTTCTCAGTCCCTCCAGGGGACTTGAAGATCTGATAGTTCTATTGTTAGGATAGTACACTGCATTACTTATGTAGTGCATTCTACTAAGCCTTTGACAGCAGCCTATTCGACTCTGCAGGAGGCGGGGCCTAATAGATTGTGGCATGTAAGGAGTTAAACTGCCAGGATCTGAGGTTTCACCACATTTGGTGGTTAGAGCAGGAGCCCGGCTGTCAGTAATCAGCTAAGCTGCTGCCTTAAAAAAAGACATGTGCAAATTAAAAGCTCAATACTGAGGTCAGTAAAAAAGTGTATTGGTCATCACTAATGGGTTAAACGGATTGTCCGGCAAAACAAATGTAACACCTATCAGCATGTAGGATCCTATCTGTAGGATTGGGTGATAAGTGTCTAATCTGTTGGTATCCAACTGCTGGGACCTCGGGACCAGATCTCATGATCAGTAGAGGTTCCAGAGTTCAAAACAGCAGAAATCAGACATAATGTATCCAGTGGATAATCGATAGGTTCTCTGTGTGGAACAATCCCTTTAAGAAAATTGTTTTGATATTCACGTGGTCAACCTATCGCCTCTAAAAAGCCACCAGTAAAGGTCTTTTTTAAATGAAACGATTTTGCTCAAAAATTGTTCCAATCATCAAATGATTCAGTGTAAACACAGCCAATGATTGACTCATTCGCTTTTTGTTCGTTTTACACAAGCAGATAACTCATCGTTGGCTCGTTAACTAATCGTTTGGTTTAAAAAGCACTCAGTCTTTCTCATTCATTAAGTGTGCATTCACATGAACGTATATCGGTTCGGTTTTCACGCAGAGCCGATATACGTCGTCCTCATCTGCAGGGGGGGGGGATGGAAGAGCCAGGAGCAGGAACTGAGCTCCCGCCCCCTCTCTGCCTCCTCCCCACCCCCTCTCCGCCCCTCTGCACTATTTGCAATGAAAGGAGGCGGGGCGGGGCTAAGTGCCGCGAATTAGCCCCACCCCGCCTCTCCCCATTGCAAATAGTGCAGAGGGGCGGAGAGGAGGCAGAGAGGGGGCTGGAGCTCAGTTCCTGCTCCTGGCTCTTCCATCCTCCCCCCCTTGCAGATGAGGATGACGTATATCGGCTCGGTGTGAAAACCGAGCAGATATACGTTCGTGTGAATCCAGCCTTGTACAGTGAATGAACCAACGATGTTTCTGCCTGTGTAACAGACTGCAGAAGCGAACTCTGCTATCGTTCGCTCGATCAAGCGATAGATCGTTTGGTGTGAATGGACCCCTAAATTAGAACCAGGTCTGTACAGTAAATTATATATAATTTAAAAGCAGGTGTAGATTATAAGCCATTTTTACCTTTTAGGGCTGTTTTGTTTTATTTTTGATTATCTACAAAAAATAATTATTGAAATATTGCAGTTTTCACACTGGTCATTAGAAGTCATGAAAGGCTGACACCTGCGTGTTTTCTGTAGCACACTTGTTAGCTTAGTGGTATAGACTGGGTGAGAATGAACAGAGCCATCTCATTATCATTAGTGGGTGGGTGAGTTAATGACACCTCTAAAGTAGGATAGTAATACTGTATACAGAGAGAAGGCCCCACCTTCTTTGGGGCAGGGACTGCACTTAATCACTTCCTGGAGACATTACTCTTCCATAATAGCGACCCTCCAATTTCAGGACAAAATTCTATTCTGGTACCGTAGGGTGGAGGGGTATTTTACCGGTACTTCATCTTCTCTTCCTGGACCTTCCTTCCATCGGTTCCATGCCTTTAGGCGACCAAGATGACCATCACCATTTTAGGCTACCAGAACATCCCTAGTACATTGGTAGTGTTAGGACTACTAATGCACTGTAGCTGCTCTGTTATTGGCCAGTGCTGTTCCAATGATCAGTACTGGCCAATCACAGAGCAGTTCACAGTGTCTATAAGATTGTTAGAAAATAGCCGCCTGAAAACTAAGCACTGAACCAGCAGAACGAATGGGCCAGGAAGAGTAGGTAAAGCACAGGTAAGATACCCCTCAACTCCTTAGTCCTGGGTCAGACTTTTGACCTGAAACTAAAGGGTCACTATAACTCCCATTCTATGCAGTTGTCACAAAGCTCCTTGTTGCATTGTTTGTATATGGGAAAGGTTTCCAATATGGCCACCACTGGAAAGTTTTCAAAACTAAAAAAAGAAACAGCTATGACATTTAAGAAAAACTTCTCTGCAGACTTACATATAATTAATGACACTGGAAGGGTTTTCTCAGATTTTTTTCAAATTTCACAGGGGACATATAAGTGGCCGAAAGAAAAAAAACAGTACCCACCTTTGAAATGTCCCGCTGCTCCAGGACTGACATTCCGGTCTGACCAGTGGCAGAAGCTCATGCAGGGGTCATGTGCCACTGACCGTTCACATGACTGCTGCAGTCAGTCCCTGGCCGTACCAGTCACATCTACATGAACAGCATGTAACCACTGAAGTCAGTGCTTCAGTAGCCACATGAGAGATGAATGGTGCGTGACTGCTGCAGGACCTTTCAGGACTAGACTGAAGTGGCAGAGCTGGAGAGGTGAGACATTTTAGATGTCACTACTGCTTTTTTCCCTCTACTGCATCTACTTTTCTGCCCCTGTGAAGTTGTGAAAACTCCTTTAAATACATGGGACTTACCCATTAAATGGAATGTATATATATATTTTTACTAATTAAGCCCAGAAAGTAAAACATCTTCTATTTTTCATTGACTTCCTCGAGAGATTGTTCTAGACATGCTCTGAGCCATGCAGAGGTCATTGTGCAGGAAGGCAGAGGAGGTGAGCTGTGACCATAATCTATGGTAGATTCTGTGTTATCTATAAATAGGTGTTACTTTTCATTGTAATCATGCTTTTAATAAGACTGCTGAGAAGTTCTCTCTACAAAACAAGAAGTGTCAAACTATTATTAGGCTTAGTGATCAGTGTGCAGGGAGGGGAGGAGGTACGCTGTGATCATCACCTATTGTTACTGGTGGCTCCTGTGTTATCTATATATAGATATTACCTTTCATTGCCTAAGATGACAATGAGATGACAGCTGAAAAGATTTCTCTACAGAACAGGAAGATAATTATTACACTTACACCGGCTATTTACACCAGATGATTATCGTTTAGCCAACAGTTGTCCCATGTAAATGGGGCATTAGTGGTCAGTGTGAGAACTGCAGGATATTGTTTTAGAATATAGATTGACCTTATTAAGTGACATTGGTCATTTAAGAAAAATTTCCAAAAATTCTTAAAAACATCTTTGACATGAAAACTTGGTTTATATAAGAGGCCATTCTCTGATTACACCTCCCTTTTTAATGATAATTATCCCCTTTAGGTGGATCTCATGTCATAGCGATTTATGTATCTGGTATTGAGTTTAATGGGAGCTGTATAAGCCCTGTGTGTAGTG
Source organism: Eleutherodactylus coqui (assembly GCF_035609145.1). NCBI lineage: Eukaryota > Metazoa > Chordata > Amphibia > Anura > Eleutherodactylidae > Eleutherodactylus > Eleutherodactylus coqui. The sequence continues at coordinate 496,314,139 of NC_089837.1, read as the reverse complement.
AGCGCCCTCTGGTGTTGGCTATAATAGACCGTATACATCGGACAAGCTGTCGGGCAAACAATGCCCGCCACTCATCCCAGGGATACTTCCTCCTGCGCTATTACACAGGAGCGAGTATTGTTGGCATCGCTGAAACCGCTGCCGACATGGAGGTGGAGCCGTTCAGGGAGCGTTCTCCACCCGTCGCCTCCATTCACAGTAAGCAGACAATCGTTCAGAAGTTATTTATTATCCAGTCAACCCCTTCTTAGTATGCAGTCGATATGGCTTTGATCGCTTGATCATCAGCGGTTATTATCAGTGCCGTTACTGCAGTGGCCACTACAGGTGAAATGTAATATTACATGCTTCCAATTCAAATGTATGGGTGGCCATGTAATAACATACCAAAATAGTGAATACGGCTGAAAAAAGACATATGTCCATCCAGTTCAGCCTACTGTCCTATTTTTCATTCTATTATGAGCATGACTATGTCAGTAGTCTATTATGGCCATAGTCATGGACCAGCCCTTTAAATGACCACTCCAGCTCAGCATTGCTATATGTGTATATGCATCCATAGGCATGAATGGATTGCTATCCCGTAATACATACGATAAATATCTGGCTCATATTCTCAGTTTATATAAGCCAGACTGCATATCATCTATGAAAGGCTCATTGACTGAAGGCATGAGACTATCTGCACCATGAGCCGGCATATTCTGCATCCCTGTGCATGCAACATGTAGCATCCATTAAAGATCTTTCAAAGGATTCCTTCAGACAATGGACCGAGCGTTAGGTTGTCCATGCTAAATTTACCCAGCAACAGATGTTACAATCAGACGGATGTTGAGATAATGAATTATAGCGACGTCGGTCACTGGGATGAACTAACATGTCACAGTTATAGAGATCATATTGATCGGATTGATTCAATTGACATGGCGATTACTGATCACTGTAGCAATTAATATGATACATAATATCAGCCAATGCCTAAAAGAAAAAAAATGCCTTAAAGGGGCATGCACAGGATTTTGGCACTCACTGATTACTATATGATATGGCAATTCTGCATGCATATTGGGATCGGCACCAGTAGAGTCGAATTTGCTGTTGCCTTTCGTTATCCTATAGCATGCTTACCGTAACTCTTATATCACTATGAGTTGTCCCAAATCTGTTACACCCGGCAAACCCAGCTCTGCTACATCGTTATCGACATAATTGGACTGAGCGGTTGCAGAAATAGGCAACATGTGGCCTTTGTGTTGCTGTGAGACTATAAGTACTAGTGCACACTGCGGGAAGTGCTGGCACTTGTGGTTCCACAAATGGGTAGCATCCCTGTAGACCGGCGTATAAATTGGCACTTACTTTGATGGACCTGATGAATGAGACATAATGTGAAGAACGCTACAGATGCTCTGACTGGGCTCCAGCCTTTGAGGTTCTTCATGGGAGAGATGGTGCGGGCACATGTCAGGTTCCTTTGTATCTGGCGTGGCAGTAACACATGATGGTGATGATGAGGAGGATGGATGATGCTATTCCTTCTTCATGGATGGAGGGGAGGAGAAGAATGCAGCCCCCCTGTGTGTACGCAGCACCTGTGCTATGCACATCACCTTACTCCTCGCTGCTCCTTATATCTGTTGCTGCGAGGCTGCAGTCACTGAGATGCTGGTTCAACCAGTTTTCGTAGGCACGTCCTTTAAAAGAAACAGGAACACACATAGCAAATGCAGCGGGGCTGTTTACAGCTCATGCCCAGTTATTGATTTATGGTTCTGCTGGCTGCACTACAAAGATATCTGTAGACAGGGAAGGCCAGCACTTCTACAGCAGATAGTCATGGGCTGCAAATACATGCATCTGTCCGCCAGCGGCCTGGCACTAGATGAGCAGAGTCCCAGATAGATTGGGGGTTATTCACTAAGTCTCTCAACTACTGGACTTCAAAAGGAGGGACGGGTATCTGCCACACGGGAGGCACATCACAATGAATTGCTTACTTGTGCCCAGTGCTGGCCTTACGTTAGATGGCACCCTGTGCAGAATTATTTTTGGTGTCCCAGAAAGAATAAATTTATACTGTATATTGAAGTGATAAGCAGTGTGTCTGTATTTTGCTTATGCAGAAAGCAGCAAGATAATAGCATACTCACACCAGAACAGCTCAGTGAATACATATGGTACCGAAAGCAAGCTCATACATAAATGCAATACCAGAACCAAGCTGATAACATAAATTCACCTCTACAACCAAGCTCAGTACATAAATACAGTATCAGAACCAAGCTCATATCATAAATAAAGCCCCAGAACCAAACGTACATACATACAGCCCCAGAAAAAAGCGCATATCCTATATACAGACCCAGAAGCAAGCTCCGTATATCAATTCAACACCAGAACCAAGCTCAGTACATAAATATAATACAAAACAGAGCTCAAAACATAAATAAAATCTGAGAACGTTGTATATAAATACAGCCCTAGAACCCTTCTCAGGACATCAATACAGCACCAGAAAGAAGCTCATAACATAAATACAGTCACAGAACCAAGCTCAGTACATAAATGCAGCCCCAGAATCAAGCTCATAACATAAAAATACAGTACTAGAATCAAGCTCATAACATAAATACAACTCCAGTACCAAGCTCAATACATAAATAAAGCACCAGAATCAAACTCGTATCATAAAAACAATACCAGAACCAAAGTCAGTATATAAATACAACACCAGAACAAAGTTCATAACATTAATGCAGCCCTAGGACCAAGCTCAGTACCTTAATACAGCCTCTGAACTAAGTTCCTAACATAAATACAGTACTAAACCAAGCTCATATCATGAATAGAGCCCCAGAACTGAACTTTTAACATAACTGCAACTCCACACCAAAGCTCAGTACATAAACACAGCACCAGAACCAAGCTCATAACATAAATACATCCCTAGTGTCAAGCTCAGTACATAAATGCTGCCCCAGAACCAAGCTTAGTACATACATACAGCCCCAGAACCAAGCTCCATATGTAAATACAGCCTTAAAAACCAATCTCATAACATCAATACAGAATCAGAACCAAACTCATAAAAATACAACACTAGAGCCAAGCTAATACATAAATACAGTACCAGAACCAAGTTCATATCACAAATAGAAGCCCAGAACCAAGCTCATAACATAAATACTACCCTAGCACCAAGCTCAGTTCAAAATGCAGTCCCAGAACTAAACTCAAATGATAAATACAGCCCCAAAACCAAGCTCTTTACATAAATCCAACTACAGAATCAAGCTCATGTCATAAATTTAACCCCAGAACCAAGCTCATAAACACAGTGCCGAAACCAATTTCATAACATAAAAATACAGCACTAAAAGCAAGCTCATACATAAATACAACTCCAGAATCAGGCTCAGTACATAAAAACAGTACCACAACCAATATCATTAATACAGCCCCAGAATCAAATTTATTATATACAGCCCCAGAACCAAGTTCAGTATATAACTACAGTGCAGAACCAAGCTCATAACAACAATTCAATCCCAGAACCAAACTCATATGATAAATACAGCCCACAACCTAGCTCATATCAGAAATACAGTCCCAGACCTAATCTCAGAACATAAATACAGCACCAGAAAGAAACTCATAACATAAATACAGCCAAAGAACTAAGCTCAATATATAAATACAACCCCAGAACCAAGCTCATATCATAAATGCAGCCCCAGAACCAAGCTCGTAACTATAGCCCTAGAACTAAGCTCATAACATACATACAGCCCCAGAACCAATCCTGGCACATAAATACAGCCTCAGAACCAAGCATTCAGAGCGCCCCTGGTAGGCAGCCTGCCAGAGTACCTATCACATTGCTCCTTCTGTAGCACAACCTACCAGAGTGCCCCCATAACACAATTGTTCTCTGGCTCCCTTTTCAGGTGACAATGTGCACCCATAACATGGCTTACCACCTGCCAGCATACAACATATCATGGTAAGGTACCCCTGTTAAACAGCCTGCAACAGTGCCTGTGCTGCTGTAGGGCAACCTGCTGCAGTTTCTCCAGAACATTACTTTTCACTTGTGCCTTTTTTATATGCAACAGCACCTGCCACTGTACACCCACAACACAGCCTGCTTAAATGCCTGCCACAATACCCCCAGTACAGTGCCCCCATACCATGAAAATGCCTCGCATCACTGGGGATTTCCATGGTGGGCAGTGTGAAATCGGGTGTGAATTACAGTCAAGTAGCCATAAGAGAAACTAAGTAATCTTGTAGATATAATACTTTTTAATTGCTACCAAATAGAGATAATGTTACAGCAAGCTTTCAAACCTAGTTCGGGTTCTTTGTCAGGCCTGATAAAGAACACTAACTATCCGTTTCCCTGAAAATAATGTCTTATGTTAATTTTTGCCACAAAGAGGTATGGGGTCTTATTTTTGGGGGAGATCTTATTTTACTTACCTAGCACGCTCGGTCCACGTCCCTCCCGCTGCTCTCCACAGCTCCGATGCGCTTCCTGAAGTCCTCGACCGCTCACACATCACTTCCTGGTTTTGGGACTCATAAATCTCGCCTCTAGGAAGCGATGGCTATGATTGGTTCTTCGACCGCTGCTCAGCCAATCGATGCAATGCTGGATAAACCAATGTGATGGCTGCGATTGGTTTACCCACCGCTGCTGTGATTGGCTGAGCAGTGGTGAAAGAACCAATCAACAGCCATCACGTTGTAGAGGCGGCATTTATGAATTGGCTGAGATGCGGTCAATCATAGCCATCGCATTGGTTGGTTGAGCAGCGCTAGATGAACCAATCAGAGCCATCTCTTTTCTTGGAGGTGGCATTTATGAATCCCGTAACCAGGAAGTGATGTTGTACAAGCGGCTGAGGACTGTGGGAACCAAACATCGCTGAACCTCTGGAGAGCAGCGGGAGGGACCTGGACTGAGCCTGCTAGGTAATTTATCCTTTTTTTATGTAGCATAACTTATATGTCAAGCCTCTAGGTCCTATTTTTGGGGAAACAGGGTAAGTTCGAAAGCTTGCTGTAACATCATCTCTTTTTGTTAGCCTTTAGGCCGGGCTCACATGAGCGTATAATTACCACGTATTATGTGTGGGCTGTACGCCCATGTGATAATCAATTATATTACCTTACACAGTTCCAATCACATTTGTGTGTTAGAATTGCGTAATAAACAAGCGCAAACAAGAACGGAAGAGGAACAAAGAGGTAGCTATCCCTCTGGGATGTCACCTTTTGCCGTATTCTTTCTTCCAGATGAGAATTGCGCACCACAGGCTCTCTCTGAGAGCATTTCTAGCTCCTCACAGAACAGCGTAGATGCATTGACTCACCACTTTCCGTGGCCTTCCCACTGAAGCCACATACATCAATAAACGAACACTATAAAAAAACTATAAAACAGAAGAAACCCCCTTACAAGTGTTCAGTCTCCCTGCAGCACCCCCGCAGGGAGAATGAAGTATTGCACAGTTCCCATTCATATTAATGCACTAATGGGTTCTTCTGAGCAGCTATGCACTCTGCCTAATAGATAAGGGTCCTGAATGCTGAACCCCCTTTATTAACCCATAATTCTCCATCGGTTACTTTAAAACGTTTTCTACAGCAAACAACCCTTTTAAACAAGGGGAACACTATAAAGTCACTGACTGCTCCAGATTACCATACAGAGGCATACATATTGTTCCGTTGGTGGCTATGACACTTCCCGTTTCCTGCATGTTAGATGTAATTATCTCTATGTACTTCCTAGATCCAATGCTTTCTAATGTAATAGCTATTGAGTAGGTCTCGTCTAAAATGATGTAAAGTGTCATTATATTCAGTAAGTATTATAGAGAGGAGTAGTAGTCCTCCGAAGTCTGCCTGGACATCATCAAATCTCATGCCTGTTTGGCTTTGAAGGCTATTTGAAAGAATATGAACATTTAATACAACTGCATGGAGAAGATACTGTAACCCAGGGCAATCACATTTTGCAATTTCTTGTGCAAAATACTGTCAAATTTGGCTTCACATTAACATAACATGGGGGCAGCACCGTGTCTCAGTGGTTAGCACAAGCGCATGTTCTTCCCGTGTTTGTGTGGGTTTCTTCTGCGTACTCCGATTTCCTCCCACACTCCAAAAACATACTAATAGGTAAATGTAGATTGTGAGCCCCCCATGGAGACGGGGGCTGAGCAGCACTGTAGAATATGAACATTCTATAGAAGTCCCCAACCTTTTGCGCCTTGTCAGCCACATTGCACTTAAAAATAGAGGGTATAATGAGGGTGTGCAACTTCTTCTGGCTCATTGGGTCCCATGATTCTCATGTCTTAAATCCAAGTTGTTCTAGGGAATGTCTTGTATTCTTGGAGCAGGGCATTGCACAATGTTTGGAGCTGTGTTGGCATGGTATGACACTCTCTGAGCGCTGTTTAGCATGGCGTGAGCATTGTTTGGCTCAGTATGCCAACATGGTTTTGCTCTAAATGGACAAAGTATGTATCTATGCCAAGATGTGGCATTATGGAAACAGAACATGCTACTGCACTGAATGGCCACATTTATTATAGACACCCATCTAGTAGTGAGTTGGACCTCCTTTGACCTTCAGAACCGCACCAATTTGTTCTGGCATAAATTCCTCTGGGTGCTGAAATCGTTCTGCAGGAATATCGGCCCCTGTGGACAGAAAACTTCTTGTAGTTGCTGCAGATCAGGTGGAGGCGCTGACATGTTCTGACCAGCTGACAGGAAGGGGTCATTGATTCATGCTGCTTGTGCCAAATTCTAACCTTCCAACAGTATGGTGCAACAGAAATCTGACAAGAGGTTTTTCCGCTGCTCAGTGATACCATTTTTTTTTCACTGTTTGCCCCACTGGAGTTTTGCCTTTCTGTTGCATTTGGACACAATGTCGCTGGAGCTGGTCATCTGCTGTTATAACCCATCTGTGCTAAGGAACAATGAGTTGTACATTTGGATACGCTAGTTGGAGCAGCAGCGTTGTATTCAGCTGCTCTTAGCTATGCATTGGCTGTTTATCAGAATGATTCCTGACATCCTCCTCTGACCCCTTCCAGCGACAAGTTGTTTCCATCTTCAGGATCCTCTTTCACTGCATGTTTTTCCTCAGTCACACCATTCTCTGTATACTCTCTACACCCCACAAGGTTGGCAGTGAAATCCTGGTTTGGTTAGCCTACCTCCGATGACCGGCCTCGAAGGAAGTGGCTCAGATCACTGGATTTTCCCATCTAATGTGGATTCACACTGAAATTGATCCATGGCAAACTTGTCACGTGAGTTTATGCCGCACTCCGGGGTCACGGGGAGAATTTCCAAACAGGGAAGCTCCAATTCTGAAAGGGCCAGGGGCTCTAAAAAAGGGGTCAACCAGTACACACTGCTTTAACCCCTTAATGCCACAAGACAGGTTTACATCCTGGCAGAGTTTTAGTTAACACAACAGGATGTAAACTTACGCCATCCCACAGCATGAACCGGCTGTGACTGACTACTGCAACACCGAGGATCGATGAGAAAACTGATCCCCGCTCTTAACCTCATGCATGTCATGATCAATGTGCATCGCAGGATGTAAAGGGCTCACAGAGAGAAAACACGCTCCCTCTGTGACGTAACTGGGGTCCGAGGCTGCTATGGCCTGGGATCGCCATTGTGAGCGATAATGCATTGCAGTACAAAGGTACTGCAATGCGATATCATTGCAATCAGAGCTTCTATAGTTTAAGTCCCCTACTGGGACATAAAAAATAAAAAAAAACCTGTAAAAAATAGCAAACCCTATTTTGCTCACTTTCCTGTTTGTATAAAAAACATATAAAATAGCCCACGTTTTTGGTATCATCTTATCTGTAACAACCTATACAATAAATTAAACACACTATTTATCCTCAAAAAACTGTAAAAACATAAAAAATGGCGGGCAAATGCTTATTTTGTTAATTTTGCCTCCCAAAAATTGCAATAAAAATGAGCCCCTTCCATGATAAAATAAAAAATTATGGGACTTTTAATGCAATGATGTAAAAAAAATTATTTAAAAAAAGTTTTTATTGTGCAAAACTGGAAAAACAAAAAAATAATAGTTTTGGTATCACCCTAATTGTACCGACAAAAAAAAACTAAACTGCAGAAAAAATGTATCATGTCATGAAGAAACAATGGCAACATTTATTTTTTCTCTCCCTGCTCTCCAAAAAATATTATAAAAGTTCTACAGTGCATTATATGTACACAAAAATGTATCAATAAAAACTACAGTTCGCCATTAAAAAAAACCAATCCTTCATACGGCCAAGTCAACGGAAAAATAAAAAGTTATGGCTTTTGAAAAGTGGAGATAAAAATCCACTAAAAATCGTCGGGTCCTCATGGCCAAAAAAGGCCACGTTCTTAAGGGGTTAATAGTCACAAAATATTAAAAGCCAAATTTAGGGCTTATTTACACAAGCGTATATCGGCCCGTGTTTTCACGTCCAGCCGATATACGCTTTCATCTAAGCAATTCCCCCCTTCCCTCCCACTCACCGGATCTCTGCTTCTCTCCTCCCCCCTTATCCATAGCCAGCAATGGGAGTGGGCGGGACAGAACGGAGGTTAGCTCCACCCCCTCCCATTGCAAATGCCAGAGTGGAGGAGAAAGCCAGAGGGCCGGTGAGGGAAGGATGGAACTGCTTAGATCCGTGATGGCGAACCTATGACATGCGTGTCAGCACTGACACACATAGCCATAGTCGCTGACATGAGCCCTCACCTGTTCAGCCAATTGGTGAATACTAGCAGGGGCTGCGGCTCCCCTGCTGGTATTTACTAACCAGCGCTACTACAGGTAGCAGCACTGATCCCGGCGCACACTGTGATGTCAGTGTGCAACTTGGATGCTCCTCCCCCGACGTCTCTTACCACTTGGTTCCGTGAGAGCGTCCGGGGAGGAGGAGTCCGGCAGCACACTGACGTCAGCGTGCGCCGGAGATCATCTCTGCTAGCGGCGCGGAGGCCAGCGGAGCAGCAGAGCTTCCAGGACGTGGATGGGGTGAGTACGTGGGTCTCGGGGTCCACTGTCGCAGCTGTTGGGGTCCACTATTGCTGCTGTGGGGGGGCTGCTTTCGCTGCTGTGGGGGGTCTGCTGTCGCTGCTGGGGGGTCCGCTGTCGCTGCTGGGGGAGGGGGGCGCTGCTGCTGGGGGGGGGGGGGTGCTGCTGGGGGGAGGGTCCGCTGTCGCTGCTGTGGGGGTACGCTGTCGCTGCTGGGGGCTGCTGTAGGGGGCCGCTGTCGCTGCTGGGGGGCGCTGGTGCTGCTGTGGGCTGCTGTAGGGGTCCGCTGTCACTGCTGGGGGCTCATCATTACTAAGATAAGTAAGGGGGAGGCTGGGAGAGGCGAGTGCCTGTGCTCTGGGTGTTTTGGGTTTATTAAATACAGTTATACATTACAATTATACTTTTTTGTTATTTAAACTATAAATATTGCGAATTTATGGATTTTTTCTCGAAGTGACACACCACCCGAGTTATGCTAGTTTTTTTGGCGAATTTTGGCACACCGAGCTCAAAAGGTTGCCCATCACTGGCTTAGATGAAAGCGTATATTGGCCGGCCGTGAAAGCCCCGGCTGACATGCGATTGTGTAAATAAGCCCTTACCATCATAGTCTTATTGATAAAACAGTGTATCTGTATAATGATTTGTATTTCTGTATCTATTAGCTGATTCGCGGTGCAGGGTGTTTAACCAGTAGATCCATGAATGCTGTAACGTAAGGGTTCATTTTTGTGCCACTGAGCCACTCAATTAATTATTCTTGACAGGACAAAGAACATTCTTTAGGAACAGATAATAACCAGCGCAATTACTCGTTAACTGATAAGAAGAAGCTTCAATCGTTAAACAAATAACAAAGAAGACAACCTACCAGATCCGATCACCATGGGACATAAGGTCAGTTTAGACAACGTGAGTTTTGGCCATTTGGAAATTTGCAAGTTACTTTCCATATTGGGTCTCTTGATATACAACAGTGGGCGACTGCATTACATAGAGGCAAAGTGTAATATGTATTGTATTGCTTTTTCTCAGGCTGTTGACAGACTTGGACTGGCACATAGGGAACATTCTCAGGTGGGCTTTGAACCAGGAGTTGGCCCCCAATCTCCTACCAACTGCACAGGCAGCGTGTCGCAGGTGATGGTGTGTGACATAGGTTACAGAATAGAAAATGTACTTTAAAATGCGCCTCTCTTGCAGTTTAAAAATGCTTTTATAGCTAAATGAGAGGTGGACTTACCCGGTGCCAGAAGGGTTAATCCGGTAATGAAGGAGGTAACCCCTCTGCACCTGTTGTCCACGTTTGCCTTCAGCAGGTTTCTTGCTTCTCCATGTTTCTTTTTGGAGCGGCGTCCGGGAATACCCTTGCACCGTGTTTGCAAGCACGGTCGGGCTGGATAGTTGTGTATAAAAGTAAAAATAAAAACTATCCCGCGCCTTAGCAGAAAACCAATCTTTTTTTATTCTTATTAAAACAACGCGTTTCGACACGGCATGCGTCTTTGACTTGAAAAAGACACATGCCGTGTCGAAACACATTGTTTTATCTATATATATAAAATTGAATGTATGCGTGTCTGTCTGTGTGTCTGTCTGTCTGTGTGTCTGTTTGTCCTTTATGCGCTACTACACCATTCATCCGATCGCCATGAAACTTTGGGAAGTTGTTGAGTACACTCCTGGGAAGATTATAGGCATAGTACAACTATCCTACGATAAATGGCGCACGTGCAAGCGTCGTCGACAGTTGCGCCCCCCCCCCCCACGTAGATCGTTTGATTTCCATCACTGCCACTAATTCTCTCACTTCGCGATGTCATAGAAACTTGAGATTCGGCACGAGCATTGATTATGTCATAAATAGGAAAATTAAATGGGTCCCAACTCGATTATTCAATTCTATGCGCAAAAGAATTAGCGTCCAAATTTTACGTATGGAATCTAATTCTCTCACTTGCTGATATATATAAATGAATGTATGTCTGTCTGTCTGTCCTTTATGCATTACTACACCATTCATCCAATTGCCATGAAACTTTGGGAAGTTGTTGAGTACACTCCTGGGAAGATTATAGGCATAGTACAACTATCCTACGATAGGTGGCGTGCGTACGAGCATCGTCGACAGTTATGCCCCCCAGACAAAGATCGTTTGATCTCCATCTCAAGCAGGAAAGCAAAAGGCATTACGAGCAACGGGATGCGTGTTCAACTACAAAATGATGCATCCGCCGAATGTTTCGCAGGACAATTGCTGGATATTGAAAATGCTGAGGTAAAATGAAAGCTGTGCTGTGATTGGTTGCTATTTCTTATACTGCTGAGGTAACATGAAAGCTGTGCTGTGATTGGTGGCTACTTCTTATACTACTGAGGTTGCATGAAAGCTGTGCTGCGATTCGTTGTTATATATTATACCACTGAGGTAACATGAAAGCTGCGCTGTGATTGGTTGCTATATATAATACCGCAGAGGTAACATGAAAGCTGCGCTGTGATTGGTTGCTATTTTTTATATTGCTGAGGCAGAATAAAAGTTGCGCTGTGATTGGTTGTTATTTCTCTTACTGCTGAGGTAACATGAAAGCTGCGCTGTGATTGGTTGTTATATTTTATACTGCTAAGGTAACATGAAAGCTGCGCTGTGATTGGTTGTTATCTAGATATATAAAAACAAATGAATGTATGTCTGTCTTCGCAGCAACGCGCGACGGGTAAGCTAGTTAAGAATAAAAAAAGATTGGTTTTCTGCTGAGGCGCGGGATAGTTTTTATTTTTACTTTTATAGGTTACAGAATACAATACTGACGACGAAGTTACAAAATAAGCTACTTATTCTATTCTCAGGTTGATGTCCACATCTCAGGCTGCATGAAACTGGGACAGGGATTCCCGATGCTACTCTGAAACTCTGTGGCGTTTTACAATAAACACACTTTGAAGTTTCACTTGGGCCTCTCCCCACCCACTACATGCGGAGTGACAGCACCCTATACACAAAAGGGGAAAGAGTTATCAGTCTATATGATGCTGTTAGAGTAATCCATTAATTCAGGTGATACTCAAGAGATAACGAAGCCTCATCAGCCAGGTATACCCAATTGTCTGTACGATGCACTGGAGAAAAAGACACCATGGAGCAATCAAGTGTTGTTCCAAAGCCCTTCTGAAGGAAGTAGCTGACTCACAGGAGTTTCTATTGCCAAAAGTAGAACAAAGAGGTATATAATAGTCCAATAACAAACGGACAACACTCTAAGTTACACCTTTTTGCTGTAAAAAGTATAAAAATCATTATAAAAGTCTAACACTGATGAATGAATACATTATTTTTGAGTAAAGAATATGGATATAATGACTAAATATGGCCTCTAGGAAACACTCAAACTTCCCCACTACCAAGAATAGCTCAGTCAGGTTGTACTACTATAAGAGTTACAAAATAAGCCATATTAATCCTTTAAATAACAGGTGAAACAAAGATACTCCTAATACTTCCACAATGCAAATGGAGAGACGCCGTGACTTGTAGCTCAGCTACAAAATCTTGAAATTGTGTTTATTCTAAAATGCCACCTAGTTCCTTTATAACACATGCATGGGTGTAATAGGCCTGTGATGTGGGCAGCATAAACCTGGTGAATCCCTTTAAACAAATAACTAAAAAGAAACAGTGTTATACAGTTTAGGAAGAGTTCAGAGAATAATTAAACGGTCACGGTACCGTACATAATCCTGACTACGACTAACTAAGGTCTACCACTTTGTTGTTATGTGTATGCAGAAATAGCAATAGTTCACACTTGGTATTAGGTAATCACAACTGAAGATGGGAAGGCCTGAAAAAAAACCCAAAAAAATCCCCAAACCGGGAAAAGACACCTCGGTCTGCGGCAACTGTAGACCAATATCACTTATAAATATTGATGTGAAGTTCTTCTCCAAGTTGATAACAACGCACTTGCAGGCACACCTACTGTACCATCTCTGGTCCATAAGGACCAGGTAGGCTTCATCCCCGGGAGGAAGGCCAGGGATAATACCATCAAGTCCCTGTCTCTGATAGCTCAGGCCCTCAGAACGAAGGGCCTTCTGACGGTAGAAAGGCATTTGATAGGGTGCCATGGGAATTCCTAGCTGCAATACTGGAAGGAATCAGGATGGGCCCCCAGATACAGGACTGGATAATGGCACTTTATAACACGCCCACCGCTCGGGTTAGGATCAACGAATCTCCTTCCAAACCCTTCCAGATCCACAATGGTACACGCCAGGGACGTCTCCTTTCTCCCACCCTGTACATTCTTGTCATGAAGTCCTTAGCTAACATGATCTGACGAAACAACTCTATTAAAGGGGCAACAGTGGGCATCTCTGTGTTTAAGATATCACTTGCTGATGATTTGCTTGCATATCTGTTATGCCCAAGTGTGGGACTCCCGATGCTACAACAAGAATTTTGGGAATACGAGAGGGTCAGTAATTTCAAAGTTAATCTAACAAAATCGGAGATCCTAAATATCACATTGCCGCAGAGCGAGTTGTCATCCCTGGAAAGGGAGTTCCCCTTTAGATGGCATCATACCTCCATCAAATACTTGGGGATACACCTGCCAGCAGACCCCTCCCAGGCTTTCTCCCTGAACTTTAAACCGTTCCTGTCAGCCAATCACAGTCATCACGTTGTGGAAGCGAGATTTATGAATTAGCTGAGCCATCACATTGATTGGCCAATTCATAAATCCCACCTCCACAGCACGATGGCTGTGATTGGCTCTCGAGCACTGCTTAGACAATCAATGCAGTGCTGGATGAATCAATCACAGCCATCACATTGGTTCATCGACTGCTACATTGATTGGCTGAGCAGCGCTCAAAAACCAATCAGAGCCATCGCTTCCTGGAGGCGGGATTTATGATTCCCTTAACCAGGAACTGATCTTCTGTGGGCAGCCAGGGACTGCAGAAAGCCTACCAAAGCAGTGGGTGGTACGTGGACTAAGCCTACGTATAGGTTTTTTTTTGTTATATAATGCAGCTAGTGCTTATTTTCGGGGAAACTCCTGAAAAAGCAGGGTAGGGTTTATTTTCGGGAAAACTGGTTGTCTCCCTTGATCTCTAATATTGCGATACATCGGAAGAAAAGAATACTTGCGTACTGCCCCTAGGGTAGGAGCCATATCGTTACGGGTCCGTAGTAGTGGCTGGAGCTATCTTTGTGTCTGATAAACCCTCAGACGAAAGTTCTATGTAACTCAAATGCGAGCGTCTTAACAGCAGGTAATGCATAATAACATTCATCTACCATTATACAGTACATTTTGCTTTACTTGATGTTTCTTTGAAGGAGTTCTCCACTCTGGACAATATCCCTCCTCCTGAGACCGCATTGACTTCTATGGGGACCTTTGGTGAACAAATATGCAGAAAAATCGAGCATGCTGTATTTTTTTAAGTGACTGAAATGCACTTGCAAAATATGGAAATGTGAACGAAGCCAGTGAAATCAATGGGTTCTATTCTCTGCTTATTGTGCATGCAAATTGTGCGTATGCAAATACGCCCTTGTGAAGCCGGCCTATGTTTGCGTGTATTGAAAGTCATTGATATATATTTAAATTATTGGAAAGGCTGGTGATGCGCGTCTGAGCAGCTGATTGATGAATTAAGTCTTCACTGACTGTAAGTTGCTAATGGCCACACAATATTTCTAAAACCGAAAGGACATTTGTAGCTATTTATGCCTTGTGTGTGGTTGAGTCTGAGATCCACTGCATGTCTCTTAGCAGCTTCGCATACATAGGAGCAGTGGTGCAATGGATGCAACAATGCTGTTTTACGTTCGTGCACGACTCATTTTACACGGCTTACACAGATGTAAATGTATACACACACCACATAATGTGGATAGCACAAAATAGCAATAAGGAAACACAAGCGGGGAGGCTGGAATCTGACTCTACACCTCTGACACAAGAGATCCCAGCCTAGAGTGGAGTGCTCACCCTGATGAGGGCAACCCCACGTCAGGAACTGGGAGCGACCCTGACTTTCCACAGATAGTGACAGAGAACAGTGGCAAAAAATAAATGACACTAAATATATAAATGACCACTAGCGCACAGAGTAGAAGATATACAAACACCCCAGATAGAATAGTAGCTAAACAGCAGACTTGGCTTTGGACAAGGGACAGCTGACCAGACCAGATATACCTTCAGGCTGAGAGTCAGAGAGTGGTCTTCAAACATGTTAGACAACAGATCAGATCTGAGACTGCAGACAAGTCAGCCAGGAGTACAACTGGCGTCCTCTGTACAAAAACTAATGCCGATTGGCAGGCTGGGCTGACCCACCCCTCCATCCAAACAATCTGCCCATATATATACAGAGAAGTTCTCCCTTGGCCCCCAGCTCTAGAATGACAGTGGACATACACTGGCATGAGCCTTACGTAGGCCA
The DNA here is from genome assembly GCF_035609145.1 of Eleutherodactylus coqui. Classification (NCBI taxonomy): domain Eukaryota; kingdom Metazoa; phylum Chordata; class Amphibia; order Anura; family Eleutherodactylidae; genus Eleutherodactylus; species Eleutherodactylus coqui. Next base: position 496,298,571 of record NC_089837.1, on the reverse strand, counting down.
GGGCTGACACTGTCGTCACCGTGATTCCAATCTTTGGCCAGTGCCATGCCTCTGAATGATTTCATCTATAGGATACGGCAACGTCTCTATCAGGATCTGGTTGTCTGCCCAATTGCACTCTAAAATCAGTCTACATACATTCTTAGCTAGTTGCTTCTTACACCAGGTGCCCTTGATTTGCTATGCTCTTGCTGGCTTTGCTCACTACTTGACCCTCTAGTAGAAGGCCAGCCCTTCTCTTAGATACCCAAGGCAATCCATTACTGTCCCTTATTTAGTGCAGCAACACTGATAAGTAGCCAACCTCTCTCAACACGACATAGTCCGGATGCTTGTCCTGGAACACTGCAAGTGATTGTGATTGGTGGCACGGTTTCTCCAGCTCTCTGCTTCAAAAGTGTTTACCAGATCACACACTGCCCTGACACAACAACACTTCCTGTTCCTGCTCTAGCTGCTACTCCTTCCCCGGCTGCAATGACCAATTAGCACCAATTAGCTTAATAGGTACCAATGCACCCAGTAATATAATGCATGCACTTTATCTAAAGGGTTTATCTGGAGGAAATTCCTCTAAATGTGCATGTATAGTGCCAACTGAAAAATCCTGGCATAGCTTGTCTTAACAGATTGCTACACTTTGTAATATGGAGAGCAATGTGTAATGGGAACCCCAGTTATATTGAGGAGTATGACAGTATATTCTATGTCACGGCTGCAAATGACACAAGTCAAAATAGCTGCCACCAAATATTCTGACCTGACTGGTGAACATGGAGTGAGCCCTCTAGTGGTCACATTAGCTGTCATACTAATGTGAAAACAGTCAGACCTCATTCACATGGGTGTATTTACTATGCACATAATACAGCTGAAACCCCATTCATGTACTGAAACTGCATAAGGCTCGATCACACGGGCAAGTATGAAATGAGAGTCCGGTCCAAGTTTGTAACTGAGCAAGCGTGGACAGAACTCCGACCCATTAAGATCAAAGGTACTTTTTAGACGAGTGATATTTTTTCACGGACTGATGGTTCATGGAAAAAAACTTGCAGCGTGCCCTATTCTAGCCTGATTCATAGATGAGAGTAAGACATGCAATGTCTCTGTGCTGTCTGATGCTAGTTGTGCTCGGCAATCTTGGGAGTGCTCGGCCATCTAAATATGGTCTAAAGGAAATCTGCCACCAGACTAACCCTTTTAACCTTTTAAGGATGAGGCTTTGGGATGCAACGATTTTTGGGGATTTTCATCTTTACATTATAAAAAGCCATAACTTTTGTGAGAGCTTATGTGTTATATAACTTTTATTTATTTTTGGGGGGGCAGGGTGTTTTTAAAAGAAAAATAAGTGAGAGTGCAAAAAAAAAATCTTTATTATATTTGGAATTTTTGACTAGTTTTTATATTTTTTTTACCTTTTATTACTTTAGGGGATTTGAACCTACGATCCAATGATCCCTCAGACAATGTTACTGCACTGTCACTTTTTACTGCAAAATCTAGTGCTATTCTTGCCATCACAATGATGGAAACCTTGATGGAGCCCTAATGGATCCCATTATAAGTCAGTGGGGTCCATTGTGCACTGTTTGGATCGATCATATGATGGTTCCTGCACATTTGCATTCCACAACATATGAATGTACCCTAAAAGAACAGAGGTGCAAGCCCCAAGATGTGTTCTGCTTCTTCTGGGTTCGGTGCGGCGGGCCCCGAGACTGCAGCGCTGGACGGGGAGCAGCCAGCATACCTAAATATTCAAATTTTAATTGATTTTAATCCCTATTAACTTTATTTTAAGTCCCGGAAACTCTCTCTCTAAGCTGCATCACACCACTCGTAGGATAGATGAATCTGCTCTGTGGTCTGTGCCACGCTCCGTGGTGACAGCAGCCTCTATCACTTTAACCCAATTTTGGATTCTGAGTTTCCTAGGGGGCTTTTTCTTTCTGTAATTATACAATGGCTTCACCTGCTGGCTAGAGCCAGTACTGCAGTATGGGACATGCCAGAGAGGCCCCCGACAACAGAGCGGCCAGTAATATACAGTAAGAAAACCCTGCCAGATGTCTTAAAACATCAAAAGCTGTACAGCCTTCAATCAAAATGTCTTTAGTCGTCAGACAGTGGATTGGAAAGGGTTAATAGGCTGACTGGGTAGGACTCTGCTCTGCTCTTTTTTTGCTGCATAATCACAGTTTGGAAAATTCTGATGCCTTCCTATATAATCTTAGTCTCTTAGCCAATCAGCACAGAGCTTAAGGTCCTGGCAATTCAGTGCATCAGAGCAGAGGCCAATTAAATGATGTAACTTCCCTGGAAGCAGGGGCGTCCTGAGCTTCTGGTTCTGTATTTACGTTATGAGCTTGGTTCTGGAGCTCTATTTATGTACTGAGGTCAATTTTCGTATTGTATCTATGTACTGAGCTTGATTTTGGTGCTGTATTTATGTTTTGAGCTTGGTTCTGGGGCTTCATTTATGTACGGAGGTCAGTTCCGTACTAAGCGTGGTTCTGGTGCTGTATTTATGTACTGAGGTCAGTTTTGGTATTGTATCAATGTACTGAGCCTGTTTCTGGTGCTACATTTATGTTATGAGCTTGGTTCTGATACTGTATTTATGTACTGAGATCAGTTTTGGCATTGTATCAATGTACTGAGCTTGGTCCTGGCACTGTATTTATGTTATGAGCTTGGTTCTGGGGCTTCATTCATGTATGGAGGTCAGTTCTGTACTAAGTGTGGTTCTGGTGCTGTATTTATGTACTCAGGTCAGTTTTAGTATTGTATTCATGTACTGAGCTTAGTTCTGCTGCTGTATTTATATACTGAGATCAGTTCTTGTGCTGTATTTATGTACTGAGTTTAGGTTTGGTGCTGTATTTATATTATACACTTGGTTCTGGTGCCGCATCTATTTACTGAGGTTGTTCCTGGTGCTGTGCATCTCTGTACTGAGATTAGTTCAGGTGCCGTATTTATAAATTGGTTAAGGGTGGAAGGACACGATGGAGCTGGCTGTGCGTGGCTAAACCATACCCACCCACAGTAACCAATGGCCACCTGATTGTGCCAGTAATGAGCGTGGCCATGGTATGACTGGGTGCAGGCAGCCACACTGTGTCTTGCCACCCTAAGAGCTCCTGTTCACGGGCGTAGCGATATCCCGAGACAGATCTGCGCCACGGGAGCCACCGCCGGGGACAGCTGATGGCTCTCCGCGGTGAGCCTATCTGACAGATAGGCTCACCGCGGAGAATCGCAGCATGCTGTGATTTAAATCCTGTGAGCGGAGAATAATAGCGATTCTCTGCTCGTGGACAGGGGGGCTGCGCTTTCCATAGTAGTCTATGGAAAGCGTTCACTGCGTTACCCGCGGCCGGATTAACGCAGCGGAAAACGCAGTGAAAAATCATCCGTGGACAGGCAGCCTTAGACTGCATTCACATGTAATGGATTTGCTGTGGGTTTTCCACAATGGAAACATTTGCAGCAAATCTGCACCAAAAATCAGTAGTAGAACAGATTTTGGTGCAGATCTACAGTAGATTTCAAGGCTTCAGTTAAAGGGATTAAATCTGCTGTGGATACGCACCAAAATATGCATTAAAATCCAAATAAATGGTGCAGATTTATGGTGGTTTCACACTGGCGATAAAATTGCTCGATTTACGTGCGATTCAATAATGAAAACTCAGAATTATGAAACCAATGATTTTCAATGGTTTCCCTTGCACTTGCGATGTTTTCATGCAGCGTGAAAAAAAAAATCATGGCATGCCCTATCTTTCTGCGTTTTACGTTTTTTTTTTTTCTATCCCATGTTTCCCTATGGAGCCTCCTTTTTATCGCTAGAAATGCACGAGCTTGTGATTTTCGTGCGATGCAATACATTTTTAACATGAGGAACTCCTATAGGCTGTTTATCACATGGAAAATTGCGGGTGGAAGCGATGCCTGGTCTTTCACAAGAAAAAGTATTACTGGCGCTCAGAAATCGTGTGGGTATAGGTGCAATTTTGCTGCGATATCGCAATGAACAGTGTGAAGGAGCATTTAATGTGTTCTTTTTATGCTGCAGAAAATGTACAATAAATCTGCCACTGATGAATATACTCCATTGTGGGCCGCTACTTATGGGCCAGAGTTCTTTGCTTGCCCCCATGCTACAATTTGCCAACCAGCCCCTGCCTGCAACGGCCTGATAATACTAGTCTGATACTTCCTGTTCTATAGAGAAAGCTTTGCAGCCGTCATCTTGCTGACATCACAGACAGGATTACACTGAGTGGTAACACCAATATATAGATAATACAGGATCCATCAATCACAATAGGTGATGGTCACAACTCACCTCCTCCACCTCCCTGCACGATGACCTCTGCGTGTCACAAAACCTGCTTAGAACAGTCCCCCTTCCATAGAAGTTAATTGATCACCTGCCATCCATTGTGTGAATGGCCCATCATTACTGCTGTAAAGCATCTCGAAACATGGTTAACTGCAGCTTAGGCACGATGGCTGCCCACATAGTAATGGATAGACAATAGAATAAAAAATCTACAATTAGAGATGAGCGAGCGTACTCGCTAAGGGCAATTACTCGAGCGAGTATTGCCTTTTGAGAGTACCTGCCCGCTCATCTTAGAAGATTCGGGTGACAGCGGGGGGCAGGGAGAGGACAGTGGACACTCCAAAGTAATATTGCTTGGTTTCTTTAGGCTTGATGAAGGTGCCGAAGGACACAGAAACACGTTGCCGGTTTGATATCATGTTTGTTGCCTTTGCGATTAAACAAGGAAAATTACTATTAAGGACTGAAGTCCCCTGTCTTTTTATCACACTGATAACCTTGAATACCATTATTAGGAGGGGGCTTCTGTGTTATTCATATCCCTCTCCTTCAAAGTAAGTCCCTGTATCATTGGACTCATCTGATTTGATGTCCTTCCTATGAGCGCAGGGCTTTTTGTAAAAATTCTTTTTCTTGGTCACATACCAGCTAAATCTCAACTAGGTCTTAAATTCCCTTATGGTTCCATAAGGCAGTTATCCTATATGAGTTCTACCCTCTTCTCTAAAGGAGGATGAGTTGATCGTCAGGGTCCAGTTGCTGGTAGCCCCTAGAAGTAAGCTGCAATAATAAATGGTCTCGCCAAGTGCCAGACCGCATTGACAGTGATTTATTGGTGGATCCCAAGGAAATAGTTGCGATCACCAACACTACCCCAAAAATTACATAATCAGTGGGTAGTCTCAGGGCTTAGTCACACAGGTGTTTTTTCGTGCGATTTGTTTTTTTTTGTGCGCAAAACTGATACGCATAAAAAAAATCGCGTGACCAAGGCCAGCGTCACGGCTGAAAAAACCGCTGCTAGCAGCGTTTATCAGCCCAAAGGGCCCAGTCGCACGGGCGCTGCCCGCTATCCTCTGCCATAGCTGTGCCACAGCTGTGGCAGAGGAGAACGATGTTCGCCCATTGAATTCAATGGAGCCGACAGATCAGCCGCGTCTAGCCAGCTCTTCTCCTGAACTGCTTTCTGTAGTATTCAGCAGGCGTCTCTCAGCTATTGAATGACAGCTGAGAGCTGCCTCTGATTGGTCACAGTGCTCAGCCAATCAGAGGCAGCACTCACTCATGAATTTATGAATGGGTGAGTGAGAGCTGCCTCTGATTGGTTGAGGGCTGTGACCAATCAGAGGCAGCCCATTCAGCAGGCGGGGATTTTAAATCCCCGCCTGCTGAATACTACAGAAAGCAGTTCAGGAGAAGAGGCGGCTGGACGCGGCTGATCCCCGGCAGCTGCAAAAAGGTCAGTATATATATTTTTTTTATTTTTTACTTTTTTGGATGGTTTTCAGGGAAGGGCTTATATTTGAAGCCCTTCCCCAAAAATTAATACAGCGCTTGCCAGCAGCCCATTGCTTTTAATGGAGCCGGCTGTATTGCCGGCTCCATTGAATTCAATGGGTGAACATCGTTCTTCTCTGAGGAGAACAACCTTACTATATGTTCTCAATGGGGTCGGCTCTGCTGCCGCTGGCGGGCGGCCCCATTGAGCGCATATACAAGAACAACGATTTGCGCAGAACGCTGTTACATGCGTTCTGCGAATCGTTGTGTCATATAATTCTTGGCACATCTGCATAAAAAACGGACATGTGACCGATCCCATTGCAAAGCATTGGGTATATATATTTGCAGATCACAAGCACATCTGCAAATCCGGCAAAAAAAACGCCCATGTGACTTAGCCCTCACAGAATTACCAGGACAATAAACACCTTACCACAAAAAAATCAATCACAGCCACAAAAACTACTAGGGTTCACAGAAAGTGTACTGTATTTTTTACATTAATATATAACGTTTATGAATAATCATTAAAAAAAAAACTTAATTGCACCTTAACCAGTCCCAATCACTAATCTAACTATGGAAAAGCGCAGTAACAGCCCCCAAAACCCCCACACATGTTCAATCCCCTGGTTCCCTTGCCAGAGTGCAGCAGCGGGGAGCAGGGGTTAACGGGTGCTTCGGTCAGCATTATGGAGAAGAGGAAGGAGGCTGGGTAATGCGGCCAGACAATGCCCCCACTGTTAGGCATAGTGAGAGCCAAAACCAAGCCCCTATCGCCAGTGCTAAGCGTGGGACATTTTGGCGCAATTGGATGCCTGGAGCTGCAGTGAAAAATATCACCTCGACATTGCATAAGATTAATTCCCTGGCCAATTGGACTCACGGGACTGTAGAGCTACCAGCATAAAGTAATTATGGGGGCTATAGAATAGATGTGCAAGGCCTTGTGAGGATTAAGGAGTTAATATCTATAGTGATGCTACGTATAGTGATGGGTAATGTTATGAGAAACGTGTTTACTGACATGTGATGTGGGATCGGTGGAAAGTGCTGGAAACAGAAATCCGATACACTGGAAGGCGCACCTCACAACTCAGGGTACTGGACTTAAAGGATTCACTGCGGATCTCTTGGACCCAGATACCATAGGACACCTTCAGAGATCTTGTAGAGTCTGGGCTTCAATGGGACACAACTGTTTTGATGGCACAAGGGGGATCTACAGAATATTAGACAAGTGGTTCAAATGTTATAGCTGATCGGCGTATATGAACTACTATTCGGGGGAAGGGAAATGACAACTGTTATGGCACATTTATGGCTCACAGAAGTGGTTGTCACTTCCAAGCCCATTTGCCACTTGGCTGGAGGAACTGGCCTGGAGTATTGGACTACTAGAAGACATAAATTTGAAAAAAATATATCTTACTGAAATTGAACTTTAACATAAATTTTCCATTAAGAGGCGGCCAAATCTTCCCAAACTCTAACACTGACTCGCAAGCTGTTCACTTCAGTGTAATCATGTCACGCATCCTGAGTCAGTCTGCTGAATCAATAAACAACCCTACACGCCGAACGTCTGCCGCAGCTGACATATCGTACCATTGGCATGCTTATCCCAACTGCAGGTGCGTGGAATTCCCTCAGGCCAAGAAGGAAAAAAATGTAAAAACTAACAAATATAACAATGCTGTAATACCTCTTATGGCCACAAGGTCTGACCGTCAAAACGCACAACAGATTAGTGACAAAGAAGGCGCAATTAAATTGTTTGTTACTTGCTCTTGCTTGACACTATGCCATTGTTCTTTATGCCATCTACTGGCTTGTCTACGTTGAGGGTCTACTGTACAAATAACCTACACTTAAGGTGGCCATACCCCTCAAATACATGTTGGACAAATCCAGTAATAGCTGATGTTGCGGGAAAGAAGGATTGGTCTTTTAGATTTTGACATGTCCAATTCTTATCAAGGGAGATAATCCACCACCAGAGGAACTTAGCAGCAGCTTATTCCTCCAACTGTTGAGAACAGTATGATGGAGATCGAGAGGAATAGTTCTCGACCAACCAAGGGTTTGTCCGGCAGCTATCCACATTATATCCAAATTATAGTTTGGCCTTTCCCAGTATAGGTTGGAAAACTGTATACCAGCTTTCCCTGCTGAAGGGGATCCTACAGCCAGTCTGGCAGATGAGCCTTGCAACCCATTACCAATGTTATAAAAGTGACCCTCCAGTTTTAGGACAAAATTGTGTCACGTGACCAAAGGTATACTACCTGCACTTGTGTCTGTCCAATCTGCTGGTTCTCGTCCTGATATTTTATTGTCCACGATGGCCCGGCTGTAACTTCATATCAGCATGGGTTTATGAGAGATCGCTCCTGTCAAACCAACCTGATCAGCTTCTATGAGGAGGTAAGTTCTAGATGGACTGGGGAGAGTCATTGCATCTCATGTATTTGGACTTCTCCAAAGTGTTTGATACTGAGATGCATAAAAGGTGGGTATTAGAGATGAGCGAGCACCAAAATGCTCGGGTGCTCGTTACTCGGAACGAACTTTTCACGATGCTCGAGGGTTCGTTTCGAATAACGAACCCCATTGAAGTCAATGGGCGACCCGAGCATTTTTGTATTTCGCCGATGCTCGCTAAGGTTTTCATGTGTGAAAATCTGGGCAATTCAAGAAAGTGATGGGAACGACACAGCAACGGATAGGGCAGGCGAGGGGCTACGTGTTGGGCTGCATCTCAAGTTCACAGGTCCCACTATTAAGCCACAATAGCGGCAAGAGTGGGCCCCCCCCCTCCCAACAACTTTTACTTCTGAAAAGCCCTCATTAGCACGGCATACCTTAGCTAAGCACCACACTACCTCCAACAAAGCACAATCACTGCCTGCATGACACTCCACTGCCACTTCTCCTGAGTTACATGCTGCCCAACCGCCCCCCCTCCCCCCCACAGCGCACACCAAAGTGTCCCTGGGCAGCCTTCAGCTGCCCTCATGCCACACCACCCTCATGTCTATTTAGAAGTGCGTCTGCCATGACGAGGAACCGCAGGCACACACTGCAGAGGGGTTGGCACGGCTAGGCAGCGACCCTCTTTAAAAGTGGTGGGGCGATAGCCCACAATGCTGTACAGAAGCAATGAGAAATAGAATCCTGTGCCACCGCCATCAGGAGCTGCACACGTGGGCATAGCAATGGGGAACCTATGTGCCACACACTATTCATTCTGTCAAGGTGTCTCTGCATGCCCCAGTCAGACTGGTAATATGTACCTTAACAGTAACCGCGTTGGTGGTAATGTGGTGGTGACTGCGGACCTACCGTGTTTCCCTGAAAGTAAGACAGTGTCTTACTTTCTTTTTATCCCCAAAAGCCAGACTATGTCTTACTTTCGGGGTATGTCTTATAATAAAAAAAAATCATTACTCACCTCCCCCGGCGTTCTGTCGCGCTCCGGCAGGATGTCACTCGCTCCTCGTCCCCGGCGCAGCATTGCTTTCTGAATGCGGGGCTTGAAATCCCCGCCTCCAGAAAGCTAATACACACGCCGTCAGCCAGTTACAGCCATTCAATGACAGCATTGAATGGCTGTGATTGGCTGAAGGCGCACGTGGCTTCAGCCAATCACACTATTCAATGACATCATTGAATGGGTGTGATTGGCTGAAGCCACGTGCGCCTTCAGCCAATCACAGCCATTCAATGATGTCATTGAATAGTGTGATTGGCTGAAGCCACGTGCGCCTTCAGCCAATCACAGCCATTCTGTAACTGGCTGACGGCGTGTGTATTAGCTTTCTGGAGGCGGGGATTTCAAGCCCCCGCATTCAGAAAGCAATGCTGCGCCGGGGACGAGGAGCGAGCGACATCCTGCCGGAGCGCGACAGAACGCCGGGGGAGGTGAGTAATGATTTTTTTTTTCTACGGTATGTCTTACTTTCGGGGTACGGCTTACATTGGCCGACCCCCCTGACACCCCCGATACGTCTTACAATCGGGGGTGTCTTGCTATCGGGGAAACACGGTAGTAGCGCGGTTTTATTTTGTTGGTTTTCGGAATGTGGCCAGGATTAAGTGGGCCGTGGCGGGGGGATGGTGGGGGGGCTCTCTTGTAGTGTCGGTAAAGGTGAAATTCTTGGACTGCCACCAGACGAACCAATGCAAAGGCATTTGCCAAGAATGTTTTCCCTGTTGGAGGAGGAGGGGGATGTTTTTGAGGCACTACGTGTCCTCTCCACGTGTCCGTGGTTATATGCACCTTAACAGTAACCGCGTTGGTGGGAAATGGCCTCGCCGCCATCATGTCTTTGGGAAGCCTCTGTTTCCACACCCCAGAGACATACCATTAGCAGCGGTATAGGCAGAGCCCAGAATTCGTAACATTTCAGCCGTAGCATTAGGACAGGCCCCACTAACATATCACTAGCAGCATTATAGCGGGAGCGCAGTCTTCGTTCCATGTCAGCAATAGTAGCACTCAAGACAGGCCCCAGTAACAATTCCGAAGCAGCAGTATAGCGGGAGCGCAGTCTTCGTTCCATGTCAGCAATAGTAGCACTCAAGACAGGCCCCAGTAACAATTCCGAAGCAGCAGTATAGTGGGAGCGCAGTCTTAGTTCCATTTCAGTAGCTGCAGTATAGCCAAGGCCCAAGTTACATTTATGTAGCTAAAGTGTAGGCCAACCCCACACACACTTCTGTACCATGAGTGCAGGCGAAGAACATACAAATTGCTATGATTACACTGTAGGTGAGGGCCCCAAAAAATTGGTGTACCAACAGTACTAATGTACCTCAGTAAAAATTGGCCATGCCCAACCAAGATGGCAGGTGAAACCCATTAATCGCTTTGGTTAATGTGGCTTAAGTGGTAACTAGGCCTGGAGGCAGCCCAGTTTAACGAAAAATTGGTTCAAGTTAAAGTTTCAACGCTTTTAAGAGCATTGAAACATAAAAATTGTTTAGAAAAATTAGATGAGTGAGCCTTGTGGCCCTAAGAAAAATTGCCCGTTCAGCGTGATTACGTGAGGTTTCAGGAGGAGGAGCAGGAGGAGGAATATTAGACACAGATTGATGAAGCAGAAATGTCCCCGTTTTGGATGGTGAGAGAGAACGTAGCTTCCATCCGCGGGTGCAGCCTACGTATTGCTTACGTATCGCTGCTGTCCGCTGGTGGAGAAGAGAAGTCTGGGGAAATCCAGGCTTTGTTCATCTTGATGAGTGTTAGCCTGTCGGCACTGTCGGTTGACAGGCGGGTACGCTTATCTGTGATGATTCCCCCAGCCGCACTAAACACCCTCTCCGACAAGATGCTAGCCGAAGGACAAGCAAGCACCTCCAGGGCATACAGCGCGAGTTCAGGCCACGTGTCCAGCTTCGACACCCAGTAGTTGTAGGGGGCAGAGGCGTCACCGAGGATGGTCGTGCGATCGGCTACGTACTCCCTCACCATCCTTTTACAGTGCTCCCGCCGACTCAGCCTTGACTGGGGAGCGGTGACACAGTCTTGCTGGGGAGCCATAAAGCTGGCCAGGCCCTTAAAGACTGTTGCACTGTCTGGGCTGTACATGCTGCTCGATCTACGCACCTCCCCTGCTACCTGGCCCTCGGAACTGCGCCTTCTGCCACTAGCGCTGTCGGATGGGAATTTTACCATCAGCTTGTCCGCCAGGGTCCTGTGGTATAGCAACACTCTCGAACCCCTTTCCTCTTCGGGAATGAGACTGGGAAGGTTCTCCTTATAGCGTGGGTCGAGCAGTGTGTACACCCAGTAATCCGTAGTGGCCAGAATGCGTTGAATGCGAGGGTCACGAGAAAGGCATCCTAACATGAAGTCAGCCATGTGTGCCAGGGTACCTGTACGCAACACATGGCTGTCCGCACTAGGAAGATCACTTTCAGGATCCTCCTCCTCCTCCTCCTCCTCCTCCTCCTCAGGCCATACACGCTGAAATGATGACAGGCAAGCAGCATGGGTACCGTCAGCAGTGGGCCAAGCTGTCTCTTCCCCCTCCTCCTCATCCTCCTCATCCTCCTCCTCCTCCTGAACGCGCTGAGATATAGACAGGAGGGTGCTCTGACTATCCAGCGACATACTGTCTTCCCCCGGCTCTGTTTCCGAGCGCAAAGCGGCTGCCTTTATGGTTTGCAGGGAACTTCTCAAGATGCATAGCAGAGGAATGGTGACGCTAATGATTGCAGCATCGCCGCTCACCACCTGGGTAGACTGATCAAAGTTTCGAAGGACCTGGCAGATGTCTGCCAACCAGGCCCACTCTTCTGAAAAGAATTGAGGAGGCTGACTCCCACTGCGCCGCCCATGTTGGAGTTGGTATTCCACTATAGCTCTACGCTGCTCATAGAGCCTAGCCAACATGTGGAGCGTAGAGTTCCACCGTGTGGGCACGTCGCACAGCAGTCGGTGCACTGGCAGATTAAAGCGCTGTTGCAGGGTGCGCAGGGTGGCAGCGTCCGTGTGGGACTTGCTGAAATGTGCGCAGAGCCAGCGCACCTTTACGAGCAGGTCTGACAAGCGTGGGTAGCTTTTCAGAAAGCGCTGAACCACCAAATTAAAGATGTGGGCCAGGCATGGCACGTGCGTGAGGCTGCCGAGCTGCAGAGCCGCCACCAGGTTACGGCCGTTGTCACACACGACCATGCCCGGTTGGAGGCTCAGCGGCGCAAGCCAACGGTCGGTCTGCTCTGTCAGACCCTGCAGCAGTTCGTGGGCCGTGTGCCTCCTATCTCCTAAGCTGAGTAGTTTCAGCACGGCCTGCTGACGCTTGCCCACCGCTGTGCTGCCACGCCGCGCGACACCGACTGCTGGCGACGTCCTGCTGCTGCTGACACATCTAGATTGCGAGACAGAGGTTGAGGAGGAGGAGGAGGAGGAGGGTGCTTTAGTGGACGAAGCATACACCGCCGAACATACCAGCACCGAGCTGGGGCCCGCAATTCTGGGGGTGGGTAGGACGTGAGCGGTCCCAGGCTCTGACTCTGTCCCAGCCTCCACTAAATTCACCCAATGTGCCGTCAGGGAGATGTAGTGGCCATGCCCGCCTGTGCTTGTCCACGTGTCCGTAGTTAAGTGGACCTTGCCACTAACCGCATTGGTGAGGGCGCATACAATGTTGCGGGAGACGTGGTCGTGCAGGGCTGGGACGGCACATCGGGAAAAGTAGTGGCGACTGGGAACTGAGTAGCGCGGGGCCGCCGCCGCCATCATAGCTTTGAAGGACTCCGTTTCCACAACCCTATACGGCAGCATCTCAAGGCTGATAAATTTGGCTATGTGGACGGTTAACGATTGAGCGTGCGGGTGCGTGGCGGCGTACTTGCGCTTGCGCTCCAACACTTGCGCTAGCGACGGCTGGACTGTGCGGTGCGAGACATTGCTGGATGGGGCCGAGGACAGCGGAGGTGAGGGTGTGGGTGCAGGCCATGAGACGGTTGTGCCTGTGTCCTGAGAGGGAGGTTGGATCTCAGTGGCAGGTTGGGGCACAGGGGGAGAGGCAGCGGTGCAAACCGGAGGTGGTGAACGGGCTTCGTCCCACCTTGTGGGGTGCTTGGCCATCATATGTCTGCGCATGCTGGTGGTGGTGAGGCTGTTGGTGGTGGCTCCCCGGCTGATCTTGGCGCGACAAAGGTTGCACACCACTGTTCGTCGGTCGTCAGGCGTCTCTGTGAAAAACTGCCAGACCTTAGAGCACCTCGGCCTCTGCAGGGTGGCATGGCGCGAGGGTGTGCTTTGGGAAACACTTGGTGGATTATTCGGTCTGGCCCTGCCTCTACCCCTGGCCACCGCACTGCCTCTTGCAACCTGCCCTGCTGATGCCCTTGCCTCCCCCTCTGAAGACCTGTCCTCCTGAGTAAGCGTTGCACACCAGGTGGGGTCAGTCATCTCATCGTCCTGCTGCTCTTCCTCCGAATCCTCTGTGCGCTGCTCCCTTGGACTTACTGCCCTTACTACTACCTCACTGCAAGACAACTGTGTCTCATCGTCATCGTCCTCCTCACCCACAGAAAGTTCTTGAGACAGTTGGCGGAAGTCCCCAGCCTCTTCCCCCGGACCCCGGGAACTTTCGAATGGTTGGGCATCAGTGACGATAAACTCCTCTGGTGGGAGAGGAACCACTGCTGCTCAATCTGAGCAGGGGCCCGAGAACAGTTCCTGGGAGTGTTCCCGCTCCTGAGCAGGTGTCATTGTAGTGGAGTGAGGAGGCTGGGAGGAAGGAGGAGCAGCAGACAGAGGATTCGGATTTGCAGCAGTGGACGGCGCAGAACTGTGGCTGGACGATAGGTTGCTCGAAGCACTTTCTGCCATCCAGGACAGGACCTGCTCACACTGCTCGTTTTCTAATAAAGGTCTCCCGCGTGGACCCATTAATTGGGCGATGAATGTGGGGACGCCAGAAACGTGCCTCTCTCCTAATCGCGCAGCAGTCGGCTGCGACACACCTGGATCAGGAGCTCGGCCTGTGCCCACACCCTCACTTGGGCCTACGCGTCCTCGGCCACGTCCACGTCCACGTCCTCTAGGCTTACCCCTACCCCTCAGCATGCTGTATTACCAGTGATTTGATTTCCCAGGCAGGAAATAAATTGGCGCAAGCCTGCAGGCCAAATATAATGTTTTCATTTTTTTGCAAAGGGAAGGCCCCACTGCGTATATTCAATGAACAATAACTTTTAGAACTGTAGTGTGGCCCTGAAAAAGTCACACACAACTTTAGTGTAGCAGAGTTATTAACTCTAGCAGAGCAGGTATTTGCCAGTCAGGAAAGACAATGGCGCAAGCCTGCAGTAAACCGTAGCTGGTTGCGTCTGATTTTTGTACGTTGTCCACGCAGCACACACGTACACGGAGACCTTAGGACTGACACAGGCAGGCCAAATATAATTTCTTTTCCTTTTTTGCAAAGGGAAGGACCCACTGCGTATATTCAATGAACAATAACTGTGTTGTGGCCCTGCCTACACAATTCTGTCCCTGTAGTATCAATGGAGGGTGCAATGCTCTGCACAGACGATTTTTAGGAAAAAAAAAATGCAACACTGCTAACAGCAGCCAGCACAGTACTGCACACGGTTAAATTTGGCCCTAGAAAGGACCGTTGAGGTTCTTGAAGGCTACACTCACTCCTAACACTCTCCCTGCCTATGCACCACTTCTGTCCCTAATGCCGGGTGCAATGCTCTGCCCTGCCGATTTTGAGGAAAAAAAACAAAAAAACACTGCTAGCAGCAGCCTGCACACAGGTAGATGTGGCCCTAAGAAGGACCTTTGGGGTTCTTGAAGCCTACACTGACTCCTAACGCTCTCCCTACAGCAGCACCAGCACGATAGTATTTTCCCTCAGCTAACTCACAAGGCATGTGTGGCGAGCCGCGGGAGGGGCCGACTGTTATACTCGGGTGACATCTGATCGCCCCAGCCACTCACAGCAGGGGGGTGGTATAGGGCTTGAACGTCACAGGGGGAAGTTGTAATGCCTTCCCTGTCTTTCAATTGGCCAGAAAAGCGCGCTAACGTCTCAGAGAGGAAACTGAAAGTAACCAGAACACCGCGTGGTGCTCGTTACGAGTAACGAGCATCCCGAACACCCTAATATTCGCACGAATATCAAGCTCGGACGAGTACGTTCGCTGATCTCTAGTGGGTATATAAAATGAGAATGCTTGGTCTGGGCGAGAATGTGGGTAAGTAACTGCTCAGTGATAGAAAGCTGAGGGTGGTTATAAATGATACATACTCTGATTGGGTCATCGTTACTGGTAGGGGTCACTGTTACTAGTGGTGTACCACAGGGGGCAGTATTGGAGGGGGGGTAACCATTGCTAGTGGGGTGACAAAGGGGACAGTACTGCGCCCTATTCTTTTTAATGACCTGGTAGAAGGATTGTGCGGTAAAATATAAATATTTGCAGATGATGAAAACTATGTAAAGTAATTAACATAAGAGAGGATGCAAGGTGGTTGCAAGACGATCTGAATAAGTTGGGGGCAGAAAAGTGGTAAATGAGGTGTAACACTGATAAATGTAAGGTTCTGCACATGGGCAGAGGAAATACATGTCAACATTACACATGAAATGGGAAACCACTGGGAAACACTGACATGGAAAAGGACCTGGGGATTTAAGTTAACTGTAAGCGTCAGGCAGCTGCTGCTAAGGCAAGTAGGATCATGGGGTGCATCAAAAGACGTTCGGGTGGACATTATGAGAACATTGTTCTTCCTCTCTACATGTTACTGGTCAGACCACACATGGAATATTGTGGACAGTTTTGGGCATCTGTACTCAAAAGGGCATATCAGAGCGGGTACAAAGATATGCAACTACAGTAATACACAGAATGGATGGACTACAATACCCAGAGAGGTTATCAAAATTGGGATTATTTTGTTTACAAAAAAAGACGTCTGAGGAGCGACCTGATAACTATGTATAAATATATCATAGGACAATACAGAGATCTGTCCCATCATCTATTATACCCAGGACTGTAACAAGGGGGCGCTCTAATAACTATGTATACATATTAGGGGACAATACAGAAATCTGTCCCATCATCTGTTTATAATCAGGACTGTGACTGTAACGAGGGGGCGCCTTCTACGTCTAGAGGAAAGAAGGTTTCTACACTGACATAGAAGAGGGTTCTTTACTGTAAGAGCAGTGAGACTATGGAACTCTTTGCCTGAGGGAGGTTTGGGGGGTGTTATTATATCTGGAAAGTATATAGGGTTATATAACATAATATATAATAATATCATATTATTACTGTCCATTGCTTTAAAAGTTCATATGATTTTTTTACTTTCTTTGCCTACTTAGTCAGTGAGACTTGAGCAAAGATTATGTATAATTGAGGTAGAAATTGCTTTTACGTTTATTTTTGGCCTTCTGTAAAAACCCAGTATGATCTTGTGGTTAATCAATGGCAATGGCATTCCCCAACTATAACCCAAGCACTAATGTAGGAGAGCCAAGAAGTCAATTAGAATTTCAGCAGACTCCCTGAGGAGCCCCTACCTTTTGTGTTTCAGGGATTAACAGATTGAAGTTGATTGCTGTGCTCTCAGTAGGAGGCTGCACAAAAATGCGTAAAACATCAATTATAAGAATTAAAGGTAATTGCTCATAAAAAAAAGCTCAATACAAAAATTCAAAACATAATTTGCTTTTAAGTTCAACCAAAAATATTTTACTTATTGCTAGAGAATGAAATAAAATGTGTTCCCTCGTTCGTTTTAAAGTCGGGTCATAAGCAGGTATGTGCAGGTGAGATAGCAGGAGAAACATTCAGGGGGTTAGAGGATTTGCTCTTAACCCCTTACCGCTGTAGTCAGCATTTATGATGCAGTGATTTTTTTTCATTTTTCCTTCCCCTCTTTCGGAGAACCGTAATGTTAGTCATTTTTTACAGTTTGCAATATTAATGACATTTAACAATATTCTGCAGGTCGATATGATTAGGCGGCTTTTACATCTGCGGTGGGGGTTATATTTTTCTGCTCCGTTCGGGGAGCAGGAAAGGGTAATTACCTGGCCAAATGGATCTGTCTTATGATGGAACCAAACAGCTCCGAATGGACCCAATTAACTACAATGGGGTTCGTTCCGTTTCTGTTCAGCTGCCGGGCCTTTTACAGGAAGAAAAGCGCTACATGCAGCGCTTCTTCTTCTGGGATTTTGTGCTGGATCAGTGACGGAACCTCTGAGATGTGAGAACAGTGAAGCCAAAATTATTTACTTTTTTTTGTTTTACTAGTTCTGCACAATAAAACTTTTTAGTCCCACTAGAAACGACTGCTTGATCATTTCTATAATACATTGGGATACTTCTGTATTTCTGTGTATTATGCCTGTCAGCATAACACTAATAGACATCCTATTGATTCTTGCCTCTCTCCTAGTAGGTAGAGCCAACTAATTAAATAGGGTCAGAAATATTCCCCTAAAGTGACACTTTCCTTGCAGACTGTAGCACCTATTATTTCTCTTGCATTGACCAAGCTTAATTAGTTACCTAGATGCCTATACAGCATTGTATGAAGACCATATGTTTCTTAGTATGTAGGGGCCAGTTCTGTGCACTGTAGTACAGCCTTTACAAGGCCATTGCCAGCCTTGGGATAGATGACACCCCCTATTAAATTTTTTTTCGGCACCCCCACCATAAGAAAAAAATACACACACACACACACACACACACACATATATATATATATATATTGGCAGTCTGTCTGTATTCTGTTTGTGCAGCAAGATAGGAGCATACCCACATTAGAGCAGCTCAGTAAATAAATACAGTACCAGAACCAAGCTCATAATATAAATACTTCACCAGAGCCAACGTCCGTATATAGACACAACACCAGAATCAAGCTCATAACTTAAATACAAGACCATAACCAAGCTCATAACATAAATACAGCACAAACCAACCTCCGTACATTGATACAATACCAGAACCAAGCCCATAAAATAAATACAGCTTCAGAAACAAGTTAATAGCATAAATACAATAGCAGAACTGAGGAATTATGTTGCAGGGACACCGGCTGAGCTGAGAGTGGTGCCTTGGAATATCAGCGGGGTGGAGACAGAGCAAGGAGGAGGAGGATGCATGTAGTTCCACAAGATGCTGTCATATAGAGGAATGAGATCATCCTGCTGCGTGGACCTATGGAGGCAATTGCCTCCAGCCTACATAGCCAACGCCCTGTCCGACCGCACAGGTCACATATAGCTAAGGCCAGCCATGTACAGTTGCTGTATGGCCCCCTGCACACAGGCATTAGATAACATGTGAAAATACACGCAGAAAACAAATAGCAGCATGTTCTATTTCTGTGCGCGTCTCGCAGAAATGTCAGTTGTGACGGGCCGGCTCCTCTCTGTACATGTGCCAGCTGGCCAGCAGCTGGCGCATAGCAGAAAATGAAGACACCGGGAGCGGGTAAGCCGCAGGCCTCTGCAGTGGCACGGGAAATATTCTCCTCCAGAAGCAATATTTACAAAGTCTGATGAGGGTCAGAAACACTATCTTTTCTCCTTAGGGAAAGCACCTAGACAGTGAGTGAGGAGACTCAGAATGCCATTTATGATCCTCTGGGTAATATGCAAATAAGGCCGCCTGCACACGAGCGGAAATCCCGCCGCGGGATTTCCCGCGGGATTTCCGCCGCTGAAAGTTTGCATAGGAGTGCATTAAAATACGCACTCCTATGCAGACGGCCGCGGTTTGGCCGCGCGAAATCTCGCGCGGTAAACAAGCCGCGGCATGTCCTAATTTTCTGCGGGGCACGCACTCACCCGGCCGCCGGCTCCGGTCTGCGCATGCGCCGGCTGCGCGGCAGCCGGCACATGAAAGAGTCGGGGCCGCCAGGCGCGGGTGAGTACGCGCTCGTCCCTGTTGGCGCTCGGGTCGGATCGCGCGGCGAGAATTCTCGCTGCCGGATCCGACCCGCTCGTCTGCAGGCGGCCTAAGGGAGATAAAATAATACCTCCACAGTGCCACCTATTGTAAGGCAGCATTCCTTCAAACCAAAGCCAGACTTTTTATACAAGCCTTGTAACAATGACTTGTAATTCCCAGTCATTGTTACAGGGCTTGTATAAAGAGTCTGACTTTGGCTTGAAAGAATGCTGCCTCACAATAGGTGGCACTGTGGAGGTATTATTCCATCCCCCTTATTTGCAAAGTCTGATAAAACACCCACAAAACAAGGAAACCCCTGTATAAAATTAGAGTATTCGGAGGTACAATAGAGGCTTCATACACATCTATGAAAACCCTATTACCAGTCTGTTCAAAATGGAACTGTAATATGTGCTAATTGTGCCATTTTTAAAATTATGCTGACCTACATACATCAAGATAGCACCTATCCTTGTCCTCCCCCTTTCTTCGTTCCATCCTACTCCAACATCAGCCAGGAGTATCAATGCCGTATCCAATGACTTTGTATCCCTGGCCCTATTACTGCTCTGTTTTGTTTCCACCACTCTCCATAAACTTACCCTAATATAATGAAAAATGAAACTTGAGAAATGGACTTTTCTTATAAGACACTTTTATAAGAGTGATTTTTGTTCAGCATGGCAGGAGGCCAGGCCGCCATTGTGTGGACTGTTTAATGATTTCCCAAATGCGATGTGGATCTGACTTTGTACAATACGGTCTAAAAAAGAATTCCTGTGCTTTGAGCTTGTCTTTTGCTAGACTCCATGGCATTCAAAAAGTAGAAAAGCAACTCTTTAATTGTTGGCAGAAGCGTATATCTCTAAATACAACAAGTATTATACTGATGAAGAGGATAATCCATCTACCCTGGTATCTACCACACTGGAACAGATGGAGGCTGAAGATAATGCCATGTTTTTGGATGTTTTTGGGAAGTTTTGTAACTGTTTCTTTGTCACCATTCTCTGGGGTAATTGCCATTCTGGACATGTATCATGTAGCAGTGAGACCAACTCGCTTGTCACAGTAAATTGTTGGAAGTGAATGCAGTTTTATCTTTTATTTGCGTAGTAAAGCAAGAGGGAGTTTGTGATCTGAGAATGTTCGGTTCTTTTATGGGCTGCAGTTTTAAAGGGATATTCCAGGAAATAGTTGTACTCTGTGCGGTGATTAGGGTGGGGCCAGAGAGGTCGGACACAAAGCTTTAAAGAACACCATAGAGAGAATCCCCGGGCATTCACCACCCTCTCAGTACTAAGTATAATACAGCCTGCAAGTCTAATCCAGAACCTTCCTTTAACCCCTTAAGGATACGGCCCATTTTGTCCCACTTTTCCAACACCATAACTTTTTTATTTTTCCATCGCTATGGCCATATCGGGGCTTCTTTTTTGAGTGGCAAACTGTAGTTTTTATTGGTACCCATTTTGGGTACAAGTAATGTTTTTTAAAAGTTTTATAAATTTTTTTTTTAGAGTAAGAAGAGAAATACATCAATTCTGTCATTGTGTTTTTGTTTTTTTACAGCGTAAGGGCTTATTTACATGAGCGTATATCAGCTGGCGTTTTCGCGGCCGGCCGATATACGCTTCCATCTAAGCAGTCCCCCCCTTCCCTCCCACTCACCGGCTCTCTGCCTCTCTCCTTCCCTCCGAGTGGTTTGCCATGGGAGTAGGCGGGGTGGAGCTAAGCTCCTGCCCCCTCCACGCCCCTTGTCCATATCCAGCAAGGTGAGTGGGCGGAACAGCTCCACCCCGTCCCCCCCCTCTCCCATTGCAAACGCCGGAGTGGAGAAGAGAGGCAGAGAGACAGTGAGGGGAAGGGAAAGGGGAACTGCTCAGATGGAAGCGTATATCGGCCGGCCGTAAGAACTCCGGCCAATATATGCTCGTGTAAATAAGCCCTTAATCACGAAGCATAAGTGCTGTTTCACACAGGTGCTGCAATTTTCGGCTGGCCGTGTGGCGGCCGCAACCCGAATGGAAATTGCATGACCGAGAGGCAGCCATGACCAAATCACAGCTGCATTTCCCGTATATGCACCCATTCAGATGGGCGAGTGAGGCATGTATACGAAATACCATCTGGCTCCCCCTCTCCGCCCCTTGCCGGCTGTCTTCAATAGGAGGGGCAGGACAGGGCTGGAGCTAGTGTGCTAATCTCCCACCCCGCCTGCCCCCTCCCTTTGCCAACAGCTGACAAGAGGCGGAGAGAGGGAGGGAAGGGGGAGGGAGTTTAGCAGAGAAACTGCTAATCTCTTTTCAGAACAATGGGGTTCATATTTGTGCGTCTCAAAACGCACAAATCTTGCATGATTTTCTCGTCCATGTGAAGCCAGCCTAACTTTGCTGCTGTGGATTAACAGTGAGTGAGCTGCATGCTTATTGGATTATATAGGTATAAAAGGCAGGCCTTGTTCCCAGGTGGGGTGGTGACTCAGCTGTTTTTAATAGAGAGCAGAGAGCCTTGTGAGGAGTAAGCAGCCCCAGTGCTACTGGAGAGCTGGGATTTCCTGTACCAGAGAGAGAGAGAGGGGAAGCACAATTTCGATTTCTGGAGTGGCACAACAAAGCTGTTGCAATAAAAAGTGCCAATGGGAAGTCTGCTGATCATCCAAGGAAATGTCAGCTGCAACTACTGACCACAAGTGCCAAGCCATTAGAAGGAGAGAGAACACCAGCAATCATTAGCATGACTGGTATATCGTGTTATCTCAGTTTACAGCATAGTGGTTAAGTTACTATATCATAACTATATCAGAGCTGTTCTAGTCGAAACTGACTAGCCAATATGGCTTATCTAGCCCAGTAATCAGCTGTAATCACAAGAAGCCGTGCAATGCAAGCTTATGCGGAATCAGCCAGAGCAGGAGCTGTTCCCCGTCCTGGCTCACTGAGGGGTCTCAGTGGGGAGACCGCCCTTTTATGACATTAATATGTTCTAATAGGAGATATGGACAAGGTTTGCTTTCCCTTTAAGGATAGTCCATCGATAGAGATTCCCCGAAAAACATTCTTTAGCAAATACATTATTATAGTAAAGTGAGGGCACGTAGTGGGACCACAAACCAATGGAAGCCCAACATGGCAGATTTAGACTAGGGACAGTAGGCCAGAAAATAATCTGAGTAGGGTTAGAGGGGGCAGGAGAATTCTAAAAACAAGAAGAGTAGACAGGAGGGGTTAGGTGAGGTAGCTTACCAAGCTGGTAAATAGGTAGTGGCTACAGGATGGTGCTTCAGTTTCTGCTGCATCAGCTGCAGCCTACTTGCCTGCCCTTTAGATTGTTTTTTTTTTCTTTTAATTAATTCTCTATTTGTACAATATTACATTAATTCCAATATAACAAATCAGATGCTAGTATAGAGTGTAAAGAAAAGTCATAGCGACCTCCATAAAGACTTGATAGAAAAGAGCCCTTCAGTATACATTACCTTCTTATAAAGATATAGGCCATAGTATCAAATATAGAACCTAGTCCTGTAAAATAAGTACTTTGGCACTCTGTATCGTTTGAGGTTGCAGGAAACCATTTAACTAAACCAACTAAATAAACCAAATGAACAAGAAAAAGAAGAGAAATTGAGCAGAAAAAGGAGAAGTGAAAAAAACAAAAACAGAGAAGATGAAGAAGGACATGGAAAAAAGGTCGGAGAAGGACCAGGACAAGATTGGTTGTTTACCTTGGTGGACGGGGGAGATTTGTACATGCACTATAACGACAGCCGCCAGTGGGTAGGTCAAACAGGACATTTTTATTTAATTTTTTTGAATAGGAGCCATCAGAAATATGGTACCCCTTGATATTGTGGACTTGGCGCTCTATAGAGTGATGATGTTCCCAATGGGGAGAAGTCCTAGGGAACAGGGAGTGTGGTACGCCATACCATTGATGTAGTCATCACCTCCCAAGTCAGAGTGTTGGGATTGCTTATCGGTACTGCACATAAAGGCCCTGACAGACCTCCTGGGTGGTTTAGTTATAATTCATGTTATCCAAAAGTATTTTATTTTGTATGTTTTGTAATTAATAAAGAGGCTGTTGCGGCCATTTTTTCTCTATCGCCAACGATGTTGGTGTTTTTTATTTGGAGGGTACAATTGGTTGGGGATGAATTGGGTTGGAAGATACTCAGCGATAACCTAGTCAATTTAAAATAAAAACTTTTCCACTGATAACAATCTTTTTGCTACATAACCAGCCTTGCTATTTGACTTCCAAATGTCCGCAAGCCCGATGGTCACAAATCTCTGCATTATCATCTTGAAGTGGCTGTTGCACAAGAGCAAAATGAATGAAACTAAGATAAAACAAAAAAAGAGACAAATATAAAGAGAACATACAAGCTCCTTTCTTCTTCGTCCACATCAGAATGAAGCTACCGGGCTTTCGGCCAAATAACTCCCCCCCACCCCCACCCCCAGTTGTTGTTGGAGGGACTAGAAAAGTTTTTGTTTCTTTTTTTCTATTTCTTTTTTTTTTTCTTACACAAGTACAGGAGGTCTGTGAGATGAGCTGACCCAGCACTACTGCGGCATATGGTGACCCAGTATATAGATCAGTCAAGCGTGAGCAGGGAAATTTCATACTCATCGGTGGATTTACTATGCGAACCTCTGTCTATCAACTTTAGAAAGTTTTGGGAACACTTTTTAGGAAGATGGCGCTGAATGTTCCCGGCTTGATAGCTGTGATCATTTTCTATGCTATGACCCTAGTGACTGGCCTCTGGGCTGCTTGGAAAGCCAAACGTAGCGAGCGGAACAAGAAGCAAACCGAGGTAGCCATTGTTGGGGGAAGAAACTTAAATATATTTGTTGGGCTCTTCACAACTACTGGTAAGCATATACAATGACAGTATAATATGCAGAAAATTGACGGAGTCTTGACTGGAAACATTAGTGGGGTCTGTTGGGGTCTGTTATTTTGGATACACAGTTTTTTCCATCAAAAATGCAGGAATGTTTCATAGAAACCCCAATAGGACCCCCAAATGAGTATATGTGATATTAGTTCTCCTGTAAGACACCAAGATGATTGGTTAATACTCTTCCTTCCACACTGTTGGTACATATCCTGCTGTTTTGAGGTCAGCTATACTCAGGTTATCTAATGTACTGCTCCATTTAGTTTACTTCAACTCTTTCCCTATATTATAGTCCAGGCTTGTGATTTCTGCATGATTATTGCAGTTTCCTGTGTTAAATTCATTAATTAAATTTTAAATCTCATCAATTAGGTATTTTGTCCCTTGAAATAGCAAATTAATCAGGAAGTTCAAGATGTTTTTAGCGAGGTGGAAGGGATTATGTCTGTGGTTCTGCCAGAATAGGCGATAATAAGTAAAATAATAGTGACACATTAGTTAATTAATTGGACAGATAGGGCTCATCCACTCTGGCGTTAGCATCAGTTATACATTTCCATTCCAGGAGCAGAGAAACTGAAATAAAAACAGAATTAAATGGGTTTTCACTAAAAACTGAAATATTTGAATCTATTTCCTTTTAATTGGGTTCTGTTTCATTTCCGTTTCTCAAATAGAGCAAATAGCATTTATTTCCATTTTTATTTCCGATTCTCTGTTCCTCAAATGGAACAGAAAAACGAAAATGTATAACTAAGGTTAATGCCAGTGTGGATGAGCTGATAGATAGATAGATAGATAGATAGATATGAGATAGATAGATATGGGATAGATAGATAGATAGATAGATAGATAGATAGATAGATAGATAGATAGATAGATATGGGATAGATAGATATGAGATAGATAGATAGATATGAGATAGATAGATAGATAGATAGATAGATAGATATGAGATAGATAGATATGACATAGATAGATAGATGGATATGAGACAGATGGATATTAGATGGATAGATAGATATGAGATAGATAGATAGATAGATATGACATAGATAGATAGATGGATATGAGATGGATAGATAGATATGAGATATATTATGAGATAGATAGATAGATAGATATGAGATAGATAGATAGATAGATAGACATGACATAGATAGATATGAGATAGATAGATATGGGATAGATAGATATGGGATAGATAGATATGGGATAGATAGATATGGGATAGATAGATATGGGATAGATAGATAGATAGATAGATAGATAGATAGATAGATAGATAGATAGATAGATATGAGATAGATAGATATGAGATAGATAGATAGATAGATATGACATAGATAGATATGACATAGATAGATAGATATGACATAGATAGATAGATGGATATGAGACAGATGGATATTAGATGGATAGATAGATAAATATGAGATAGATAGATAGATAGATAGATAGATAGATAGATATGACATAGATAGATATGACATAGATAGATAGATAGATATGACATAGATAGATAGATGGATATGAGATGGATAGATAGATAGATATGAGATAGATTATGAGATAGATAGATAGATAGATAGATAGATAGATGGATATGAGATGGATAGATAGATATGAGACAGATGGATATGAGATAGATAGACATGAAATAGATATGACACAGATGGATATGAGATAGATAGATATGAGATAGATAGGTATGACATAGCTGGATATGAGATAGATGAATACCCAGTTTTACAAAAAATAAGACCTACCCTGAAAATAAGCCCTACCCAATTTGTCAGGATTTTTAGAGGGGCTTCAAATATAAGCCCTACCCCCAAAATTAGCCCAAAAAGCATTACATAAAAAATACATTACCTAGCATTTCCTCAGCTGCCCACAGAAGATTATTTCCTGGTTACGAGATTCATAAATCCCACCTTCAGGTAGCAATGGTTCTGATTGGCTGAGCAGCATTCGAGAACCAATCAATGCAGCGCTTGATGAACCAATCGGAGCCATCCTTTCCTGCAGGCGGAATTTATGAATGCTGTAACCAGGAAGTGATCTTCTATGGGCGGCCGAATACTGCAAAAAGCGTGTCTGAGCTCGAGGGAGCAGTGGGAGGGACATGGACCGAGCCTGCTAGGTAAGTACAGTAAGACATCCCCTGAAAATAAGACCTAATGCCTCTTTTGGGGCAAAAATTAATATAAGACAGGGTCTTATTTTCAGGGAAACATGGTAGATAGATAATATGAGATAGATAGATCAGAAACATCTTCTCACATAACTTTGTCTCCTGACAATGACTGTAGAAGCACAAAGAGACACATAACCTGTGTCATATACTGTGCCATTTTGCACTCACCAAATCTTTTAAAATGATATATACATCACACTGTTTATAGTCACCAATCACAGGGGATCCCACAACTGAAGCCAAGTAGTTGCATCTACTGTAATAGTTTGCCTTAGGGGTCACCAAGCTGTCATGAACTTTGCATAAACCAATAGTACAGGGGAATATAAGAAACCTTGAAATATATCTTATCAGAAAAAGTAGTTCTGTCTGCATTTATCAACCACTTCTTCCCACTCTCCCTCCAAAATTGATCACCGAGAGCTCTTTCACATGAGCATATATCGGCCGCCGTTTTCACGGTCAGCCAATATACGCTACTGTGTAAGGTGTAAAAACTCATGAACGGACAAACAAATCTAATATTTGTGCGCCCGTTCAGACGGCATGGGCCCCGGCGCATATAGGCCGAGGCCGCCATGCTGTTGCCCCTTCCCCTTCTTTTCCCCTCGCCAGCGCACTTCCTCTCTCTTCCTCTCTGGCTGATTGCAAATGGTGGGGGCGGAGCTAAGCACCACCCCATCCCACCTCCTCCTATTGCTGGCTGCGGACAAGGGGTGGGACGGAGATTCCTGACAGATTAGGTGATTTGCTGGCCATAAAAGTCTATGCAGAGAAGAGGAAGAAATGTTTTACTTTCTAACAGCTACTGGATTCACATCTACACTGCTCAGTACTGCTGTATAATTTCTTGTATGCTGTTAATGCATCTCTGTATATGAGTGATAATAATAGAGGAGCTGTGTGTGTGCAGTATGTAGGAGAATTTCAATAGTACCAATACATTTCTTTTTTTCTATTTACGTAGCGACATGGGTTGGAGGTGCCTACATCAATGGTACTGCAGAAATAGTTTACCTGCCTACAAAAGGATTAGCATGGGTTCATGCACCATTAGGATTTGCAGCAACATTCATTATTGGTAAGTGGATTGCCCAGTGCCTTTCATTATGTTAATCTTCACAACACCTAAGGGAAGAACATATATTGATATAGCAGAGCCGCATCTGTCACTGAGGTTTTTGGGGCAGCATTGTTTGGGCAGTATGTTAACTCTTTGCAGTTGGTTTACATCAGGTGCACAATGAATTGCCTTAACCCCTTAAGGACCAATACATCGGGTTCACAGTGAATTGCCTTAAAAAAGTTCATAATTGAAGAGTCAATTTACCACAAGTTTACCAGGCTGCACAGCTCAAAAGTCTGTTACATGTATTGTAATTGTTACCATCAGCTGTAAGATAAGTCTTGCCCTGAAGATCCAAAGTCTGTGCACTTTAAAAACAGTGGCACATCCATCAGTAGGTTGTGTCTGGTATTGCAGCTCACCTCCATTGAAGTGACTAGCGCTGAGCTGCAAACTCAAGCAACCTGTGAACAAGAATAGCACTGTTTTTGGAAGAAAGCAGCCATAGTTTTCTAACCCCGTACAACCCCTTTAAAACAACACATTGTAGCCACCCGGAGTTCCTTTAGTTGTCTATTTTAATTTTATCTTCCTCAGGCTTCATTCACATGAGCGTATATCGTCCACGCTTTCACAACTTGGCTGATATACGCTGTCCATCTGATGCATTGGTTTACAATGCATCAGCTCAGGTGGGCGTATTCCCACGGCGTAAAAACGCCCGGCTGGCCAAGATAGCGCATACAATGTTCATTTCAGCTGGGCACTTTTACACCGACAGGAAAGATAGTTCAGGAACTATCTTTCGGCCGGAATAAGGCAGCGGCTCCCATAGACTCCTATGGTAGTTGCCGGAGAAGGGAGATGGGAGGGAGTTTAGCAGTGTGTCTGCTGAACTCCCACCTTCTTACCTCCTCTCCTCTCCGCCCTTTGTCGACTATTTGCAATGGGAGCGGGTGGGAACTACTTGCTAAGCTCCGCTCCATCCAGACCCCACCTATTGCTGGCAGCCGACAAGGGGCGGAGAGGGGGCAGAAGCTTAGCACACTAGCTCCCGCCCAGTCCCGCCCCCTCCCCTTGCTGAGAGACGGCAAGGGGGCGGAAAGTGGGAGGCAGTTCAGCAGACCAAAAATCGCTACGCTCGTGAGAAAGAGCCCTTATACAGTATCTAGATAGAAAACATCATATACACAAATAAGTAATATTCATTATGGTATTTTAACCCCTTACTGATATGGCCTATTTTGGCCATAAGGACACAACGATTTTTGGAGGATTTTCATCACCACTTTTGAAAAGCGATAACTTTTTTATTTTTTCATCGACATGGTCGTATGATGAATTATTTCTGGTCTATAGTTTTTATTGGTACCATTTGTGGATACATATAATGCACAGTATTGTAAAACTTTCCTGTAGGTCGGTACAATTATGACGATACCAAAATTCCTCTTTTTGCTTTTAGGTTTTTCCACTTTTGCACAAAAAAACCCTATTTTTTGGAAATTTCATATTTTTATGCATCGCTACAATCAAAGCCCTATAACTTTTATATTTTTCAATGGGCGGAGCTCTATGAGAGCTTGTTTATTGTGTGAGGAGCTGTTGTTTCTACTGGTACCATTTTGGGGTACATACATCTTTTTTGATCACTTTTATTGCATTTTTTGGAAGGTAAAACAAACAAAAAAAGCATTTTGTCTCCGTTTTTGTTTTTTTTACATTTTTTTGCCATGATAATATAATAGGATAATAATAGTGTGTTCTATGGATATGATGATACGAAATGTGTGATTTTTCACATTTTTTATACAAATAGGCGAAAGTGTGCAAAAAAAGGCTTGTTTTATAATATTTTTATGTTTTTTTACATTTTTCTTGTCCCTGTAGGGGACTTGAAACATAACAGCTGTGATCGTTATGCTAATGCATTGCAGGACTTCTGTGCTGCAATGGCTTAGCGCTTACAAAAGCGATAATAGTCAATGGCAAGCCGGGACACCAGTATACGGTGTCCTGTTGCCACGGCAACACATCAGCCCTCCGCAATGTAATTGCGGAGGGCCGATGACGTCACAGAGGGAGCATGCTCCCTCTTTGAACCCTTTATATGCCGCAATCTACATAGATTGCGGCATGTAGGAGGTTACAAATAGAGATCGATGTTCTCATTGATCTCGGGTGTTGCCGCAGAAGGCTGACTATCAGTAACCACTGGTTCCAGCTGCAGGATGGCACGGCTCTGCTTCTGATCCTGTGACAACTTACATTTACGTCCTTGTGCGTTAAGTACCACGCTGCCAAGACGTAAACTTACGTCATATAGAGTTACAGGGTTAATAAGAAGAATGATGTAGTATAAAGTAAATGCTATATTATTGACTCCAACTTTGGGGACAAGTTATAGGTCCCTTCTTTCAAGAACTGCTAGTGAAAGGTTTGGACTGGAGTAATGATGCAACCTGCTTCCTCCTCCACGCATATTAGCACTAACTGCTTAGGTTAAGCAGCGCTGCTGATTAGAGCCACCTGATTGGCTCTTCGGCACCACGTGACTACACAGCGTGCACGCGCATTGCCTTCAGCAGCCGTGCACTACACAATACAGTTAAGCAGACGTGCGCTACACAATACACTTAAGCAGCACGGGGTTAGGTTTAGGATTACGGTTTAGGGTTAGGCTTTAGGGTTAGGTTTAGGGTTAGGTGTAGGGTTAGTTTGAGGGTTTAGGGTTAGTGTTTACGGTTAGGTTAAGGGTTAGGTATAGGGTTAGGTTTAGCTAACCCTAACCCTAAACCGTAACCCTAAACCTAACCCCGTGCTGCTTAAGTGTATTGTGTAGCGCACGTCTGCTTAACTGTATTGTGTAGTGCACGGCTGCTGAAGGCAATGCGCATGCACGCTGTGTAGTCACGTGGTGCCGAAGAGCCAATCAGGTGGCTCTAATCAGCAGCGCTGCTTAACCTAAGCAGTTAGTGCAAATATGCCTCCTCCACTCATTACTTGACAACAGCCTAAAGAAATAGAGTGCCAGGACTGTTCACCTGAGTACCCACAATGTAATAGCATAATACCACATTTCAGTTCCAGTGGAGCTCTTGTAGAAATGTGCATGCACTGGCAGTGTTGAGATAATATAACAGCATTTCAATGGATTAGGATAAGATAACTTGTTGCAGAAAATGATCACATTCAGTGCATTATCGACTGGTCGCACTGCCGGCCGTGTGATTGCTTCAGTGCCGCCAACAGTGCAAGCCAGATAGGAAGTCGAAGCACAGGGGGAGGGAGGAGAAGGAGAAGAGAGGGAGGCAGGCAGACACACTGCACGGCACTGAGAGGGGGGATCCTGCTTTGTACAGATTCTGCATGTCCTGCTGCTCTCCTCACACACAGAAGTATCTATCTCATATCTGCATAATATCTATCTATCCCAAATCTATCTATCTATCTATCTCATATCTATCTATCTATCTATCTATCTATCTATCTATCTATCTATCTATCTATCTAACTATCTCACATCTATCTATCTCTCATATCTATCTATCTATCCCACATCTATCTATTTATCTATCTCATATATATCTATCTATCCCAAATCTATCTATCTATTTATCTATCTATCTCATATCTATCTATCTATCTATCTATCTAACTATCTCACATCTATCTATCTATCTATCTATCTATCTATCTATCTCTCATATCTATCTATCTATCCCACATCTATCTATCTATCTATCTATCTATCTATCCCAAATCTATCTATCTATTTATCTATCTATCTCATATCTATCTATCTATCTATCTATCTATCTATCTAACTATCTCACATCTATCTATCTATCTATCTATCTATCTATCTATCTATCTATCTATCTATCTATCTATCTATCTATCTATCTATCTCTCATATCTATCTATCTATCCCACATCTATCTATCTATCTATCTATCTATCTATCTATCTATCTATCTATCTATCTATCTATCTATCTATCTAACTCATATCTATCTCATATCTATCTATCTATCCATCGATCTATCTATCTCATATCTATCTATATCTCTTTCTTTAGGCCGTCTGTCCATTGGCATTGCAATATACCACCGTGGGAGCTACCGCGGGGGAGCACTAATGTCACCACAATTTTCTGTGCGATTTTTCTGCAATAAACCTATCATTATGATAGGTTCATTGCGGAAAAAGCGTCATTCAGCGATTTTTATATGCAAGCAGAAAAACACCACGATTTTCCGCTCGTTTATATCAGGCTGCGCTTTCTATAGTTGTCCTATGTAAAGCGTTCACTGTGTTACCCGCGTGCAGATTATCGCGGCGGATAACGCAGTGAAATATTGCCAGTTGACGGGAGGCCTTTTATATATATATATATATATGTGTATGTATATATATATATATATATATCAGTAGCTGTCTATCTATTTCATATCTACCTATCTATGTATGACTGGTATAAGTTATACATCTCCCTGTATATACTGTATATAATTGCAGACAATTAAAAAATGCATCAAAAACACAGTTTCTTAAAATGTATGTAGTCTTTCAATAGCGCATGCATTTTTCTATGTGTTTTTCTTAATTGTGGTTCAAAAGTACAACAAAAAACATGAACGCACCCTAAGGCCACTCTCACACATACGTTCAGAAAACGCAGCTTGAAACCGTGGCATTTTTACAGCAATTTCGAGCACCATTTTTGAACGCATGGTACACTGTTTGACAGCACTTTTTATTGCACGCCATCATTGTGATGGGTAAGGAGGTGTGTTAAAAAACACAAAAATAGAACAGACAGCTCTTGCAAATCGCTGCGTTAGAAACACCGTGTTCGAGCGCAGGTCTGAGTAACCCAATAAAAATCAATGGGAGCATTGTACCGCAGTTAGCACGGTGTTTGGGACGCTTCTCTAATAGTGGTAAAAAGCGGTGTGTGTGTGTGAGAGTGGCCAAAGGGTCTACAAACACATTTTCATGTAGTGCAGGAAATGAGTCATGTTTGGAAAGATTACATCAAGGGCTACATCATGTATGGAAATTTATTTTGCAGCTGTATGCAGCACGATTTAGGTAGGGTATGGGGGGGAGCCCAGCTGATCTTTTACATCCAGGCCCCTGACCCTTTACTAACGCCCCTGGGTGAACCCCTTCAAGATTAATTACATTTAACTTAAAAAATCATACTGTATCATCTGAATCATCTACAAACCATAGGTTATGCCTAATTTTGAAAATTTTAGAGACATGAAAATCATGGAAAAATTTATTTTTAAAATGCTTGCTTTCCCCACCCTTGATTGACACTGATACTGTAGAGTTTCCACTCGCGCAATTATGACTACGATTTCCAGCTTTAGCAAAGGGCTCGAACTGTCCTTTGATATAACCACCACTTAATCTAGTCCCGCAACTGAGGCAGGAAATGCATCTAAAGGTGACCATGAACATTAAAGCAAGGATGACTGTTGGGATGTTAGATAGATAGATAGATAGATAGATAGATATGAGATAGATAGATAGATAGATAGATAGATAGATAGATAGATAGATAGATATGAGATGCATATGAAATAGATAGATAGATAGATAGATATGAGATAGATAGATAGATATGAGATAGATAGATAGATAGATAGATATGAGATGCATATGAGATAGATAGATAGATGAGATGAAATGAGATGAGATAGATATGAGATAGATAGATAGATAGATAGATATGAGATAGATAGATAGATATGAGATGCATATGAGATAGATAGATAGATAGATGAGATGAAATGAGATGAGATAGATAGATAGACATGAGATAGATAGATAGATAGATAGATAGATGGATAGATATGAGATAGATAGATAGATGGATAGATAGATAGATATGAGATAGATAGATAGATAGATAGATAGATAGATAGATAGATAGATAGATAGATAGATATGAGATAGATAGATAGATAGATAGATATGAGATGCATATGAGATAGATAGATAGATGAGATGAGATAGATAGATAGATATGAGATAGATAGATAGATAGATAGATAGAGAGATAAGATGAAATGAGATAGATAGATAGATAGATAGTAGAGATGAGCGAACGTACTCGGTAAAGCACTACTCGTCCGAGTAATGTGCTTTATCCGAGTATCTCCCCGCTCGTCCTGAAAGATTCGGGGAGCGCCGCGGAGCGGGGAGCTGCAGGGGAGAGCGGGGAGGAACGGAGGGGAGATCTCTCTCTCCTTCTCTCCCGCCCGCTCTCCCCTGCTCCCCGCCGCAACTCACCTGTCAGCAGCGGCGCTCCCCGAATCTTTCAGGACGAGCAGGGAGGTACTCGGATAAAGCACATTACTCGGACGAGTAGTGCTTTACCGAGTACGTTCGCTCATCTCTAATAGATAGATATGAGATAGATAGATAGATATAAGATAGATAGATGTGAGATGCATATGAGATAGATAGATAGATAGATATGAGATAGATAGATAGATATGAGATGCATATGAGATAAATAGATAGATATGAGATAGATAGATAGATAGATATGAGATAGATAGATGGATAGATAGATATGAGATAGATAGATGGATAGATATGAGATAGATAGATAGATGGATAGATAGATATGAGATAGATAGATAGATAGATATGAGATGCATATGAGATAGATAGATGAGATGAAATGAGATGTGATAGATAGATAGATAGATATGAGATAGATAGATAGATAGATATGAGATGGATAGATATGAGATAGATAGATATGAGATAGATAGATAGATAGATAGATAGATAGATGAGATAGATAGATATGAGATAGATAGATATGAGATAGATAGATAGATATGAGAGAGATAGATAGATATGAGATAGATAGATAGATAGATAGATAGATAGATAGATAGATAGATAGATAGATAGATAGATAGATAGATATGAGATGCATATGAGATAGATAGATAGTTAGATATGAGATAGATAGATATGAGATGCATATGAGATAAATAGATAGATAGATAGATAGATAGATAGATATGAGATGCATATGAGATAGATAGATAGATAGATAGATAGATAGATAGATAGATAGATGAGATAGATAGATATGAGATAGATAGATAGATAGATAGGAGATAGATATGAGATAGATAGATAGATAGATATGAGATGCATATGAGATAGATAGATAGATATGAGATAAATAGATAGATAGATATGAGATGCATATGAGATAAATAGATAGATAGATGAGATAGATAGATAGATATGAGATAGATAGATATGAGATAGATAGATATGAGAGAGATAGATAGATATGAGATAGATAGATAGATATGAGATGCATATGAGATAGATAGATAGTTAGATATGAGATAGATAGATAGATATGAGATGCATATGAGATAGATAGATAGATGAGATGAAATGAGATGAGATAGATATGAGATAGATAGATAGATATGAGATAGATAGATAGATATGAGATGCATATGAGATAGATAGATAGATAGATAGATAGATGAGATGAAATGAGATGAGATAGATAGATAGATAGATAGATAGATAGATATGAGATAGATAGATAGATAGATAGATAGATATGAGATAGATAGATAGATGGATAGATAGATAGATATGAGATAGATAGATAGATAGATATGAGATGCATATGAGATAGATAGATAGATGAGATGAAATGAGATGAGATAGATAGATAGATATGAGATAGATAGATAGATATGAGATACATAGATAGATAGATAAGATGAAATGAGATAGATAGATAGATAGTAGAGATGAGCGAACGTACTCGGTAAAGCACTACTCGTCCGAGTAATGTGCTTTATCCGAGTATCTCCCCGCTCGTCCTGAAAGATTCGGGGAGCGCCGCGGAGCGGGGAGCTGCAGGGGAGAGCGGGGAGGAACGGAGGGGAGATCTCTCTCTCCTTCTCTCCCGCCCGCTCTCCCCTGCTCCCCGCCGCAACTCACCTGTCAGCAGCGGCGCTCCCCGAATCTTTCAGGACGAGCAGGGAGGTACTCGGATAAAGCACATTACTCGGACGAGTAGTGCTTTACCGAGTACGTTCGCTCATCTCTAATAGATAGATATGAGATAGATAGATAGATATAAGATAGATAGATATGAGATGCATATGAGATAGATAGATAGATAGATATGAGATAGATAGATAGATATGAGATGCATATGAGATAAATAGATAGATATGAGATAGATAGATAGATAGATATGAGATAGATAGATGGATAGATAGATATGAGATAGATAGATGGATAGATATGAGATAGATAGATAGATGGATAGATAGATATGAGATAGATAGATAGATAGATATGAGATGCATATGAGATAGATAGATAGATGAGATGAAATGAGATGTGATAGATAGATAGATAGATATGAGATAGATAGATAGATAGATATGAGATGGATAGATATGAGATAGATAGATATGAGATAGATAGATAGATAGATAGATGAGATGAAATGAGATGAGATAGATAGATATGAGATAGATAGATATGAGATAGATAGATAGATATGAGAGAGATAGATAGATATGAGATAGATAGATAGATAGATAGATAGATATGAGATGCATATGAGATAGATAGATAGTTAGATATGAGATAGATAGATAGATATGAGATGCATATGAGATAAATAGATAGATAGATAGATAGATATGAGATGCATATGAGATAGATAGATAGATAGATAGATGAGATAGATAGATATGAGATAGATAGATAGATAGATAGATAGATAGGAGATAGATATGAGATAGATAGATAGATATGAGATGCATATGAGATAGATAGATAGATATGAGATAAATAGATAGATAGATATGAGATGCATATGAGATAAATAGATAGATAGATGAGATAGATAGATAGATATGAGATAGATAGATATGAGATAGATAGATAGATATGAGAGAGATAGATAGATATGAGATAGATAGATAGATATGAGATGCATATGAGATAGATAGATAGTTAGATATGAGATAGATAGATAGATATGAGATGCATATGAGATAAATAGATAGATAGATAGATAGATAGATATGAGATGCATATGAGATAGATAGATAGATAGATGAGATAGATAGATATGAGATAGATAGATGAGATAGATAGATATGAGATAGATAGATAGATAGATAGATAGATAGATAGGAGATAGATATGAGATAGATAGATAGATATGAGATGCATATGAGATAGATAGATAGATATGAGATAAATAGATAGATAGATATGAGATGCATATGAGATAAATAGATAGATAGATAGATATGAGATGCATATGAGATAGATAGATAGATAGATAGATAGATAGATAGATGAGATAGATAGATAGATATGAGATAGATAGATATGAGATAGATAGATAGGAGATAGATATGAGATAGATAGATAAATAGATAGATATGAGATAGATAGATAGATAGATAGATAGATAGATAGATAGATAGATAGATAGATAGATATGAGATAGATAGATAGATAGGAGATAGATATGAGATAGATAGATAAATAGATAGATATGAGATAGATAGATGGATAGATAGATATGAGATAGATGGATAGATAGAGAGATAGATATGACTATGTCTCTTATGCTTTCACACAGGGGAGATAATTGTTCAGTAAGTGGAAGTGGAACACTCCAGAGATCTTCCCTCTGGCCACCTTCATTCACCGTGAACAGGTAGTTGTTTACACTGAGCGAGCAGTAAGCTGAAAAGAAATGACTAGCGACTAACAACCGAGACCTGTCGGGTTCCACGTTTACACGGGACAGCTATCTCTTAAAATAGGTTGTTTGAGGGATTTTTCGGCAGATAGATAGCTAGAGATGAGCGAACACCAAAATGTTCGGGTGTTCGTTATTCGGAACGAACTGCCCGCGATGTTCGAGGGTTCGT
Source organism: Eleutherodactylus coqui (assembly GCF_035609145.1). Lineage (NCBI taxonomy): Eukaryota > Metazoa > Chordata > Amphibia > Anura > Eleutherodactylidae > Eleutherodactylus > Eleutherodactylus coqui. The sequence continues at coordinate 496,261,098 of NC_089837.1, read as the reverse complement.
TTCGAACAACGAACCCCATTGAAGTCAATGGGCGACCAGAGCATTTTTGTATTTCGCCGATGCTCGCTAAGGTTTTCATGTGTGAAAATCTGGGCAATTCAAGAAAGTGATGGGAATGACACAGAAACGGATAGGGCAGGCGAGGGGCTACATGCTGGGCTGCATCTCAAGTTCACAGGTCCCACTATTAAGCCACAATACCGGCAAGAGTGGGCCCCCCCCCCTCCCAACAACTTTTACTTCTGAAAAGCCCTCATTAGCATGGCATACCTTTGCTAAGCACCACACTAGCTACAACAAAGCACAATCACTGCCTGGATGACACTCCACTGCCACTTCTCCTGGGTTACATGCTGACCAACCGCCCCCCCTCCCCCCCACAGCGCACACCAAAGTGTCCCTGCGCAGCCTTCAGCTGCCCTCATGCCACGCCACACTCATGTCTATTTAGAAGTGCGTCTGCCATGAGGAGGAACCGCAGGCACACACTGCAGAGGGTTGGCATGGCTAGGCAGCGACCCTCTTTAAAAGTGGCGGGGCGATAGCCCACAATGCTGTACAGAAGCAATGAGAAATAGAATCCTGTGCCACCGCCATCAGGAGCTGCACACGTAGGCATAGCAATGGGGAACCTATGTGCCACACACTATTCATTCTGTCAAGGTGTCTGCACGCCCCAGTCAAACTGGTAATATGCACCTTAACAGTAACCGCGTTGGTGGTAATGTGGTGGTGACTGCGGACCTAGTAGCACGGTTGTATTTTGTTGGTTTTCGGAATGCGGCCAGGATTAAGTGGGCCGTGGCGGGGGGATGGTGGGTCGGCTCTCTTGTTGTGTCGGTAAAGGTGAAATTCTTGGACTGCCACCAGACGAACCAATGCAAAGGCATTTGCCAAGAATGTTTTCCCTGTTGGAGGAGGAGGGGGATGTTTTTGAGGCACTACGTGTCCTCTCCACGTGTCCGTGGTTATATGCACCTTAACAGTAACCGCGTTGGTGGTAATGTGGTGGTGACTGCGGACCTAGTAGCACGGTTGTATTTTGTTGGTTTTCGGAATGTGGCCAGGATTAAGTGGGCCGTGGCGGGGGGATGGTGGGGGGGCTCTCTTGTTGTGTCGGTAAAGGTGAAATTCTTGGACTGCCACCAGACGAACCAATGCAAAGGCATTTGCCAAGAATGTTTTCCCTGTTGGAGGAGGAGGGGGATGTTTTTGAGGCACTACGTGTCCTCTCCACGTGTCCGTGGTTATATGCACCTTAACAGTAACCGCGTTGGTGGGAAATGGCCTCGCCGCCATCATGTCTTTGGGAAGCCTCTGTTTCCACACCCCAGAGACATACCATTAGCAGCGGTATAGGCAGAGCCCAGAATTCGTAACATTTCAGCCGTAGCATTAGGACAGGCCCCACTAACATATCACTAGCAGCATTATAGCGGGAGCGCAGTCTTCGTTCCATGTCAGCAATAGTAGCACTCAAGACAGGCCCCAGTAACAATTCCGAAGCAGCAGTATAGCGGGAGCGCAGTCTTCGTTCCATGTCAGCAATAGTAGCACTCAAGACAGGCCCCAGTAACAATTCCGAAGCAGCAGTATAGCGGGAGCGCATTTTTTGTTCCATGTCAGCAATAGTAGCACTCAAGACAGGCCCCAGTAACAATTCCGAAGCAGCATTATAGCGGGAGCGCAGTCTTCGTTCCATGTCAGCAATAGTAGCACTCAAGACAGGCCCCAGTAACAATTCCGAAGCAGCAGTATAGCGGGAGCGCAGTCTTCGTTCCATGTCAGCAATAGTAGCACTCAAGACAGGCCCCAGTAACAATTCCGAAGCAGCAGTATAGCGGGAGCGCATTTTTTGTTCCATGTCAGCAATAGTAGCACTCAAGACAGGCCCCAGTAACAATTCCGAAGCAGCATTATAGCGGGAGCGCAGTCTTCATTCCATGTCAGCAATAGTAGCACTCAAGACAGGCCCCAGTAACAATTCCGAAGCAGCAGTATAGCGGGAGCGCAGTCTTAGTTCCATTTCAGTAGCCTTAGTATAGCCAAGGCCCAAGTTACATTTATGTAGCTAAAGTGTAGGCCAACCCCACACACCTTTCTGTACCATGAGTGCAGGCGAAGAACATACAAATTGCTATGATTACACTGTAGGTGAGGGCCCCAAAAATTTGGTGTACCAACAGTACTAATGTACCTCAGTAAAAATTGGCCAAGCCCAACCAAGATGGCAGGTGAATCGCTTCGGTTAATGTGGCTTAAGTGGTAACTAGGCCTGGAGGCAGCCCAGTGTAACGAAAAATTGGTTTAAGTTAAAGTTCCAATGCTTTTAAGCGCATTGAAACTTATAAAAATTGTTCAGAAAAATTATTTGAGTGAGCCTTGTGGCCCTAAGAAAAATTGCCCGTTCAGCGTGATTACGTGAGGTTTCAGGAGGAGGAGCTGGAGGAGGAATATTAGACACAGATTGATGAAGCAGAAATGTCCCCGTTTTGGATGGTGAGAGAGAACGTAGCTTCCATCCGCGGGTGCAGCCTACGTATTGCTTACGTATCGCTGCTGTCCGCTGGTGGAGAACAGAAGTCTGGGGAAATCCAGCCTTTGTTCATCTTGATGAGTGTTAGCCTGTCGGCACTGTCGGTTGACAAGCGGCTACGCTTATCTGTGATGATTCCCCCAGCCGCACTAAACACCCTCTCTGACAACACGCTAGCCGCAGGACAAGCAAGCACCTCAAGGGCATACAGGGCTAGTTCAGGCCACGTGTCCAGCTTCGACACCCAGTAGTTGTAGGGGGCAGAGGCGTCACCAAGGATGGTCGTGCGATCCGCTACGTACTCCCTCACCATCCTTTTACAGTGCTCCCGCCGACTCAGCCTTGACTGGGGAGCGGTGACACAGTCTTGGTGGGGAGCCATAAAGCTGGCCAGGCCCTTAAAGACTGTTGCACTGCCTGGGATGTACATGCTGCTCGATCTACGCACATCCCCTGCTACCTTGCCCTCGGTACTGCGCCTTCTGCCACTAGCGCTGTCGGCTGGGAATTTTACCATCAGCTTGTCAGCAAGGGTCCTGTGGTATAGCAACACTCTCGAACCCCTTTCCTCTTCGGGAATCAGAGTGGGCAGGTTCTCCTTATACCGTGGATCGAGCAGTGTGTACACCCAGTAATCCGTCGTGGCCAGAATGCGTGCAACGCGAGGGTCACGAGAAAGGCATCCTAACATGAAGTCAGCCATGTGTGCCAGGGTACCTGTACGCAACACATGGCTGTCTTCACTAGGAAGATCACTTTCAGGATCCTCCTCCTCCTCCTCCTCAGGCCATACACGCTGAAAGGATGACAGGCAATCAGCCGGTGTACCGTCAGCAGCGGGCCAAGCTGTCTCTTCCCCCTCCTCCTCATCCTCCTCATGCTCCTCCTCCTCCTCCTGTACGCGCTGAGAAATAGACAGGAGGGTGCCCTGACTATCCAGCGGCATACTGTCTTCCCCCGCCCCCGTTTCCGAGCGCAAAGCAGCTGCCTTTATGGTTTGCAGGGAATTTCTCAAGATGCATAGCAGAGGAATGGTGACGCTAATGATTGTAGCATCGCCGCTCACCACCTGGGTAGACTCCTCAAAATTACCAAGGACATGGCAGATGTCTGCCAACCAGGCCCACTCTTCTGAAAGGAATTGAGGAGGCTGACTCCCACTGCGCCGCCCATGTTGGAGTTGGTATTCGACTATAGCTCTACGCTGTTCATAGAGCCTGGCCAACATGTGGAGCGTAGAGTTCCACCGTGTGGGCACGTCGCACAGCAGTCGGTGCACTGGCAGCTTAAAGTGATGTTGCAGGGTGCGCAGGGTGGCAGCGTCTGTGTGGGACTTGCGGAAATGTGCGCAGAGCCGGCGCGCCTTTACGAGCAGGTCTGACAAGCGTGGGTAGCTTTTCAGAAAGCGCTGAACCACCAAATTAAAGACGTGGGCCAGGCATGGCACATGCGTGAGGCTGCCGAGCTGCAGAGCCGCCACCAGGTTACGGCCGTTGTCACACACGACCATGCCCGGTTGGAGGCTCAGCGGCGCAAGCCAGTGGTCGGTCTGCTGTGTCAGACCCTGCAGCAGTTCGTGGGCCGTGTGCCTCTTATCGCCTAAGCTGAGTAGTTTCAGCACGGCCTGCTGACGCTTGCCCACCGCTGTGCTGCCACACCGCGTGACACCGACTGCTGGCGACATGCTGCTGCTAACACATCTTGATTGCGAGACAGAGGAGGAGGAGGAGGAGGGTGCTTTAGTGGAGGAAGCATACACCTCCGCAGATACCACCACCGAGCTGGGGCCCGCAATTCTGGGGGTGGGTAGGACGTGAGCGGTCCCAGGCTCTGACTCTGTCCCAGCCTCCACTAAATTCACCCAATGTACCGTCAGGGAGATGTAGTGGCCCTGCCCGCCTGTGCTTGTCCACGTGTCCGTTGTTAAGTGGACCGTGGCAGTAACCGCGTTGGTGAGGGCGCGTACAATGTTGCGGGAGACGTGGTCGTGCAGGGCTGGGACGGCACATCGGGAAAAGTAGTGGCGACTGGGAACTGAGTAGCGCGGGGCCGCCGCCTCCATGATACTTTTGAAGGACTCCGTTTCCACAACCCTATACGGCAGCATCTCAAGGCTGATGAATTTTGCTATGCGGACGGTTAACGTTTGAGCGTGCGGGTGCGTGGCGGCGTACTTGCGCTTGCGCTCCAACAGTTGCGCAAGCGACGGCTGGACGGTGCGCTGAACTACACTGCTGGATGGGGCCGAGGACAGCGGAGGTGAGGGTGTGGGTGCAGGCCAGGAGACGGTAGTGCCTGTGTCCTGAGAGGGGGGTTGCATCTCAGTGGCAGGTTGGGGCACAGGGGGAGAGGCAGGGGTGCAAACCGGAGGCGCTGAACGGCCTTCGTCCCACCTTGTGGGGTGCTTGGCCATCATATGTCTGCGCATGGTGGTGGTGGTGAGGCTGTTGGTGTTGGCTCCCCGGCTGAGCTTTGCGCGACAAAGGTTGCACACCACTGTTCGTCGGTCGTCAGGCGTCTCTGTGAAAAACTGCCAGACCTTAGAGCACCTCGGCCTCTGCAGGGTGGCATGGCGCGAGGGGGCGCTTTGGGAAACAGTTGGTGGATTATTCGGTCTGGCCCTGCCTCTACCCCTGGCCACCGCACTGCCTCTTGCAACCTGCCCTGCTGATGCCCTTGACTCCCCCTCTGAAGACCTGTCCTCCTGAGTAAGCGTTGCACACCAGGTGGGGTCAGTCACCTCATCGTCCTGCTGCTCTTCCTCTGAATCCTCTGTGCGCTGCTCCCTCGGACTTACTGCCCTTACTACTACCTCACTGCAAGACAACTGTGTCTGATCGTCATCGTCCTCCTCACCCACAGAAAGTTGTTGAGACAGTTGGCGGAAGTCCCCAGCCTCTTCCCCCGGACCCCGGGAACTTTCGAATGGTTGGGCATCAGTGACGATAAACTCCTCTGGTGGGAGAGGAACCGCTGCTGCCCAATCTAAGCAGGGGCCCGAGAACAGTTCCTGGGAGTGTTTCCGCTCCTGAGCAGGTGTCATTGTAGTGGAGTGAGGAGGCTGGGAGGAAGGAGGAGCAGCAGACAGAGGATTCGGATTTGCAGCAGTGGACGGCGCAGAACTGCGTGTTGACGATAGGTTGCTCGAAGCACTTTCTGCCATCCAGGACAGGACCTGCTCACACTGCTCATTTTCTAATAACCGTCTCCCACGTGGACCCATTAATTGGGCGATGAATGTGGGGACGCCAGAAACGTGCCTCTCTCCTAATCGCACAGCAGTCGGCTGCGACACACCTGGATCAGGAGCTCGGCCTGTGCCCACACCCTGACTTGGCCCTCCGCGTCCTCGGCCGCGTCCACGTCCTCTAGGCCTACCCCTACCCCTCAGCATGCTGTATTACCAGTGATTTGATTTCACAGGCAGGAAATAAATTGGCGCAAGACTGCAGGCCAAATATAATTTTTTCCCTTTTTTGAAAACGAAAGGCCCCACTGCCTCTAGTGAATGAATAATCTAAGTTTAATAACTGTGCTGTGTCCCTGCTAATGTGTCACAGAACGTGAGGGTAGCAGAGTTATTAACTCTGGCAGAGCAGGTATTTTTTTTCCCAATTAAGGAAAGCAAATGGCGAAGCCAGGAGTAAAACGTAGCTGGGTGCGTCTGATTTTTAAACGTTGCACACGCAGCCGACACGTGTGCACCGCCCTTAGGACGGACAGAGGCAGGACAAATAGAATTATTTTCAGTTTTTTTCCACCAAAAGGCAGCACTGCGTATATTCAATAAACATGAGAAGTTTAATAACTGTGCTGTGTCCCTGCTAATGTGTCACAGAACGTGAGGGTAGCAGAGTTATTAACTCTGGCAGAGCAGGTATTTTTTTTCCCAATTAAGGAAAGCAAATGGCGAAGCCAGCAGTAAAACGTAGCTGGGTGCGTCTGATTTTTAAACGTTGCACACGCAGCCGACACGTGTCCACCGCCCTTAGGACGGACAGAGGCAGGACAAATAGAATTATTTTCAGTTTTTTTCCACCAAAAGGCCTCACTGCGTATATTCAATGAATAATAACTGTGTTGTGGCCCTGCCTACACAATTCTTTCCCTGCAGTATCAATGGAGGGTGCAATGCTCTGCAGAGGCGATTTTGAGAAGAAAAAAAAAATGCAGCACAGCTAACAGCAGCCAGCACAGTACTGCACACGGTTAAATATGGCCCTAGAAAGGACCGTTGAGGTTCTTGAAGGCTACACTCACTCCTAACACTCTCCCTGCCTATGCAGCACTTCTGTCCCTAATGCCGGGTGCAACGCTCTGCAGAGGCGATTTTGAGAAAAAAAATAATTGCCACTGCTAACAGCAGCCAACACACAGCTATCAGTGGCCCTAATAAGGACCTTTGGGGGGTCTTGAAGCCTACACTAACTACCAATTCTTTCCCTACAGCAGCTCCGGTACAAACAGCACTGTCCCTCATCTAACTCACACGGCATCTGAGGCGAGCCGCGGGAGGGGCCGACTTTTATATTCGGCGGACACCTGATCACCCCAGCCACTCACAGCAGGGGGGTGGTATAGGGCTGGAACAACACAGGGGGAAGTTGTAATGCCTTCCCTGTCTTTCAATTGGCCAGAAAAGCGCGCTAACGTCTCAGGGAAGGAAGTGAAAGTAACCCGAACACCGCATGGTGTTCGTTACGAATAACGAACATCCCGAACACCCTAATATTCGCACGAATATCAAGCTCGGACGAACACGTTCGCTCATCTCTATAGATAGCCCATGTAAAAAAAACCCTTACGGTATCTCATACTCTCCCCAATGTCAAATGTTGGGGAAAGAATGCTTAGACATGTTGGATATCAACATGCTGATCCTATGTTCTTGCAAGAGATAAGCCACTGCCAGAGTTGACTGGCTACGGCTTACACCCCTCTCCCCCCCAAAAACACGGGCATGGTTATTGTAGCATTTGGCGAACAGTTATTGAAGTTGTATGGCCACATTAACAGAGTTCTTCCATCTTTTCTATCCCTCAATGGTCTGGCCTTCTCTTAAAGATAAGTTTGAGCTAAGGATACTATCATGATGACTTTGATTTCATTTGCATTAATCTTGACCACCTTATACAGGCGTCTGCTTTTGGATAATCTTATGTATTTTGATATCTTCCAGGTGCTCTGTTCTTTGTTAAGCCAATGAGGTCTAAAAATTACGTGACGATGATGGATCCTCTGCAGGAAACTTTTGGAGATAAAATGGGGAGCATCCTGTTTATCCCACCACTGCTGGGAGACATTTTTTGGTTTGCATCCATTCTGGCCTCTTTGGGTGAGTCATAACTCAATACCGTTAGTACACAAGCTAATATATAGAGGATGTCACCCTTCCAGGTCAAGGTACAGTACTGTGCAAAAGTTTTAGGCAGGTATGGAAAAAACGCAGCAAGGTAAGAATGCTTTCAAAAATAGAAGAGTTAAAGGGGTGGTCTCGCGAAACCAAGTGGGGTTATACACTTCCGTATGGCCATATTAATGCACTTTGTAATATACATCGTGCATTAAATATGAGCCATACAGAAGTTATTCCACTTACCTGCTCCGTTGCTAGCGTCCTCGTCTCCATGGTTCCGTCTAAATTCGCTGTCAGCTTGCTTTTTTAGACGCGCTTGCGCAGTCCGGTCTTCTCCTTTCAGCACGAGCCGCTTCAGTGTGCTCCCCGCTACAGCTCTTCTGCGCATGCGCAGACGAGCTGTCACTGCTCGGGAGCGCGCTGGAGCGGCCATTCTGTACCTTCCTCTGTTAGAGGAAGGTGCAGAGCTGCCGAGCTGTCCGGAGAAGCCGCCCAGCTGTCCCGCCGTCCAGCTGTCCTGGTAAGTGATGGGCCGGGGGGGGCTGTCGCTGCGCCGGGGGAACTAGCGCTGGGCCGGGGGGGGCTGTTGCTGCGCCGGGGGAACTAGCGCTGGGCCGGGGGAACTAGCGCTGGGCCGGGGGGGGGCTGTCGCTGCGCCGGGGGAACTAGCGCTGGGCCGGGGGGGGGCTGTCGCTGCGACGGGGGAACTAGCGCTGGGCCGGGGGGGGGGCTATCGCTGCGCCGGGGGAACTAGCGCTGGGCCGGGGGGGGGCTGTCGCTGCGCCGGGGGAACTAGCGCTGGGCCGGGGGGGGCTGTCGCTGGGCCGGGGGGGCTGCCGCTGTGATGGGGGGGGGGTGCTGCGCCGGTTACCTTCTGCCTGGCGGTGGGTGACTGGTCGGCCGTGTTCACTCCAGGGGTCCGGTCAGCGGCTGCGGGGCGTCTGGTTGCCATGGAGACACAGCTGGTAGCGTCTCGGGAGCGCGCACGTCGGGCTACAGCAAGCGATGCGAAAAGAGCTGGCGGCCATCTTGGGAAAAAGTTTTATAAGTTGCTGAAACGCTGGAACGGTAAGTAGAAACCAGCTAGGAAAGTCATTTACAGGGGTAATTAGTAATGTATGTTTAATTAGGGGGACTGGGCAAAAAAAAAAATTCACTGCTTCCTCGAGACATCTCCTTTAATAGTTTTTTGTCAAATCCCAAAATGCTAAGTAATTAACCAAAAAAGAAATCTAAATCACATCAATATTTGGTGTGTTCATCCTTTGTCTTCAAAACAGCATCAATTCCTATAGGTACACTTGAATACAATTTGTGAAGGCAGGAAGGTTATTGTAAACATCTTGGAGATCTAAGCACAGATCTTCTGTAGACGTTGGCTCGCTCCAAGCCTTCTGTCACTTCATGTGATCCCAGACAGACTGGAAGATGTTGAGATCAGGGATCAGTGGGGCCAAATGATCACTTCCAGGACTCCTTGTCCTCTTTTTTTTTTTACTTCGTTTTATTGATCACTTAATGAAATTAGGTATACAAGTACATTCCATATGTCAATAAACTCAATTACACAGTTCTCACTTGCTTCTTCATATCGCTTACAACTTCCATTTTCTGTTACATGTGTCTCATACACCATTATAATAACAATAAAACTTTTTCCAATCTTCAAACAATGAATAACCAATAAACAATGAACGAGTCTGCATTAGTATTAGTTTACTTTTGTGGCTACAAAGTGGCATTAGTGCTATCTTATAGTAGTACAGACCCCAAATTTTTTGAAACTTTGCCAAGCAACCCCCTGTGCCAGTAAACGACTTTTTCATATGGCAACACAGTATTGACCAGACTTTTCCATCTGGATATGGATGGAGATTCGTCAGCCATCCATTTCAGAGCAAGTACTTTCCGAGCCAAAAACAACACCTCTCTCAAAAAGACTTGCATGTGATGAGGCCATTGTTCCTCATTAGAAATGAGTGGGTGTACTCGGTTCGGGTGTTTTTGGACTCAAGCACCGCTTTTTCCGAGTAAGTGACTACTCGGACGAAAAGATTCGGGGGGTGCCGGGGGTGTGCGGGGGGTTGCAGAGGGGAGTGGGGGGGGGGGAGAGAGAGAGCTCCCCCCTGTTCCCCACTGCTACCCCCGTTCCAACACGCCGCCCCCAGGCGCCCCCCCGAATCTTTTCGTCCGAGTAGTCAGTTACTCGGAAAATGCGGTGCTCGAGTGCAAAAACACCCGAACCGAGTACGCTCGCTCATCTCTATTCCTCATCTACCAAGCCAAATATTGTTATTTTAGGATCCAGAGTGATTGTATATGAAGAGGGCAAAAGCTCTGACAAAAGCGTTATCACCTCTGTACAGTAGTCCCTGATGTGTGGGCAGTCCCATAACATATGCCAGAAGTCAGCATTCACATGGTGACATCTATGACACTCTGATATCTGAGTTCTGCCCATTCTATGTAGTCGTATGGGTGCAAGATAAGATTGATGTATTATATATAGTTGTATTAATCTATTATTTACTGCCGGGGATACCCATAAATGGGACTCTAGAATATCCTGCCAGTCTTCCGATGTTATTTCCGGAACAAGAGCCTGCCATTTATTTTGAATTGCTGGTGGGGTGTAGCCAATTTTGGCAGACAATAGGTGCGTATACAATGCAGAGATCAATCCTTTAGGGTCTTGGGACTTGAGAATTCCAATAACAGAGCATTTAGGGATTTGAAACGCAGCAGCTGGGAACTGGGAATTGGCAGCTTGTCGCAATCGAAAGTACCTGAAGAGCTGCAGGTAGCGTAATTCCGTAATTGGGTATAGTTCATCCCGTAATTGGGTATAGGAAATGAACATATTGGTCCTATATATATCTCCCAGCGTGACTACTCCCAGATTTACTCAGTACTGGGGATCTGGTACTGAGCCCATGGAGGGAAGAATAGAGTTGTTCCATAATGGCATTTCTACTATCGCATCCTCAAAATGTTGCACAGATTTAGCCAACTGCCAAACAGAGAGGGCTAATTTATGTAACGGGAGTATGCCCCGAGCTTTAGGGCTCTTTCCCACGAGCGTATATCCGCCGGCAGTTTTCATGGCCGGCAGATATATGCTGTGATCTAATGCATTGGATTCCACATGGCCGTATTCCTGAGATGTAAAAGCGCCTGGCCAGGCCAATATAGCGCCGGGCGTTTTTTTACGTCGGGCCCAAAAGATAGTCCCAGAACTATCTTTTGGGCTGAAATGCATCGGCCGCTGCATGGGCTCCTATGGGAGCCCATGGCAGCGGCCATAGGTGGGAGGGTGTTCAGCAGCGTGGCTGCTAAACTCCCTCCCTCTGCTCTCCTTTCCTCGTGCAGGCTCACCTCTGCTCTCCTTCCCGTTCGTTCTTTGCAATGGGAGGGGGTGGAGCTAAGTGCTGTCCTATCGCGCCTCCTCCCTCTCCCCGCCTCTTGTCCATAGCCATCCATGGGACGAGGCGGGACGGGCCAGTGCTTAGCTCCGCCCCACCCTTCCAATTACAAAGAACGAGCAGGGAGGAGAGCAGACGTGAGCCTGTGAGGGAGAGGGAGGGGAAAGGGGCGACGGCAAGGTGACCTTGGGCCATATGCGCCGGGGCCCATGCTGTGTAAATGGGCACACAAAGGTTAGATTTGTGCACCCGTTCACAAACATTTACGCCCCAGATGATATATGCTCGTGGGAATAAAGCCTTAGTGTGTTCTGGTCCTTCCAGGTAGCCTACCAGGTTTTTCTCATTTACTATTTCAGCTAGGAAGTGGTCTGCAGTGGGGAGCTCTTCAGTCAAGAATCATGGTCTTAGATTTCTAAGCTCTCCCGCCAGGTAGTAAAGTTTGAAATCTGGGAGGGCCATACCTGTCTGGTTCTTTGGTCTTTGTAATGTAGTTAATTTAACTTTTGCACAGGCTGAGCCTCATATGAAGGTAATAAGTATGGAATTTATAGACTAGGAAAATCTCAGTGGGATCTTGACTGATACGTGTTGCATAATATACAAGCACTTGGGCTGAATCACCATTTTAATATGATTTATACTCCCGGCCAGGAGAAAAGGACAGTTTAGACCAGAGCTAGATTTTGATTAGATCCAGTAGTGGGTCAATGGTTTCGGTTAGGGCCTGTTTGTGGTCACATACCATTTTTATACCTAAGTATTTAAATTTAGACACCATTGGTAATTTGTGTCTAGCTATATGAGGATCTATAGTCGGATTTTGCGTGGTAAACAATATTGCCGATTTCTGCCAATTAATATATAGGCCAGAGTATTACGGGAGAATAATAATATTCATGGCATGAGGAAGCGATTGTTCTGGGTTACGGAGAAAGAGTATCATATCGTCCGCATATAGTCCGACAACACTCTCTCACCACCCCCATTGGACGCCTGTGACAGTGGGAGTGCCTCTTAATCGGATAGCTACAGCTTCAATGGCTAGTGCGAACAAAGCAGGGGACAATGGGCAACCCTATCTGGTCCCCCTCGTGAGAGTGAAAGTTTCAAACGGGATACCGTATACTTGGGCATTGGCATTCGGAGATTTATAGATACGTTTAATCCAGAACAAACTTGGAGCCAATTAGACACCTTCTTTTTTTGAAAAAAAACTTACTTTGCAGCATTTTTCCAAACCTGCCTAAAACATTTGCACAGATTCCTGAAGACATTTCACAGTTTCATTTGCAAGTGTTGAACTGAAGAAAACTCTCAATAAATCGGGACACATCTTCAAGCTTTTTAAATAATTCTAGTGGATTTTGATTAATCACTACAGTTTTTACTCAATGTTACACCAAGCTTGTACCCCCTAAACTCTCACATAATGGGGTTTCGGACAAAGTCTTACGTTGCAAGATCTGGCAGTTAGATTTCAATTATCGGCTCCTCTTGTTCTTGGGGAGATAAGCCACCACCAGAGGGGTTTGGCAGCGGTTTTACACTCTTTCTACATTTAGAACACATGCTTGGCCAAGCTGAATGTGCATGTTTAGGCGTGGAGTGTTGGGTAATGACCAGCCAGCCTACATTGATTTATCTAATTAGTTCTCTGTTCCCTTATAGGAGCCACCGTCAGAGTTATCCTGGATGTCAAAGGATTCTTATCTATTATAATATCGGCTTGTACAGTGATCCTGTATACTTTGCTTGGTGGCCTCTATTCTGTCGCCTATACGGATGTTATCCAGCTGCTCTTTATGATAGTCAGTCTGGTGAGTGATATGTTAGAACAATTAAAATAAGTTAAAAGAGCAATGTAGATCTTGATGGAAATGTAATGAGGGCAACTAGTCTAATATGAGGTATTGAATATGACGGCCGGCTATAGAATCTATGGTGTAGTAGATGAGAAGATCTGTAAAGTCAACCTTGACTGAGGTTATGCCTGAGGCTTTAGTCCCACGAGCGCATATAGGCCACCGTTTTCACGGCCAGCCAATATACGCTACGTTGGGAGAGAAAAATCTGGTGAACAGGTGCACAAATCAAATGTTTGTGCACCCGTTCAGTCGGCCTGGGGCCTGGCGCATATGTGCCGAGCTCACCAGGCCGTTGCCCATTTCCCCTCCGTCGTCACCTTTCGTCTCCTCCCCGCTTGTTCTGTGCAATAGGAGGAGGTGGGGCGGGGCTAAGTGCCCATCCGCCCCGCCTCCTCCCATTGATGGCTATGGACAAGGGCGGGGATAGGGCGGGAGCTTAGCTCCACCCCCGCCCCACTCCTTGTCCATAGCCATCAATGGGAGGAGGCAGGGCGGACTAATGCTTGGCTCTGCCCCTCCCATTGTACAGAAGGAGAGGAGACGAGAGGTGAGCCTCCATGAGGGGGAGGAGAACAGAGGGAGGGAGTTTAGCAGCCACGCTGCTAAACTCCCTCCCACTGCCACTGCCATTGGCTCCCATAGGAGTCCATGCATCGGTTGACATATTCCGGCCCAAAGCATAGTTCCAGGGCTATGTTTTGGGCCCGACGTAAAAACACCCGGTGCTATATTGGGCTGGCCGGGTGCTTTTACGTCCCGGGAATACAGCCATGTGATCTGATGCATTAGAATCCAATGCATCAGATCACAGCGTATATCGGCTGCCCATGAAAACGGATGGCCAATATGCTCGTAGGAAAGAGCCCTAAACTGAATGTATTGGTGCCCATTGCTTATATTAATTTCTGTAAGAACTTTAGCTAAAAGAGAAGGGCCCTACTAGAGAAAGTCCCACTATATTATGTAAGCCGTAAGAATAGTTTAAAAATATGGCAATGAGGCTTTATTCCCACGAGCGCATATATGCTGCGTTTTCACACCTGGGCGCATATACGGTACCTATGTGAAGCATTGGCTTCCAATGCAGCCATTCACATGGGCGAACATACGGCACGTAAATATGCCAGCAGCACAAAAAATAGAACATATACGCGGCCCGCGCTCAGCCAAAAGATAGTTCCGAAAATATCTTTTGGCCAATATACGCCGTCGGGTCCTATAGACGCCTATGGCAGCAGGGAGAGCGAAGGAAGGAGGAGGAATTTTTGCAGCGTCCAATGCTGCGAAAAGCTTGGATGAGAAAATGCTGGCCGTGATCGGGGAAAAATGGCCATTCTGGCGCTTATATGGAGCAGGTGTGAAAAACATAAAAATACCGTCGCCGTATATCCGCTCATAGGAAAGAGCCCTAAGGAACATGACTAGTGATTATAAATTACTTGATTTAGAGCAACGGTAATGGGCTACTCGTAGCCACTTACCTGTGTCTATATCTTGTTAACGATTTTGTAGAACTACTCACATAGAATTTTAATATTATTTATTAGAGGAAAAGCAGACTAGACCACTAAATTGATTTAGAGCAAACTTCAAAATTAATAAAGACCCTAAACTCCTAAACTCATTTAAACTAGAATGCCAAAATTATTTAATTAGACCCCAGACTAGATTCCTAAAAATAGTTCAGACCCTAAACCAGACCACTGAAATTAATCAGATCAAAGACTAGACTGTCAAAATGAATCAGATCCCAGACCAGATTCCAAGATTAATCAGACCCTACACAAGGCAGAAAATACACTGATGTGCCAAAAGTCATGGTACAGTAGTATTTGAATTGATTATAAATTGGCGGTACCTCGGCTGACGGCTTGGGAGCACCACCCCTGCATGCTCATGGCAAGGTGATATGAAAAATCGGAGCTGAAACTAGGCTTGATAGTGGGTGCCAGACACATTGGACATTCCATTTCCGAAGTTGCATTTAACATTTCTCAAAAACCATTGTCATGTGTGTACTGGGAATACATCATTGAAGACATTGCCAGCCTCAGTGGATAGTGCAGTGGCTGTCTACAAATACTTAATGATCACAACCTGGCTAGATCTGTAGTTTCCATGGGATGTATGAGCAGAGAACCCACTAGAGTACCTCTGCTAATACAACAACACAGAACACAGCACCTCACCTGGGCTCATACGGTTGCTAACTTGACCCTAGAGGGGTGTGTTCTCATGGCATGGGTCCACTAGTCTACCTAAACACATGATTGACCGGTGCCTACTACATTTCATTGCTTGCTGACTTTTTTCAGCCCTTCATGGACTTTATGTGTAAGAGGTTTGCATTTGAGAAAATTCAAGTGCTACTGCGAACGAACATTTGCACGAGCAAATGCTTTGGCACCACATTGAAACTCCACCCCTGGAACTGGCACAAGTTCCTGCGGATGAGAGAGAGGAGGAAGGCGGTGTGAGGGAGACTCCCCAAGTAGATTGCAGCTGAGGATTTTAGTGTGACTGCCTGAGTGGAGAGGCAGCTGAATGACTGAACTGGTTGCATACTGCTGCCTGCACTAACCCTGTGTCAGGAAAGGACTACTGAGAGAGAGAGTTCTCCTGCAGAGACTCATGTTGCAGATTCCCAAACTTACAGCCAGAAGGATCACGTCTGAAACAGACATGGGAAGAGGCATATAATTTAACAGTGATCTGGATCGAAGACCACTGTTGGACTTCGGAGGCTTCATCACCCCCACAGCAAAACAGAAAATGCTAGAGATTGTAAGTGAGGACGGACCTCAATGAAAACAGTGTGTGCGCACGAACAACTGGTGTTAGATAGCAAGCAGGCCTGCTAGTCAGGGACATTGACATACTGTGTTATTCAATTGGACGTCTGCAATTCTGTTAGCTCATCCACATAGTAACGTACTTTCACAGAACTAGAGACAAGCTAGGACTTTGCGCTTAAAGTACTATCTGCTTGTCTTAGTTGTACAGGTTCTATGATCAGCCTCTTTGTTAACAAAAGACTGTGTGTGGCATTTCACCAGAGTTATGATCATACCGCCTTCAGAGACTTTAATTTCTAATTTTATGGAATATGTCGTTATACTTGTGTGTACCAATTGTAGAGTGTGAAATCCGTTTCTATGTCCTGATTGTTAGTTAGCATAGTCAGGGTCGACTTTCTAGCATTAAAATCATATATTATCTTCTACGACTTCTCTTTTCAATACCTTCATAACCAATTTTTCCCTACAGTTCTTTGTTATAATAAAAGTATATATGTTTTTGTACGCCTGGTATCCGCATCATACTCCGGTTCCTGTGTTGCCTGCCCATACTGCGACACATATACCCCCACAAGGATGGGATATTCCAGCAAGATAATGCATTGTTCTATGAGGCCAAAGTTGTCCAGAATTGGTTCACCAGCTATAAGCCCAACTGAATATTTATAGGATCTGGTTGAGAGATCCATTTGCACCTGAGATCCTACACCTACAAATACCACGGAGCTGTGGGTGACTATCCAGACTGTGTGACTCAACATCCCTCCAGACATCTTCTGTCCACTTGTGGAATCAATGCCGTTTACTGTGTTAGAGGGTGCTCTGCACAATATTAGTTTCTGTCCCATGACTTTTGGCATGTCAGTGTATATGTACTTACGGCACCCAGGTCCTCTTCATTACCAGATACAACCGTACACAAGGTCCTGACGATAGCCAGTGTCAGGACCTTGTGTACTGGGTCCCAGCGGTAGTTCCTGATCACAGACTTCCCGTCATACATGCCTTGCATCCATACTGGCAGGTTTGCAAAATCTGGACAGCTGGCGCCCCCAGGCCGGATCAGACTGCAGTCCACCAGCTGAGTACCCTTGATCTAGAGCATTATTGTAAATTCTTCAAAGCGTAGTCCTGTAGTCATTTATTTCATGAGACCACTTACAGTATCTAATCAGTTATCAGAACTCCACCCCTGTAAAACATTGCCAAAGTCTAGAAACGGCATAAAAAAAAGAAGCAGGGGGCATTAAAATGTGACTTACATTGCATATTTGATCGAGGAATTTAGACTAAAAGTGATTTATGTTTGTATTATTAGGTCATATTCAGATGTGACAGAACTGTTGCAGATTTTCCGTGTAATTCTACACTGAAAATCTGCAATAATTTACGGTATATAATCATAAGGTGAAATCTATGGCCAATTCCATATACCGTACATGCGGCTTTGCAGTAAAATCTGCAGCGGAAAATCCCCACTAAGCCTAGACATAATTATCATGATGCATAGTAATATTATAGAACATACTGAGAAGGCATAGCAAGTGCTAGTGCCAGATCTGCCAGAAACATATGTCTTGTCAGAATTGCACAGTCTGAAACATCAATTAGATGTCGGCATATGAAATAAGTGAGTATTTGGCATGTAGGATCCTCAGGTGATTTCTATGGAAAGGCACCATTTAAGGATGGTCACCTCTTCAGTCTCTGTTTCACCTGTTATAAATGTCAATTCTGGAAAAACCCTTCAAAGAGGATTTTCACCCAAAATGTAAAATTATTCATATATGAGTCAAAAATTATCCGCACTCTGGTTGTAGAATTTATTTTAACCAAATTTCAGAAAAAAAAACCCAAAACATTATTTTTCAACATAATCTCCCGGCTTTCGAATACACTTTGTCCATCTGTCAACAAGCTCTCATAGTTCCTTAGTTGAAAAATGTTTTAGGCTGAGCTTCGAGCCACAAATGCATTGCTTTTTTCCCCTTTTCATCAGACGTAAATCTTTGTTCTCATAGGGCTTCTTTTAGGGGACCAAACAGGTGATAGTCCGATCATGGTGGGTCAAGATCAGGGGGGATGCTCTAACACTTCAAAACAATCTTGTTGCGGAGTGTTGATAGTATAGGCAGTGGTGAGCGGACGTCCATTGTCATGCAACAACAGAACACTCTTAGCAGTCTTCAGGGTTGTGTTTGAATTTTAGGCTTCAGCTCTTCAGCGAGTATCTCACTGTAAGGGCTCCCACCCACTGGCGATATTTTCTTTCTTGCGCTGCGAGAGCACGAGAAAACTCGCGCATCCCAGCGCAAGAAAGAGGCCGGTATAGAACCAACATATCGCAAGTGGTTTCAATGGGGCCAGCGACAGCAGCGCTAGCCCCATTGAAAGCATGGGGAGAATGCCGCGGACTTCTGCCACAGCTGTTACAGCTGTGGCAGAAGTCCCCGGCATTCTCCATCTCTTTTCAATGGGGCTAGCGCTGCTGCCGCTGGCCCCATTGAAGAGACTGGCGATATGTCGGCGTGATGCCGATATCCCGGCGTGATGCCGATTTTTTTTCTCGCACTGCGATGCAAGACTTTAACTTTAGAATCGCATCGCAGTGGAGAAAATATTGCCAGTGGGTGGGAGCCCTAAAAGGGCACTGTTGATTGTTGAACCTTTTTCCTGATAATGTTTTAATATTGGCCCTTGAGAATCCCAAAAAACTGTAAGCATCAATTTTCAAGCCGATGGTTGAATTTTGAACTTTTTCTTGGTAGATGACTGAGGATGTTTTCATTCCATACTCTGCTGTTTACTTCCAGGCTTAAAAAAAGGAATCACAACGCTCTTCTTTCGTGCAAATCGCAAGTCATTTTTTGTTGCACTGCGGTTGCACATTAACTGACTTTACACATTCAAACCTGCCCAGCAGTGACTAGAGAGATAGCAACCTGCAACATAAATTGTTGATAAGTCACTGAGGCCAACAGAAGTTTTAATATAACTGGAGTGCTGATAATTTTTGACTCAACTCAAGTTTAGCCATTGTTTTTTTAGCTTACAGAGAGATTGGCGATTTTTGAAGCGGCAGCCATTTTTGCAAAAGTGACAACAGGAAGTGCAGATATTTTGGTTGTCACTTTTCAATGCCCCCCTCTCTCAATCTTCAGTCCCTGAAGTTGAGCATGATGTATGTTGGACAATTGTTTAACCCCCTCAAATTTGTCTTCTAGGACTCCAATATTGATGGCCTATCCACAGGTGGAAAAAAGCAATTCCACCATTGCTTGTTTGGGTTTTGTTTTTATAGAGCTGATCATGCAGTATAAATTACAAGATAAATTTATTCTACAGGCTGTTTAATGATTGTGATAACAAATTTATATATTTTTAAAATACTTAAATTCTCCTTTTACACCATAAAATCCTTTTTTTTTTTTTTAGAAAATAATTTGTTTCTGTATTGATACTTTCAAAGACTCATAACATTTTTATTTTCCTTTTCCTTTTATGGAGCTGCTTGAGGGCTTTTTTTTTTGCAGGATGAACCATCTTGGGGTACATTCAACTTTTTCATTACTTTTCATTGATTATCAAAAAGACTGAAATTTTGACATTGTTTTTTTTTTCTTTTGACAGTGTTACATATACGGCGCTTGGTCCTGGGCTTTAATCTCGACCGATAGTAAATATACAGCGAGGAATTAAAGCTCTGGCAATCTAGCAGTAGCAGGTCGGGTTCTCAGCTGTCAGACACAGACGAGGATCTGAAGGAGAAGATAGAAGCAGTTTTTAACCACATCTGCCTTCTCCTTTTACAAGCTACATTGCGCTCCATAAGCGCTATGTAAAGCATGCAGGAAGCGACAGTGCCATTTTCTGCAAGGGACCCGCCGATCACGTGATCACTGGTGAACCCAGGCATGTCAGTGCTGCAAGGTCTTAGCAGACCTCTGATCAGCTCTGACAGTGACTACAGTCACACTAGGGAGATGTTCTTCCCTGTAACTGGGGCTCCTATATATTCCCAAATTACAGTGTAAAATTGTAAAAAATGCAGTGTGAATGTTCCCCAGAGGTCTTCCGTGACGTCATGCGGGATGTAGATGTTAAAAAAAAAACTACTAAAAAATTATAAGAATAAAATAAAAATATATAAAAAGAAAACAACACACTGCGAACGCCAATGTAAACCATTGCCATATCTGACCTGTAATCCAAGATTATAGAAATGTCCAAAACAAAATTGCAAACTCATTGCTGTGCTTTATTTAAATGTAAATATGATAATTTTAAGACCAAAGAACTATAATTTTTTTTGTTTACTATTTGTTAAAAAAAATCCAGTGAACAGTTATAAAAAAATAGCACTTTCTGTGATGAAAAAAAAAACACAGGAAAAATAATTTTGGCTAGACAGGAAAAAAAAAATAGGGCCATAAAAGCACCATATGGGTACAATAGCCAAAAAGTGTCTGGTCCTTTAAACATGAAACATTCTGGTCTTTAGGGGTTAAGCTGGCTGGTAATACTCTGTGTTCTGTGCTCAGTTTCCTGTGTTCTACGTCCGATGTTTAGTTCTCAATGTTTAGTGTTCTGTGGTCAGGTATCCTTGTCTCTCTCTGACTTGGACTTTGCTTCTTTTCAGCAGTGGGGTTACCCATTTCAGGGTGAGTGCTCCATTTAGTTATGAGTCCAGTTGGGACAGTTCAGGGAGTAGTATTACTTAAGCCACTAACCATCATCAGTGGTTGTCTACTATGTCTAGTTCAAGCCTTCCGATGTACTTGTCACTCAGGCTGTCAGTGTCTTGCTCACTAGGTTTTTGCCACCAACAGGCCTGAGCAAACATAACAGCCTGTCAGGGTAGAAGTGACAGACAGCCTATTAGACCCTGACTCCGTCTATCAAACAAAAAAAAATGTCACTGCCTCAAATGGAACCTGTCACCTCCCTATAACACCATAAACTAAGTTGTGGTGCTGTTATGGGATGTGACAGGGAGCTGGGTGATGTATTTTTTATACTTACCCGTTCCTTGATTCCTGCCATTGAAGATCATGCATGGCACTGCACATTCAATTCTCTTCACAGTGCCGTGTATGCTCCCCCGTAGACTTATGTTGGAGAGCGTGCATACGGGACTCTGAAAAGAGTGCTGCAGGGAAGTTAAAGGTTCCCTTTAACCCCTTCCCTCCCCATGATGTAAGGGTATGTCATGGGAGCGGGGTACTTCCCGCAAAATGGTACTGGCATCCTGTGTTGCCAGAGCCTATGATCCCTGTATAAGTGATAAGGCATGGCAGGACCTCTGTCCTGCCATGCCTTATCACAGCGATCATCAGTGCTGTGCTTTAAGTCCCACAGAGGGACATAGATGGTGTAAAAAAAAGATAAGAAAAATGTACAAAAAAAAGTAAAAAAAACCTTTTTCTATGCTTTTTCTCATATTAGCATAAAAAAAGGTAAAAAAAATTAAAATGGCACATATTTGGTATCAACGCACCTGTAACGACGTGTACAATACGTTGAACACGCTTTTTATTCTGCAAGGCAAAAAGTGTAAAAAACCCACTAAAAGACAGAGGCAAAATGCTAATTTTTAGCATTTTGCCTCCCAAAAATGCAATAAAAGTGATCAAAAAAGCCTTATATTCCCTAAAATGGTATCAATAAAAACTACAGCTCGCTTCACAAAAAAAAGCCCCCACAGGACTCTGTACACACAAAAGTAAACAAGTTACAGGACTTTGAATGCAGTGATGTAAAAAACAAAAAGATTTCCAAAAAAAGGGTTTTTATTGCAGAAAAGTGGAAAAACCTTAAAAAAAAATATAAGAATTTTGGTATCGTCGTAACCGTACCGACTCGCACAAAAAATGTATTTTATCATTTATGCTGCATTATTAACGCTGTCAACAGAACAGTAAAAAAGTTATGGCTTTTGAAAAATGGAGATGAAAATCCACCAAAAATCGTTGCGTCCTTAAGCCCAAAATAGGCCATGTCATTAAGGGGTTAAGGATCCCACTCCTTATATCCAAAACTGAAAATAATTCAGAACTCAAATGATGAAATAAAATACTTATTATAAATCATGGAGTTATAGATGATAATTGTGACGTTTTGGTCCTTCCAGAACCTTTGTCAAACGGTAGATTGCATAGAAGAATGGACTTGCGAATATGAGACACAGCACAGAAGAAACACAGAAATAACAGTTTGGAGTAAGAGCGCCTAGTGCATTGTGTCTCATATTCGCACAACCATTCTTCTCTGCAATCTGATGTTTGAGTGCCTGATTCTATGCCATTCTGTCTACCGGTAGGCATGAGCTACTGGGCCCGAAAGCAAAATGTGTAACTTAACCCCCACCTACCATTAACCCTTTCCAATCCACTGTCTGACGTCTTCCTACATTCTGATTGAAGCTTGTACAGCTCCAATGTCAGAAGACATCCGACAGGGTATTCTTACCGTCTATTGCCAGCCACTCCACTGTCGGAGCCTCTCTGGCGCGCACACACTGGCTTTGGCCAGCAGATGGCGCCGTTGTATAACAGCAAAAAGAGAAAGCCTTTTAGGAAACCCTGAATCCAAAATTAGATTGGACAGGGTTAACAATACTGGTCTGTACTTGTGTGGTAAAAGGAACTGAGGCCCTTCAGACACCAAGCCCTGGGTGCGACCGCGGCCTCTGCGCCCCACATATAGACGCCTCTTCACTCACCGATGCAATAAGCAAAGCACTCAACATGTCCTGGCATCATTGATATTATCAGCAGCGCAGACAGTCTACAGGTGGTTGTACAAACACATTTTAAAGGCAGAGTATTGGTTTTTAATCCATAAATTGCACCAACTCCACTTAATCGCTCCATATTCTGCCTACCATCACCCCATCTTGGTGATAACTAATATGGCTGCACTTCCTGTTGTCACTTTTTTTTGCGATCAGGCCACTATGCTAAAACTTTTTAAAGGTTATTTTTACATTTTGGGATAAAATGGTCTTTGAGTAACATAAGAGAAATGATAGACAGAGCTCTGTTCCTTATTGTTTTTAACTTTTATGACCTATTAAATGAATACTAATCATTTGTCTTATTTTAAACGTAGTGGATTTGTGTACCATTTGCTCTTCTAAATTCTGCATCTGAAAACATTGCTTACACAGCAGTGCATGAACTGTACCAAGGGCCCTGGATTGGTAATATACAACCAAAGTACATTGCAAGATGGTTGGATGATTTGGCTTTCCTGGTAAGTTCCTTTGTCATTGAGTAGAATCCAGCACCTCGTTATGATACTTTTATTTACCATTCTTGTTACTATATATATTTTGTATTCTACAGATTTCTATGTATTTATACAGTTAGGGGGAAAGTAATTACGTACAGACTAGTACAAAAAAATGCAACTTTTGGCACGTGTCTCACTTGTGTCAAAAATTGTGACTTTTTGCATTTATACTATATTTTTTTAAGGAGTAGCTTGTTGGGAGGGGGCATGAATACCCCAGTCTGACAGATTTAAGTATAATTTATACCAGAAACTGGTGTCAATTATACCAGAAATCTACTCTAGCTCATGGCCAAAGTAACTTTCTGTATTGCCGCATGGATGGCCCAAGTTGTCCCTAATGTACAGTCATGCACCCCTTCATTCGTTAGGCACTCCATGCACCAGCTGGAGTCATAGTAGGACCAGTGTTTGAAACAGCAGTCTTAAAAAGTTTCCCCCTTAGTATTGAGTTTAGGGTAGTTGTATAGATCTCTAGTCCCTATACCCAGTGCAAACTAATCTGCACATATCATATGTAACGTAGGGTCAATATTGTAGAAAGCTAGTAGAGATTAGATGGGCACCAGGTTCTAATGACTTATTAGGACAAAGAGATATTACAAACATAGACCTCTGACGTGAGGCTCGTCTTATGATATCTAGAGCCAAGAGTTCTTGCATAGCGCAGTTTTCACTCAGTGACTTGGCTGTTCAAGTATTATATGGTCCCCCATTGAAGTTATTATACAATACTACCATAGAGTAGCTCCACCAACTCCCTCATGCCGAAAAAAGCCAATTGCCAGGGGTTCCAGCAGCTGGACATCTTGAAGGCAAGTGAAGGTTGACTTCGTTGGATGATTCTTTTAATGATATTCATCTTGATAGTTACTGATGATGATACTGACTTGAGAGAAACTAGACCAAGTGATAGTCTTCACTCTTTGACTGATGATGGGTCCAATTTAATGGACTTACTTTTATACCAATGTCCCTAGATTATTAGCGCTATTTCTTCCAGAGTCTGGGAGGCATTGCATGGCAGACTTACTTTCAGAGAGTCCTCGCTGCATCGTCTTCCAAGCAAGCGATGGTGACTTCCTATCTGTCAGGAGTGCTCTGTGCCATCATGGGTATTCCATCTATTCTCATTGGGGCTGTTGCGGCTTCCACTGGTAAGTACACTAGTAGTGCAGTCAATAGTAAAATTGACTGGGTAGCCTGGGTTTAGACCACATTTCAGTCAATATATAGACTTTCCATCCAGGGGTTCTGTTTGAATAGCTGAAAAACCCTATTCAAACCGAACCCTGAATGGAACCATTGACTTCAATTAAGCAAAACTGGCTGCAAACTTTGGTCTCCATTTGACCTGCTTTCCATTTGTTTCCATCTTTTTTGGAGAAAACCATAGCATAGTCAGAAATGTATAGAAACCAGGTCAAATGGAGACCAAAATGTGCACCTTTGGTCTCCGTTTGTCTAATCAAAGTCAATGCTTCCATAAAAGATTTGAATAATGTTTTCATTTCAGATTTCAATTCAGATGGAAAGGCTGAATGTAAACTGAAACGTGGTCTGAACCCTGCGTAATAATCCAATATGATTTTAAAGGACGTGTTATGACAATTTAAGCTCAGAAATCGAACCTAACCATAAGTCTAAAGAGACCAGTATAAATACTGCTGCCATGATGTAGAAATCGGCATTTTTCCACTACAAGCGCTATACGCTGATGATCTGTAAACCGTCATTCTTGTACAGTGAAGCCGCTGATTTTTCCCATACATTTAACCATATGCAATGCTGTAAGATCCCTGGCTTCAAAATTGTGCTTTGTATTGGAGGAGCCTCTAGACCTCATCCCAAAAAGTCTTACCTACTTGGTCTCAAGCAATTGCGAACTCCATAAGTGTCTTCTAGCTGACCGATCCGTCAGGTCACCAATCAGAATGTTATCACATACTCTAATGATATGCCATAACATGTTAAAATGAAAATACCTCTTTAAATTTGAAGAATAAATGTCTTAAATTGCAGCATCCCATATTATGATACATCCATCTGCCATTTGTTGTATTTCTTTCAGATTGGAACCAGACTAGCTATGGCTTGCCAACACCATACGAGAGAGATGAGGCAAATATGATTCTTCCGCTGGTTCTCCAGTACCTTTGCCCAACCTATGTGTCAGTAGCTGGGCTGGGAGCCATCGCCGCGGCTGTTATGTCCTCCGCGGACTCTTCACTTCTGTCAGCCAGCTCTATGTTTGCCTACAATATCTACAAGAAGATGCTAAGGAAAACAGTGAGTTGCAACCGAATTGTCAGATAGAAGATGTTGTTATTTGTGATTGCAATATTGCTAAACTGATGATCCCCTATAATGTGGCTCAGTCTATTTATTCTGTGCCAGGCTACTATCAGATCATAGCCGGTGGCATATTTACTATAGAAGAAAGGCCAAAAAAGCCAAAAAAAGAACGTTAATTTAGTCTTGTGTCGTATGCAATTTAGCCGGAAAATGTCTACTGCCTGCGGCCTTGCCGGTGAATTGGCCAGCTTTTTGCCAGTAGACCCAAAACCTTCCCTTTCAACTTGACTGATGGGTCTAGCATTAGGAGTATCTTGCCTTGTATTCCAGAGGCAAAGCATGGACACTGAGTTTTGTTACTGTATGCAACAGCTACACTAACATATTGCGCATGCACCAGTCTTTGCCACGTTCATACTAGACTCCTCACTCGAGAACGGCCACTTAGTTATGTTGACACTTGATTTTATACTAACTGCACAGGTTTCCCTTGTGGATTAATATTACAATTGCTGTGGATTTGCAGCATGTAATGAGGCTGATCCGCGAGTGAAAAACTCAGAGCACAATCCAGATCAAGAAGTGAAATCCGCACATGGAAACCTACGGTGTATAGACTACATCACGGATTCTCATTCAAACCAATGGAACACTTATTTTCACCAAACGGCAGAATCCACTCGGCTGTGTGAACAGAACCGTAGACTGTGTTCACAGGGTAGGATTTCACCATATATCAAATCCACTGTGAAATCCTTATCAAAAAGTGTCCCATTCATATTAAATCCACGTCGTGGGGAAAAAAAAGTGACACGTCCCTTCTTGATGCGGATTGCGTCTAAAATTTACATTGAATTAAGGCTAATCCACATGTAATCCATGGCTGCACTAATGCAAATCCGCGGCAGAAATCTGCACTCAAATCCGTGGATTTCTGCAGGGATTTTCCTTTAAAGCATTTTCACCCAAATAGACTTTGATCACCTATCCATAGAGTATGTGATAAAATTCAGATCATGGGGGGTCTCACCACTGAGACCCCCATCAATCCAGAGACCAGAGGTCCCGTGTCTTTTCTTCTAGTCACTGCAGGCTCACTGCACACCCTTGCAGTGACATGGAGATTGAATGGATTGGTGACTGCGCATGCACAGTGCCACTGTATTCATTTCTATGGGGTTGACGGAAATAGCCAAGTACAAGCACACCACTATCTCAGGAAGTGAAAATGAATGGAGTAGCGCCACACATACACAACTGCCGCTCCATTCAATCTACTCCCCACTGCAGGGGGTGCAGCAGGCATGCAGTAAGGAGGAGAGGGGGTTATGGGACCCTGGTTCTTTGGATTAGTGAGTTCCCCACCAATCAGACTTTTTTCACTCATTCTATATACAAGTGATGTCTATTTTGGTACAACACCTTTAAAATCTGTATCAGCTTTTTCTGACGCAAGTATCTTGTATCCACATAGCCTAAGTGGTTTGGCAAGTTCTCCACCCTCTTGCTTGCAGAGTCCTACAGAGGTTCTCACCACCTAATAGTAAAAAGGAAAGGATTAACCATGGCTGGCCCCCTCTACATATACCCATGGTCATCACCACACAAAGTACTTCTGAATCATATCTCAATGAAATATAAGGTTGTATGTCTTTACTTTGCAGGCGTCTGAAAGAGAAGTCTTATGGGTGATGCGCCTCTCGATGATCGTGCTGGGCTCTGTGGGCATGGGACTGGCATTCCTTTCCAACTCTGTGTATGACCTTTGGTTCCTGAGCGGGGAGCTTGTCTATGCTCTGCTGTTCCCACAACTTTGCTGCGCCCTCTTCATCCCCAGTACCAATGTCTACGGCTCGGCAACTGGATTCTTCTTGGGATTTATTTTACGACTCCTCGGAGGAGAAAATTCCCTTAAAATTCCTCCGGCTCTCCACTACCCAGGATGCATCCTCATTGATGACACCTACGTGCAGCTATTTCCCTTTAAGACATTTACCATGTTGGTGAGTCTGATCACCATCATCGTCACATCATATCTGGCGCAAGTTCTATTCATGAAGAAGATTTTGCCCGTTCATTGGGACGTGTGCAATGTATTTCGGAAGGATCCGTCTCGCCTCAGTCAACATGAACTAGAGGAGGAGGTGGGCCTGAAGACAACATGAGGCAAAGAGAACTTGAGAGGACAATTGAAGATATATTTTTCCAAAAAATAATTGTATGCAATAATAATAGTACAATGTAAATACGTGCAGAGCGGTAATCTGCTATATAGGCTGTAAAAGGCTAATGATAAATATTGCTTTGCCTAAAATCATTATGCTAGACACGACTGCATCATATACTGTAGGGGATATATTCTACCCAAAATTGGAAGATGGAAGGCTCTGACATGCTTGTTACGGCAACTAGAAGATCTCCAAGGCCTACACGGCTCCGTGCATGTATAACAATTGCCCAATAATCTTCTTAAAGGGAATGTCTTATCAGAAAATAACCTGTTGTTATCCCCTTAAGGACCAGGCTGTTTTGTACCTAAAGGACCAGACACTTTTAGGCATTTTAACTATGGGGTGGTTTAACTGCCCTTTTTCTTTTTCCTGCATTTTTTTTCAGCGACATATGGGGCTATTTTTTAATATCTTTTTCACTGCCTTTTTTTTTAGTTTTATTGGGGGTAAAAAACTAAAAAAAAGATTTTTTTTTAACATTTATAGTTTTTTCCTTTTTAAATTAGTATATTGTTTCAGATGTTTTGATATATGATATGTATGATTTTGGACTACAGGGGCATACGACGACTGTTTTGGTTGGTGTCAGCTTTTGGTCATTTTTCTTTTTAAGTATATTTTTCTCAGTTATTTATGTAACTATTTTTTTTTACCATCCAAGTCTCCCATGATGTCATAGAAGACCTCTCGGAGACATTCACATGTTTTTTTTTAATTTTTATTATATACTTTTCCATTGTAGCTGGGGCATCCATAGGAGCCCCAGTTACAGGTGAAAACATTCCCCAATAGTCACTGGCAGAGCTGAACAGGGTCTGCTACGACCCTACAGCTCTACTGTGATAGGGCATCCCAGCAGTCACGTGATCGCCGACTTGCGTAATGAAAGAAACACTTCCACTTCCACACTTTAGTACATAGCACTCATTGAGTGCTGTGCACTAGGCAAAGGAGAATGTAGAAGGGGTTACAAACTGCTCCTGCCTTCTCTTCTGGGTGACTAACTGCTTCTCCTCCTGGTTCTCAGCTATGACTAATCGGTGAGACCCTGACCTGCTCCTGCTTGATTGCAGGAGTATAGGCTTTAATCTGGCGCCGTACTTCTGTGATCAGGTGGGATTAAATCCCAGGACCAAGTGCTGTAAATTTACAGCACTTGGTCCTTAAGGGGTTAAAAGGGGTTGTTCAGGAATTCCACAAAATGGCCACCATCCATGCAGCCTATGAAAAACAATCCTAAGATGGTATCTCTAAAACGGAGAAGGTGGGAACAGATCTTAACGGAACACTGTTCATACCTATTAGACTGAACGGTAAAGCTGATTGGAACGAACAGTGTGGCGTTAGTTTTTTACCCCCCATCTGTGGCCCTGCCCCCTCCAATGTGGAGATGTATTCATCTTTCCTAGGATGGGTTTCTCACAGGCTGCACAGATGGGGACCATTTTGTTGAATACG
Source organism: Eleutherodactylus coqui (assembly GCF_035609145.1). Classification (NCBI taxonomy): domain Eukaryota; kingdom Metazoa; phylum Chordata; class Amphibia; order Anura; family Eleutherodactylidae; genus Eleutherodactylus; species Eleutherodactylus coqui. Next base: position 496,231,841 of record NC_089837.1, on the reverse strand, counting down.
TTGACAACCTTGTTAAAGGGAACCTGTCACCAGGTTCATGCTGCCCTAACCCTGAGTAGCATGAACCCGGGACAGGTATGTACAAAGCACTTGGGTGTGTCTTATCCAGCAACACTGCTGCGCTTCAGGGTAACCATACTGTGATGTTTGATTCTGAAAGGCACTCATGAGCGGCAGCATGCTGGCCTCTCCTGCATCATCTAGAATGGCAGCTCTTTCTTTATACACAACCGTCAGTGTATGTGATGCAGGCTGGGAGAGGCCAAAGAGGTGACTTGGAATGCCATTCAGAATCCAACTTCAAAGTATGTTTATTCTGAAAACTGTGCATACCTGGGTTTATGCTGCACTTTAAATTAGTTTTATTTTCCATATCACTATATATATTTTTTTTTAATCCTGAAATCTTGCAGTTTTTACTCCGGCCTCTAAACCCAATATTAGTCTGAGATTTCCTGTATTGTGTAGCAGCCTCATGGACCATAGGCACAATAGGCTGAAGGGGACTCATTGACTTTTGTGGGAGAGTGCTGGGGGCATGTCCTGTGGTCATTGTATGAAGAGACGGAAGAGTTGTGCTGTACTCATGATCTATTGTGAATGGTGGCTTCTGTGTTTTCTATGTATAAGGGCTCCCACACACTAGCGATTGCGTTTTTTGTTAACGCGATTGTCAATGGGACTTTCTAATGTTAAAAACACAATGCAATGCACCAAAAACGCAGTTGCGTGCGTTGCGTTTTTTTACAATAGAAAGTCCCATTGACAATTGCGTTAACAAAAAACGCAATCGCAAGTGTGTGGGAGCCCTTAGTGTTACCTTTCAGTGTAAGCCTGCCTGCACGCGAACGGGTCGGATTCTGCATGTGGAAGCCCACAGCATAATCCGACCCTGCACCCGTCTGGCATCCGGGCATACCTGTCTTTTCTGTTCTTCATCTGTACTGCGGATGGTCCGCATGGCTCATTTTTTTTTCAAAATTTCTTTTCCCCGTGCTGTTGCTAGGCGATGACATGGAATCTGTGATCCTTTCCTCAAAGTCAATTGCAGAAGGGCCACGGGTCGGACAGCTTCCATTGACTTCAATGGAAGCCCTCCGTGCGGAAACCACATGAAAATAGAACATGCTGCCATTTTTCCTTCGCTTGCTAAATTCGCAATTCGATTCAGCGAGTGTGCAGGAAGAAGCGCTTTTCCATAGCATGTGATGAATGGTATTTGCTGTGGATCCGCGGTGCGGACGCTGACCACGGATTCCGCAATGCAAATACATTCGTGTGTAGGCAGCCTAATTTTGCCTGTGATGATAATGAAATCACCACCGAGAAGTTTCCTCCACAGCACAGGAAGTATCAGATTACTATTGGACCTAATGGTCAGTGTGAAAACTGCAGGATTTCAGGATATTTTAAAAATATATGAAATCAAAAATAGAAAAAATAAAAATATAATTTGAAAAACAAAATTTATTACAAAAACTTGATTTCTACAACAGGTCATTTTCTGAATACACATTCCCTTTAGTCTCAGTTAGTTTAGTTGCTTGGTTTGTAGCTTCTAATTTACAAGCATTATACCCGTGCTGTAATATGAATCTCTGAAGCTTTCTATGCACTGATTTTCTGGTGAGCTTGTGGTGAGCTCATACTGAAAATGCTGAGCTGCAGCTGAAGGCATGGAGCAGGTTTAGAGCTTAGTGAGACAGCAAGAAATTCCAGACTACTGAGACTCCAGTAGGCTATGCACATAAGCTACAATGACTGAGCATAGCACTGACCTAATGGCGTTGAGGTAAATAGGAACTAAGGGCTCGTTCACAAGGGCGTCAGAATTGCACATAAGTTAGCTGCGCAAAAATGCCGAGAAAATGTGCTGTTGAGAGAGAAAGAGAGAGACAGAGAAAGATTTTTATTTCGTCCGGGCAGCACAAAACCTTCAACTCACTATATAAACCCATCTGACATTCTTTATCAGCAATCACCACTGCTAATCTCACTCTCCCTCCCACTGCTATTGTTTAGCAGTTTTAGCTAAATAATGGGAATGTTTAGCTAACTCTGCTCATCTCACTCCCCCTCTTATACACTTCTATAGCACTCTTTGTCAGCTAGCTGCGTTTTCCAGTCAAAAGATAGGTCAAGACTTATTTTTTCACATAGCAGGGAATTCCAGTTGCTGATGTCCTATCTTTTTAGGTGCGATTTTTTTTTTGCATGGCTTAGGCCCAATGCCCGCAGATGGATTTTTTTTGTAGCGGAATTTGCAGCCAGACGCCCGCCGTGAATTCGGCTGCAATGTCCATCCATAGACATGCTAGGTTAAAAGATTCTCCCCTGACCACGAGCAGAAATCAACTACGATTTTCCGCTCGCAGGGGAGAATCGCAGCATGTTCTATTCTGTGCGGAAAATCGTCGGAACAACTGCAGAAGTATCGCGGGAATCTGTGTCATAGCCTAGCGCCGGGGCGTCATGCGCATGTACATTACATTAGTGGGATCTCAGTAAACTTCACAGTGGGGGCATTTGATCATAGTCTAGATTGGTGAAATGACGCAAATTTTTAATGGTAAATCAGTTGCAAAGTTGCTTAAAGGGGTATGCCAAGACCAAAGTAACATTCCAAAATAATCAAAAATCATCTGACAGTGCTATAATAAATCCATCCATTACTTTCTGCCTTCTTCTTCATTCTGCAGCATCCACCATGCTTTGTTGTTGTTTACTTCAGTACTTCCTGTTCACAGTCTTCCTGTGCTTCTCTACTACATTTCCCAGAATCCCCTAGGCTGCATCTCTGCCTGTTCACTCTGCATCCTCTGATTCCTAAATCCCATGCCCTAAACCAACAGTGATCATTTAGTTGCTCTGGTTGTTTGATGGAGCTGATTAGGAGGAGAGAGCCTGCATCATTGTCACCGGCTATAGCTGCAGATGTAACCTACTGTCAGACAAGGGAACAGTCCTAGTGTTTCCTCCTTTTCATCAATATAACCAAATGCCTGCTGCTCCTTTGTGCTTCACACTCCCTGCCCTCATACAAAATGCTAAAAAATTCTTTCATGTGCCCCTCTTGTCACCAGGACAGGTCAGAAAGAGATTTTCATTAGGGTATGCCACTCGGTATCTCTGTAATAAATATATATACATACACACACAAACACATATATATTTATTACGGGGATACCGAGTGGCGTACCCTAACGAAAATCTTTTTCTGACCTGTCCTGGTGACAAGAGGGGCACATGAAAGAATATATATATAAATAAATATATATATGCTTAGTGTAAATCTAAATAAATAATATATTGATCTGGATTATGGTTTTCTCCAGCAGGTTTCGGGGTATTTTGTAGCTTCCAAATTGTATAGTGTGCACACATCATCGACCAGATCAGACACAAGCTATCAGTCTCATATCCAAAATGACTCTTTGGGCAGAAACACCCAGACGGCCCCTTTTATTGTAAAGTATAACACCTGCCCTTTAATGGGCGTGCAACAGATTACATCAGTAATATATAGAATTCTCATTTGTCGGATCATACAGAATCCCCCCTCCTTCCTGCCCACCTTCTCTCAACTCCAATGTATAAGCAAGTCTTTGTCTTACAAACATGTGCTCAAATCTGAAACTGAAAGTAGATATCTCTTTGTTTAAGAAGATTCTGTGTGGGGGATGGGGAAGACTGGGAAAACACTCAAGATGAACTCAAGCAATAACATATAACACTGTGATTTAACTCTTTCCTTATGCAGCAGAGTTTCACATTAGGCTGAAGTCACAAAACACACATAATACGTCTAGTTTAGTACAAATCGATAGACATTTTACACTGACTAATCATCATGTCTATCACAATATATGTATTACTGCGTGCGGCAAACAAAACTCACTGCTTAAAATGCCTAATTCGTTCCAGATGTTTTCTTTTTCCAGCAGAATTACGCAGCATATAACACATCTCCTTGCGTATTGTGCGCACATTTGAACCCCGCCATTTACCTCTATGATGGCCTTTGCTGCCTAGAAAAGTAGAGCATGCTGTGGTTTTTTTTGCACGACTGAAATGTACACGTAACATACGGGAATGTGAACAGACTCATTGAAATCAATGGGATCTATTCTCTGTGTATTACGCACGGAAATCTTACGCGTGCAAATACACCCGTGTGAAGGAGCCCTCTAGGTAAACAAAAGGCATTATGGGAATTTCACTGAGGCCGGTTGTGGTAAAAGGTTAGATGTTTGTAAAGTCCTGGAATACCCATTTTATGTAACATAAGTAGAGGAATAAAGACGGGTTTTGGGTCTCGGACAACTCCTTGAACTCAAAAGTCCTAAAAGATGTTCTAAGGAACAAGTCGAGAGGGAAGACGTGGCTGTAACCACAGAACCTTAGTAAAATGGTGAAGGGAGTTCATACGACTCTTCAGTAACCATAGTGTCCCTCGCTGGTTTGTCTGATAGCAGATAGATATAGTTGGATGGGTTGAGTAGTATTACAAAGAAATGGCTACTTCCTCCCAGAACCCAGGTTGTCTCTGGTATCGTGTTTCAACTCCATTGTTGAGAATGGAGTTGGGCAGCAATATCATGCCCAACTCATAGTCAGGTTTTTGTTTTTTTGCTGTTTTTGGAAGAAACCAGCCATGTTTTTCTAATCTTGTAAACCCTTTTAAAGGAGTCTGCCAGCACAGCAGATTTCTTTTCTTTACAACTTCTAGAATTAACTGGTCTGTTCCACATGGAATAGCAATTGAATATTGCATCCCTAAGATATCTAGGCTCATCCTTGAGCATTAAGAAAGTTTTTCAAAATAGAGAAAAACTTTATTGAGGACAGGAAGTGGTTAAAAAAGCAAACCAAACAAACCCCTCTAATCCCGCTAGTCCAGCACTGCCAATCCTGTCCTCACCGCCAGTCTTTGTAGTACTCAAAGTAAAAAAAAACAGGTGGTGAGGATGGGAGCAGGGGCATTGGACCAGCAGGGGATTAGAGGCTGAGTTAGCTTGCTTTTGTTTTTTTAAATAGCTTCCTTTTCTCCGTACATTTTTTCTCCAATTTGGAAAATCCCTTCAGTAATACGGTATTCTGAAACATTCTGAAATGCTCAGCTGATTGATCCTGACCTTTTATATTCAGGTCATTCGCATAATTAGAGAGTTGAGAATGGAGGTTCACACAGAGTAGTGAGGTGAGACATGGCTAGGATTAACCTCAGGTGTTCTAGCATTAAAACTGTGGGAGTCGTGAGATTAATGAGGGGGCACAACGACCATGATTTTGCCTTCCAACTACTAATTTCACATATAAACCTTCCAGTATGTATGATGTATCGTTCCATTCATAATTTTACGTACAGTAGTTGAAATTATTTGTTATCACTTTTGATTAAGCTTGCCTTGAAAATCTCTTTTTGGAATTATACTAAGATCTGTGACGGCAGACACAATGGGCCCATCCTTCTCTACTTCATGTTGTAGACCCACCAATCATGGAACCAACTAAGAATGTACCTTCTAAGAACCAGACTAGGTCTTAAAGCACCCTCCGGTTTTGGAACAAAATTCTGTTCCAGCAATGGATGAGGTATATTACCTGCAATTGTTTCTTTCTGCCGATGCTCTGATCCATCGATTCTGGGTCTTGTTGAACTGCCCGAGATGGCTAACGCAATCGTAAGACTACCTATCCCCCACAATGTAGTAGTGTTAGACTGTCAATGCACTATATCTACTCTTTCATTGGCCAGCATTGCTTATTAATCCGCGCTGGCCAGCCAGAGAGCAGTACACAGTGTAGATTGGTTAGTTAGAATGTTGTAGCAGCCGTCTTGGATGACTATAATTGGGGCCTGGAACCAGAAGATCAGAGGTAGAGAAGAACAACTGCAAGTAGTATATCCTCCTGCCCCTTCGGTCCAAGGACAGAATTTTGTCTTGAAACCAGAGGGTCACTTTAACATCAACTTCAGTTTTTAGACATATGACAAACTGTGTAATATTTCTGGTTACCACAACTGTTGCACAAATATGTTTCTCTATGAGGGCAAAAGGTCTTGGGCCACTTGTGGTGATCCCAAGAATCACAACTATGACTTTTAGCCTGATTGAAAAATGTTAAAGTTGCATGATGATTCCAGAAAACCAAGATTTCAGCAACCATTGCAAAATGAAAGTCAACGTAGAGCCCTAATTTCCACGTTGTGGCAAACCTACACAAATGACATGACTTATGACACACCTTTAATCATTCTGTATAGAGACGACCTTGCAACCATCCAATATGGTTGAATTTTTAGCATTGGACACAAGTCTGCATGTATCTTCAATTCCCAATTGGGAAAGATTGTTGTGGCCCAAGTCATGGTAATGCCACAATTTTATTTGTGGGAGACGCCTTGGGGTCATGTTGTTTTAGACCATGTCAATAGCCCCGTTGATGTATCATGTGTTCGATATACAGATAGGAACAGGAAGTAAACTGGACAAATGTTTATATTATAAGCTGCTAAATGTAATCCTGTAGAGAGATGTCTATATACTGCTGTGTACATGTTCAGAGTCATTATACGTGTTTTCCCCCCAAATTTACAATTGCATGTACTGTAATTAAAACCACCAAAATGTAAAACCCCATGTGCTGATGATATTCTTAATATATACCATGTATATAATCAAACATGTAAGAATAAAAATGTGTGAAGTTTGGAAGAAAGAGAAAATGATAGCGTAACTTGAGTGTAACCCGGAGACTTTGAGTAGTCCCTTCTTGTTAGTAGGGTCCATTGATAATAAGCTGATCACAAAGTATTCCCCTAGTTGGACCCCAAGTGATCCGTTGCGGACGAACCATGCAACAAGTGTTTAATTCCTCTGCAGGGACCTCACAGGAGAAATGAAGTATTATATGATTCCGCTGAGCTTTATGGGCTGTCTATGTAATATATGGATGTGCTGGGTCCTCTCTGCCCCCCCCCCCCCTGCTCTGGCTAATAGATGAGGAACCTAAACAAAACATTTTTCTTAAGCTCGGCTCAAATCTGCATGGAAGGCTCTGCATGGTATGCTTGGGATGATTGTCCTTTTGGAAGGCCAATGACGTCTAAGCTTCTTCACAGAATAACCTTTTTTTCCTAGGATTTCCTGATACTTGGTTAAATCCATCTTGCCCTCCACACACTGCAGGTTTTTAGCACCAGAGGAAGCAAAGCCCCAGAGGATCACCGTGCCACCGCCATGCTTCACTGTAGGCAAGGGGTTATTTTCAGTGGATGATTCATCCTTTCTCCGCCAGACACACCGCTGATCCGTAGGCCTGAAAGGTTCCAGATTTTTTTTCATCTCTTCACAGAACAGAATCCCAAAACTTCTGTGACTTATTTATAAGGTTTTGAGAATATTGGAGGCAAGTTTTCTTGTGCTTTTGGGTCAGTAGAGGTGTACATCTTGGAATTCAGACATAAAGACTTTAAGCGTTTAGTATGCGCCTTAATGTGCAATCAAAAACCTCACCGGCTGGGCACCGGGTCGAACTCTGCTGTGGGAATTCCGAATGCGGGGTCCAACCCGCCCATGTGCAGGCAGTCTTAACGGAAGTCACCGCACCCAATCCCAGGGCTAGCTACAAGGGGATTGACTGAACAATGAGTGGGTAAGGATGATTGACACACAGACAGACACAGGTTAGACAATAGCAACACCAGACAATGATCTGGTAATGACCTGGCTAGGCCAATACACATAGATGGTTGCACGTAACAATACACATATACAGACAAATACACAGCACCTGAGATGAGTCACAATGTTAAATGTGACGCCAGTGCCTCTGAGCATAGTGTAGTGAGAGAATAAAGCGTCCAAACCAAATAGTCTTTGTAATACTGGAGGCACACAGTTTTTACTGACTCTTCTAGGTTGACAAAGATAGCATTCACTGAACAACTTTGACATGCAATAGAAACTTCAACAGTGCTTTTCACAGACTTGAAAAACGGTTCTGATTCCTGAACTTTCTCTCTCTTTAGGGAGGACAAGACTGACAGACTTAAGTTAGCTGGTTGTTATTTTGGGAAGTTATTTGTGGAGGAACGGAGAAAGTAGCATGGGCCTGCTGGAGAGTACACTGACTTCTGTTGAGCAGGGACTGATTAACTAACAAATAAATTAACTCTCCTTCTTCCAGCTTTCACGAAGTCTGCTTGTCTTTTGTTCCTTCATGCAGGGTTGAAATAGACTCCGCTTCCCTTAGTGGCTGTCGGATTCTGTGGCTCCCGTGACTCCCTACTTTAAACCAGCGCTGTTCCATCTTGTCCTGCTCCTCACATAGTTCATCCCCTTTCTCGTCTTTTCTGCTACTCCTCCCTCTCCCACCCCTGAGCTGTCTTTTATATCCCCACTCTATTAACTAATCCCAGGCTAGGGAAATCTTTCAAACCAATCCCAACCCAGGCTTGGGGTGATTTCCAGACAGAGGGGTGAATTCTGCAAAATCATGCAGAGACAGACAAAACAAACACACGCATTACTTGTTAAGGTCAGCACACCAAAACAATGGGTATTACACATAGACATACATGGAGACATAGACAAACGTTGACACACCGCATGAGGTAGCTAGCTGAGTGCTGTTGGGGCCCCAACTCTGGACCACTACACATTAAAAATCGGATTGCGCTTCCATCATGTGAGTGTAATCTGATTTTACACACGCAGCAATAGACTTGAATGGGCAATTTTCGTCCCCCCCCAAAATTACAAATATATCCATTTAAATTAATATTCTTTATTTCCGTCCAATTTCTTCCAATCCCCCCCCCCCATACGCTATCACTAGTGATACCTATAGCCTAACCTGTCTCCCCCATATCAAGCTCTTCTCCGATGGACCTCCAATTACCCCACCTTATGACTTCCCATTCCCACTTCCGCCTTCGTTCCTCATTGCCCTTCTTTTGTGCCGTGGTCTGTTCAGCAATTATGCAGCTATTCAGATGCCCCTATGCTGTGGAACAGACCACTGCTCCCAGGGGGGCGGATGCTGAACGCATCAGTTTTTTTCCCACTAATGCAAAGTTACTCAACAACAAAATATACATACAGTATAGTTTGAAAAACTTTTATTTTACATTACGCTGTGTAGTTAGTGTTGTTAACCTTCACAGGTGGCTGCAACAAAAAATATTGGCCTGAATCAGAAATTGAATTTTTGAAGTACCTCCTCTGTGCAATAGAAATGGATGCATGACTTTACTGAAGATAGTAAACTTTTATATTGACCGCGTATCTTGGACCTTGGAGCTTCCACTTAATTCTCATTGTTGCCTATGCTCTGGAGATGAATAACCGCCGGTTCTTCCTTTGCCGTCTGATTTGCTTCTTCTGCTTTTAACACGTTGCAGATATCCCAATGCTTTGGCAGCAGAGATTTTCTAAACAAGAATTCTGGGACGTAAGATGCAAGAATCTGTGTAATTAGAGCTACAAGCATGGTGAAGGTTTTGACCGGGAAGAGTTGGACATAGGCTCCATTGATAAGTGTGCACCATGGATAGTGGATGATGGGTGGAATGTTTATGGAGTCCACACCTCCCAGTATTCTCAATACAAAGCCCACAAGGAAGCCAGCAGCTGAACCGTATGTGTTAGTTCTTGGGACAAACAGTACACAGCAAAGTTGGGGGAAAAGCAAAGCATAGACCATTTCCCCGCACATGAACCATAAGTCGTAGATGGAATTCAACAGGAAAGCCATCCCAGCTGCTGTGCTTCCCAACACAATGGTGGAAATCCTCATAGCAACCATCACCTCTTTCTCTGAGGCCTGCGGACAAGAAAACATGAAATACATTGGAGAAGGTAACTTTTTTCCTAAAAGTTTGCACGAAGTTTGCATAGAAGTGAGGGAGCACCATAGGAATAATCCCTTATATGAAAAACCATGCTTGTTCCCTATTTTTGCCTTGAGGTCTGTAAAAGAAGGGGGCATGGATATCCTCTTTACCATGGCACTAAAACAAGGCACGTATGTGCACATTTTGTTAAATGGGGTGAATTGTAGAAAATTTATATAAGCATAGAAAATTTTCATGCCTGTTCCATTTTGTCTATGTTGATACCGGCTGGTCAGGGCAATATCTGGTGACTGTTTAATATATTAGAGTTCCTATGTTTAATATATGATGTTGATTGGCGCTGGGCAGAACGCACTGACTGTGAGGGGCGAGGAAACACAGGATCGCTATGTAGAAAGCGGATATTAATAAGCCTGTGGCAAGAGAAGCACGGAGTTAGGGCTCTCTGGTTTGAGCAGCTGATTTAATGATCTACGACTAGAAAGATTTGTGTTTTTCATGTGAGGGATCTTCTATTTCTGCAGCAGCGGTTTGGCCACATGGCTCCTCATTTTCGAGCCTTCCACCCTGCCTCCTCAGTCTTGTGGCCTACTCCAGGTAATGGAGACTGCAACTGGTGGTGAGACAATTACTTCTATCAGACAGGGAATTCTAAAAGGGCTGCCAACTAACTCATACCTGCATACCGCGGGAACATCACGGGTGAGCCGGACCCTTATCTGTTTACTCGTAGACTCTGTTCAATGTTCTGCAACGTTAAAGACTAATTTGAGCCTCTGATATTTCAGAAGATAAAAGTCAGCAAAATTGTTGTTCAGTAAAACCATTTATAGCAATGCAATGTCAAAGGCCATTATCAGAGGCGTAACTTGAAGCTTCTGGGCCCCAATGCAAAACCTGTAACAGGGCCCCCAACTATAATGCTTTATTCATAGTACTGGGCTCCCTATATTGATAAAAGAGGCCTTATGGACCCCCTAAAGCTCCTGGGCCCGGGTGCAACCGCATCCCCTGCACCCTCTATAGTTACGCCCCTGGGCATTATCTATGTTGCTTCAACCCTCCAACCGGGCTCACCACAGAGCTTATGGCCCGGCTGCTTTGCAGCGTATAGGGGTTGCAGAACCCACCCCATGGAAAGGAAAGACCGAACCACTTCTGCTTTCTACCCCTGACTGGGAGAGGAAACAACTTGCACCAGAGGCAAGACCCCTATCCAGTGAACCATCAGCAGTCACCTTTAGGCCTTCCTCTTTATAGTTCCTGCAAAGTACAATGCAGCCCAATGGGTAGGTTGATCGAAGCTAAGCTGAACAGACTTTGTACTTGCTTTGAGCCCATATCAGCTGTGTGGATTGTCTTAATCAGTGGTGGGCAACCCAACATATTGTAGTGCTTCAAATGCAGCCATTGGCTCCATCAAAGGGCCACACATCACATTCAGCCAAGGCCAGGTCAAAACACAAGCGCTCATGCTTGACAGCTGCACCATGTATGAACTTGCCTCTTCCTTAAGCTCAGGGCTGAACATAAAACTGTCAATTGGGCATCACAGTTAGGTAAGCTGTTTTGTACAGTACTAGAGCGAGCCCTACTTGTGCTGTTTCATGCATCCACACTATTTCCCTTGACTTGAGCACAGATGGCCCAGTAAAAGTAATGGTAAGAGGTCTTATTTAAGTCAGTTGTCCAACCCCATGATTTTTTAAAACCACATACAACAGTGTAAAATAACAAAAGTAGTAATATCTACCTTACTGATCCCCTGGCCCTGCCGTACCGATGCTTCCCTGGTCCTCTGCTAGTCTCTGTTCTTCTTCCTCCAGCAATGATGTCTTGACACAAAATGTGACAGCTGCAGCCAATTATGGTCTGTAGCGATTATGTGTCGACACCACTGAGGTAACTGCTGCAACCAGTGATTGGCTGCATTGGTCACATGTTGTGCCAACACGTCATTGCTGAAGCAGGAAAATAGACCAGCAGGGGACAAAGCAAGCATTGGCACAGGAGCAGCAAGGTATTGGTGAGGTGAATGTTAATTCTTTTCTGTTATTTTACACTGTTGTACGCTGTTTTTAAAAACTTTTATGGGATTGTGCAACCCCTTTAAGATTAGTCACATATGTAATTCTTGGAGTTACATTGCATTGTATTTTTAAATAAATGTGTTACCTAGATTTTTTTTTACAAATTAAAGCCAAATAGTGAAACATTTTTCTAATCCGTTTTTATTTTCTAATTGTAGATTTTTTATTTTGTCTATCCAAGGAGGCAGCCTTGTTGTCTTTGTTGCAAAGATATGCTTTAGAGCAGTGGTCATAAATGGTCATAAATGGCTGTACTTCCAAGTGGAAGAATGTATAAAGTGGGGTACCACAAGGCTCTGTCCTAGGCCCAGTGCTGTTCAAAATTTTCATAAATAATTTGGAGGAGGGAGTTGATGTGAAACTGATCAAATTTGCCGATGACACAAAGCTAGGAGGGGTAGCTAACACTAGGGAAGAGAGAGAGAGAGAGTGTTCAAAAAGATCTAGAAAAGCTTGTACAGTGGGCGGCGACTAACAGAATGGTATTTAACAAGAAGAAATGCAAAGTCCTACATCTGGGCAAGAAAAATGAAGAAAAGTACATACAGAATGGGAGAAATTGAGCTAAGCAGCAGCACATGTGAAAAAGACTTGGGTATACTAATAGATTATAGACTGAACATGAGTCAACAATGTGATACAGCAGCCAAAAAGGCAAACACAATTCTGGGATGTATTAAGAGAAGCATAGAGTCTAGATCCCGTGAGGTAATTACCCCCCTCTACTTTTCCTTAGTCAGACCTCATTTGGAATACTGTGTCCAGTTCTGGGCACCCCACTTTAAAAAAGACATAGACAAACTGGAGCAAGTTCAGAGAAGAGTTACCAAGATGGTGAGCGGTCTGCAAATCATGTCCTATGAAGGAACAGTTAAAGGATCTGGGAATATTTAGCTTGCAAAAAAGAAGGCTGAGAGGAATCTTAATAGCGGTCTACAAATATCTGAAGGGCTGTCGCAGTGCAGAGGGATCAGCCCTATTCTCATTTGTACAAGGAAAGACTAGAAGCAATGGAATGAAACTGAAAGGGAGGAGACACAAATTAGATATTAGAAAAAACGTTCTGACAATGAGGGTGATCAGTGAGTGGAACAGGTTACCACGGGAGGTGGTGAGTTCTCCTTCAATGGGAGTGTTCAAACAAAGGCTGGACAAATATCTGTCTGGGATGATTTAGTGAATCCTGCACTGAGCAGGGGGTTGGACCCGATGACCCCGGAGGTCCCTTCCAACTCTACCATTTTATGATTCTATGATTTAGAGATATGGTTTACAGCCGTCTCATGGGTCATTCACACAATAGACAGGAGCTGACCCAATGATTCCTATGGGAGAGCACTGTGGGGCATGCTCTTTGACCTGTGCAGGGAGGGACAGGAGGTGAGCTTTGACTATCACCTATTATGGTGAATCCTGTGTTATCTATATACAAGTATGTCAGCAATGTGTTGATTGTGTGATTATTTAGGCTAGATTTTGCTTCTTTAAGCCATGAGTGAACTAAAGAGTTGGTTTCTATCCTAGACAAGGAGATAAAGTCCATGTTTAAAGAGTGCTGAGAAAGAGGTATTTATGGTTGTATAATAAAATGAAGATGTGTATGCCTTAAGAGTAAGTTAGCACAAAATAAAAAGCCATGCTATCTTGCATCTGTGAGGAGGATCAGCTGTGTATGTTTTAAATAAAAATTGCACACAATAGGTTTGTCTTTCTGTCTCATGGCGGAAAATGATGTCATTCTGTCGTGAAGACTAGGTAATCAAACAAAGGCATTTTTTGCTAAGATTTTTCTAAGATAAAAGTTTTTCATTCCAGAACCAAGACAGAAAACATTCAGCCCAGTTAGGGTACACTCTACCTTCTCTGTCTTGGCACCGTTTGAAAGTGATCTTCTCCGGGTGCTGTTATACAAGTCAGATGATGCTAACTTCCAGTGATGCGATGTAAGTTGTATATAGATAATAATGCAATGTAATTTGCTATCTTTAAACTTTGTGATGTGATGTAAGTTGCAACTTTTATCATTTGTATATATATATATATATATATATATATTTTACAAAAGAAGAACAATTACACATCATTATGCTCGAATGGGAATTGCAGATTCCGCGATTCGAGCGCATGACGCGCTGTAATACGCCGGCAATCCAGTACATGTATGCAGTTTCGCTCACACTCGCGTGCAAGAATTGCAGATTCCACAAGTGGAAGAAAAATCGCACCATGTTCTACTTTACCACAGATTCCACACGTATGAGCTCCACCAATCTCAATGGATGCGTTCAAAATGCAGTGATATGCGATTACATTGCAGATGGGCATGGGGGGTGCTGCTAGGAGACAGATAACAAATGGTATAAGGGTAAGCAGGAATTTGTGGGCAGACAATGCAGGACAGAGTCTGGGGAGCAACACACCATCCAGCCTGTTGTCTGCACTGTAGGCCATTATACTAGCCATGGCTTTTGAGATGGGCAGATTAACCCCTTAGTGACCAAGCCTGTTTGCGCCTTAATGACCAGGCCAAATTTTGGAAATCTGACATGTGTCACTTTAACATAGAATAACTCCGTAAAGGCTTTGCATATCCAACTGATTCTGACATTGTTTTTTTAGCCACATATTGTACTTCATTTAGGCAGTAAAAATAGACTGATAGAATTTCTGTATAATTATTAAAAGCGCCAAGATTGGGAACATTTTGAAAAAAATTATCATTTTTTCACATTTTCAACTGCAATATGTCAGATATATGCAAACAAACTGCACACATTTTTGATAAGCTGTATATTTTCATCTGTTTACTTTATGTAACGACTGTGGATGTGGAATCACTGTGTCAACGGGTATTCTTGTATCTTGTCACCACCAGGCTGATGGGTAGAGACGGGCTGAGGTGAAGGGAATGCCCAGAGCTTCTTATTGGCAGACACATCCACACCCTCACTGCTGTGCCCAGAACTCTGTGCTAGCTGCTGATTGGCTGCTTTTATACACATGTTCAGCCACCTTCAGGGAGCTACAGAGACCAGTGCTCGGTGAAGAGACATCACAGAGGGAGGATTGGAAAGGCTTCACAGAGGGAGGGAGCTCCCTCTGTGTCGCTGGGTTGTCATGGCAACAGGACACCAGATACAGGGGAACGCAGTGAACACTTTCCATAGGCTACCATGGAAAGCACAGCCCTGCTGTCCACGGGCGGAGAATCACAGTGATTCTCCACTCGGGGGATTTAAATCGCAGCATGCTGCGATTTGCCACGATTCTCCATGGTGAGCCTATCTGTCAGATAGGCTCAGCACGGAGAGCCGTCAGCCCCTGCCCTGCTCCCTGGTGGCAACTCCCGCAGCGGCGATCTGCCGAGGGATATCGCTACGCCCGTGGACAGGAGCCCTTAATCCGCGGCAGAATCACGCTTGTGGGCACTGAGCTATTAAGTTCAATAGAACCCAATAGCAGCATTTTTCCGCCACGGATTTACGCTCTCTCTGTGTCGCTGGGTTGTCATGGCAACAGGATGCCAGATACAGGGGAACGCAGTGAATGCTTTTCATAGACTACTATGGAAAGCGCAGCTCCGCTGTCCATGGGCGGAGAATCATAGCGATTCTCCGCTTGCGGGAGTTAAATCACAGCATGCTGCGATTTGCCGCGATTCTCCATGGCGAGCCAATCTGTCAGATAGGCTCAGCACGGAGAGCCATCAGCCCCTGCTCTGGTCCCCGGTGGCGGCTCCCGCGGCGGCGATCTGCAGCGGGATATCGCTACGCCCATGGACAGGAGCCCTAAATCCACGGCCAAATCACGCTTGTGGGCACTGATCTATTAGGTTCAATAGAAGCCAATAGCAGCATTTTTCCGCAGCGGATTTACGCCGCATGAACTGCGGCAGAAATCAGGCCATGGGCATTAGCCCCTAAGAAGCTCCTGTCTACAGGCAATATGTCACTGCGTTATTTGCGGCGATAATCCGACCGCGGGTAACGCAGTGACCGCTTTCTATTGACTTAACTATGGAAAGCGCAGCCCACTGTCCACAAGTGGAGAATCATAGTGATTCTCCGCTCGTGCGATTCACATCGCGGCATGCTGCGATTTGCCGCGATTCTCCGAGGTGAGCCTACCTATCAAATAGGCTCACAGCGGAGACCTCTCAGTTCTCCTCCCTGGTCCTGTGGACAGGGGGCCTTACACAGCAGGAAAGAAATCGTGGCATGTTCTATTCTACCGCGTTATTCAGCGGCGTGAGCTCTCCATTACTACAGTACTAATGGAAACCTCCCAGCAGCCGCGGTATAACGCACGTTATTCCATTATCGCCAGCGGGTATTTTTTTGTATATTCCTGCTGGCGATTTCGGCGTAAAACCACTGCAGAATCCTGCTACGGCTGTGGGCATCCGGCCTAATAGCTCAATGTTCACGCTGCAGAATTCCGCAGCGTGAAAGAAACTGCGGCATTTTCTAATTGCCACGGAAAACCGTGCATCCTCCTTCTGTGAAGCCTTTGTGGCTGAAGGTGTACATGAAAGCAGCCAATCAGCAGCAGCACAGAGCTCTAAGCACAGCAGTGAGGGGGTGGATGTGGCTGCCAATAAGAAGCTCTGCGCGTTCCCTTCACCCCAGCCCCTCTCCACCCATCAGCCTGGTGGTGACAAGATACAAGAATACCCACGTATTCATCGTCACCAGCCTTCCATGTCTTTGTCCAATATCTGATTTGTTTGACCTTCAGTTACTTCATCATATATTAAGGATCTTGAGAGCACAAAGTCTCCATCGCCTGGAAAATAGATCCATATTTCTATCCATGGCTGAGTCATCATCTTTGTCGGCAGGACACAGCTTGTGCAGCACCTTCATGGTTCCTCTAGAAGGAGATGCTGTTGGTTCCTTTTCTTACTTCTCAATCTGCCCATGTAGTAGATGACAGATACAGGAGAAGACTACACATGGTGGTTTATGATGAACTCCAGCTTTCTACAAAGAAATGTTTGAAGCAAAGTAGCTCAGTATGAACAGTTATGTTTTTGCACTGACCTTCTGAAGTCGTTTTCGTCTGTCCTTGCTGGAGGATGTGTACGGCACAATGTGTCTTGGGGAGGATTGTGGTGCCGGCACGGCGCTGAAGGATCCTCAATCAGACTCCTCTTGGATGGTAACTCATTGGCGCAATAGGGTCTCTTCCTGGACTTCTTAGAGCCACTGTTGTGATCCGTAAACTATCAGTTATAGAATTCGCCAACTGCAGCATCTAATACATCAACTGGGTAAGTACTTGCATTGGTGAACGCTGAAATAAAGGGTTAAAAAAACATGGCTTTCATCCAAAAACAGCACCATTAAGGTGAATGGGAGCTGAGCTGCAATACCACACACAACCCTATGGACCAGGGTGGTGCTGTGTTTGGAAGAAATGAGCCATGTTTTTCCAGCCCTGCACCAGAATAATATAGTTCCATCTACAATTTAGTTCCAGAGCTACGACCGCAGGCACTATGACCACACGTCATACATGTCTACACTCCCAGAATCTACAAGTCCTCCACAATAGAGGCAAACCTCCCACAAAGTGCTGTTAGCCACCACTAGGGGGCGCTTACTGCATATATATTAATAAACAGCAACATTTCAGTCCATTTTACTTGCTAAAAGTCCCAGCAAGTGGATTGAAACGTCGCTATTATCTCTGCTTGGGTGGGAATAATACACTTACTACAGTTACCTATAGATGGCGCTAGAGAGGCAGTATTCTTGCATCACACTCAGGCTTCTTTCACACGAGCGATTATCGGCCGGCCATTTTCACGGCCGACCGATATACCCTACGTTGGGGCCGAAAAAACTGGTGAACGGGCGCACAAATCAAATGTTTGTGCGCCCGTTCACATGGCCTGGTGAGGCCGGCGCAAATGCCTCACCAGGCCATGTGAACGGGCGCACAAACATTTGATTTGTGCGCCCGTTCACCAGGCCATCCCCCATTTCCCCTCCCTCCTCATCGCAGGCTTACCCGTCTTCCTCTTAGCTCGATCTGTGCAATGGGAGGGGGCTGGGCGGGGGCGGAGCTAAGCGCAGGTCCACCCCGCCTCCGCCCATTGATGACTATTATCAGGAGGCAATGTGAGTGGTTGTTATATCGGTGTCTTGCACAGGTGTTATTGGCTCCTCCATTTGGTAGTCAGCTACCTGCATGGTGAGAGGATGCATCTATATGCACTCCTCAGTCAGTAAGTAACGGCCATTTCTCTGTGATTGTTTTTAATTCTTGATTTCCCCTTCTGTGATGATTTCCATTAGGACATGAACAGACTTCTCCCTACTCCCATGACAGGGCTCAATTTCTGCAGATTTATGGGACATCACAGGGGCTGCAGCCAACAACAGAGCTCAGCGATCACGTGCACCTTAATAAGTTTTAACATGTTTTAAACTCCAACGAATACAAAAGGAAAAATCCAGCACAGGCAGGAATAAAATCCAAGGGGGACATTTACTACATATTCTAGGCCAAAATATATAGAAAAGTTGCAAACTTTGCAAAAGTCCTGCTTGCACAAAAGTTTGCGACTTTTCTTCCTTCTGCACCAGCCCCGGGTTGAATTTATTGGGAGGGGGCGTGGCCACCTCAAACCAACAGATGTATGATTTACACTAGAAACTGCCGTAAATTATGCCAGAAATGTACGCCTGTCCGGCACTAGATGTACATTTCAGTGAAGGCGCACAGAGGAGTTTTACTATACTTTTTGCACCCACAAGGCATGTTGATTTGCACATGGCAAACAGACGCAGCTATTGAAATGGCGAGTCTAATGAGTTCTAGATACGTTTTCTTGCACATTTATGCACAGTTCCTTGATCAGCAACAATCTATCCGATTGTCATTGAAAGGGTACTGAGCAAGAATTCGCTAGTTAGTCGCTAGTCATTTAGTTTTAGCTCAGTGTATACAGGAAGTTGTTCATCTCTGAACGACTGTCTGTTCACAGTGAATGGAGGTGGGCGGCTGGAAGAGATCTCCAATCCGCTTTGCCTCCATTCGCTGAATGACTATCACTCCTGCATGGAAGCAAAGTAAAAGTATCTCTAGACACTTTCAGTCATTTTTTTTTCTCGTCATTTGCTAAAATTGCAGGCAAGGGTAATAGCTAGAGATGAGCGAGCATGCTCGTCCGAGCTTGATGCTTGTTCGAGTATTAGGCTACTCGAGATGCTCGTTACTCGAGGCGAGCACCACGCGGTACTCAAGTCAATTTTATTTCCCCTCCCTGCATGTTTAGCGCCATTTTTTAGCCACTAAACATGCAGGAAAGGCATTACCATTTTCTGCTGTGACGTGCTAGGCCTGTGCACGTCTACAGCAGTGAGTGGCTGGGCCGATCAGGTGACCGCCGAGTACTTAAACTGGTGCCGCTCGCGGGTCGCCTCAGATGCATGCTGGCAGAGGTTTGGAACAGAGCTGCAGCTGAGATAGGGAAAGTGTTAGAGTAGGGAGGATCCTGTCCTCAAGAAACCAACAGCCCTTCTTAGGGCTACTCCTCATTGTTGCATCAACAGTCCTTTTTCGGGCTACTCTTCATTGTGTGTATTGCAGCATTACTTTTTTGGCTGGCTGGGAGGAGTAGTGCACCTATTTTTTTGTTTCAAGCATCTAGGCCTGTGCAGAGCATCTCACATCTATCATTCTCTGTGCGCGGTGAATTAGCTTCAATTTTCATCGCTGAAAAGGGGGCTCATTTTTCCTGGGGCAGTGCACAGCATCTCACACCTCCACTTCGCTGTGTGCGGTGAACTAGCCGTAATTGTAATCGCTAAACAGTGGGCTAACTGTTGCTGGGCCACTACAGACCATCTCATAACTCCCATTTGCTGTGTGCGGTGAATTAGCCGTAATTTAAATCACTAAACAGTGGGCTAATTGTTGCTGGGCCAGAGCAGACCATCTCACATCTCTAATTTGCTGCGTGTGGTGAACTAGCCTAAATTCTCCATGCTAAACAGTGAGTTAATTTTGTCCTGGGGCTCTGCAGAGTATCTCACATCCGTCAATCGCTGTGTGTGGTGAACTAGCCTAAATTCTCCACGCTAAACAGTCGGTTAATTTCTTCTGCCACTGTGCACAGCATCTCACATCTAGCATTGTCTGCGTGCGGTGAAGTAGCCGCAGTTATCAGCACTATCCACTGGGCTACGTTTTTCTGCCACTCCATTAAGCCTCTCTTATCTACAATTCTCTGTGAGCGGTAAATTACCCCTAGGTATCAGCGCAATTTTTTCTGTCACAGCATAGAGCCTATATCTACAAGTCTCTGTGTGTGGTGAATTAGCCCCAGTTCTCAGCACTATACAGTTGGTTAATTTATTTGGGCCCTACTCTATTCTTTATCCGACATTATGAAGAGTAAGGGCAAGGGTGCAGGACGTGGATGTGGACACGGACAGGGGCGTCCAAGTGAGGGTGAGGGCAGAGCCCGAGGTCCTGGGCAGGGTGAATCGGAGCTGGCTGCTGAGGGACTAGGAGAGCGCCACGTCTCACCATTCCCCAGCTTTATCACATATGTTGTGGGTGCACATGGTACACCTTTATTACAAGCACAGCAGTGCAAGAAGGTCCTGTCGTGGATCGCGGATAACGCTTCCAGCAATTTTTCCAACACCCAGTCTTCCACACAGTCAACTCCTACCGGGCTAGGGACTGCAACTCTGAATCCACTGGCTGCTCCTCCTTCCTCACAGCCTCGTCACTCCAGGAAAATGACAGATTCTGAGCAGGCAGACTCCCAGGAACTGTTCTCGGGTCCCTACCCTGAGTGGGAAAAAAAGGTTCCTCACCAACCTGAGTGGTTTATCGTGACCGATGCCCAATGTTTGGACATTTCCAAGAGTCTGGGTGATAAGGCTGGGGACTTCCAACTGTCTCAAGAGCTTTTTGTGGATGAGGATGATGAGACACAGTTGCCTGTCAGTGAGGTCGTTGTAAGAGCAGGAAGTCCGAGGGAGGAGCGGACAGAGGATTCAGAGGAAGAGCTGGTGGACGATGAGGTGACTGACCTCACCTGGATTGCTAAGCCTACTGAAGACAGGGCTTCAGAGGGGGAGGCAAGTGTAGCAGCAGGACAGGTTGGAAGTGGCAGTGGGGTGGCCAGGGCGAGAGGCATGGCCAGAGCAAAGAATCCCCCAACTGTTTCCCACAGCAACCCCTTGTGGCAAGCCTCCGTGCAGAGGGCTAGGTGTTCAAAGGTGTGGATGTTTTTTAGTGAGAGCACGGATGACCGACGAACAGTGGTATGCAAGATTAGCCGGGGAGCCACCACTACCAGACTCACCACCACCAGCATGTGCAGGCATATGATGGCCAAGCACCCGAGGTTGAACAAAGTCCATTCTCCGCCTCCGGGTCACACCACTGCCTCGTCCCCTGTGTCACAAACTGGCACACAGATCCAATCCCCCTCCCAGGACGCAGGCACGAGCGCCTCCTGGCCTGCACCCACACCCTCACTTCCACAGTCCTCCACTCCCTCCAGCAATGTCTCTTACACCTCCTCCTCCTCCAAAACAGCATGTCATCACGCTGAACTGCCAATTTTTCTGCGGGCCAAAAGGCTCTGTTAAAATGATTTTTTCGGAGGGCTGCCTCCAGGCTCTTTTACAAATTAGGCAACAACGAGCTCTACCTTTAAAAAATGTTTATGATTTTCACCTGTCCTTGGGGTAAAGCAATTTTTAGGGGTGCACTTGTACTCTTGGCACACCAATTTTTCAGGCCCTCGTCTATACAGTTAGAAAACTAATTTTTCCGGGCTTCGCTTATACTCTTGGTACACCAATTTTTCAGGGGTTTGCCTATACTCTTGCTACAGAAATGTTTCAGGGGTTCGCCTATACAGTTGCTACAAAACTGTTTCAGGGGTTCGCCTATACTCTTGGTACAGAAATGTTTCAGGGGTTCACTTATACTCTTGTCACAGAAATGTCCCACGGGTTCGCCTATACTCTTAGTCCACCACTGTTTCAGGGGTCCCCCTATACACTTGCTATAGAAATGTTTCAGAGTCCGCCTACACACGTGCTACAGAAAAGTTTGAGGGGTTCGCCTATACTCTTGCCACAGAAATGTTTCAGGGATTCGCCTATACTCTTGGTACAGAAATGTTTCAGGGGTTCGCCTATACACTTGATACAGAAAGGTTTGAGGGGTTCACCTATACTCTTGCCACAGAAATGTTTCAGGGGTTCGCCTATACACTTGATACAGAAAGGTTTGAGGGGTTCACCTATACTCTTGCCACAGAAATGTTTCAGGGGTCCGTCTATACTCTTGCTACAGGAATGTCTCAGGGGTTCGCCTATACTCTTGGTACACTAATGTTTCAGGAGTCCGCTTATTCTCTTGCTACAGAAATATTTTAGGGGTTCGCCTACACTCTTGCTAAAGAAATGTTTCAGGGGTTCGCCTATACTCTTGCCACAGAAATGTTTCTGGGTTCCGCTTGTACACTTGCCACAGAAATGTTTCAGGGATCCGCCTATACTCTTGCTAAGGAAATGTTTCTGGGGTCCGTCTATAAACGTGCTACAGAAATGCTTCAGGGTTTCGCCTATACAATTGCAACAGAAATGTTTTAGGGGTCCGCCTATACACTTGCTACAGAAAGGTTTGAGGGGTTAGCCTATACTCTTGCCACAGAAATGTTTCAGGGATCCGCCTGTACTCTTGCTAAGGAAATGTCTAAGGGGTTCACCTATACTGTTACTACAGAAATGTTTCAGGGGTCCGCCTATACTCTTGCCACAGAAATGTTTCAGGGGCCTGTCTATACATGTGCTACAGAAAGGTTTAAAGGGGTTGTCCCGCGCCGAAATGGGTTTTTTGTTTTTTTTAAACCCCCCCCCCCCCCCCCCCGTTCGGCGCGAGACAACCCCGATGCAGGGGTTAAAAAAACAAACCGGAGAGTGCTTACCTGAATCCCGGCGGTCCGGCGTCTTCATACTCACCTGCTGAAGATGGCCGCCGGGGTCTGCTCCCTCCGTGGACCGCAGCTCTTCTGTGCGGTCCATTGCCGATTCCAGCCTCCTGATTGGCTGGAATCGGCACGTGACGGGGCGGAGCTACACGGAGCCGGCATTCTGCACGAGCGGCCCCATTGAAGACAGCAGAAGACCCGGACTGCGCAAGCGCGGCTAATTTGGCCATCGGAGGCCGAAAATTAGTCGGCACCATGGAGACGAGGACGCCAGCAACGGAGCAGGTAAGTATAAAACTTTTGATAACTTCTGTATGGCTCATAATTAATGCACAATGTACATTACAAAGTGCATTATTATGGCCATACAGAAGTGTATAGACCCACTTGCTGCCGCGGGACAACCCCTTTAAGTGGTCCTTCTTTACACTTGCCATAGAAATGTTTCAGGGGTTTGCCTATACTCTGGGGACATTAATGTTTCGGGGTCCGCCTATACTCTTGCGACAGAAATGTTTTAGGGGTCCGCCTATACACTTGCTACAGAAAGGATTGAGGGGTCCACCTATACTCTTGCCACAGAAATGTTTCAGGGGTTCACTTATACTCTTGTCACAGAAATGTCCCACGGGTTCACCTATACTCTTAGTCCACCAATGTTTCAGGGGTCCCCCTATACACTTGCTACAGAAATGTTTCAGAGTCCGCCTACACACGTGCTACAGAAAGGGTTGAGGGGTTCACCTATACTCTTGCCACAGAAATGTTTCAGGGGTTCGCCTATACTCTTGGTACAGAAATGTTTCAGGGGTTCGCCTATACACTTGATACAGAAAGGTTTGAGGGGTCCACCTATACTCTTGCCACAGAAATGTTTCAGGGGTCCGTCTATACTCTTGCTACAGGAATGTCTCAGCGGTTCGCCTATACTCTTGGTACAGTAATGTTTCAGGAGTCCGCTTATTCTCTTGCTACAGAAATGTTTTAGGGGTTTGCCTACACTCTTGCTAAAGAAATGTTTCAGGGGTTCGCCTATACTCTTGCCACAGAAATGTTTCTGGGTTCCGCTTGTACACTTGCTACAGAAAGGTTTGAGAGGTTCGCCTATACTCTTGCCACAGAAAGGTTTCAGGGGTTCGCCTATACACTTGCCACAGAAATGTTTCAGGGATCCGCCTATACACTTGCTAAGGAAATATTTCAGGGGTTCCGTCTATACTATTGCCACAGAAATGTTTTAGGGGTCCGCCTATACACTTGCTACAGAAAGGTTTGAGGTGTTTGCCTATACTCTTGCCACAGAAATGTTTCAGGGATTCGCCTATACTCTAGCTTCAGAAATGTCTCAGGGGTTCACTTATACTGTTACTACAGAAATGTTTCAGGGGCCTGTCTATACACGTGCTACAGAAAGGTTTAAGTGGTCCGCCTTTACACTTGCCATAGAAATGTTTCAGGGGTCCGCCTATACTCTTGGTACATTAATGTTTCAGTGTCCGCCTATACTCTTGGTACATTAATCATTCAGAGTCCACCTACACACGTGCTACAGAAAGGTTTGAGGGGTTCGCCTATACTCTTGCTACAGAAGTCTTTGAGGGGTGCACCTATACTATTGCCACAGAAATGTTTCAGGGGTCCGCCTATACACTTGCTACAGAAAGGTTTGAGGGGTTCGCCTATGCTCTTGCCACAGAAAGGTTTGAGGGGTTCACCTATACACTTGCCACAGAAATGTTTCAGGGGTCCGCCTATACACGTGCTACAGAAAGGTTTGAGGTGTTCGCCTATACTCTTGGTACATTAATGTTTCAGGTTCCGCCTATACTCTTGCGACAGAAATGTTTTAGTGGTCCACCTATACACTTGCTACAGAAAGGATTTAGGGGTCCGCCTATACTCTTGCCACAGAAATGTCTCAAGGATTCGCCTATACTCTTGCCACAGAAATGTTTCAGGGGTCCGCCTATACTCTTGCCACAGAAATGTTTCAGGGGTTCGCCTATACAGTTGCTACAGAAATATTTGAGGGGTCCACCTATACTCTTGCCACAGAAATGTTTCAGGGGTTTACTTATACTCTTGTCACAGAGATGTCCCACGGGTTCGCCTATACTCTTAGTCCACCAATGTTTCAGGAGTCCCCCTATACACTTGCTACAGAAATGTCTCAAGGATTCGCCTATTCTCTTGCCACAGAAATGTTTCTGGGGTCCGCCTATACTCTTGCCACAGAAATGTTTCTGGGGTCCGCCTATACTCTTGCCACAGAAATGTTTCTGGGGTCCGCCTATACTCTTGCCACAGAAATGTTTCTGGGGTCCGCCTATACTCTTGCCACAGAAATGTTTCAGGGGTTCACCTATACTCTTAGTACACCAATGTTTCAGGGGTGTGCCTATACTCCTGCCACAGAAATGTTTCTGGGGTCCGCCTATGCATGTGCTACAGAAAGGTTTGAGGGGTTCGCCTTTACTCTTGCGACAGAAATGTTTCTGGGGTCCGCCTATACTCTTGCTACAGAAATGTTTTAGGGGTTCGCCTATACTCTTGCTACAGAAATGTTTCAGGGGTCCGCCTATAGCCTTGCCACAGAAATGTTTCAGGGGTCTGCCTATAGTCTTGCTGCAGAAAGGTTTGAGGGGTTCGCCTAGCTACCCTTTTGCGGTGATGTGCTGCTCTCAAGAACAAAATCTAAGGGTTTGGAAAAAGCGCAAATATTGTCACCAGATACACTCTTCAAAACGCACAATGACGGCACTGAAGGCATCAAGTCTTAGTTCTCACCCCAATAATAAAGGGGTTAAATCAGAATCACAATTTATCCCTTATCCACAGGATACGGGATATCTTTCTGATCGGTGGGGGTCCAATCACTGAGAGTTCACTAATCCAAAGAATGGGGGTTCTGTGTCCCCCGGCCTCCTCACTGCTGGCTTACTGCACCCACCGCAGGGAGGAGAAGACTGAGTGAAGCGCTAGTCACGCAAGCACGCTGCCCCTCCATTTATTCAATGGGACTGCCGGAGATAGATGAGGTACATGCGCTCGGATATTACCGTCAGCCCCATTGAAATGGATACAGCAACATCCGCGCGTGCTCGGCCACAGCTCTGATGTCACTGTGGGGGGTGAAGTGACCCCGTAGTGAGAGGCAGAGGGGGACAAGGGATCCCCATTATCAGTATTATTGGGGATCTCAGCAATATGACCCCCACCAATCAGCAAGTTATCCATTATATTGTGGATAGGCAATCACTTGTACAACCTCTCTAATTCAGACCACAACGCTAAATTCATTCAGACCTCAGACCACATCCCTTACATAGACTCCAACCCTCAAAATAATTCAGATTCAAGATCTAAAAATGTATTTAGACCATCAGAAAGGACCTCTAACATCCACAGACTCCTGATACCCACTTGTCTCTCTTCATTTTCACGTGCCACAACACGCAATGTCCTGATGCTGGCTAACATCAGGACCTTGTGGGCCGGAGTGTCCCGGGACACATTGAGAGTTGGTATGTTGTCAAATTTTTCTTCTCCAGGTAATAGCGGGGGGATTAGGTCTTTTGTGGGAGGTAATGAGAGGCTTTGTATCTTGGTGACCTGGGCCACCTATGATGTCCTGGTGTTGGGGATGGGGTGGTGTTTAGGGCTTGCATGGTCTGGTAGCCCTTATTTGTATGGGAGGGAGACTTTATATGATATTGGAGGTGGCCTACTTGGAGTCTCCAAAGCAGGTGGGCATCAGTGTTTTGGACTGTGGCTGTGGGGCCCCGGAGCCATTAAGCTAGCAGTCTTTTTTAGGGGCAATAAATAGCACCAAATAGTGAGGTTGAGCCAAGAGGTTATCCACTGATGTCCAGTGGCGAAATAGGAGTGTTGGTGTGATCGCAGCTGCCAGATGCAAATTTAGTCCATAGCTACAACTTTCTAGTAGCCCGAAGTCATGGTGATGTGGGGAAATGGGTATAATGGGCTTGTTTCTCCTGAACTGATATAATACTATTGCAGAGCTCCCTTTCTAGGCTTCGTGCTCAAGAGAGAGCCACTGACTGCCCCACAAGAGAAGCCCATCAGGAATATGCTTATTAGGGGAAATTAACAGCCTGGAACTTTCCTGTAGAAATCCTTACAGGGTGACACTCAAGCAGCAGATGGTGGCAAAAATGAATGTGCCCATTTTGAGGAGTGTAGCTTCTTTAAAAAGGTGTAGCTAAATATATTCAGACCTCCCTGCAAATTAATATCAGATCCCAAACCAGCCACTTAAGGGGTTGTGCCAAGTTATAAAGTTCTCCCCTAGCTACAGGATAGGGAATAACTTTATGATTGATGGGGGTTTAATCACTGGGACGAAAGGGGTCCCATCAATCTCTGAGTGTATCGAGTGGAGGTTATGCAGGCACAATGTCACTCCATTCACTTCAATAACAGAACCAGAAATTACGGAGTTCAAACCCTTCAGCAATCTCTGGCACTGTCATTGTAGTGAATGGAGCAGCGGTGTATCCGGAGGACCTCTGCTCCATTCACTCGAGTACCGATCAGGCTCCCATTCATGTGGATGGGGACAGCTGTATAACTTAACACAACCCCTTTAAATTAAATCAGGCCCCGTATATTAATCAGAGCCTAGACTAGATACAAGACCCAAATTTAATTCAGAACTCAGATCTGACCACCTACCACATGCCATATTTAATACTGGTGTCTTCTAATATGGCAGAGTGGTCTTTAAACTCCCTCAGGTACCCGGACCCATATGGGACTACTACATCTACACCCCCAATAGTTCCTGTCTATAATACGAAATAAAGCTGCACTTCTGAACAGTAAGATGGCTGTCTTCCGACAAACAGTACTTCCATGATATGCATCCTGGTATGATTGCATTGTTATGGCCTGGTGGTGACCATAATCCCACAAATGATATCACACTATATGCAGATTTCCATCTACAGTATTCATATTCATGTTATGAGGAGCAGGCCATCACAACGTACCTGTGACCAAAACTGCCGCTTCCCCGCCGATCATGTTATGACTTCAGCTGCTTACAGAGAACACATAAAGACAAACAACAATATTTATGCGATATATCCGCACGGCACTTACTCATCATTCAGTTTGAATGGTTTTATGAATTAAACAGCAATGCGGCCTCAGCGGCCTCCTACGACTTTAACATCCGGTGTTGGGATAAGCACCTCCTCTACAAGCGACCAGACCCAAAGGTCCCACCCATACATCTTAACTCCACCTTGCTGCCATAATCATAACGAGACATCTGACCTGCTGTAGGATGGATATTGGGGATTACAGTTGACGCAGGATGATAGTAGTAGGGAGTGTCGTGTTATTAGTATTCTCTATTCACAACTGTATAACATGTGAACCTATAGGAAATAATGTCACAGACAGCAACAAGAGGACATGCAACTTTATTAATGAGACTCAATACAAAAATCACAAACAAGAAGAGGAATCACTTTCACTATTATAAGATAATGGATACATTCTTTCTGAAACCACTAGAAGGAGCTACTCCATGGGGACTTATAACAGAATTCACTAGGAATTGCGGTGAGTTTCCCCTAGTGGTGGGTGTGGGAAGAGAAGCTGGGGGAGCCTCATGTGGTGCAGTGTGTTAGGGTAGCAGAAATGCAGTTTTAAGCTCTCGCTCACAACCTGAAGGTTGCTGGCTCAATCACCGCGTGATTCAGGTAGCCGGCTCAAGGTTGACTCATCCTTCCATCCGTCTGAGGTCGGTAATTTGAGTACCCAGCTTCTGGGGGGTAAAAGAGATGACTGGGGAAGGCAATGGCAAAAACAGTCTGCCAAGAAAGCATCACCCTAGGAGTCAGTCATGATGACACGGTGCTCGCACCAGGGGACTTTACCTTTACCTATCAGAAAAATAGAGCTCTGAGTGTTATAAAAACTGAGTTATTTGAATTATATCAAATTAAATAGGCATCTATAGGATAGATAGATATGAGATAGATAGATAGATAGATAGATAGATAGATAGATAGGAGATGAATAGGAGATAGATGAGATAGATGAGATAGATAGATAGATAGATATGAGATAGCTAGATAGATAGATACTGTATGTGGTATACACAAGAAGTATTACATCCATATAAGACACTGTGAATTACACCTGAGAGGAACGGAGTGAAGGAGTAGTAGAGTACTGTGCACACAGCTTACTGACGCTGTGCGCCGATTAGGATCTCATCCAGGTCCGGGACTCCTGACCGGCAGGCAATCTGACTCTTTTATATAGTAATACATAAACAAGTAAAAAAAAGAAAAAAAAAAAGAGTTCACCGACTTCTTAAAACACCCTTTCCAAACAGAGGAGGAGCAGAAGTATTACAGGTAAGTGCTATATAAGGCCGCCTGCACACGAGCGGAAATCCCGCGGGATTTCCGCCACTGAAAGTTTGCATAGGAGTGCATTAAAATACGCACTCCTATGCAGACGGCCGCGGTTTGGCCGCGCGAAATCTCGCGCGGCAAACAAACCGCGGCATGTCCTAATTTTCTGCGTGGCACGCACTCACCTGGCCGCCGGCTCCGGTCTGCGCATGCGCCGGCTGCGCCGCAACTGGCACGTGAAAGAGCCGGGGTTGCCAGGCGCAGGTGAGTACGCGCTCGTCCCTGCAGGCGCTCGGGTCGGATCGCGCAGCGAGGGGGAGGGGGAGGGGGGGGGGGAGGGGGAGCTCAGAGCACTGCTCCCGGCTCTTCCAGCCTCCTCCCCCTGCAGAGAGAGACGCCGTATATCGGCTGGGCATGAAAACCCAGCTGATATATAGTCATCTGAATGCGCCCTAACAGGCATATTTCCCATCTCCCTGCATTATGTATTTATGTTGACCATATGGAGCCACTAGAGAAGATCCCAGCAATCTTAGCAGTGAGAAGTCTGCCAAAAATTAACAGCAGAGGATTGTTACAGGCCAAATTTTTAGGTTGCAATTAAAATAATGGCATTTCTAAGATGCTCATAAAGGATTTTAAACATGTAGAAAATGCATATTGATATGGATAGTGATTTGGATCATGTTCTTAGGATAGAAATTAGAGATGAGCGAGTATACTCGCTAAGGCACATTACTCGAGCTGCAGCGGAAAGGTGAGTATACAATTTTTTTTTAATTTTAACACATTTTAGGATGAATTGCAGGGAAGGGCTTATATATTTAACCCCTTCCCGACAATTCACCCCGCGCACGCCGGCAGCCCATTGCTTTCAATGGA
The DNA here is from genome assembly GCF_035609145.1 of Eleutherodactylus coqui. Taxonomy (NCBI): domain Eukaryota; kingdom Metazoa; phylum Chordata; class Amphibia; order Anura; family Eleutherodactylidae; genus Eleutherodactylus; species Eleutherodactylus coqui. The sequence goes on along the minus strand of NC_089837.1, from coordinate 496,201,640 downwards.
GCGGCTGTATTGCCGGCTCCATTGAATTCAATGGGCAAACATCGTTCTTCTCTGCCACAGCTGTTACAGCTGTGGCAGAGAAGAATGATTTGTCTTCTATATGTTCTCAATGGGGTCAGTGCTGCTGCCGCCGGCCCCATTGAGCGCATATAGAGAAGAGAACAGGAATCGCAGATAGGTGCGATCTGCGATTTCTGTTCTATAATTTATCGGACGAGCGCATAAAAAGCGCTCGTGTCCGATACCATTGCAAAGCAATGGTTTTATAAAATTGCCGGACGCATGCGCATGCGCAAATCGCGGCTAAAAACGCCCGTCTGACTAAGGCCTAAGAAGGACCGTTGGGGTTCTTGTGCACAGGATTCCACACTACCACTGTCCCTGCCTGACCAATACTTCCCCTATACTACGTAGTACAGACTGCAGCCTGAGAACGCTATAGCCTGCACGTTCGATATAAAAAACAAAAATGAGCAAAACTGCTCCCAGCAGACACAACAGTAATGCACACGGTCAGATGTGGCCCTAAGAAGGACCGTTGGGGTTCTTGAACACGCCAACACTCTAACTATAGCACCAGCAGCACCCTTCCTAATCTCTGCCAGCGTGTGTCTGAGGCGAGCAGCGAGCGGGAATGCTTTAAATACTCGGCGGTCACTTGATCTTGCCAGCCACTCACTGCAGGGGGGTGGGATAGGGCTGGCACGTCACAGGATGAAGTTGTAATGCCTTCCCTGCATGTCTATTGGCCAAAAAAAGGGCGCAAAAGTTTCAGGGAAGGAAATGTAATTGACTCGAGTGCCGCGTGGTGCTCGTCTCGAGTAACGAGCATCTCGAACACCCTAATACTCGAACGAGCATCAAGCTCGAACGAGTGCGCTCGCTCATCTTTAATAATGGAGACGACTTTCTAGCGCTTCAGGACAGTGGTGGCCCCATGGGGACGTCTTATGTTCCCTACAGCCCTGAGCAGTAGTCTAACTTGTAGGATTAATACAAATCAGCAGAATGAAGGCACATCACTCAAACTGTTTCTTAAGAGACATAAAACCATATAGCTAACCCAAACTTGTCCAAATTTATGGCACTTGGTTTTGGGCTTTAATTGATAGTAAAAAATACTGTTTGGGATTAAAGCTCCTGCAGGAGAAGTCAAAAGTGTTTAACGGATTCTGTCTTCTCCTTTATAGGCTACATTGAGCTCAATGAGCGCTATATAGTGATGGGAGAAAACATAAGTATTAATCCTGCTCTTGGACCCAGTGATCACGTAGACACAAGCTGTCCTCTGGCATGTCATAGCTGCAGGGTCCATATCTAAAACAGCTCTGCCAGTAGCTACTATCAATATAGGGGGATATCTTTCCTGGTAACTTGGCCTCCTGGTTTTGCACCAGATACAGTAGAAAAGTGTGAAAGTAAAAAAAAAAAGATTATGGGGAACAGATTTGTTAAAATAAGAAAAATAGTTATAGTAATACGTTTAAACAATTACATAATAAAATTATATATACACATATATAGTACTGTAGCATATATATTTTTTAAGTAAACAACTATAAATTTAATGTAAGACTTTTTTTCTTTACTTTTTAACCTAAAAAAACTAGAAATAATGAGAAACAAATTCTGTGACAGAATCAAAAAACAATTTTAGTAGCTGAAGAAAAAACAATAGAGCAGTAACACCACATGGCTAAGATCCCTAAAAATCGCCTGGTCCTTTAGGACCAAAACACCTTGCACTTTAAGGGGTTAAAGGGATTGTCGGGTTGCAAACTATTAGTGGCCATAAAAGCAGATCAGCAGAGATTCACTGCTTAGAACCTCTTTGATGATCTATTTTCACTCATACACTGAGCTGTTATCTGCAGGAAACAAACTGTACCATTCCCACTGCAGTGGCCAGACTTGGTATTACAGGTAAAATTCCCATTGAAATGAATGGCAACTTTACCTGTAATACCCGTGCTCACCACTGCAGCGAGAACAAAGCTGCAGAAATCCATTCACAAGCGTACTGACCTGACAAACAGCTGATCAGTAAAGATCCCGGCTAGCAGACCCTCGCTAATCTACTATTGATGGTCCATGCTGTATATAGACAATCAATAGTTTGCAACTAGACAACCCCTTTAACCCCATTAAATTGACTGAGCTTAGCTGCAGTACCACTCACAGCCACACTCTTATTTACAGTGCTGTGCCTGGATGAATAATGAAGAGTCACAATGGAGAGTCACCTGGCCCCTTCACTTTGCTTTTTATTGCTGGTCCTGGAAATGCACTTATCATACACATGTGTCACCTTATGCTATGGATTTACCTCATAGAGCCACTACTTCTATGCTCTCTCTGGTTTCTGTATCTTTCCTTTGGAATAAGAAATCAATTATATTCTGAAGAACCTTGGACATCTGACTCCTGAGTTTGGCTGTTCTGTAGATCAGGTAGGAGGAATGTAGAGCTGGGAGAAAGTCCATGACGGTATAAAGCCATAGAAGGAATACACAGTAAACAAAGTAATGATAGACACAAACAACTTCTACAATGAAATATACAGTATTATATATGAAAGAGAAGGATACATATTTCATCACGGAGTAATATGTTTCCAGATTGATGGATAAATTACTGCTCTTCTTCATCTTTGTTATGTGATGATACAATGTGGTGAAGAGGAGGACTGAGGAGATGTAATAAAAAAATAAATGGGAAGAAGGTTCCTATAATATAATTATCTATATAATTAATAGAAGTGCAATCCGTAGATGAATTATTCATTGTTGTATTGTATGTTCCATATTTGGTCGCTTGAGTGATAGTTATAAACAAGAAGTTGAAAGCAGAGAGAAGTAGTGCGGCTACAGTGAAACAAACAGTCCTGTGTGCTGTCATCCCCCTCAGATACAGGAACAGTCTGGTGTGGAAGTTGGAGATCTTCAGGCAGAAGACAATGGAGAGCAGAGATGTTAACCAAACATTGGCACAGGAAAAGAAATCATAAATCACACTTAACATAACCAGAGTTACAAGTGAATCCAGGTGTCTCAGGAAGAGTTCATCCACATACAAATATAATGTACTAACACACTGAGCACCCATCCTGGATATTGCAAGAGAAGTTACTATGTGGTCAACAAGAGTCACCGATCTTCCTTTCCACCAGTCGGTGACATTGACTCCTATAATAAATGAATGTATCGCCAGTCCAGCTATGAGAGTAATCAGTGCCAGAGCCCGGAGACCCAGATGCTGGATGTCAGTGTCACTCTCTGTAGCACCAGCCATCTCTGCTGTGTGTGAAGATCCTGGTAACACAGCCAGGCTGTATGGAATTTTTAGTGATTTATTCAAATATTAACACATTTACATTGGAAATACAGAGACTCCCATCTGCAGATCTACAATTGCAGAGCAGGTCATATAACATAGAAAGATAATTTTACGACTGGTACACCTGTTTACTATTCACTAGAGATGAGCGAGCGTACTAGTCCGAGCTTGATGCTCGTTCGAGTATTAGGGTGTTCGAGATGCTCGTTACTAGAGGCGAGCACCACGCGATGTTCGAGTTACTTTCACTTTCATCTCTGAGACGTTAGCGCGCTTTTCTGGCCAATAGAAAGACAGGGAAGGCATTACAACTCCTCCTGCGACGTTCAAGCCCTATACCACCCCCTGCAGTGAGTGGCTGGGGAGATCAGGTGTTACCCGAGTATATAAATCGGCCCCTCCCGCGGCTCGCCACAGATACACGCTGACATAGATCAGGGACAGTGCTGCTGATGCTGCTGCTGCTATAGGGAGAGTGTTAGGTGTTATATTAGGCTTCAAGAACCCCAACGGTCCTTCTTAGGGCCACATCTGACCGTGTGCAGTACTGTTGAGGCTGCTTTTAGCAGTGTTGCACGCATTGCGTCCTTAGTCTGCAGTCATTGTACATAGTATAGGGCCAGTACTGGTGAGGCAGGGACAGTGGGAAAGGTGAAAGAGATACACAGGCTATATAGGCAGTGGGCTTTTTCAAAAAAATTGGGGAAAAATACTGTATTTGGGCTGCCTGTGAACGTCTACAGTGTACTGCGTGTCTGCTGGGGGGAGTAGTCCTAATTAATACGCAGCTAAGCGTTACAGCAGGCTTGCGCAAAATTGTTTCCTGGCTCTGCTGTCTCCGTTACATAATCGCCGTCATAGCGCCAGTGGGAAACATAATACATAATATACGCTGCATACAGTATCTGTCTGGTGTTTTAGCTCACCATTTAAAAAAAGGGAAGCCAAATACTTAAGGCCTACCACTGCCCTTTGGCCACTTGACTGGTTCTGCGCTGTGAATTCCACTAGCTCAGTGATACGCACCTACGTCTCACTACAGGCGTGCGCAAAATTGTTTCCTGGCTCTGCTGTGCGTTCCGTAAGGGAAGTCAGCCTCCAACCACAGGCCAATAAGCGGCACATTTAATTACAGCGTTCTGTTTCTGCTCTACTCGTAATACACCATGCTGAAAGGTAGGGGTAGGCCTAGAGGACGCGGGCGAGGACGCGGAGGCCCAAGTCAGGGTGTGGGCACAGGCCAAGCTCCTGATCCAGGTGTATCGCAGCCAACTGCTGCGGGATTAGGAGAGAGGCACGTTTCTGGTGTCCCCAGATTAATCTCACAATTAATCCGTCCACGCGGTAGACCTTTATTAGAAAATGAGCAGTGTGAGCAGGTCCTGTCGTGGATGGCAGAAAGTGCATCCAGCAATCTATCGACCACTCAGAGTTCTAAGCCGTCCACTGCTGCAACTCTGAATCCTCTGGCTGCTGCTCCTCCTTCCTCCCAGCCTCCTCACTCCATGAAAATGACACATTCTGAGGAGCAGGCAGACTCCTAGGAACTGTTCTCGGGCCCCTGTCCAGAATGGGCAGCAATGGTTCCTCTCCCACCAGAGGAGTTTGTCGTGACCGATGCCCAACCTTTGGAAAGTTTCCGGGGTCCGGGGGATGAGGCTGGGGACTTCTGGCAACTGTCTCAAGAGTTTTCAGTGGGTGAGAAGGACGATGACGATGAGACACAGTTGTCTATCACTCAGGTAATAGTAATTGCAGTAAGTCCGAGGGAGGAGCGCACAGAGGATTCGGAGGAAGAGCAGCTGGACGATGAGGTGACTGACCCCACCTGGTTTGCTAAGCCTACTGAGGACAGGTCTTCAGAGGGGGAGGCAAGTGCAGCAGCAGGGCAGGTTGGAAGAGGCAGTGCGGTGGCCAGGGGTAGAGGCCGGGCCAGACCGCATAATCCACCAACTGTTTCCCAAAGCGCCCCCTCGCGCCATGCCACCCTGCAGAGGCCGAGGTGCTCAAAGGTGTGGCAGTTTTTCACTGAGAGTGCAGACGACCGACGAACTGTGGTGTGCAAGGTTTGTCGCGCCAAGATCAGCCGTGGAGCCACCACCACCAGCCTCACCACCAGCATGCGCAGACATATGATGGCCAAGCACCCCATAAGGTGGGACGAAGGCCGTTCAGCGCCTCCGGTTTGCACCACTGCCTCTCCCCCTGTGCCCCAACCTGTCACTGAGATCCAACCCCCCTCTCAGGACACAGGCACTACCGTCTCCCGGCCTGCACCCACACCCTCACCTCCACTATCCTCGGCACCATCCAGCAATGTCTCTCAGCGCAGCGTCCAGCCGTCGCTAGCGCAACTGTTTGAGCGCAAGCGCAAGTACACCGCCACGCACCCGCACGCTCAAGCGTTAAACGTGCACATAGACAAATTGATCAGCCTGGAGATGCTGCCGTATAGGCTTGTGGAAACGGAGGCTTTCAAAAACATGATGGCAGCGGCGGCCCCCGCGCTACTCGGTTCCCAGTTGCCACTACTTTTCCCGATGTGCTGTCCCAGCCCTGCACGACCACGTCTCCCGCAACATTGTACGCGCCCTCACCAACGCGGTTACTGCCAAGGTCCACTTAACAACGGACACGTGGACGAGCACAGGCGGGCAGGGCCACTATATCTCCCTGACGGCACATTGGGTGAATTTAGTTGAGGCTGGGACCGAGTCAGAGCCTGGGACCGCTCACGTCCTACCCACCCCCAGAATTGCGGGCCCCAGCTCGGTGCTGGTGATAAGGGCCAAGAGGGGCTGTAAAGAAAGTAATAAATGTCGCTTATCAAAAATGAGTACCGTATATATGCTTATCAATCTATTTTAGCAAAAAGAATATTTTAGCAATATATTGTATGTGTAACAGAAGTCATGACTGTTTTAAGGAAGTACGTCTGATCTAAGTGGAATCAGGAAGTTCACCATAGCAGATGGCTTGACCACAGAGAGTCATCAGTTCTTTAAAAATTAATATGTTGTCTGAAAGTCATGTGAAATCAGCTATTTCTTAAAAGTCATATATCAAGCCTAAATGTCATAAGTTTATTGTCAGATATAGAAGTCATGAGTTTAAGATGTATGGAAATCATGAGGTTATTCCTTGTATTACCAGAAGTCGCATCCCTGCGTGGGCGATCTTCTATATAAACTGAGACTATGCCAATAAAGAGTTAGAGTTCATTACTTCACCATATACCGTGTGTAATGGTCAGTACTTTGACTCTCAAAAGGAGCGCTCCTCCTGCTTAGGTCAATTTGGAACCGACAACATAACTGACCAGTCTGTTTGAACAAATTAACCCTCGACAGTTCTTGGCGTCCAACTAGGGGGCGGGGCTTACCTTTACGGGACATCGCAACCAGTAGACTGAAACAAACTCCTGGCCCGTTGACGTGGATACTGGATTCGGAGACCCCAGACTAAAACACCGGTGTACAGGTAAGAGCTTATCTTACTATTATACAGTCTGGATTCTTTTGATCTGTGTCTCTAACGGACTAGAGGTATGTTGTTGCCTGTTTCCTATATTTTCTGCCCCGTCCATATTTTAGAGTGAATAAGTTCATTTAACTGTCCTAGACGGAAGAACTCACTCATTGGGACTTAAAGAGTCATGTTGTCTGTATTGGAGATTGAAATAATTGTTATTGTTATAGTCTCATTTCTGGCAGTCATATTCTTACTCTGGATCTGTTATAATATTACTAAAAGTTCCCTAAGAGGCGAAGTCTGGTCTCCCCTGAATCCTAGTGTTTGAAGTTGACCACGTTTTAGTTCTGTAAATCTATTCCGGGACAGGGAACTGTGTGTTCCCAGATAGTCTCAGTGATTATCTTAGTTTACTGTGTGAAATATACGTCCTGTATACTTAGTGAAGAATAGTCGGAAGTGGTCAAGATGGGGTCTGAACAATCTAAGATATATCAGACTCCTATTGAGATAATTAAAGATAGAGAAGGGGAGGACATTTGCAGACAAGCCTATAAAGTTTACAAACGTATAGGCCTTAAGAAGGCGGGAACATTCAATTATGAATTTTGGTCACAATATGAGGATAAGCATAGAAAGGAAATAAGAAATAAGGGTTTGGAAAAAGGCATGAAGGCTATTCTGGACTGCTCTAAAACAGCAGAAGACGAACACTGGGACTCCGAATCCCGAGGCGAGGGCATTTTAGTTTATTGTCCTATGCCCCGGCCACCAATAGACGTTCCCATGGAAACCCCTACGGTTCCATTAGTCTCTCCTGTCGTCCCGGCCGCTCCACCAATGTCTCCTAATAATCCCTTTAATTCTCTGTATCCCAATTTGCCGCCGCTGCCTCCTACGTATCCACAGGCTACTGCCCAGATGGATACACCTCCCTACAGCCCTCAATCAAGATCCCCGGGCCCTGAAGTAAATAGAGGTCCGGCTTGGGATTGTCCACGTTGTGGTCAACAGAATGCCTGTTTTAGAGAACTCTGTACAGTATGTGGGACTCCACGTCCCAGGGATCAGTGTAGACAACCGATTCCCTTATTCCCAGTTACAACCTCCACTACCCATTATAGAGAACCAAACAGACCAAGTCCACCATTGGGCACGGTCAGACAAGAGGACACCGACAGACCATCGTCTTCTAATGACAGACCTACGGACGCACATAGACCAACTCCCGGGTCTACAGTCACTACATGGCGACCCTGGAGCGCCACAGACCAGATGGCACTGTGTCAGCAACTGCCCGAACCCCAGACAGAGCCAGCAGCTTTCCATAGAAAGTTGGAAGTCATACAGAAAAACTACTCTGCCACTTGGACAGATATGGAATGTCTTATGAATGTAAAATGTCCTCTGGGCCTTTACAATAGTATTGCTCAATTTTGTGGTCTTGAAGATCGCCCAGATGACCCCCAGACATTACTTAGTGGTACTCAATATGTTGACAAGGTTAAAGCCTGGTTTAAGGATAAAGCCCAAGAGAGACGTACAGCCCTAACCCAGTGTAGACAGAACAAGGGCGAGTCTATTGAATGTTACTTTGGCCGTTTAGAGGAAGTTGGCAGAGATCTGGGTTTATATGATTGTCCAAAAGCAATACGTAATGCTGCTTTTTGTGAAGCCTTTATGCAAGGAATAGATAAGCGCCTGTCTGAACGCGTTAAAGCATGTACCCCCAATTGGCGACAGGCCAGACCGCGTGATCTATATAAGAAAGCTGTAGGATTTGTCATGGACACAGAAAACCACGCAAAGTGTGTTATGATTAAACATTACACCATGGAGGGGGACACAGTCCGACTTAACGACCCCAGGCGGGAGACCCGTAAGTGTTATAACTGCGGGAAGACTGGACACTTGGCCCGTAATTGTAGAGCCCCTAAACGCCCTAGACAGAACATGTCAGACGAAAGGGGGCAACAGGGAAGTACGGCCAATACCACATCATCCCGCCCACAGGGAAATAACGGGTATACCAATTACCAATGAAGGTCTGGCACTCCTTCCCCCGTGTCCCTTATAGTTACTGACGCACGTGGGCCACAAATTTTTCAGCCTCTAAAAATCCAGGGGAAGGAGGTGCCCTTTTTAATTGACACAGGGGCCACTAAATCATGTGTCAGTACCTCACAAGTCAATGACCTTAGTATTCCCCTCTCAGACTCCATAGCCATAGCCGTTGGAGTGTCCGGTGAACCAACACCCATGCGTGAGACCGAGCCCATAGAAGTCTCCTTTCAAGGGTCACGAGTCCTCACTCGCTTCCTGGTGTCACCCGCTGGGGATTGCATCATGGGAACCGATGTGATGGGACCCCTGGGGTGCTGTATTCAGCTCCATCCTTCCGGTGAGGCTCATGTCAGTACCTCTGCGGCCGACCACCAAGTATTCTGTCTCATGGCAGCAGACTTGGTCACTCCGCCTCCTTCTTGTACTGTATATGTGTTGACCCCAGAAGATACACAGGTTCTCTCAGCAGTGCCAGAGACCCTTTGGGCAAAAGGGAAGACAGACTTGGGCCATCTCCACGTACCCCCAGTCATGGTATATCTCAAAGATGGGGAAAAAGCCCCCATGATCCGCCAATATCCCCTAGCCATGGCACAGGAAGACGCAATAGCCTCCACTATTACAGAGTTATGTGCCTTGAATGCTTTAAAACCTTGCGTCTCACCCGCTAACACGCCACTCTTCCCGGTTAAAAAGAAAGGGAAGAAAGGCGAACCTGATACCTACCGGATGGTTCACGATCTAAGAGAAATCAATAAGGTGACCATCCTAGAAACACCTTTGGTCCCCAACCCTTACACTCTGTTGTCCACCATACCATCCGGAACCTGTTGGTACACTCTGATCGATTTAGCCAATGCATTTATGTCCGTCCCGCTCCACCCCGATTGCCAGTACCTGTTCGCCTTCACGTTCGAGGAAAACAGTACTGCTGGACTGTTCTACCACAAGGGGCACAAAACAGCCCAAATCAATTCACCCGATGTATGAGGCTTGTACTTGATGCATGGACGGTCCCACCAGGTGTGGCCCTGCTTCAGTATGTTGATGATCTCCTACTGTGTGCACCGGACAGACCTACCTGCGTTGCGGCCTCACTCAGCCTTCTTTGTTTTCTTGCAGACAGCAGGTGTAAAGCCAGTAAAGACAAATTACAGTTTTGCAAATCTCATGTTGTGTTTCTTGGTCACTGCCTAGGTCCTGGTACAAAACACCTCACGCCAGAACGTACCAAGGTGGTGGAGGACATGCCACTCCCTACCTCCCATGCTCAGTTGCGGACATTTCTGGGGTTAGTTTCATATTGTCGGCCGTGGATTCGCTCTGCCTCCATGACCATGCAGCCTCTGTACGACTGCCTGAGTTCTAAGCCATTTGCTTTGTCTCCGGAAGCCGAGTCAGCTTTCCATCAGCTGAAAATACAGATTACCAGTGCTCCAGCACTGGGTCTGCCTGACTATGATAAACCCTTCCAGATGTTCGTGACTGAGATGGCGGGACATGCTACTGCCGTCCTCACACAAGAGCATGGTGACAAAAAGCGCCCTGTAGCATACTACAGTGCACATCTTGATGCAGTAGCCAGGCGTTCACCCTCCTGTGTAAGAGCAGTTCTGGCTGTACAAGCACTACTTGAGAAAGCTTCTGAGGTGGTCCTAGACTACCCTCTTGTGGTCCTCACGCCCCATGACGTACATGGAATTCTGACACAGGTGAGCCGTAAACATCTGTCTCTTGCTAGACAGGTTAAAATGGAACTTGCAGTACACTCTTCATCCAATGTCTCATTTCAACGTTGCACAACTTTGAATCCGGCCACCTTACTGCCATTAGGTGACACTGATTCAAAAGGGGGAGTAAGCACAGGGGATCAACTTTTTGTCAATTCCCTAGGCGAAGAGGAAGCTTTTGACACCGAGCACCAGCATGACTGTGCTGCTCTGATGGAGCAGGAGACAGCTGGATTTGCTCATGTCACAGACAAGCCTCTCCTGAACCCCCACCTTGAAATGTTTGTGGATGGATCACGATACCAGAATGAGATGGGCAGATTTGTGACAGGGTTTGCTGTAGTATCAATGAATGAAGTACTGATAAGCCGCGCCATGCCCCCACATATGTCAGCACAGGAAGCGGAGCTGTGCGCTCTGACCGAGGCCTGCAAGTTAGCCCGGGGAGTCACTGCTAATATCTACACGGACTCCAGGTACGCGTTTGGCGTTGCGCATGACTATGGGCCGATTTGGCGCGCGCGGAGCTTCCTAACAGCTCAAGGCAGACCGATAAAGAATGGTGAGGCAGTAAGTAGTTTAATGTCAGCTATCATGCTCCCGAAGCAGGTAGCCATAATAAAGGTAAAGGCACACACCCGAGGGGACTCCTTGGAAAGCAGAGGCAACGAGAAGGCAGACGGAGCAGCTAAGGCTGCAGCCCTGCTGGACTGGAGGGCACCCGTGTGCAGAGTTCAGACCAGGTCCTGCCCAGCGGACGAGGATTCTGATCCCCCTGCCAAGGACCAGACCCTCTCTGTCCCACCACAGAAGGAGGTGGACCTACTCCCCTCAGGGCAAGAGCAGGAGCGCTGGGCAAGTGCAGGGGCAGTAAAAGGAAATGAAGGTTGGATGATGGGTTCCCGTATGTGTTTACCTGCGGCTGCCTATCCTAGTATGGCCCTTTTGGCTCATGGAAAGGTGCACGCTTCTCGTAATGCCATGGTAGCCCTGGTGGAGAAAATGTGGTACGCTCCGGGATTTGACAGGATGGCAAAGGCATACGTCAAGGCTTGTGAAATCTGTGCACTACACAACCCCGGTCAAGTAGTAAAGACCCCTCGGAAGTGCACTCCGCGACCTTTGTACCCCTTCCAGAGACTACAGATAGATTACATCCAGCTGCCCAGGTCAGGAAGGTATGAGTATGTCCTGGTATGCATTGACCTCTTTTCTGGGTGGGCTGAGGCCTACCCGGTCACGAAGGCCACTGCAAAAAAACTTGTGTCAGAGTTAGTGTGCAGATTTGGGGTACCAGAGACCATTGAGAGCGACCGTGGTACTCACTTCACTGGTGAGGTAATGAAGGAAGTCATGTCCGCCTTAGGAGTAGAGCAGGCGTTTCACACCCCCTATCATCCGCAGAGCTCCGGAAAAGTAGAAAGACTCAATGGCACCCTCAAACTTAAGATACAGAAAGCCATGGTTGAAACAGGAAAACCTTGGCCCGAGTGCCTACCTCTGGCCCTCTACTCAGTACGAACCACGCCAAATAGGAAAACAGGACTGTCTCCTTATGAGATTCTCTTTGGCTCCGTGCCCAGGTTAGGACTGTATCACCCCCAAGCTCTATCCCTGGGTCATGATAAAGTTACTTCCTTTGTGCAGGACTTATGCCAAAAGCTAAAAATAACACACGACCTAGTCTTCTCTTCTATTCCAGACCCTGATAGTTTGGAAGGATCCCACTCTCTGAATCCCGGTGATTGGGTGGTGGTAAAGAGACACGTCAGAAAGACTTTGGAACCTCGCTTTGACGGACCATACCAAGTGCTGTTAACCACTCCCACCTCGGTCAAGCTAGAAGGCAAACCCACTTGGATCCATGCCTCACACTGCAAGAAAGTTCCAACGCCTCAGCACCACGAGGGGGGTGGAGAGTAAGCCCAACCCAGGGTGGGGGAGGAGGATGGCAACCTGGACACCAGCATTGATAGTCTGGATAGGTGTATTATTTACCCTTTGTTTTCTTGGACTACTCTCTTTTCGGGACAATTCTTCATCAACTGTCGATGTAAGAAGAAGATGGACTGTTTGGGCGGAAGGACACCCCAACAGGTGGGAATACTTTGCAAAAGACGTACTGAATATTTCCCACATGTGCATGCCCAACCTTCGGAGTGGGGAAGATATTTTACGGACTTGCTTACTGTCTATCCCCACCCCAGTAAAGACACTTCGCGATATATATTCAATAGTGCATAACGATAGTGATGTAGAGGAGAGCAATGTTTTCCAGGAGAATACCTTTCTTAATGTATATGAATATTGTTCCATTGTGATGCGGTCAAACATACACTTTATGTTTCACATAAATGATAAGAGATTTCTTTAGATTCATGAAAACAATAATACATTTTTAAAAAAAAGTCAGATGTCGGCTGTGATCTTGGGACTTGTTCCGATCGCCATATTTGGGGTCAGGAAGGAATTTTTCCCTTTCATACAAGGATAATTGGCTTTTTCCTAAAAGGGTTTTCGCCTTCCTCTGGATCAACTCAGCCTAAAAATTCCCCATAATTGTCATGATGCTGTGTATATATATAATAATCAAAGTCATAATCCCCTGTGTAGGCCGACCCCTGCTGGATGAAGGCAGAACATACGGCGGTTCCTTCCAGTCTTGTCACTAGGTAGTGTAGGGTCAGGGTAACGCGACCTGGACGTGTTCACCACTAGGACTATCTCCAGGAGGGACATTGGTGTGGGTGAAGATTAGGGAATCCCCTGCCGTGCGTACCTATGCACGCTACTAGTATTGTAACATCATACTAGAGACCCCTTATATGGGCTAGTCGACCAATAAGACCTACCTCGACTATGACTTTTCAAAATAGAACTGGACCCTGCGTGTGTCTTCCTGATGTCCAAAATGGGGGAATGATAAGGGCCAAGAGGGGCTGTAAAGAAAGTAATAAATGTCGCTTATCAAAAATGAGTACCGTATATATGCTTATCAATCTATTTTAGCAAAAAGAATATTTTAGCAATATATTGTATGTGTAACAGAAGTCATGACTGTTTTAAGGAAGTACGTCTGATCTAAGTGGAATCAGGAAGTTCACCATAGCAGATGGCTTGACCACAGAGAGTCATCAGTTCTTTAAAAATTAATATGTTGTCTGAAAGTCATGTGAAATCAGCTATTTCTTAAAAGTCATATATCAAGCCTAAATGTCATAAGTTTATTGTCAGATATAGAAGTCATGAGTTTAAGATGTATGGAAATCATGAGGTTATTCCTTGTATTACCAGAGGTCGCATCCCTGCGTGGGCGATCTTCTATATAAACTGAGACTATGCCAATAAAGAGTTAGAGTTCATTACTTCACCATATACCGTGTGTAATGGTCAGTACTTTGACTCTCAAAAGGAGCGCTCCTCCTGCTTAGGTCAATTTGGAACCGACAACATAACTGACCAGTCTGTTTGAACAAATTAACCCTCGACACTGGTATCTGCAGCGGTGTATGCTTCCTCCACTAAACCACCCTCCTCCTCCTCCTCCTCCTCCTCCTACGCAACCTCTGTCTCGCAATCAAGATGTGTCAGCAGCAGCACGTCGCCAACAGTCGGTGTCGCGCGGCGTGGCAGCACAGTGGTGGCCAAGCGTCAGCAGGCCGTGCTGAAACTACTCAGCTTAGGAGAGAAGAGGCACACGGCCCACGAACTGCTGCAGGGTCTGACAGAGCAGACCGACCGTTGGCTTTCGCCGTTGAGCCTCCAACCGGGCATGGTCGTGTGTGACAACGGCCGTAACCTGGTGGCGGCTCTGCAGCTCGGCAGCCTCACGCACGTGCCATGCCTGGTCCACATCTTTAATTTGGTGGTTCAGCGCTTTCTGAAAAGCTACCCACGCTTGTCAGACCTGCTCGGAAAGATGCGCCGGCTCAGCGCACATTTCCGCAAGTCCAACACGGACGCTGCCACCCTGCGCACCCTGCAACATCGGTTTAATCTGCCAGTGCACCGACTGCTGTGCGACGTGTCCACACGGTGGAACTCTACGCTCCACATGTTGGCCAGGCTCTATGAGCAGCGTAGAGCTATAGTGGAATACCAACTCCAACATGGGCGGCGTAGTGGGAGTCAGCCTCCTCAATTCTTTACAGAAGAGTGGGCCTGGTTGGCAGACATCTGCCAGGTCCTTGGAAACTTTGAGGAGTCTACCCAGATGGTGAGCGGCGATGCTGCAATCATTAGCATCACCATTCCTCTGGTATGCCTCTTGAGAAGTTCCCTGCAAAGCATAAAGGCAGATGCTTTGCGCTCGGAAACGGAGGCGGGGGAAGACAGTATGTCGCTGGATAGTCAGAGCACCCTCATGTCTATATCTCAGTGCGTTGAGGAGGAGGAGGGGGAGGAGCATGAGGAGGAGGGGGAAGTGACAGCTTGGCCCACTGCTGAGGGTATCCATGTTGCTTGCCTGTCATCCTTTCAGCGTGTATGGCCTGAGGAGGAGGAGGAGGAGGAGGATCCTGAAAGTGATCTTCCTAGTGAGGACAGCCATGTGTTGCATACAGGTACCCTGGCACACATGGCGGACTTCATGTTAGGATGCCTTTCTCGTGACCCTTGCGTTACACGCATTCTAGCCACTACGGATTACTGGGTGTACACACTGCTCGACCCACGGTATAAGGAGAACCTTTCCACTCTCATACCCGAAGAGGAAAGGGGTTCGAGAGTGATGCTATACCACAGGACCCTGGTGGACAAACTGATGGTAAAATTCCCATCCGAAAGCGCTAGTGGCAGAAGGCGCAGTTCCGAGGGCCAGGTAGCAGGGGAGGCGCGGAGATCAGGCAGCATGTACAGCGCAGGCAGGGGAACACTCTCCAAGGCCTTTGCCAGCTTTATGGCTCCCCAGCAAGACTGTGTCACCGCTCCCCAGTCAAGGCTGAGTCGGCGGGAGCACTGTAAAAGGATGGTGAGGGAGTACGTAGCCGATCACACGACCGTCCTCCGTGACGCCTCTGCTCCCTACAACTACTGGGTGTCAAAGCTGGACACGTGGCCTGAACTCGCGCTGTATGCCCTGGAGGTGCTTGATTGTCCTGCGGCTAGCGTCTTGTCAGAGAGGGTGTTTAGTGCGGCTGGGGGAATCATCACAGATAAGCGTACCCGCCTGTCAACTGACAGTGCCGACAGGCTTACACTCATAAAGATGAACAAAGCCTGGATTTCCCCAGA
This sequence comes from Eleutherodactylus coqui, assembly GCF_035609145.1. Classification (NCBI taxonomy): domain Eukaryota; kingdom Metazoa; phylum Chordata; class Amphibia; order Anura; family Eleutherodactylidae; genus Eleutherodactylus; species Eleutherodactylus coqui. The sequence goes on along the minus strand of NC_089837.1, from coordinate 496,185,807 downwards.
CTTCTCCTCACCAGCGGACAGCAGCGGTACCTAAACAATACGTAGGCTGCACCCGCGGATGGAAGCATCGTTCTGTATCACCATAAAAAACGGGGATCTTTTAGCTTCATCAATCTGTGTATTATATTCATCCTCCTCCTCCTGCTCCTCCTCCTGAAACCTCACGTAATCACGCCGAAAGGGCAATTTTTCTTAGGCCCACAAGGCCCAGTCATATTACTTTTGTAAACAATGTTTATACGTTTCAATTCTCATTAAAGCGTTGAAACTTGCACCTGAACCAATTTTTATTTTAACTGGGCTGCCTCCAGGCCTTGTTACAAATTAAGCAACAGTAACCAAAGCTATTAATGGGTTTCACCTGCCCTCTTGGTTGGGCATGGGCAATTTTTCTGAGGTATGTTAGTACTGTTGGTACACCAAGTTTTTTGGGCCATCGCCTACAGTGTAATCCTAGTAATTTTTAAGGGCTTCGCCTGCACTCATGGTACAGCAAGGTGTGTGGGGTTGGCCTACACTTTTGCTACATAAATGTAACTGGGGCCTTGTCTATACTGCAACTACTGAAATGTGAAAGAGACTGTTATCTCCCTAAACTGCTGCAACGGGAATGTTACTGTGGCCTGTCTTGACTGCTACTACTACTGAAATAGAACTAAGACTGTGCTCCCCCTATACTGCTGCTTCGGAATTGTTACTGGGGCCTGTCTTGACTGCTACTATTACTGAAATGGAACTAATACTGTGCTCCCCGTATACTGCTGCTAGTGATATGTTACTGGGGCCTGTCTTGACTGCTACTACTACTGAAATGGAACTAATACTGTGCTCCCCCTATACTGCTGCTTCGGAATTGTTCCTGGGGCCTGTCCAGACTGCTACTACTACTGAAATGGAACTAAGACTGTGCTCCCCCTATACTGCTGCTTCGGAATTGTTACTGGGGCCTGTCTTGACTGCTAATACTACTGAAATGGGACTAATACTGTGCTCCCCCTATACTGCTGCTAGTGATATGTTACTGGGGCCTGTCCAGACTGCTACTACTACTGAAATGGAACTAATACTTTGCTCCCCCTATACTGCTGCTAGTGATATGTTACTGGGGCCTGTCCAGACTGCTACTACTGCTGAAATGGAACTAATACTGTGCTCCCCCTATACTGCTGCTAGTGATATGTTACTGGGGCCTGTCCAGACTGCTACTATTACTGAAATGGAACTAATACTGTGCTCCCCCTATACTGCTGCTAGTGATATGTTACTGGGGCCTGTCTTGACTGCTACTACTACTGAAATGGAACTAATACTGTGCTCCCCCTATACTGCTGCTAGTGATATGTTACTGGGGCCTGTCCCTAATGCTACCGCTTAAATGTTACTAATTCTGGGCTCTGCCTATACCACTGCTAATGCTATGTCACTGGGGTGTGGAAACGGAGGCTTCCCAAAGACATGGCGAGGCCATTTCCCACCAACGCGGTTACTGTTAAGGTGCATATAACCACGGACACGTGGAGAGGACACGTAGTGCCTCAAAAACATCCCCCTCCTTCTCCAACAATGAAAACATTCTTGGCAAATACCTTTGCATTGGTCCGTCTGGTGGCAGTCCAAGAATTTCACCTTTAACGACACAACAAGAGAGCCCCCCCACCATCCCCCGCCACGGCCCACTTAGTCATGGCGACATTCCGAAAACCAAATAAATAAAACCGCGCTACTAGGTCCGCAGTCGCGACCACATTCCCACCAACGCAGTTACTGTTAAGGTACATATTACCAGTCTGACTGTGGCATGCACTGTGGGCCGAAGCCCACCTGTATTGTATCTGACGTTAGCTCTGCTGAGCAGGGTGCTGCAATGGGATACATTTATGTACCGCCGATGGGTTCCAGGGAGCCACCCATGCTGTGGGTCCACAGGGACTTCACATTACGGATTTGTACCTGCCAGTGTCTATGTATTAAAAACCCCGGTCTGACTGGGGCATGCAGTGTGGGCCGAAGACCACCTGCATTTAATCTGACGTTACCTCAGCTGTGCTGGGCACTGCAATGGAATTTGTTTATGTACCGCCGGTGGGTTCCAGGGAGCCACCCATGCTTTGGGTCCACACGGACTTCACATTAGGGAGTTGCACCTGCCTGTGTTTACTTATAAAAAAAACCCAGTCTGACTGGGGCATACAGTGTGGGCTGAAGCCCACCTGCGTTTAATCTGACGTTACCTCAGCCGTGCTGGGCAATGCAATGGGATTTATTTATGTAATGCCGGTGGCTTCCTGGGACCCACCCATGCTGTCGGTCCACACGGAGTTGTACCTGCCTGTGTCTACTTATAAAGAACCCCAGTCTGACTGGGGCATGCAGTGTGGGCCGAAGCCCACCTGTATTTAATCTGACGTTAGCTCTACTATCAGGGGCACTGCATTGGGACAAACTACAGGAGCAATACAGCGCTAATGAGACGTGCACAGCTACGCTAGCATTGGAGTCCGCTGTAAGCACGCGATTGCTGAGGGTTTGTGCAGAGGCCTATGTCCTGGGTGCAGTGAAAGTCCGCTTCCAGCCTAGGATTGCTGAATCTGTGGGCCGAGGCCTATGCCGTGGGCCGCTCAGATCAATTTTTTGTTCATGTCTTGGGTTTCCTAGGACCCACCTATGCTGTTGGTGCAAACTTAGTTCCCATTGCGGTGTTTGACCTGTCTGGCACAAAGGCACTGACTGACTTGGGTAGGGGGCAGAGCACTGACGGCTTTCCCCTTGCAGTGTGGATTGAGCTATGTGACACCTTGACAGAATGAATACTGTGTGGGCATATGGATTCCCCATTGCTATGCCCACGTGTGCAGCTCCTGACGGAGGTGGCACAGGATTGGAGTTCTCATTGCTTCTGTACAGCATTGTGGGCTATCGCCCCGCCCCTTTTAAACAGGGTCGCTGCCTGGCCCTGCCAACCCTCTGCAGTGTGTGCCTCCGGTTCCTCCTCATGGCAGACGCACTTATAAATAGACATGGGGGTGGTGTGGCTATGAGGCCAGCGTGTGGCATGAGGGCAGCTGAAGGCTGCACAGGGACACTTTGGTGTGCGCTGTGGACAGTGGGTCGTGCGGGGGGGGGGGGGGAGGGGGGGTTGGGCAGCATGTAACCCAGGAGAAGTGGCAGCGGAGTGTCATGCAGGCAGTGATTGTGCTTTGTTGGAGGTAGTGTGGTGCTTAGCAAAGGTATGCCATGCTAATGAGGGCTTTTCAGAAGTAAAAATTGTTGGGGGGGGGGGGGGCCCACTCTTGCCACTATTGTGGCTTAATAGTGGGACCTGGGAACTTGAGATGTAGCCCAACATGTAGCCCCTCGCCTGCCCTATCCGTTTCTGTGTCGTTTCCATCACTTTCTTGAATTTCCCAGATTTTCACAAATGGAAACCTTAGTGAGCATCGGCGATATACAAAAATGCTCGAGTCGCCCATTGACTTCAATGGGATTCGTTACTAGAAACGAACCCTCGAGCATCGCGGGAAGTTCGACTCGAGTAACGAGCACCCGAGCATTTTGGTGCTCGCTCATCTCTAAGCAGTACGTATCACTGTGTTATTTCTGGTTTGACATAGGACTGCAGGGACACGCCCTTTCACTTCCTGTTGCAGGGTGTGTCTCACCTGTGAGCAGGTGCTTGCAGCTCCAGGCCTCTCTCTTTCTCCTCCAGGGCCTGGGACTTTTGCTCTCTCCTACCCAGGGGGGAGTGAGGTCCTGGGCTATGGCTAGAGGGAGGACTACTACCCCCACTCTCTGGAGCCAGCCGGCGAAGAATGGGGATGCTTTGCAACTGGCTACCCAGGAGGGGTGAGGTGATCTAGCAGGAGACGCAGCGATGTGTCTCCTGCACCCCTCCTGGAGACCACCTGAGGTGGCCGTCGGGCTAGCCAGGGTGAGGGACGGCGGCCCTCCGGGACCTCGGCTGCTGAGACTTCCAGCAAAGGCGGTCTTGGAGCCAGGCCAGGTACTTCTGGGGGAGGCCCCAGTCCTACCATCGAGCACTGGGGGACACTGCGGCTTAGGGAGGATGTTACCGTCTTTGCTGCCAGGCTCGCTTCAAGGACCCAGGAGTACCGTGAGGCCGGTAGCACCATCAGAAGGCTCCAGGAGGAGTTAAAGGCAGCCAGGTCCCTGGCCAACAATTCAGGTGGGTCAAGGAGGGCCTAATACAACCAGGCTGTCCAGGAATTGAAAAGCGAGATCCTCACCCTGGTTAAGAGGCGGGCAGCCATCTCTTAGGGGTGCAGGTCCCTTTGCTGAGAAGTTGGGGAATTTTTACCGGTTTCAGTGCTCTGAGCTCCCGCCTCCTCTCCATCCCCTCTGCATTATTTTCAATGAGGAGAGGCGGGGCAGGGTGGAGCTAATTCCCAGAACTTAGCCCTGCCCCTGTTCCACCTATTCTCATTGCAAATAGTGCGGGGGGAGCAGGAGCTCAAAGCACTGCTCCCGGCTCTTCCAGCCTCCTCCCCCTGCAGAGAGAGACGCCATATATCGGCTGGGCGTGAAAACCCAGTCGATATACGGTCATCTGAATGCGCCCTAACAGGCATGATCAGCTGTTGCAGTCGCTTCTTCCTCTGCAGCCCCTCTCCTTGCTGTAGACACCAATCAATATGCGGCGGCTGTGTTGGAATGAGCAGCAGACAGCCCGCCCAGTATGAACTGCGAGACTGCCTGTCAGTTGAATTGCAGCTCATTTACATACAGTGTGCGGCGTCTGTAAGCTTTAATATTTCCCATCTCTCTGCATTATGTATTTATGTTGACCATATGGAGCCACTAGAGAAGATCCCAGCAATCTTAGCAGTGAGAAGTCTGCCAAAAAGTAACAGCAGAGGATTGTTACAGGCCAAATTTTTAGGTTGCAATTAAAATAATGGCATTTCTAAGATGCTCATAAAGGATTTTAAACATGTAGAATATGCATATTGATATGGATAGTGATTTGGATCATGTTCTTAGGATAGAAATTAGAGATGAGCGAGTATACTCGCTAAGGCACATTACTCGAGCGAGTAGTGCCTTAGCCGAGTATCTCCCCGCTCGTCTCTAAAGATTCAGGGTCGGCGGGGAGGAACGGAGGGGAGATCTCCCTCTCTCCCGCCCGCTCCCTGCCGCAACTCACCTGTCACCCGCGCCGGCCCCCGAATCTTTAGAGACGAGCGGGGAGATACTCTGCTAAGGCACTACTCGATCGAGTAATGTGTCTTAGCGAGTATACTCGCTCATCTCTAATAGAAATGTTTTACCAGAGCTGTGTGCAGGAAGTGTTACCATGGGGATACAGAAGCAAGGGAGCTGCAGGAATGATTAGAATTAAGCAACTATAAGAACTGACAAAAAGTGTGTTATTACAAATACATTTTCACTATTTTCATGTTCACTCAAGGGTCATTTTGAGAATTTAAGAAATTGATGCTTACGAGGTATAAAGCGTTATCTATCCATATGCCAATATACTGTACATCGATTTTTTTTTCCTAGCCAGGCATCCTGAAACAAGCCTTGAGTAGCCGTGTCAGCAATACTCTTAGTTGCAGAGTTGAGAAGTGCAAATAGTACACAGATCCACTGTAGATTGGAACATAAAGAGTTGGAATCAGATACTTATGTTATGTAAACTAATGTCCAAGAATATAGCCAATATAATACTGCCCCTTATATACCTGGAACAAGACAGTAAATACTATAAACCTGTCCTCTATGTACAAGGATAGAACTGCTGTAAAATACTACCCTTCTATGTACAAATACTTTGACTACTATATTACTGCCCCCTAAATACAGGAATATAACTACCATAATACTATCCCTATGTGAAAGAATATAACTACTATAATACTGCCCCCTATGTACAAGAATATAACTACTATAATCCTGCCCCCTATGTACAAGAATATAACTACTATAATACTGTCCCTATGTACAAGAATATAACTACTATAATACTACCCCTATGTACAAGAATATAACTACTATAATACTGCCTCCTATGTACAAGAATATAACTACTATAATACTATCCCCTATGTACAAGAATATAACTACTATAATACTATCCCCTATCTACAAGAATATAACTACTATTGTGAGGGTATATATATATATTGCCATATGTTTTTTTTATGTTTTATACCTGTATGCAAGTTCTATACAATTCCAAATGAGAGAAAAATCTTATATGTCGCCTTACATCAGATATTCCAAGGCTTTGCAAGAGATGTTCTAGAAATTCAGAGAAGATACCGAACCAGACACAAGGACGCATGTACTTGGCCGTTTTCCCAGATGCCTATATCAAGATTTTCTGAACTTTCACGGTCTCAGGCCGGAAATCCGGACTTCCCATATATGGAGAATGCATGTTTGGCCGTTTTCTTAGAATTGAGTGGGTGATTCTTTGCACTGGAGTTAATTGAATACGTGATTTTCTGTACGTAAGCCAGAGGCGCCAGTAACAAGATAATGACTGTTATATGATTTTCACTGTCTCAGTCCGCAAATCCGGACTTCCCATATATGGTTATGAGCCCATCACCCCCTTGGGGATGGGACAAAGGGTATAAGATCTCATGTAATCTGTAATAAATGACGTTGGCACAGCCGAGAGCCATGTCCCGTGTGAGGAATGATACCAGATCCCTGTGTGGTGTCTCTTCTTACCGCCGGCAACGGGGCAAGTGGGGTGGGCCCGATTGGTGCTGTACTTAGAATATTTTAACCTTGATAAATGGCGCCCGAATGTGCGGCGACAAAACCGGAGCTTACAACGCATTCCACCCGGATCCACGCCGCAGAGAAACCGTCCTGCTGCAAACCGAGCCTGATCAACTCACTTAGAACTCCAGGTAAGACCGGCATATATTTATGTTGTGTTTTATACTGCGAGTCTTGCAGCAGGACTGACTATCTGTGGTTTGTGACCGGACGGGTTGGGTTAAGAGTTCTACACGGTAACTCGTGTGGGCTCCGGGTTTGCCGTCATGGACCACTGACCGTGATATGCGCACCAATCGGTCACCCAGAAACTAGTCTGTAGTCTATTTGTACTTTGAAGTTTTAACGTTTAATAATAGTGGAGATTGTTGTATCTGCAGAAGTTTTTTTTCTCTCTTTCTTTTCATTTAGTCTCACAAGAGAAGGGACCCTCAGTTTAGTTTAGTTAGTTGTTAATGGTTTAGCAGAGAGGGATGCATTTTGTGAGATAAGGCTTCATAAGAGAAGGGACTCTCGGTCGGTTTGCCTTATATATGGGGCTAGCGATTTGATTTCAGAGAGATGCATTTTATGGGGCTGGTTCCATAAGGAGAAGGGACCCTCGGTTGTTCTGCCGGTATATAAGGGGCTGACAATTTGAAAATTAAGAGGGATGCATTCTATGGAGCGTGTTATTTTTATTATTGTTGATGTTCTAATATGCGTAAGATCTTATTAAAGAAGATAGAGCCCCTCAAGGGCTGCCGCCGTGTGGATGAATCTGTAAAATGTAAGAAAACTCTAATGAAAATGTGTGACACCGACCCGCATGGCAGATTACAAAATGGTGTCTGGGAGGGAGGTCTTTAGGACCCAGAGGTGCCTTGGAAGATCAGGTTTTGCTAGACAGTGCTGGAGGAGGAGGAGAGAGAGAGAGAGAGAGACAGTCAGAGAAAGTTGTATGTACACATTATTAGTTTAAGAAAGTATCCGTAAGTGAAATGTTGAAAAGTACAGTAAGTGATCAAGAGGGCGTCAGGAGAGTGTCTATTAAAGGTTATATTGGCAGCTAGGTAAGGGAGAGAAGTATGAGTAACAAGCAAGTCGATAAGGAAGTTACAATGCATGTGATTTGTTGGCAAAGAAAGAGATGAAAATGTGTATAATACAAGATAGATAATAGATAATATGTATAATCCATACTAGGTGGATATATATGTGTATATATGTATATACTGTAAGTGCAAATAGTTAACTGAGCTTGCTTTTAGGGGAGAAGAGTTTTGTTGACATATAGATGCGAGCTTGTGTTCAGTCTTCAAGGTCAAGAGATAACAGCGAGAGAGAAAATGCAATAACAACCTTGGTTAATATCTTTGCTTGCTTGCAATGAATTGAAATGAATTTAATTAGTTATACTGTCTTAGTAGGCAGGGAAATATAGCAATTTCTAAAACATATATTCTTACTTATACAGGGGTTGAAAATGAAGAACATGTTGCGCTGTAATTATGAGTTCAAAATGCAGGGAATAGTTAAGCTAAAAACAATTCAGTCTGTGTTTCATATTCGCGGAGAGATAACAGTCAGGGTCACAGAAACTAAAACACTTCAGTGTTTAATACAGCATATAATAGCTTCAGTAAATAAGAAATATAGAATGTATCAGCAAACTTTTTTTCACATAATTTGTCAAAGATAGCGCTCATTCACAATCTCATCTCAATAGAATTATGTACTTTATAAAATTATAACACTCACCTCAATGTTTTTCAACTGATGTATGTATGTTTGTCAAACTTTTTTTGTCTGTGCATCTGTATGTACTGGTACACCTTCAATAGGGGGTGACGGAGCAGACTTGAGAGAATGGATGGATGAGAGTTAGTGACCCGTGTTCAAGCTGTGGTGGAATGTGTGATGTGGATATTGACTGGGGATAAAAGTCCTCCCCATGCATGGGACTTTGCTTGGTTGAGATGTGGACGTGTGGACTGTTACGCTGAAATGGAGTTGAGAAGACGGACGCAATGTGCCAATATCGAAGGGGTGGAGCTAGATGATGTAACAGTACGTAATGTTTCATCCCTCCTCTTGCACGAGGGAGGGGGTGAGGATCTTGAACAGCTAGTAAAAGTTTTTTTTTTTTCTTCTGTCTGAAATTTGATAAAGAAATTGCAGGCAGGAACAGACTAATAATGAATTCACTTAAAGGGATCTCACATTTCAAATATTAATAGATGTTTTGTAGATTATTCTGCCCCGATGTAACTCATGTCTCTGGTATTGGTGCTAACATTTTACAGGCCTTATCTGCATCCATCAAATCTTTTTACAATGTGGTACTAACTTAAACCCGGCTACTATTGTTCCAATTGAGTACCCTGGTTTAAAGGGGGGGGGGAGGAGAAGGCATAGGTGATCTAGGTATTGCAAATCAGCCATTTTTAAATTTTTTGCAAGTCAGCCATTTTTAAAAATTTTTTACAAGCCATTTTTTAAATTTTTAAATTTTTTTGCAACAAGATTCTGATCTTTTTGAAATAAAATACCAGCCTGATTGTCTAGCATTGATGCAACAAGAAAATTTAAGTTTTAAAAAGTTACTGAAGCCCTTGTTAATAATGCATATTTTGAGTTGTTTTTTATAGATGGTACCAGGGTGATTGACGACTCCACACTGGATATACGGTGGTTACACAACAAGATGTCCTAAAAAGCAGAATGTCTCCGCATGTCGCAGTACAAGAAGTGGAACTAAAAGCACTCACGGAGGCGTGTAGAGTGGAGGAAGGTAAGACGGCAAACATTTACACTGACTCCCGGTATGCATTTGGCATAGCTCATGATTACGGCCCAACATGGAAGGCCAGACAGTTTTTTACCTCAGCAGGACAGCCAATTAAGAATGATGCAACAGTGCAGGGTCTCATGGAGGCCCTACTTCTACCTGACAAGGTGGAAAGCTCACACCAATTCCTACACCGGAGAAACAAGAGGCAACGCCATCACAGACCAAACAGCAAAAGCAGCGGCCCTCAAGCCGTGAAAGAAAGAAGAAAAGAAGAATTTAACAATAATTTTGGACTTTGACTACACTTGGACTTTGATAACAACTTGGACTTTGATAATAATTTTGGACTTTGATTTGAACTTGGACTTTGATAAAAAATTTGGACTTTGATATGCTAAAGACTTTACAGTTACAAGCCAGCAAAGAAGAAAAGGAAAAATGGACTAAAAAGGGATGGTGTATGGTGAACAGTCAACAGCACTTGCCCACCATAGTCCCTGTGCCCCATGATGGCCCAGCTGACGCACGGAAAGACGCACCTCTCAAAGCAGCAATGATGTCGATGCTTGAACAAGGACGGGTGGCTCCTTGGTTTTCTGTAGCTGCTGCATCATTTGTCCAGTTTTGCATGATCTTTGCCGTAAAGCAACAGGGCAGAAGTAAATTTGCCACATCACGCTTGCCTAGACCACTCTACCCATTTCAGGGATTGCAAATTGGCTACACTCAGCTCCTACTTGTTGGGAAGCATGAAAATATGCTTGTTGTTGTCGATTTCTTTTCAGGTTGGAGACCTACTCTGTTACCAAAGTAAATAAGCAGGTAACCGCACAGAAGTTCATGAATGAGGTAATCTGCAGATATGGGGTACCAGAAGTGATTGAGTCAAACAAAGGTAAACACTTCACAGGTGAAATAATGCAACACATCATGTCTGTTTTGGGTATATTCCAGGCTTTTCACACACCCTACCGTCCACGGAGTAGGGGGAAAGTAGATACAAAAGGCAATGAAGAAAATGGGTAAATCTTGAATTGAGTGTCTTTCATTAGTTTTTCTTTTTCTTAGGAGGGTACATGCCACAGTAGCAGAGTTTGGGGAATGATTTTCTTGTTAATTTTGTCATGAGCCTCTCCAAGGAATTGTCAATAATGTATTCTGCAGTCTCTGCTTTTCTCCCAGGTCCTACAGATGAGTGTCACAATCTGAAACCAGGTGACAGGGTCTATGTGAAAAAGTTTGAGAGAGAAACCCGGTTTAAAGGTCCTTACCAGATGTTGCTTCACCACCCCAACTGCAGTCAAGCTCGAAGAAAAGCCCACTTGGATCCACACTTCGCACTGAAAAAACTAATGATCCTGCATATCCTTTACATGCTATAATGTGGTACAATTCCTCCAACACACACCTTTGACTACTGTACACTAGCCCCCTGTTTCAGAACAAATTAATATAATCAAATGTGCAATCAATAATCCTACACTGAGGGTGAGAATCCAACACCGCATCGTGCTAGGAGAGACATTGACACTCCAGGTGGTAACTTTAATCCACATGTACACATAGATACAATAGGAGTGCCAAGGGGGGTGCGAGATGAATTTAATTCTAGACATCAGGTTAAAGCAGGTTTTGAGTCCTTATTTGCTATTGTCACTGTTAATAATAATGTAGATTGGATGAATTATATCTATTCCAATTAGCAGAGGTTTGTAAACTACACCAGAGATGCTTTTGCAAGGGTTAATTGACCAGTTAGGGCCCACTGCAACCATGGCGTTCCAAAATAGAGTGGCCCTGGATATGGTTTTAGCAGAAAGAGGTGGGGTATGTAACTTCCTGTATGTGTATTATCCCTTTAATGTGACCAAAATTTCCCTTGTTTGAAAAAAGATGAAGAGCCAGTTCCGATAATGGCAACCACGTATGTTACCAGAAGAATGGAGAGATGGACTAGTACTGTGTCTGCCTCAGTCTCATAAGATGGACTGTCAGTGGACTTCCCATTTGCCTAGGGAAAGTGCAGAAGACCTTAGGTTCCGGCGAGGGCACACCCTGCGGGGTGTTAACTTGTACAGATAGAGGGTATGGATGCCCGGAAATAAGCCCAGGGAATCCATGGCCTCCTTCTGAGGTGAGGTAGGGATCCCTCCCTTTTAGGAGTAGGGACTTACGGGCAGTGGAGAAACCCTGACGCAAGGGAGAGACGACCGAGGAAGAGTGCAAAGTCTGATGCTTGATCTCCATATTAAGTTTTTTAGGGGGGTTTGTGAGGGTATATATATATATTGCCATATGTTTTTTTTATGTTTTATACCTGTATGCAAGTTCTATACAATTCCAAATGAGAGAAAAAACTTATATGTCGCCTTACATCAGATATTCCAAGGCTTTGCAAGAGATGTTCTAGAAATTCAGAGAAGATACCGAACCAGACACAAGGACGCATGTACTTGGCTGTTTTCCCAGATGCCTATATCAGGATTTTCTGAACTTTCACGGTCTCAGGCCGGAAATCCGGACTTCCCATATATGGAGAATGCATGTTTGGCCGTTTTCTTAGAATTGAGTGGGTGATTCTTTGCACTGGAGTTAATTGAATACGTGATTTTCTGTACGTAAGCCAGAGGCGCCAGTAACAAGATAATGACTGTTATATGATTTTCACTGTCTCAGTCCGCAAATCCGGACTTCCCATATATGGTTATGAGCCCATCACCCCCTTGGGGATGGGACAAAGGGTATAAGATCTCATGTAATCTGTAATAAACGACGTTGGCACAGCCGAGAGCCATGTCCCGTGTGAGGAATGATACCAGATCCCTGTGTGGTGTCTCTTCTTACCGCCGGCAACGGGGCAAGTGGGGTGGGCCCGATTGGTGCTGTACTTAGAATATTTTAACCTTGATACTATGATACTGTCTCCTATGTACCAGAATATAACTCCTATAATACTGCCTCCTATGTACAAGAATATAACTACTATAATACTGCCCCCTATGTGAAAGAATATAACTACTATAATCCTGCCCCCTATGTACAAGAATATAACTACTATAATCCTGCCCCCTATGTACAAGAATATAACTACTATAATACTGCCCCCTATGTACAAGAATATAGCTACTATAATACTGCCCCCTATGTACAAGAATATAACTACTATAATATTGCTCCTATGTACAAGAATATAACTAATGTAATACTGCTCCTATGTACAAGAATATAACTAATGTAATACTGCCCCTATGTACAAGAATAACTGCTATAATACTGCTCCTATGTACAAGAATATAATTACTATAATACTGCCCCCTATGTACAAGAATATAACTACTATAATACTGTCCCCTATGTACAAGAATATAACTACTATAATACTGCCCCCTATGTACAAGAATATAACTGCTATAATACTGCCCCCTATGTACAAGAATATAACTGCTATAATACTGCCCCCTAAGTACAAGAATTTAACTTCTATAATACTACCCCCTAGGTACAAGAATATAACTACAATAATACTGCCTCCTGTGTACAAGAATATAACTACAATAATACTGCCTCCTGTGTACCAGAATATAACTACTATAATACTGCCCCCTATGTACAAGAATATAACTAATGTAATACTGCCTCCTATGTACAAGAATATAACTACTATAATACTGCCCCCTATGTACAAGAATATAACTAATGTAATACTGCCCCCTATGTACAAGAATAACTGCTATAATGCTGCTCCTATGTACAAGAATATAACTACTATAATACTGCCCCCTATGTACAAGAATATAACTACTATAATACTGCCCCCTATGTGCAAGGATGGCATTACAAAGGTTAATATTTACCAGTCCAAGTACCAAAAAGATGCATGACATCAGTGTAAGCCACAGAGAGCAGTCCTCCAAACAATGTATATATAAGAACAATACAAGCAGATATCCGGATTGACAGGTATTTCTGAATATCCATAATGACACTGAGTGCAGAAGCTGTAATAGAAGTATAACACGGTATTACGTACAAGAAGTATAATTTAATAAACATTTTCTGTTTATCTGCATCTACTTCTAATTAAAGACGAGAACAGGTAATTTTCAAGAGGCGTTTCTGTCTACAAGCTCATCAACAGTTTCCAGTAACAACCAGCAGAATTATGAATCAGGCTCTGGAGTATCAGTAATGCACATTCTTTGTAAAAAACAAAAACAAGCACCTAGACAGAGTTGTAACTTTGCTACAAATTTCGGCATGCAGTTCCATCTCAGGCAGATATGCAAATGATTAGCGTTGTGGTGTGATTAGATGAACTATCTTGACACCTGAGGCCCTAAAAATAGTTCTATCCTTGGCCTATAAACAGGCTCTCTTGTGTGTAGTGACCTCTTTTCCCACTTATGTAGAGCTTGTTGTCCAGAAAAAGAAAAATTCAAGTTAGCATCCTGGGGGTGTGACCTAAATTGCACCAAAAATTGTGCCAAATAACACCACAATTTTGGTGCAATTTTTAGTGTACATTAAGCCAACTAATAGGTGATCTAGACTTAGACTAGACTTAAAATTTGACAGATTTATCATTCACAAAGTTCCTGGCACATTTTAAAGGGTGTTTCCAAGAAATTAAAATAAAAGTTATAAGGGCTTAAAACGAAGAAAAATTGAAAATTCACCAGTCCTGGCCACTCCACTTCCAGCGCTGGAGCCCCGCTGTCCGTTACACGGAACCCAGAAGAAGCAGCGATCACGTGCCATTCATTGTGCATGTGACCACTCAGCCACTCACAGGCTTCAGTGGTGATTCTTCTGTAGGTTCTGCAGTGGAAAAGGTTCCAGCCCACCAGGACCGGGATCAGTATGTCGATGGTGTTGTCTTTGGGGGGACAGGGGCCTACTTGAGGCTTTGTCATCAGGGTTTTTCAGGGGGAACTTTAGCTCGACTTCCTCTGCCCGGCTCTGGTTTCTCAACACTGGGAACACGCATACCAGCCTGCCATTCGCTGATACTGACCGGTTCACACTCCGCTTCTCATTCTCAGCATCAGACACACAGGAACGAATGGAGCCCATATCCATAGTTGTAGTTGAACAAAGGAGGCTTGTCATTTAGGTTGCAGTCTGTACTCTTCTCTAGACGCTTCCCCGTCTCTTTCGCTCTCATTGCCAAAGACTCAATGCTGCATGCTGAGGCTCCAGTCTACTACTACAGAGTGGGCACTGCCCTTTATATATATAATGCACCCTGGTACCCAGGGTGAAAGGCATGGGTTGCTCTTGCCAACACTTACAGGGCACCAAGTAAAACAATATAGAAACAGGACGAATGATAAAAATAACAGTAACTATCATCATCAACAACATGGCACCCCCTTACACTTCTACGGCCACTGAGGCCTGTGAGTGGATGAACTTCATGTGCAAAATGTATGGCACATGACCATCTGCCACTTCTTCCAGCTTCTGTGCAGTGGACACTAGGGCAGCATTGCTGGATAGGGAGCCACCTGGATAGTGACGCGTCGGCTCTGCTCTGCGTATGTGCTGGCTGGGCAGCAGCCGACACATACAAAAGCGGAGGAGAGGCGGGAGCAGGTGAGCCGCAATGGTCACTGCAGGGGCACGGGTCAGATCTCGCTGCCAGAATTCTCGCAGCAGGATCTGACCCGGCCGTCTGCAGGCGGCCTTAGACAGTATTAGTAAATAAGCCTCATTATATATACGTATGTTGAAGAATCTAACATATACATTGTATGTGTCATTTACAAACAAAAGTCCCGAAAAAAAGTTGAATAACACTTACCTAAAGATGCCAGGATGGCAGCGAACCAGCAGACGTCTGCTATAAGAGCTACGATCAAGAAGAGAAACGTCATGGAGCTCCCGTAGGCTTCCTGGAGAGGGTCCCTCATTGTCAAGTACTTCTTTGATCTCATTGGGGTTACAAAGAAGATGGCACCTAGAGGCAGGAGCAGCAGTAATTTAATACAGTAACCAGGTCTGACTCTTTATAGTGCTGCCCTATTGACAATCTCGTATAGTAAAGTGTCACAGGGGTGGCTGATAATTTAGAGAAAATGGTCTGTTGAGTTTCCAGAAAAAGCACCACTCTTGTTCTTAGGGTATGACTGGGATTGTTGTTCAGCTCCATTCACTTAAATATATCTGGCGACTAGACAATTCTACCAGAACGAGAGGCACTCTTCTTTAGCGGCTCTTCGCTCTGGCTAATTGATGTGGGTGCTGAGCAGAGGACCTATTATCATGATGTTCTTATGACAAAATAGGACATATGGAAAGGTAATACCACTGTGAAACAACCCCTTGAAGTCACAGATCATAACTGAATTCATATAGTTAATCTCAGTTATGCTAATGCTCTCTCTTACTCATCACACTGGTCAAGAGGGGTGTCGTCTCTCCTTAAGGAGAGCACCCCAAATGTGTGTGGAGACACCTAGGGGGTGAGTGGGATGGGAGGGGGGAGAATCATCTCCCCCCAAGGAGAGTAACTAGTAGGGGTGTTAGAAGACACCAGACAGATCATTGAGGAGACTTATATTGCCATGCACGCTCCTGTGGGTAATTTATGCAAATAAGGAAGATGGAACAATACCTCTGCAGCTCCACCTATTGGGTGGCAGCATTCCTTCAAATCAATGTCAGGCCCTTTATACAGGTCTTTATAACAATGATTGGGAATAGGAAACCAAGCCAGAGGATTAAAGTCAGAACTCTCCAAGTAGTCTGTATAGCTGCCAACACTGCTGCACTGTCACACATCACCATTCTCCTCTCTATACACCAATCCACTTGTGCTTGCTCAACCAGTGATCAACAGGGTCTTGGATCATTGGCCTCATCGCATAAATAGACTGGATGCTTCGTTCCAGTTAGTCCGACAGTTTAAGGTTTATGTTTGTCATTTCTCTATATGTCCTTTGGTCGTTTGTCTGTATTCCCTTAGTGTTCCCCCTGTCTCTGAATTTGCATATGGGTGTTACCCTGGTGTTTGTGGAGTCCTGTCAGTCCAATGACATCGCATCAGTCTTTATTTAAGTGGCTCCTGGGTCTAGGTGTTGCTGATTATAGTGGAGTTTGTGACTTTTAGAGAATTCTGTAAGCTTTATTATAATTTGTGTCCTATCTCTTCAGGTGACAAGTCTCAAAGGGTGGGGACTATCATCTCGGGATTACAGGGTGACCCACGGGCTTGGGCCTTCTCCTTGTCTCCCACCTCTGGGGCTCTGTCATCGGTGGATAATTTTTTCTCCGCTTTGGGTTTGGTATGTGATGACCTCGATAGAACTTCTCTGGCTGAGAGTAAAATTAGAAGCCTGTGTCAGGGAACTTTATTCATTGAAGACTTCTGCGCTGAGTTTCGTCATGGGCCACAGAAATGCAATGGAATGAGTCACCTTTAGGAAGTCAATTTAATTTTGCGTTGTATAATAACATTAAAGATTTGATGCTTTCATATCCCGTTTCTAAAGCTTTGGACGATGCTATGTCTCTAGCCATCCGTGTTGGTCAGTTTTCTAAGCTTACCATGGTAGTACCTGCTGAATCCCCTGTTGCTGAGGAACCAATGCAATTGGGTTCGTTATCTAGAAGACGTGTCCACGGAGGAGGACAGTCGGACGGTGGTTACTGTATGTTTTCTGTGTCCGTGTTGGTCATTTGGTTCGGGTGTGCCTTCTCCGAGGTTCTCTGCCAGAAAAACTGGCTGGCCCAGAGGTCAAGAGTGAAGTACCTGCAGGTCCACAGATCGCCTGGGTATCATTTTCCAGGCTAGTTCTTCCCGCCGAGATTATCCTTTCCATTGGGAATTCCCCGGTGATGGTTTTTCTATATAGTGGATCTTGGGTTAATGTAATTCAGCTTGACATGGGACTAGGATCAAAGCCTTTGAGCCTAGTCTGCGATGGATTTTACTCCACTGTTCCAAGGATGTTTAAGATTTTGTGTTCCGGAGGCTTGTTTGAAGATCAGGCTTTTTCATACTGAAAAATTTAGGTTTTTTTTGTTATAGTGTCTCTCCATACAAAGGTGGTGTTGACATTGCCCTGGCTGCAATTACACAATCTTGTGATTCATTGGGGTAGTGGGGATATTAAATGGAATTTGGTGTGTTGGCAAAGCTGTATGTCGATTAACGTTTCTTCCGTGTAGATGGTTGAATTGCCGAGTTCAATAGCGTTTTTTCAGATGTCTTCACTGAGGCAGGGGCTAATAAATTGCCTCCGTATGGAAGGAGGTGATTGTGCTCTTGATCTTATCCCAGATTGTAACTTACACGAGAGCTATTTGTACAACCTGTCTAGTCCAGAGCGACAGGGTCTCAAAGATTATATAACTGACTCTCAAGAAGGGGCACATTCAACCCTCAAAGTCTCCTTCAGCTGCTGTGTTTTTTTTGTTAAAAAAAAGAATGGAGGTTTTGGCCGTGTTGGATTTTAGAGAACTTAACAATATTACTAAACAGTGTAAGCTCTTATGGGCAGGGACCTCTCTCCTGTAGAGTGCAAGCTCTTATGGGCAGGGACCTCTCTCCTGTAGAGTGTAAGCTCTTATGGGCAGGGACCTCTCTCCTGTAGTGTAAGCTCTTATGGGCAGGGACCTCTCTCCTGTAGAGTGTAAGCTCTTATGGGCAGGGACCTCTCTTCTGTAAAGTGTAAGCTCTTATGGGCAGGACCTCTCTCCTGTAGTGTAAGCTCTTATGGGCAGGGACCTCTCTCCTGTAGAGTGTAAGCTCTTATGGGCAGGGACCTCTCTCCTGTAGAGTGTAAGCTCTTATGGGCAGGGACCACTCTCCTGTAGAGTGTAAGCTCTTATGGGCAGGGACCACTCTCCTGTAGAGTGTAAGCTCTTATGGGCAGGGACCTCCCTCCTGTAGAGTGTAAGCTCTTATGGGCAGGGACCTCTCTCCTGTAGAGTGTAAGCTCTTATGGGCAGGGACCTCTCTCCTGTAGAGTGTAAGCTCTTATGGGCAGGGACCTCTCTCCTGTAGAGTGTAAGCTCTTATGGGCAGGGACCTCTCTCCTGTAGAGTGTAAGCTCTTATGGGCAGGGACCACTCTCCTGTAGAGTGTAAGCTCTTATGGGCAGGGACCTCTCTCCTGTAGAGTGTAAGCTCTTATGGGCAGGGACCTCTCTTCTGTAGAGTGTAAGCTCTTATGGGCAGGGACCTCTCTCCTGTAGAGTGTAAGCTTTTATGGGCAGGGACCTCTCTCCTGTAGAGTGTAAGCTCTTATGGGCAGGGACCTCTCTCCTGTAGAGTGTAAGCTCTTATGGGCAGGGACCTCTCTTCTGTAGAGTGTAAGCTCTTATGGGCAGGGACCTCTCTTCTGTAGAGTGTAAGCTCTTATGGGCAGGGACCTCTCTCCTGTAGAGTGTAAGCTCTTATGGCAAGGGTCCTCTCTTCTGTAGAGTGTAAGCTCTTATGGGCAGCACCTCTCTCCTTTAGAGTGTAAGCTCTCATGGCCAGGGTCCTCTCTCCTGTAGAGTGTAAGCTCTTATGGCCAGGGTCCCTCTCCTGTAGAGTGTAAGCTCTTATGGGCAGGACCTCTCTTCTGTAGAGTGTAAGCTCTTATGGGCAGGGACCTCTCTTCTGTAGAGTGTAAGCTCTTATGGGCAGGGACCTCTCTTCTGTAGATTGTAAGCTCTTATGGGCAGGGACCTCTCTTCTGTAGAGTGTAAGCTCTTATGGGCAGGGACCTCTCTTCTGTAGAGTGTAAGCTCTTATGGCCAGGGTCCTCTCTCCTGTAGAGTGTAAGCTCTTATGGGCAGGACCTCTCTCCTGTAGAGTGTAAGCTCTTATGGGCAGGGACCTCTCTCCTGTAGAGTGTAAGCTCTTATGGGCAGGGACCGCTCTCCGGTAGAGTGTAAGCTCTTATGGGCAGGGACCTCTCTCCTATAGAGTGTAAGCTCTTATGGGCAGGGACCGCTCTCCTGTAGAGTGTAAGCTCTTATGGGCAGGGACCTCTCTCCTGTAGAGTGTAAGCTCTTATGGGCAGGGACCGCTCTCCTGTAGAGTGTAAGCTCTTATGGGCAGGGACCGCTCTCCTGTAGAGTGTAAGCTCTTATGGGCAGGGACCGCTCTCCTGTAGAGTGTAAGCTCTTATGGGCAGGGACCGCTCTCCTGTAGAGTGTAAGCTCTTATGGGCAGGGACCGCTCTCCTGTAGAGTGTAAGCTCTTATGGGCAGGGACCTCTCTCCTGTAGAGTGTAAGCTCTTATGGGCAGGGACCTCTCTCCTGTAGAGTGCCCTGTAGGTAATATGTTCTTATATGTAGGGATGTATGGTGTTTACATTTTATTTCTCTTACCTTAAATTAATGCTATGGAAAATCCCATAGGAGTAAGAAGCCATGCCAGTCCTCGACCAGGAAGGTAAATGATCTCTGCAGATCCATTAATGTAGGCACCATCAACCCAAGTAGCTGAAGAAGAAAGAAGTAAGCTTTAAATATAAACCAACCAAAAATAAATTGATGTGGTTGACCTATATGTGTAATCCTATATGAGCTTGAAGATGATTATAATCTTAGTTTTAGAATCTTAGTTTTTATTATGTGTATTAAACCCTTCCCAACAGCCATATATATCCTAACTGCACATACCCCGTGCAGATTGGATGAATATAGACATCCACAGCATATGTTACATATGTAGTTGCCCAGAGTTAGCGGGGCCCTTCATAATGTTAAATATTTGTCTTGTGCAATGGTATTAATGGAGTTCGCCGCAGAGGATGGAACGGTTGCATCATGTGTGTCAAGAAAACTACAGGTTACCTCCGGTTACATTCCCTGTGATCTCCCCCTGTCAGTAACGTGGTCTGGTCCTGAGCTACCCCCAGGGGAGGAGATGATAGATCCCGTGACATAGCCATTATGTACCCTGCCATCTCCTCAGCTGTGGGCTCACTCCTCAGACACTACACATATGCAGTAGGCTCGGGAGACAAAGGCAGCCGATACCCTCCTGCAACAGCTGTGATCAGAGAGAACTCTGATTGCGGCTGTTAATTCTGACACTCCTTCAAGCCCTCCTTACACTGCACCCTCCCACTCAACCATGCACCAAGAGATTTTATCCCAGGTGTGGTGAGGGGGCGGGGCTTATCACAATGTATGATTATACTTCCATCACTATGAAAAATAGAGGACCATTTCAAAAAAGACAGGGAGAAAGGCCATGTATTTTTTTTTCTAGCTGGAGCACTGGAGGGGCTATTGATATACGTTTGATATAAGCACTCACTTAATCTGCAATGGCAAATAAAAGTCTGTTTAAGGGCTCATGTCCACGGGGAAAATAGGATTTAGGATCCGCAGCGGATTTCCTGCATGCGGATCCGCACCCCATAGGGATGCATTGACCACCCGCGGGTAGATAAATACCCGCGGATCGTCAATAAAAGGCATTTAAAAAAAAATGGAGCATGAAAAAATCTGGACCATGCTCCATTTTCATGCGGGTCTCCCGCGGGGACGGCTCCCGCGGGCTTCTATTGAAGCCTATGGAAGCCGTCCGGATCCGCGGGAGACCTAAAATAGGAATTAAAAGCATTTACTCACCCGCAGCGGACCGCGAAGCTCTGCTCTTCCTCACGGCCGCATCTCCCTTGCTTCGGCTCGGCGGATGTGCCCGGCGCATGCGCGCGGCAGGTCGACGACGTGCCGGCGACGTGCCGCCGGCGTCAGGAATTCATCCGCCGGCCGAAAATGAAGATCCGGCCGTGAGGAACAGCTGACCTTCGCCGCCCGCTACGGAAAGGTAAATGCTTTTAAATTTCTATTTTCAGCGCTCATGTCCGCGGGGCAGGAGGGACCCGCTGCAGATTCTACATGTAGAATCTGCAGCGGATCTGATTTTCCCCGTGGACATGAGGCCTAAGACTATGTTTACACGTGGAAGAAATGCTGTGGATGTCCAACATTTGTATCATTCCTGCGGATCTAGACTGGAAATCAGCCTTGTGTCTGATATCAATAGTACTGGTGTCCCACACAGTGGCCTCAGTAGTAATAGTGCCCCCCACAGTGACCTCAGTAGTAATAGTGTCCCACACAGTGGCCTCAGTAGTAATAGTGACCCCCACAGTGACCTCAGTAGTAATAGTGTCCCACACAGTGGCCTCAGTAGTAATAGTGTCCCACACAGTGGCCTCAGTAGTAATAGTGACCCCCAGAGTGACCTCAGTAGTAATAGTGTCCCACACAGTGACCTCAGTAGTAATAGTGACTCCCACAGTGGCCTCAATAGTAATAGTGTCCCACACAGTGGCTTCAGTAGTAATAGTGTCCCACACAGTGATCTCAGTAGTAATAGTGTCCCACACAGTGATCTCAGTAGTAATAGTGACCCCCAGAGTGACCTTAGTAGTAATAGTTTCCCACACAGTAACCTCAGTAGTAATAGTGACTCTATTAGTGGCCTTAGTGAGACAGCCGGCACTACAACAGTGCTGTGCTGTCCACACCAGGTGAGAATATACTAAGACTTGCTATATCTTTGGCGCTTTCCATTTCTTTCTTTCTTCAGCAGTAATAGTGACACTCACAGTGGCTTCCGTAGTAATAGTGACCCCCCCACATAGTGGCCTAAGTAGTATAAGTGACCCCCCCACAGTGACCTCAGTAGTAATAGTGACCCCCACAGTAACCTCAGTAGTAATAGTGACTCTGTTAGTGGCCTTAGTAGTAATAGTGACCCCCACAGTGGCCCCAGTAGTAATAGTGACCCCCACAGTGGTCCCAGTAGTAATAGTGGCCCCAACAGTAGCCTCAGTAGTAATAGCATCCGCAACAGTGGCCTCAGTAATAATAGTACCCCCACAGTGGCCTCAGTAGTAATAATGGCCCCAACAGTAGCCTCAGTAGTAATAGCGTCCCCAACAGTGGCCTCTGTAGTAATATTGACCCCCACAGTGGTCTCAGCAGTAATAGTGACCGCCACAGTGGACTTAGTAGTAATACCACCTCTCTGTGACTGATATACTTACCTCCTTGTTGTCTACAAAGCACTGTTGCTCCTCTGCTCGGCTCTGCTGCGGGCAGAACTGTGTGAGTTGGACACCTCCTCATTTCTCCTCTCCTCCTGCGGAACCAAGGAGGAGAGGTTATGGGAGAAGGATCCTGGGTTCACACACTGCCGTCAGTATGTGCCTCCTGCAGCAGCACCACTGAGTGATTAACAGCTGGGGAGCTGCAAACGGGAATATGCAACTCGGCACTGGTCTACCGAAGCAAATTACTTTATCTAGAAGCACCATACTGGCTAACAGTTATAAATTTGCAATTACAATATCTTGTATGTAGTAAGTTAAGACTCTCTGGAGCATTTAAGTCCTTAAAGGGGTTGTCCCGAGGCAGCAAGTGGGTCTATACACTTCTGTATGGCCATAATAATGCACTTTGTAATATACATTGTGCATTAATTATGAGCCATACAGAAGTTATAAAAAGTTTTTTACTTACCTGCTCCGTTGCTAGCGTCCTCGTCTCCATGGTGCCGACTAATTTTTGGCCTCCGATGGCCAAATTAGCCGCGCTTGCGCAGTCCGGGTCTTCAGCAGTCTTCTATGGAGCCGCTCGTGCCAGAGAGCGGCTCCGTGTAGCTCCGCCCCGTCACGTGCCGATTCCAGCCAATCAGGAGGCTGGAATCGGCAGTGGACCGCACAGAAGAGCTGCGGTCCACGAAGACAGAGGATCCCGGCGGCCATCTTCAGCAGGTGAGTATGAAGACGCCGGACCGCCGGGATTCAGGTAAGCGCTGTGCGGGTGGTTTTTTTAACCCCTGCATCGGGGTTGTCTCGCGCCGAACGGGGGGGGGGGTTTAAAAAAAAAAAAACCCGTTTCGGCGCGGGACATCTCCTTTAAGGTCAAAATTGAGTAATTCTCTAAGGGGCTAATCCTTACACATACCTGTCATAGTAAACAGTCCAATCACCATATTGATCTTCCTTCCACCGACAATAGCAACTTCCATCCGATTCCCATCTTTATTCAACTTTTTGGTTTTCTTTGAAGCCCACACTCCAATTCCCAGGATCAAAGCATAAAACAGAAGTACTGACACCAGCACCGGGATGTTCAGAGCCATCGTAGATCAATAGTGATGGATGAGAGGATAGTGCAATGTTTTATGGAGAAGTTACAGTCTTGTGACTGGACATGTGGCTCATGCTTCTCAACTGTTGTAAATCTCTTGCCCACCCTTCTTAACAAAGGAGCATTCACTAAAATGTTGTTTGTCATACCTTATCTTGTGTTAGAGACTTACCCAAAAGTCATATCTATCAACTTTTGCCAAAAAACAAATCTGTTGTATGGAGAAATGTGATCCTGTATTGCCCCCTTTTAATTCCCCATGGCTGCCCTTTAAATTGTGGAGAGCCACAGCAAGAGGTGTAGAGAAGCTCCTCTGCACCAGCGCATTGGTACAACTGCTATCTCAGCACCACCTATAGTTATGTCCCTGGCCAAAGGCTGCAGACCGATGCCATGGCTCAGATTCTGCACGGGAGCTAAGCAACTTCAAGCCATGATTCACTTGTTCCATGTCGTCCCCAAAAATAGACTTCCAGGAACTGTCTGAAAACTAAAGCTGCCGTAGACATTAGATATTTGTTAACAGACCTCATTGATTGATCTGGGATTTACAAGAGTAAAATAATATATGGGTTCAGCACTTATTTCTTTTCTCATAACATGCATGCTCAATTGAGTTGATACAAATAAGGAAGATGGAACAATACCTCTGCAGCGCCACCTATTGGATGGCAGCATTCCTTCACATCAATGTGACTTTCTAACAAGTCTTAACAACGATTGGGAATAGGAAACCAAGCCAGAAACAGCTGTCTGTATATGGTTCTCTGGCATCCTATTCCCAATCGTTGTTAAGACTTGTTAGAAAGACACATTGATTTGAAGGAATCCTGCCATCCAATAGGTGGCGCCACAGAGGTATTTTTTCATCTTCCTTTACCCAGAGGACCATGAATGGCCTTATAAGCGAGTACCTGCCTGCTCGGGAGCAAAGAATTGGCTGCCGGCGGCAGGCAGGGAGCAGCGGGGGAGAGCGGGGAGGAACGGAGGGGAGATCTCTCTCTCCCTCTCCCCCCCCGCTCCTCCCTACTGACTGCCACAACTCACTTGTCACCCGCGCCGGCACGGCAGCCGAACCTTTTCTCCCGAGCGGGGAGATATTCGCTAAGGACAATGCTCGATCGATAAATATACTTCAATAACGAAGTATAAGGAGACACGACACCCTTCCTGACCAACTGAGTTGAAGAACACCAGGGAAGTTTTACTACTCTTGTTGTGCCAAAATTCTGGCAAAAGCATTTAGTGCATATTATTTTAGATAAAAGTCTAGAAAAGGGGGACGGGGGCAAAAATCTTGAAAACAGTTGTCTGAATGAAGCCATAAGTGTATAAGCAGCTTTAGACATTATATTGCTGACTGATAAATAGAGGCAAACTTTCTCCCGCAGGGCTAGTATTTTGGAGACTGGCAAATTGGGTAATTGCCCAAAGGCATCCTATTTCGGTTCCCGGAGGACAGGAACCTCATTGTTGCGAAGTGCTGGCTGCAACTACAAACTGGGTCTGGGGTGACGTTACAATGTCAGCCCTGGCCCATATAACAGCAGCATTGGCGCGTAACCCCTGTCATTCTGCACTAGGCACCAACTAAAGTATATCTGCTTGTGTGGGTTATGATTGGTCAGTGGAGAGGTGATTCCCTCAGCTGGCCAATCAGTCGTTATTGAAGTATATTTATTCCGACTTCTCCTCTCAGAGGGTGCCAATTATCCAGCCTCATGGTGGAGATCTGGTTTGGTTCGTGTCCTCCTGGTGCCATCACGCTTTCAGATAAATCCCTGGTATCTTTACTTATTTGTCTGATTTAGTACCATCTGCTACCTAGTACTGTTGTGTCAGTTGTCTCCTCCCTTGATACTACCTTGGGACGGTCTAGGTTACCCCTAGGTTCTGGACGTGGGATCGCCTTGATCGCCCTGCTTTTTAGGATTTCTTAGTATTCATATGATATGGCAAAATTTTCCTTTCCCCACACTTTAGGGTGCTTTTAGAATGGACCATTCTTGTTTGCATGAGTGACCAGCAAGTGACGCCACGGCTAGATCACCCACTCTCGTGCAGCCTGTTTAGACAGGTGTTCAAACCAGAACCGTTCAGTATCATTCAATGTTTAACACTTCCTACGTGAAACCTTGAACAATCAGTGTTTAAACCGAACGATAAGCGAACGAGCCATAAAATGAACAACGGGTGAGAGGGGAACGATTCTCATCCGCCATTTGTCGTTTTTAGACTGAATGATTATCGTTCACTTTCATTCATTTGAAGGATTTTTAAACGATAATCGTTCCACCAATAAGCACCCGAGTTTACAAAAAGTGTGTATCCCCATCCTTATTAGACAACTATTATGATCGAGGTGTTTTGCATACACTTATGAGCAAACTAAATTTCCCAGTAGTATTCAACAGTGCTTGTTGATATTAATTGGGAATTAAACTGAAGTATTAGCAAGTCCTTAGCGAGTATCTCCCCGCTTGGAAGAAAAGGTTCGGCTGCCGGCGCTGGTGACAGGTGAGTTGCGGCGGTGAGCAGGGGGAAGCGTGGGGAGAGAGGGAGAGAGAGATCTCCTCTCTGTTCTTCCCCTTTCTCCCCCACCGCTCCCCGTCGGCCGCCAGCAGCCGAATCTTTTCTTCCGAGCATGGAGATACTCGCTAAGGACAATGCTCGATCGAGTATGCTCGCTCATCTCTAGTTATGATTGAATGGGCAAACACTTGTTAAGTGCCTTTTACACGGGCCTACGATTGGGCAAGAACGTTTGCCTGAATGTTTGCTTCCTCGATCATCAGACCATGTAAATGGACCAAGGATCAGCCAACAAATGGGCAAACGCTTGTTTGTTGGCTCATCGCATCATACGTTAAAGGGGTATTTCAGCCTTTTTTTCAACTGATGACCTATCCTCTGGATAAGACATTAGTAGTTGATGGACAGTGATCTGCCACTCTGGATCACCGTACATCAGCTGATCATCCGGCCTACCGTCAGTGCAGCAAGGACGGACATCCTCATCAGTGAACGCAGGAGGAAGTTGGAGCGTCGGCTTCACTCCGCTTACAATCAGCAGGAGCACCGTGCTTCTACTGCACTTCCTGTTATGGACATACTGGCCTGTCCGTAACAAGGAGCAGCAAGTGCAATAGAAGAGTGGCGCTCCCATTGATTTCAATGGGAGTGAAGCCAGCACAGCCACCTGCCCCCCTGCCCGCTGATGACGACTACACACAAGAAGTAGTAAAAAAGCAGCTATAGGTGCCACCACTTCAGATGTACAAGAGACAAGATAGAAGATATCAATTCCTTTTTATTAAATAAGTTTCAAGCCAGCAATAAAAAACATGTTTCGAGGCCAGGGCCTCTTCCTCAGTTGAGCTGGGAAAAAGTACAACTATTGCTGATGGTGACTATCATTTTTCCATATTTTCCTGGTTGGTTGGAGGGTACCACCTAGAATAAGGGATGTATGAGGCGAAGCCTATTATTGGCAAAGGACTGGTGTGCCTTAGCTGGAGCGAGTTAAATGGATGTGCAGCATGGGAAGAAGTAGTGGTGTATGCATGCACCCAGAGGTGTAAGGTGAAGATTCTGGGCCCCAATATAAAAACTGTAACAGGGCCCCCAACTGTAACGCTTCATTCATACTACTAGCCTCCCTATTTGGAGAAGAGAGGCCTCATGGGCCTGGGTGCAACCGCATCATCTTCATCCCCTATGGTTACACCCCTGCATGCAGCATTGTCAGGGACCCCATGACTGGCCTCTGCGCATGCGTAGGTAGGGTAAGCTATAGAAAGAGGGCAGCTGACCATGCTCCTCCACTCTGGACGCAGAGGGAGATTCTCCCACTGTCTTCTTCTCTGTGCTTGCCTTTGCTATGGAGTGACACTGTCCTCACTGCTGGTGTGATGGTCTGGGGGGGCCATCATATACAACAATTGGTCACCCCTAGTAGTGATCAAAGGAGATCAGCTCTCCCTATTCCCTGTCCCCTCACCTTTAAGCCACATAACATAGTTTATAGGGCTCAAAGGTGAAGACACATTCCCTTTAAGGCCGCCTGCACACGGGCGGAAATCCCGCAGCGGGATTTCCGTGAAATCTCGCACGGCAAACAAACCGCGGCATGTCCTATTTCTGTGCGGGGCTCTGCGAGCCCCGCACAGAAACGTCACTCACCCGGCCGCCGGCTCCGGTCTGCGCATGCGCCGGCAGCCGACACATGAAAGAGCCGGGGCCGCCGGGCGCGGGTAAGTACGCGCTCCTCCCTGCAGGCGCTGGGGTCGGGTGCCGCGGTGAGAATCCTTGCCGCTGGATCCGACCCGCCCGTCTGCAGGCGGCCTAAGAAGTGACAAGTCATACATTTTTCTCCTACGAAATCTATGATGAAAAAAAAATCTGCATTCCTATTCAAATAAACGGGATGAGAATTTGGTGTGGAATCTATGTGAAAATCTATGGCAAGATACCCTGCGGTCAAGTGTGATTTAACCCTTTGCAATCCAATTTTGGATTCAGGGTTTCCTATGGGGTTTTCTCTTTCTGCCATCTTACAATGCAGCAAAACGCTGCGTTTTACAACACGCTCGTGTGAGCCCGACCTTAGGGGGGCATAGAGATGTAGGAGAGCTGAATCATGGCTGACATTTTGCTACAGTGTATCCAGTGCAGCCAATCTCCTGGACTCCAGACTGATACAATGTATTTCACTAACACAAAGGATTCCGCAGACGGTTACATTCCCATTGATGTAAGCAGATTTTGGCCGCACAAATACGCACTGAAATGCGCTTACACCCGCGTATTTCGCCCACTCCGGCATGTATTTGTGTATACAAGTACACCGCGTGTTTACGCACACACAAAAAATATGCACAAAATAGCATTGCAAAGGTGCACTCAATACATGTGTGATGGCGCTATACGCTGCGCAATTTAGTGAAAAGAACACATCTGGACCTCATTAGGCTAAATAGCCTTTTAAATCATTGCGTGGTGATGTCCCGGTGTGCAAGAACCTGCCCTGCGTGCATCAAAAGTACCGTAAAATGTGCCGCTATGCTTGCAAATTTACATAGTTCATACCGCAAATACGTTGCGCTAAGGTGAGCCTTTTTTAACACACACTCATGTGAAGGGGCCCCAGGGCGGCTTCACACGGGTGTATGCGCAATTGTGCATGCTTCAGCGCAATGAATTTGCAATATGAACTAAGTAGATTTGTGTGAGCAACTGCATTTTAATGTACGTTTTGCTCGCACAGGGCATGTTCATTTGCGCATGGCAGATGAACACGCTACAATTTAAATGGCTATTTAGCCTAATGAAGTCCAGATGTGTTCTTTTGAGCAGTTGCGAACCTCCCATAGACTTCTATGGAGACCCTTGGTAAGCAGGTCGTATTTTTTTTTTGGCGCTTCCAAAAATGGAAAGGTGTACGAATATATTGATATCAATGGGTTCTATTCTCTGCTTAATGCGCGCACAAATATGTCCGTGTGAAGAAGACTAGACATTCCCTTGGTAGGTCAGTGCGCCTCTGTGGTACCACTAACTTATATGCTGTTCAGCTGCACTAACACATCCAGCTCTGCTACATCTATCTAACATGTTCTAGGCTTGCTTTGCTTCCTTTGTGCCTGGAGTCTTGTAGGTCTTCTGTTACTGCCAGCAGTTTGTCTTCATATTCACTCTACGGTAGTCTGGAAGAGAAGAGGACAAGCATGACAGATATTCAATGTACATAAAATATGGTTTCAGGGCGGTTGGTCCAAGATTTCTTGTCCTTTCATAAGTTTGTCCAAGGAGAAACTCATCCGGGCGGACAATTCGTCCAATCTCAATTTGTCCAATATATCACTATGTCCAACCTAGATTTTATCCACTTAGCATTGGAAACGCAAAAGTGATTCTGAGCCGCTTGCGTTAACCCCTTAGTGACCAGGCCTGTTTGCGCCTGAATGACGGAGCCAAATTTTAGAAATCTGAGATGCGTCAATTTAACATAGAATCATTCCGCAAATTCTGATATTGTTTTTCACCACATATTGTGCTTCATTTATATTAAAGGGGAGGGGATTCCTGTGGCTGGACAGTGATTTTAATCTAGACTATATGTTCAAGAGGAGAACACACGTCTCATTTCTTAAGTATGGCATAAAGAATCATTTGCGAAATGTCAAATGTCTTACTGGACGAGGAAAGCAAAATCTGTGGATTGGATGAGATTTGGATTCGACGAAAAAAATTGTACGAAATGTCCCGAAACCAAAAGTAGATGTGTGAGTTTTGCATGTAGTGGCGGTATGGTAAGTGTGATATTTAAGGTAAGGACACATGGATGCAGGGTCCAAAAGCAGAGCCCCAACTTATAGAAGAGTTCTAGACCTATTTATTAAAAAATACATCTAATGATCTGTAACAGTAGGGCCGTGGAGAGGGGGTAACGTTAGTCTCGGTACAGCCACTTACCCCCTTTAAATGCATTATAACTCAACTGCAATCTACTACAATGCTGTAAATCGAGTTATCATGATGCACCAGTCATGTTAATGATTACTACATCTGTAGTAACACAGCGGCCCATTAGTGTGGCAGCATACCCCCCCAATCCCGCAGTGGCCCATTAGTGTGACAGTGACTCCCCCACTGCGGCCCATTAGTGTTCAGCGACCCCCCCCCCCCACAGTGGCCCATTAGTGTGACAGCGACACCCCCCCCTACAGCGGCCCCCAGTGTGACAGTGATCCCTCCCCCACAGCGGCTCATTAGTGTGACAGGGACACCCCCCACAGCGGCCCATTAGTGTGACAGCAACCCCCCCCCAACCCCCACAGCGACTCATTAGTGTGACAGCGACCCCCCCACAGCGGCCCATTAGTGTGACAGCGACCCCCCCACAGCGGCCCATTTGTGTGACAGCGACCCCACCCCACAGTGGCCCATTAGTGTGACAGCGACCCCACCCCACAGTGGCCCATTAATGTGACAACGGCACCCCCCTCCCCCCACAGCGGCCCATTAGTGTGACAGCGACCCCCCCCACGGCAACACCCCCCTTCCCCGGGACCCATATACTTACCCGCTCCTCCTCTGCTCGGCGTTGCTACTGGTACTGATCTCGGAGGACAATGTGCTCCGAGAGCAGCGGCGCTGAGTGAATGCCAGCAGGGGAGCCGCAGCCCCTGCCGACATTCACAAGTGGTGAGCGGCCGATGGCATACGTGCCATAGTTTCGCCACGACTGCTATAAGCTTTGGCAGCAGCTGCCTGACACTGGTTGCTCCAGTTAAGTTGACAGTTAACTAAAATCCCCAAGTCTTTTTCCATGGCAGTGTTTCCCATTTAGTGTGTAATGGTGTAGTGTCATGTGTTATATAAGGGTTAGTGATGGTATGGGCATGTGGAGAGCGGGCAGGGCGGGCATGTGAAGGTCGGTAGTAATTATTAGGCATTTGTGTACATTTGTATATGTTTCATTCTAGCATCACATTAGATATACTTGGCCATGTGAGTGTTGCACCCTAGGAACGCAGATCAGACAGCACACAGATAGCTGTCCATGTGCTATCCAACATCCGTGGACCATTGACATTGCATGGGCTAATCCTTTGAAATGAATGGGAGTGTTATACCGCAGTTACCAGGGTGTTCAAAACACTGTGGTAGTCACGCTAAAAAGCGCATGTGTGAGAGCGCCCTTAAAGTACTCCCTAGGATTAATGAATTAGCGAGGGCGACTTACACTGATTTTTCTTTTCCTCAAGCAGGTGCCGCAGATCACCCCGATGATGCCATTGATTACTTGTATGAGGCACAGTATGGCTTCAATGGCGCCAATCCCTATGAGGATGGAGAATAAGACAACATTCCACAACACGACGTTCTCTGGTTCTTTACACGTGCTCCAAGTCTCATGATGGAAGAGATAATTGTTCCTGCAATCAGAGAAATGAGGCGAGCATGAAACAGGAGATTTTACAGTAGGTGGCATCAATGAGTCATTTATTAGGTAGCTACACAACATGGTACAGCAGCACCATCTGCTGGCACGTAGCAGGCGATGCATGCTTTCTGAAACACATTTTCAAAGTGAGCAGTGGGGGTGAATGTATATGGGTTTTTTTTTAACACTATTTTTTATTTTATTTTTTTTACTTTTTTTATGTCCCTATGGGGACTTGAACCATAATAGCTCTGATTGCTATGTTGATGCATTGCAGTACTCCTATACTGCAATGCATTATCACTCACAAAAGAGATCACAGACCATGGCAGGCCTGGACCACAGTGTTTAGCAACCCATCAGCCTTCTGTAATTACATCATGGAATGCCAATGACGTCACAGAGGGAGCGTGTTCCCTCTGTGAAACCTTTTACATGCCGCGATCTACATTGATGGCAACATGGAAGGGGTTAAGAACTGGGATGGATGTTCACATGGATCCTCGCTGTTGCAGCAGGAGACCAGCTATCAATCTTAGCCGGTTCCTGCACCATTCACAGGATGGAAGTTTACGTCCTGTTGCGTTAAGTGCCCCCCAGCCAGGACGTAAGGGCATTAAGGGGTTAAAGGGGTTGTCCGGTTACTATAGGAATTTTTAATGACTTGTGTATAGAGATGAGCGAGTAGTGCCTTATTCGAGTACCTGCCCGCTCGTCTCTAAAGATTCGGCTGCCGGTGCGGGTGACAGGTGAGTTGCGGGAGTGAGCAGGGTGGAGCAGGGGGGAGAGAGGGAGAGAGGGATCTCCCCTCCGTTCCTCGCCACTCCCCGCCCGCCGCCGGCAGCCGAATCTTTAGAGACGAGCGGACAGATACTCGACTAAGGCACTACTCGCTCGAGTAATGTGTCTTAGCGAGCATACTCGCTCATCTCTATTGGTGTATATGGGTTAAAATAATAAAACCAGCAGGATCTACCCATCCTGCAGCCCCAGGTCCTCTCAGTCTTTGTTTGCAAAGGGAAACCAACTGACTGCTGCAGCCAATCAGATGGCAGCATCCCCACCGGGATTCACATTCTGGGTTCAAGGATGCCAGGAGTTTGGAACGGTGACGTTGCAGCCTCTTATTGGCTGCAGCGGTCAAGTGATTTCCATAGGATCACGAGGATTGTAGGTCTGCAGCGTTGGATTGCCGGGGCTGAGGACGGGTAATTATTCATATACCCCTTTAATGCCAAATCTGCCTCATAAGGCAGCAATATAATAGTATAATGTTTAACTGCATTCAGTAACTGAGGAAGTATGCAAGACCTGCATCTCGCCTCCCCCCACCAAATACAGTCCAGATGGCTACATATGTAACTTGCCCTCCCTATTGAAGTCTATGGGAGTAATGGGGAAAGTGAAGCCAGAAACTCCCCTAGACTTCAATGACAAGAACCACACATGTGGTCTGGCCACCTCTTTGGGTCATCTTGGCTGGATAGGAAGGCAAACATTCTTCAGGGGTCTCTTGTATTCCTGAGAGGTGGGGGTCCCAGAGATGAACACTGTATACTACCCATATAAATAGTGACTAACTGACCTGCAAGGAAAGGGATGTCCAGAAGGATGCAAGCTTGAGATAGCCCAAAGACTGCAAGGTGAAAGACACAGCAGGGAGCTTCTCCTAATACACTTGTAATCTTAAAGGGGTTCTCCACCTTGTATAGTCCCTACTCATTATAAATGGTGAGCCCAGATGTATAATCTTAGTCCGACTCCACGGTGATGATTAGGCCACTTACTCTTCTGTATTGTTCCTGAATGGATAGATGTATTCACCATTTCCTGTGTCACACAGAGGTCCATGAACCAAACCCATAGCAGACATGACCATGCAGTACACTCCTCCAATGGTGCCCAGTGCGGAGAGGATTACAGTCAGGAGCATCTGGTAAATGGTAACCCACAAAGACCATTATCTTGGTGTTGTGAATGGTGCACATAGACACATAGCATATGTTCATAATTCTTCAGGAAGGGTATGGATACGCCTTTGAGAGAGCACTTAGTGAGGAGACTTATAAGGCCATGCATACTCCTCTGGGAAATTTATGCAAATGGAAAAATGGGATAATGCCTCTGCAGTGCCACCTATTGGAAAGCAGCATTCCTGCAAGTTAATGTTAAACTTAATGTTAATGGAGCGCCCCACTGTTAGGCAGCCTGCCCTACCATGTTTCCCTTGAGGTGCAGGCAGATATGAAGTGGGAGATTGACGACATGCTATGTCATCCAGAAGCCCAAGAGTATATGAGCCTTCCCTGTAGTCCTGATGCCCAAGAAAGACTGGACAATTCGATTCTGCGAAGACTACAGGAGGTGGAACGCCATTGCGATATACAGTGCTTATCTGATGCCCTGAGCTGTTGGACCAGCTGGCCAGTGACCATTACATCACAATTATGAATCTGGCTCAAGGGTATTGGCACATACCCATAACCAAGGAAGCACTGGAGCAATCTGCTTTCATGACCTCATTTGTACCCCATGAGTCCAAGGTGATAAACTTCAGCATGAAAAATGCTCCAACCATTTTTCAATGCTTGGTTGATCCACTTCTTGAGGGGTTAGAAGAATTTGTGGTCGCTTACTTGGACGATATTGCTGTCTTCAGCGCCACTTGGGTGAACACCTCGAGCCCCTACCATGGGTACTCAAGCGGATCCAGACCGCAGGCCTGAACATCAAGCCTGGAAAATGCCAGATTGGCATGTAGGAGGTGCAGTACCTAAGTCATCGAGTCAGTGGGGGAACTCTAAACCCAGGGCTTGGAAAAGCGGACACCATAATGGCCTGACGCACCCCAAAACCAAGAAGCAAGTAATGTCCTTCTTGGGTACAGGTGGGTACTACCGTAAGCTGGTACCCAACTACATTGCCCTAGCCAGGCCCCTCACTGATGTGATCAGGAAAAAACTGCCTCAGATAGTGAACTGACCCTCCAACTGTGAGCAGTCCTTAAGACTGCCCTCTCCAGTGCCCCGGTTCTGCAGGCCCCAGACGTCACCAGGAGGTTTGTGGTGCAGACCGATCCTAGCGCATATGACCTGGGTGCTGCTCTCAGCTAACTAAACTCTAGCTGGGAAAAGAACCCTGTGCAGAGAGGTGGCATAGGCCTCGGTAGAGAAAGAGTGCTTAGCCAATGTGTGGGCCCTGTAGAAGCTTCATCCATATCTCTATGGGCGCAACTTCGCCATAATGACACATCACAATCCTCTTAGCTGGTTGCATCAGGTAGCAGTAGTTAAAATGGCAAGTTACTACGCTGCAGTCTAGCCTTACAGTAATATGACTTCACCATCCAGCACAAGAAGGGCAGCAAGCATATTAACGCTGATGGGCAAGGCAAGGGAGGTTATTGGCGGATTACCCTCTCATTAACCATCTCTAAAAGGGGGAGGTGTAATGAAATGATGCTGGTAAATTGTCTGCAAATCTCCCTGCTATCTGCCACCTTTCTGGTCTGGAGAAAGTTGAGTGCATTTAGTCAGATTTTTAAGTGTATTTCCGGCCAAGCATTGCTCATCAATATTCACTCAACTGCCTTGCACACCTGTACCAGAGGGGCCTTTGATCCCATTTGCTCCTTTTGGACCACCAAGGAAGTCCTTTGTTGTAGTGAAAATGAAATTAGCAATTTGCAGTAGATCCCATTGTCTCCTTGCCCCTCTAAATACGCATCCCCTAGACTTGCCGACTGCGGTTTCACACCACTGAGATGGGACAAAAAGAATTAATAACTGTAATTATGGGTCATTCGTAGGTCCCAGCTCAACAGTGGTTATATTTTTGAAACCGTGTATGGTTTATCTTTTCCTTCTGCAGAAGATTCTGGTTTGGACTCATATTCCCAGTTATTGTTACAATCCGTATTAGAAAGCCTAACATTGACTTGCAGGAGTGCTGCCTTCCAATAGGAGGCACTGCAGAGGCATCTTTTCATTTGCATAATTCTTCAGTAACAGTAAAGGCTTACATACGACAGCATCCCATGAGAATCTACAATGTATTCACCTTTGGATAATGCTGTACCATCCGGGTTTGAGAACATTTTTTCAGGTGGCCCTGACTTCCTTGTTAAGTAGAGGACCACTGTTGTCTACAGCAATCACTAGCTGCTTTTAAATTTCAAAGGGCACTATAGAATATAATACCTTAGTATTCATGGTGTGATTCTAGCAATAACAGTTGTGATCAAAATTATTAAACCCCTATTGCAAAATAGGTTTATTTCTCAACTTTACAAACTTTCAGCTGTTTTTTTCTGCAAAAGCATAATACAGGCAGAAGGCCTATCGGTCCAAATTTATGTAGTTTTTTCTTAGGATATGGGCCCAAAACAATTCCACATAGGGTGACATCTAACCTAAGGCTAGTATTGATCCCAATCTTGAGAAATACAGTATTGCACAATGCCCATTGATTCGCCTTGCATACACAGGATCTTGCAGAGTAAGGGATGCAAAATATTGGCCTCCTAAGACTTGGACCCATGTTCCTTGTACTGCTGAACTAAACCCTCTGCTGTACAGAACTATTATGAGCCCTGACATATAAAATACAGAATCTCACATTCAACAACGGACCTCGAATCAGAAACCACCCATTACTGAGGCTGTAGATACTTCATCCAGCCACCAGACATGAGATTTCTTACCCCGCATCTGTTTGCACAGCATCCATCTCCGCCTGCACTCAGCATCATAAATGCTGGTAGGAAAACCTGCAGAACAAAAGTACATACATGGTTATTGCAAGAGGCGGGTAGTGGGCAGAAGGCTTCTGGAAGGCCAGGAATATAAAACTGGGCACGGACCTGCAACACTTGAAAGAAGTTGTGAGTTTTGATGCTGCTGGCCTTGTTACGCCGGTCAACCAGAAGTTGTGTTAGCGTCGGTAAACATAGGAAGGATGTAACAGCAAAAGGCTAGGGCTCTGGAGCGACCTATTAGTGGCGAGATGCTACTGAACGGAGATCACCAGTGGTGTATTATAAGAGAATACCTTATTGAAAACCAGCAGATAACACGTTTCGAGGTATTTCACTTCTTCTTTAGAGAACTGGACAATGTATATGTTGGTCAGTCCATCAGAGTCAAAAACATAACCCAATCCATAGCATAATCACATACCAGTAGAAGCCAAAGGAAGTCTTGATAGCCACCAGAATCTGTAGACAATGTTAGACTCTACTGGTATATGATCATGCCATAACATGATCATATACCAATATGAATCGGACTATGGTTTTGTCTACAATGGACTATCTCTCACATATACTGTCCTGCTGTCTAATGAAGAGGTGAATTCAGTGGGTGATGTGCCTGCAATACCAATCCAGGTCACAGCACTACAGAGCTGTCTGCCTCCAGCTTTCTCAATGACATCTGGTCCAATATCAGCTGATCGGTGGGGATCCCAAGCGGTGGACACCTACCAATTAATTATTGATGACCTATCCTGAGATTAGGTCGTTTTGATGAAGTCCCGGACATCCCCTTTAACTAATCTGCCATCTAATGATAATGAGATGACTCAGCTTATTCTGCCCCAGTCTACAGTACACAGCTAAGTTAGCAAGGGAGCATCAGGAAACAGTAAAGGCCTTTTTTACTAGGGCCAATGATTGAGCAGGAGATTTCATACATATGTTCATTTTCCAATCATCGGCCTGTTTGAATATGCCAGTGACTGCCTGATGAACAAGCAAACACTTGTTTGTCGGCTGATGAATGCTTTAAGTGGGCATAAAAATGCCTGCTTGTCAGCACATCTGCCTGTTTAAACAGGGCGAGTTGCTGCCAAAGGATGCAGTCAGTGGGGATGAATGATCATTCATTTCTATATTGGCCATCCTCTGCCACATGTGATTGCCAATAACAAGTGCCAACTAACATGCTATTTTTTGATATGTTCATTATAATGGGCAGACAATTGGCCTGTGTAAGAGGGCCCTAAGTGTCAGTCTTTAGGGCTGTTCTAGTGCTCAGGGTGAAAACTGCAATATTTCAATACATTTAAAAAAAAAAATAAAATTTTTCTATTAAACATTATGCTCCTACATTTTAAACCTTTCCCACCCCATGATGTACATTTATGTATATGAGAAAGAAGGGGTTCCTGTGAAAAGCCATACATGTACAGCATGTAGATGGGGCAAGCTCAGAAGCTGAGCCTACGCCATCTGCAGTGGGAGCCGTTGTAGCTAACAGCTAGGGTCTCGCAGCAATGGAGAGGATCGCAGACAAGTCCAGTCTCTGCTGTTAAGCTCTTACATGATGCAATCAATGCTGATCGCAGCATGTATGAGATTAACAGAGAGAGGGCACTTCTCTCTGATGTCCTTAGCCCTCCACCATCCACAATGACCTTTGGGTCTGCCATGGCTTTCAATGATTAATAATAAACATAATACACTGCAGAACACAAGTACTGCAGTGCATTATTTGAGCGATTATCTGAGTAATTGCATAGGTGATGGTACTGGTGAATAACCACTGACACACCTTCCTTATATTGAGGGGCGACTGCTAGGTACTATTCATGCCCACAAGAGGGCGTATACAGGGTGTCAGGCCACATGGTACATGTAGTGCACCATGCAGGCTTACACCCTCTTAATGATGCCATATTTCAATCCAGCGGGCTGCCCTGCACCCCCACAGGTGAACCACACTGGCACGGGCACCCTGGGCTCCCCCAGCATTCAAAACCGCACTGCCTGTTACTAATATGTGCCAACAATTCTTGATAAATACAAGATGTTAGTTAATATTTTGTAATGCGGATTCCTTATGTCTGTATTTTTTACTGGCATAATATGGGCAGCACAGAAAACATTGGTTTCCATTGTCATATTCTGACATGTATTTTTCACCTGCATATTTTATACATGTGAAAAAAATTGCAGCATGTTCTATTTTAAGGTAATGCCCCTTTTTATTTAAATTTTCCCCCAGACTGGAGGTTGCAAACCCTTTTTAGTCTTAAAGGCATGATCCATCCCTGCGGTCGATGGCCGCTTGCTGCTTACAGTTTTTTAGTATATACACATAGAGGTCAGTTAGATTCTTCCTAGTATATACACATAGAGCTAAAGAATGGTCGTGCCAAATTTCAAGTTTGTACGACATCAGGAAGTTAGAGAATTAGATTAGGTACATAACACGAGGGTTCACTTACTTTTGCACTTGGCATTGAATAATCAAGTTGCAACCCCTATACTTTTCCTATTTATGATATAAAGAATTATTGAAGAAAAAAATGTGATGGGTGTAGGCGCAGCTGACCGAAATATAAAGCTCAGTACAACACAGGAAGTAAGCTCAGCTTCTCCGCTTTATTTTAAACCATCTGAAAACAGAGAAGCTGAGCTTACTTCCTGTATTGTAATGAACTTTATATTTCGATCAGCTGCGCCTACACCCATCACATTTTTTTCTTCACTAATCCATCAAAATATTCCCACCTGCCAGTGTGACTATCATAGCATTGGCTGCACCCAAACAACTAGGTCTTTTCCACGACCCACCACCTTAACAAGAGAGAGGAATCACATCTTCTGCACGTTCCTTTACCTATAATTTTTCCAAATTACCCATTCAGGTAGCTACACCCCTAAAAATATTTTTTTTCATCTTTCTAGTTAGGATCTAAAGAATGGTTGTGCCAAAATTCATGTTTGTACGACATCGGGAAGTTAGAGAATTAGATTAATTACATAACATAGGGGTGCTTACACTTTTGCACTTAGCATTGAATAATCGAGTTGTGACCCCGTTACTTTTCCTATTTAGGACCTAAAGAATGCTCATGCCAAATTTCAAGTTTGTACTACACCGGGAAGTTACATAACATAGGAGTACACTTACTTTTGCACTTAGCATTAAAAAATTAAGTTGTGTTCCCTCTACTTTTCCTATTTATTACCTAAAGATTGGTCATGCCAAATTTCAAGTTTGTATGACAGCGGGAAGTCAGAGAATTAGATTACGTACATTACACAGGGGTGCCAATACTTTTGCACTTAGCATTGAATAATTGAGTTGTACCCCTTTTACTTTTCCTTTGTAGGAGCTAAAGAATGGTTGTGCCAAATTTTATGTTTGTACGACATCGGGAAGTTAGAGAATTAGTGGCAAGTCAGTGAGTGAGTGAGGCGCTGCATGTCATTGATAGGTGAGGACTGGAGGTCAATAAGAGGACGCTGATGTTGTTATGCGGGCGCTGTTATCCGGGCACTGCATTACTGACAAGCCATATGTGAGCATTGTTATATAGACGTCATAGTACAATACTGTTCTGTAATACCATTCAGTTTATGAATATGTCATACAGACTCACCAATAATCCAGCCCCAACGATTCCTTGGAAAAACCAGACAAAATCTGTAATCTGTTCCACTTCTAGGATCCTGCCATTGGGGAAGTACAGGAGAAGATTTGCAGTGATAGCACAGATTCCTAATGGGAATAGGAGTTTGCCAATAAATTTAGCACATTTCCCTGTGCACATGGTGAGGCCGGGCTGCAAGGACAAAGGTTCATATATTGAGAATACCTTACGGATGTCATGGATGATAATAACCACATTTGCTGGTGTGTAAAACATGTTTTCGAATATTGAAATAAGTATCACATAAAAGAGTATTCTGGGACTTTTACTATTCATAACCTATCCTTAGGATAGGGGATCAACAGTTGACCATGGGGGATATTGGGCTTGCTGTCAATGTGGACATCACTGGAAGCAAATAGCGCTGCCCATATTGCAGAGTCCTGTATTGGTACAGCAGGCACAGCTCCCATTGAATTCAATCTGCCTGCAGTACCAAACCGGGCTGTTGCGATGTTGACAGCACTGAATACGCTGATAGCAGCCTTGGGGATCAGCTGATTATTGGGGATCCGGAGCAGCAGCCCTTCAACAATCCTGAAGATAGGTCATCAATAGTAAAAGTCCTGGAGAAACCCCTTTAACATTTAAATGTCGAGTTAAATTTCCCCACATCTGAAGCCTCTTGGAGAGAACAATCCATTTGGTCTTCTAGAGAGTGGTTCTCTCAAAGGAGAAGGTCAATATACTGAGGATAAAAGAGAATTGAAAATCCGTCACAAAAATCTATGTCTAGATCTGAGGTGGTCTTCTCACAGAGGCCGTCTTTCGCATGGAGTTGGCCTTCCGCACAGAGTTGGCCTTCCGCACAGAGTTGGCCTTCCGCACAGAGTTGGCCTTCCGCACAGAGTTGGCCTTCCGCACAGAGTTGGCCTTCCCCACAGAGTTGGCCTTCCCCACAGAGTTGGCCTTCCCCACAGAGTTGGCCTTCCCCACAGAGTTGGCCTTCCCCACAGAGTTGGCCTTCCCCACAGAGTTGGCCTTCCCCACAGAGTTGGCCTTCCCCACAGAGTTGGCCTTCCCCACAGAGTTGGCCTTCCCCACAGAGTTGGCCTTCCCCACAGAGTTGGCTTTCCCCACAGAGTTGGCCTTCCCCACAGAGTTGGCCTTCCCCACAGAGTTGGCCTTCCCCACAGAGGCGGTCATTTGAAGAGGTTTTATTGTGTGAATAGCCCATTAGCCAGCTACTAACTTCTGTAATGGACAGAAGAACTGAGGTACTTTATTCTCAACAGAGGAAATAATTTGGAAAGTCCACCTTTCCTCTATACAGAGCTGTTATCATTATTCACATATGAGTGCATAACATGTAGCAATGTGCATGAGATATACAATAAGATAGTTTAGGGAATGGATGAAATAACTGTGACATCCATAAAGAGAAAGTCAGTAAGGAATAAACACCAAACATAAGTGTGGGGAAAAGTATAATCTATCAAAGCAGATGCCACGGCAGCCCCATGAGTATTGCGTCTACTGCAGCTTCTTCAGGGGTAAGTTGAACAATGATGTGGAATTTTAAAGTTCTCACCTATGCTTGATGATCTGTTTTATACCCGATACATGGTTTTTGGAAGTTATACCTCCTAATTTTGCTAACTTTTTTGCTAAATCGCCCCTATTTGTGCCTCCTCACAGTTATAGTGGGTACTGGTGTATCTTGACACCACCAGGAAGCTAGGGGTTTACCATAGTGTCTGTTAATGACTCCCTTACAGTAACAGTGGCCATTAGTAAGCCTCTCAC
Organism: Eleutherodactylus coqui; assembly: GCF_035609145.1. NCBI lineage: Eukaryota > Metazoa > Chordata > Amphibia > Anura > Eleutherodactylidae > Eleutherodactylus > Eleutherodactylus coqui. The sequence goes on along the minus strand of NC_089837.1, from coordinate 496,144,033 downwards.
AGACATGGTATACCTTGAAATAATCATTACATATGAGTTCTACAGAGTGATAGTGATTACAGTGCAATTACCTGCTGTAATCACAGGTGAATTCTGATTGGCATTGTTTATTTTTCTTCTCTAGCTCCATCCTAGCACTACTCACAATTAAATGCTCAGTAATCCCCCGTGGTATTAGTGCCCCCTTGTGGCCCCACTTACTAATAATGCCCCCATTTAGATATAGTGCTCCATCTGTGGCCCCACTCCGTGTGCAACAAAGTCCCAACCATCCACGACCTCTTCATTACAAATGTCTCAACCTGCTCGCCCTCACCGAGACGTGGATACAGCAGTCCGATTCAGTCTCCCCTGCTGCATTGTTCTTTGATGACCTGCAGTTCCCCCACACCCCCAGATCGGACGACACCCATGGTGGAGGAGTATCACAAAAAAGATTTATACCAGCAGCACTCACTTATTTTCAAATAGGGCAGGATCTGGTGGTGCAAAGCCTATGGTGAAAGGAACCCAGACCTTGGTTCCACAGGATATACATATGAAAAGAAGATCCAAGCACCACGATGCGGAAGATAATAAAATAACTTTATTCCTCCATCCAAAATATCGTTGCAACGTTTCGACCTCTGATGTTACCAGATCTTTGTCAAGCATGGTAGAGGAGTAGGTGTTATCCTCTCGCCAAATTGCACCAGGTCACTCCCCCGGGCCCCTCCCTCACCTTCTTGTCGTTTGAAGTCCATATCCAATGACTGTTCCGTCCACTGTCCCTACCCTACCTGTCCACTGTAGCTACATGTGTCCACACGTGTCGCTGTCATCTACCGGCCCCCAGGTCCCACCCGCCTGTTCCTAGACAATTTCTCCACCTGGCTCCCCCATTTCCTATCCTCCCTATCTTCAGTGACTTCAACATCCCCACTAATGACCCCATTTCTCCATCTGCCTCCCAGCTTTTAACAAATCACCTCCTTCCTCGGCACATCACAACTCTCAGACTCACTCACTCACAGAGATGGCAACACCCTCAACCTAATTTTCCCCCCTCCCACTCTCTGACCACAACCCCCTTTCCTTCTCCATTAGGCACCCTAGCATCTCCCTAGGCCCTACTATCTATTGTAACTCTAGGAACCTCCAGACTGTCCACACCCAGCAGTTTGCCAAAACCTTACAGTCTTCCCTGTGCCCCATCTCTCTCCTCTCATGCCCCAGCCTGGCTGCCGAACACTACTCCACCACCCTCAAATGCGCCCTGGATGATGCTGCAACCCCACCATGACCTGAGCCGTCCACCACACACCACAACAACCTTGGCTCATGCCCCAAATGCGCTTCATCCGGCGATGCTCTAGGTGTGCTGAGTGTTTGTGGTGCAAATCCAAAACAACCTGCAGACTTCACCCACTATGCTTAAAACCTCACCCTTCACCATGCTAAACAAGTTTATTTTCCATCCCTTGTCTCCTCACTATCCCACAACCCCAAACGAGTCTTCGATACCTTCCACCCCCTAGTCCTGCACCTCAGAAATATTGCTAAAATCCATCCATTCCTCACCACAGACACGCTAAAGACACTCGTTGTTGCCCTCCTCCCCTCCCGACTCAACTACTGCAACTCTGTTCATCTGCCTTCCCTGCACCAGACTCTTCCCTCTCCAATCCATACTAAATGCAGCAGCTAGACTCCTCTTCCTATCCAGCCGTTTCTCAGATGCCTCTGCGCTGTGCCAGTCGCTGCACTGGCTGCCAATACACTACAGAACTCAATTCAAACTTATCACCCTCAACCACAAAGCTCTCCACGGCGCCACGCCACCATACATCGCTTCCCTCCTGTCCGTACACCACCCAGCCCGCACACTTCAATCTGCTAACACACTCAAAATAAACACCCTTCTAATACGAACCTAGCATGCTATTCTCAAGAACTTTTCTAGAGCAGCACCAATCCTCTGGAACACTCTACCCCAAAACATCCATCATTCTGTATCATCTGCCCCCTTTGTTTCCAAATAATTGAATACCAAATGTAGCTCTTGCACTGCGGAATAAGTTGGCGCTATACAAATAAAGATTATTATTAGAGTGTTCCTCCACTTTGTCATAGTGCTCACTTTTAGCTCTAATTATTGTGCCCTCCCCACTCCCTGTCCCCCTGCTGTCCCTCTGATCCCCCATCTCACTCAATTAGTAAAAGTCCATCTTGATCTATACACAGGGATTCTGCAACCACACAGCACGGTTGTGTACACTGGCTCAGTTCCCCCGCTTAGCCTAAATCACAGGGCACCTGGAGTCGGGTTGGAGTCGCCTGTGTAGAGAGAAACCCTGTTTGGCTTGGCTGCAGGATGAAATTTTGCTATTTGACGAAGGTGTGGTAGTAGGGACCTGGGACATGCCATCTTCCACTTGTGACAGCAGGACCGTCCCTTCGAATCCTGGGTGGTTGTCAGGCATGAGCACTTCGTATGTAAATGTGGAGGTGAAAAATATGTCCACGTGAATCAAAGTATTAAAACCATAAACCTGCAATATCTTTTAGCAATTACAATGCATTTTGCGACTAAAAGGCATTACATCGCTGTATTTCCCATTTTTTTACGTGCTTTTTATCCCCATTAAAACTGCATGTAATTTCAATAGTTTAAAAAAAATTGAGTGCGATGCAATTTTTTTTTTTGCATCCCAAATTAATAATCTGTGCAAGCGAAGAGTCGCTCATGTAAATTAACCTATTGAAATCGATGGGTTATTTTCCTGTTCTATTCACATCACATTCGAAGGGAAGTCCAACCAGAAAAATCATCATGTAAATACACCCTTAGGGCTCAGTCAGACGAGCGTGGTTTACACACTGCTAAGCAACGTGTAAACCACGCTGATGCAATGCAGGGATTATGCGCATGAGCGGAGCTGTCTTTAGCTCCATGAAGAAGCCTGGTCACACATCCGTGGAGCCTATGGTAAGCACCCTGGACAGCGCGCATCACAGAGCTGACAGGCGAGTCAGCACTTGCTGACCGTTCTTTTTTAGGGCACATTCTGCACTTCTAAAACGGGTCCGTGTGAGCGCTCCCATAGGAACCTATTGGTTGCTATAAAAGCGTGGTTTACATGCTGCTGTAGAAGCGTGTAAACCACGCTTGTCCGGTCTCGGCCTTAGTGTACTGTACTCTTATCTGGCAGGGAAGTCTTAGGCTATCTCAGTCAGAAGCGCACAGGTGTCACTGCTACCTTTGCACAATACAGCAATGCCCCTATCTGTCTCCGAGATTATGGGGGTCTCTATCTGTCACACTATGGGGGGATTTTAAAGTCTTATTTTAATTATTGAGCTCCCATTCAAACACACTTCATTTAAGTGCAACGAATGGCTCCTTCACATGGGCGTATTTGTGCGCATAAAATTTAAGCGCAATACGAAGAGAATAGAATCCAATGATGTCAATGGGTGTGTATACATTTCCCGTTTTTGCGCGCTCATGTCCCACCTGTGCAAAAAAAAATAGGACATGCTTTATTTTCCTGCACATTTGCGCACTAAAGGTCCCCATAGAAGTCTATGGGAGCTGCGCAAATACACATGCAATATACAAGCAAATGCACAAATACGCTGCGCAATTCCATGAAACTCACTGGGCTAAATAGCCATTTAAATCGGGGCATATTTGCTTGCTGCGTGCATGTGAACATGCCCTGCGGGCGCGAAGAGTGCAGTGAAATACGGCGACACAAGTGTAATAAAGCCTCGTTTATATCGTAAATCTGTTGCACTGAAGCCTGCGCAAAAACACATACGCTTGTGTAAATGGATGGATTTTACTTCAATTAGGTAATTCTGTGCAGCCTTAGAGCAGATTCACACGGGCGCAAGCGCAACATTTTCTGCGCGTGTAAGGGCGTATTTCACTGTACTTTCTGTACACGCAGGGCAAGTTCATATTCGCACGGCAGACGACCACGCCCTGATGTAAATGGCTATTTAGCCTGTGTTCTTTTTTTCACAGAATTGCGCATTGTATTTGTGCACCTCCTTACATATTGCTCATACGTTTGCACACCCCAGGATGTGTTCTTTTTCCATCGCCTTTTGTATTCTGTGCACAGTTGCGCACCTCCATTGACGTCTATGGGGACCTTTGGTGTGCAAATACACAAAAAGAATAGAACATGCTCTATCTGTTTTTGCACGCTCCTAATGCACACTCACAATAAATCTACAAACAGCTATTCCCGAAGTAACATTTTATAAAGAAACTACTATTCTAACATTGTTCTACATATTTGCACCAAGTGACCCCAATCTGGTGTAAACCCGCATGCCGGCAGTCCTTTCATAGTTAGCTCATATAGAAAACACTCGTACCTGATGACCTCGGGGAGACAGATGGACGCAGAAGACCACAGCGAGATGAGTTCTGCAGAGGAGTAGTATGACCGCTACCAGGCGCACACAGCAAGCGGTTGTAGGCGGACGCTGATGATCTGCCTGAGAAGAATTCGGAAGGACCCTGAACGGCCTCACTAGGTTGCAGGTATAACAAATAAAGCGGTATTGATTCTCTGAGCGATGAATGCAGCGCTGTTCTCCTGGTCAGTGTCCTTCGCACTTATTGATTAACTAACGCCAGTGATGTCACGCTCGTTACTAATGACAAAAGTTGCCAAACAAACGACTGATTCAGCCAGGAGATTGCAACGTGCAGGAAATGTACAAATATCCTATGTAATATGCTATAGCAATCATATTACCCTGGGACTGATAAAATCGAAACCTGGTAAAACGAGGGCACTAATCCATTAACCCCTTAAGGACCAGGGAGGTTCAGTCCTAAAGGACCAGACACTTGGGATTTTACCCATCTGCTGGTTTTACTGCCCTATGTTTGTTTTCTTCAGCTTCCAAGATTATTTTTGCGTTTTTTTCCCCCCATGACATATAGGGCTTGTTTTATTATAGCTTTCTTTACTGAATTGTTTTTCCTTTGTTAAAATGATTTAAAATTTAGTTGTTGTTTGTTTTTAAAATTAGTATATTTACGCTAAAATAAAGTACAGGAACGAGTTTCTCACTTTGTTTCACACGTTTCATTATATAATTTCGATATATAATTTGTATAGTCTCTGATTACAGGGCGCATACGGTTTTGTTTAGAGTCGGCGGTTGGTCATTTTCTTTTATTTTAATATATTGTAAAAATATTACATATATATATATATATATATATATATATTCTGTAATTTCTTCCACTTATTTTTGTAATTATTTATTTTAACATCTATGTCCCCCATGATATCATAACAGACTTCGGGGGGGGGGGGGGGGGGGGGGGCATTCACATTGTCTTTTTTTTTTATTTCACACTTATCTACTGTAGCTGGGGCATCCACAGGAGACGCATCCACAGCAGCCCCAGTTTTAGTAGAAAACATCCTCCTAGTGTGACAGTAATGAATAACAGAGCTGATCAGGGTCTGTTAGGACCCTGCAGCTCTGCTGTGGCAGAGGACACCCGGCGGTCATATGATCACCGGTTCGAATAGCAGAAGTGATACCACTTTCTGTTTTCACTACATACCTCTCATTGCAAAGCACAAGCGGCTAAAAACTTTTGTAACCACTTCTTCCTCTACCTCTGGGTCCTGTGACTAGCAGCCGAGGACCCAACCTGCTTTTGCTAGATAGCAGGAGCTTTAATCCAGCGCCATATTTTTACTATTGGCCAAAATTAAAGCCCAGCACCAAGTGCTGTAAATTTCCATGCTTGGTCCTTAATGGGTGAAAATCAAATCATTATCCTGCAATGTTGATTCAGAGGAAGGCAAAAAAACCATTGTATCATTTTGGGGAAAATGTCATTCCCGCCTCCAAATACATCAGAGTTGAGTTATCAATACTGCAGAAAAACGTGAGTGATAAGTTAACCATTTTTGTGACATGGTTTGCCCATCTAAAAGTTATTGGCCATGAAGCAGTAGTGTACAGTGACGAGATGGGCCCCCATAGCAAAAACGTAAATGGGCCCCTATTATGGTGTCCGGTTTTGCCACCCCGTTTTTTACTGTTCCACGACTTTGAAATTGTTCCTTAGGCTATTTCTCGATCTCCTTGGAGGAAATTCCTCTTTGAAGAAAAGTGTGTATGTATGCAGTCGATCAGTGCATGAACACATGGCGACATTTATAAAACTGTCTAAAAGAAAAACTGGTTTTGTTGCTCTTGGCAACCAATCACAAAGTAACTCTAAATTATACCTAACTTTTCAGACAACGTCTGCTTATCTAATAGCTTGTGTGTCTCATCAAGCTTGTAATAAACTTTCATTATTTATTCCTTTTTGTTACCACTGTAAACCAAGTGTGCAGTGCAACCCCTCTGTAATCCACTGCTTGTTGGTAGGCACTCAGCTTCTTTAGCAAGTGGGACAATGTTTTCTTTTTAGGTGTAGGGGAATGGCTAACTTTGCAGGCTCAGCTCCCGTGCACTCACTTCTCTCAGGTCTGCAGTCAGTGTGTACACAATCTCTGCCTCTCCTGATCTTATATCCTGCTACTTGAACTTGTCAGGACTCGGGGTCCAGGAAACTGGAAGTCCCTGAAAATACCCGCAACCCCTGTCCCTACCTACTTGCCCCCCCCGGGCTAAGCCCCAGGGTGACAACTGGGCGACGGTCCCTACACTCACTAAGGAAGGGGGACACTGGGACTAACAAACGGACAGACACTGGAACAAACAACAGCAAGGAGAGTCAGACAATCCGGGTCAGCAATGAGAGGGTACGCAGTACAAGAGGGTCAGGCAAAGGCAACGTCAGGTCAAAAGCAGAGAGTCAATATCAGGAGTCAAAACACAAAGTACGCTGGTGTAGCAGGAGAACCAAACTAACATTGGCACTGGTCTGGAGACACAAGCAGGTTTAAATGCTGTCAGAGCTCCCGCCCCAGCAGCTGATTGGGCGCGGGGAGTCTGACAGCAGCTGAGTGCACCCAGCAGCACTGGGGAACCCGCCCCCAGCGCTGCAGGAGGCAGGAAAGGAGACACATGCCTGGTTGCTATGATACCGAGGACGCGACGCGGGGCAACACCCACCGCGTCCCTAGCAACCCGGCGGCGAGGAGGAGCTTGACGGCCAGGGGAGGTGACGAGGACCGTGGCCCCCCTCGTCACAGCAGCCGCACGTCTGACAGGACCGGCGGTGCGGGCACGACGGACCCGCGAACCGCCAGTCCTTACAGTACCCCCCCTTCTACGGGGGGGACACTGGACCCCCATGGGCCGGAGCAGGCTTGAGGGGAAAGGCCCTGTGGAACCGTCGAACCAACAGTGGTGCATGTACGTCCTGGGTAGGAATCCATGTACGGTCCTCAGGGCCAAAACCCTTCCAATGTACCAGATATTGTAAAATACCTCTCACACGCCGAGCATCAATCAAACGCTCTACCTCATACTCCAGTTCCCCCTGTACAAGAGTAGGAGAGGGCGGGCAGAACTGGGGTACATATTTCTTCAGCAGCCCCTTGTGGAAGACGTCATGAATCTTCCACGACTGTGGAAGAGATAGTCTGTACGCAACAGGATTGACCACCTGGCAGATGGTGAACGGACCAACAAAGCGGGGAGCCAGCTTTAGGGATGGGACCTTGAGTCTCAAATTTTTTGAGGCCAGTAACACCTGCTCCCCAACCACGAACGGTGCAGAGATCGTGCGTCTTTTATTAGCTTGACCAAGAAGTTTATCCTGGGAACCCTGAAGGTTCTTACGAACCTGGGCCCAAAGTGTGCACAGTTCATTAATGGCAGAGTCCACAGACGGCGTGTCAGAAACTGAGGGCGCAGAAAAAGAAAAATCGAGGATGGAAACCATAATTAGAAAAGAACGGGGCGACACATGAGAAGACGAATTCACATGGTTGTTAATGGCAAACTCGGCGAGAGGTAGAAAGTTAACCCACAGATGTTGATTGTCAGAAACCAACAGTCGCAGGTATTGGATTAATTCTTGATTCATCCTCTCAGTTTGCCCATTTGACTCGGGATGAAAAGCAGACGAAAAGGACAACCCAATATTCAATTTACTGCAGAAAGCTAGCCAGAAGCGAGCGACAAACTGTACACCTCTATCTGAGACCACGTCCTCAGGAACCCCATGCAACCGCACCACCTCCTTAATAAACATGTCAGATAGCAGTTTGGCATTTGGTAACTTGCTCAGAGGAACGAAATGTGCCATTTTGGAGAACCGATCTACAATGACCCAAATGACCGTATTCCCCTGTGACGGCGGCAAATCTGTAATGAAGTCCATGGACAGATGTGCCCAAGGCCTGGACGGAATGGGCAAGGGAAGAAGAGGCCCCTCAGGACGTCTCCTGACACTCTTCCCCCTGGCGCACACCGGACAAGCAGTGACAAAAGCCCAAACATCCCTACTCATATGAGGCCACCAATAAGTTCTGGAAAGTAATTCCTGAGTTCCCCGGATACCGGGGTGACCAGCAAGGACCGAGGCATGCGTCTCTTCTAACACCTTCAACCTTAATGGTAAAGGAACAGTTTGCCTTCTGGAAGTGCTTCAGGGGCTGATTGCTGCGCAGCCTGAATTAGCGTCGAGAGGTCAGAGGAGACAGCTGCGAGAACCACCCCAGGGAAAAGGATAGTCTCAGGCTCCGACTCAGGAGGTTCCGGAATACTAAAACTCCTAGATAAGGCACCCGCCTTAACATTTTTTGAACTGGGTCGGTAGGTAACCAGAAAGTTAAAACGAGAAAAGAAAAGAGCCCAACGAGCTTGTCGAGCATTCAACCTTTTAGCAGAATCTAAATATATAAGGTTCTTATGGTCTGTGAGTACCATGATCTGATGGCGTGCTCCCTCCAAAAAATGCCTCCACTCCTCGAACGCCCATTTTATAGCAAGTAACTCATGATTGCCTATATCATAATTTTGTTCAGTAGGGGAAAATTTTCTAGAACAGTAAGCGCACGGTCTAAGATTTGTGAGTGTAGACGGCCCCTGAGAAAGTACCGCCCCTACTCCAAACTCAGAGGCATCCACCTCCACCACAAACGGGCACGACAGGTCTGGTTGGACAAGAACAGGTGCGGAGGAAAAGGCAGCCTTCAGGGTAGCGAAGGCCGCCAGCGCATCTGGAGACCAGGTACTCACATCCGCCCCTTTCCTGGTGAGATCCGTTAAGGGTTTAGCCACCACAGAGAAGTTCTTAATGAACTTCCGATAATAATTAGCGAAGCCCAAGAAGTGCTGGAGGGCCTTTAGAGTGACTGGTTGGGCCCACTCTGTGATGGCTTTCACCTTCCCCGGATCCATCTGGATATCCCATGGAGTAATGATATACCCTAAAAAGGTTATCTTCTGCACCCCAAAAACACATTTTTCAAGCTTAGCAAACAGCTGGTTAGCCCGGAGTCGAGTCAGGACAGTTTGAACATGTACCTGGTGTGTCTCCCAGTCGGAGGAAAAAAATCAGAATATCATCTAGATACACTATGACGAACACCCTCATGATGTCCTGAAAAACTGAGTTCATGAAACCTTGAAAAATAGCAGGGGCATTACACAACCCAAAAGGCATGACCAGGTACTCAAAGTGACAGAGGGGCGTATTGAACGCCGTCTTCCACTCATCCCCCTCCTGAATACAAATGAGGTTGTAAGCTCCCCTTAGGTCGAGTTTAGAGAACCACTGGGCACCGGTGACCTGGTTGAGGAGGTCAGGGATGAGAGGAAGGGCATACTGGTTCCTGACAGTGATTTTCTTTAGCTCCCTGTAATCAATACAGGGTCTGAGACCCCCATCCTTTTTCTCCACAAAGAAGAAACCAGCCCCTACTGGAGACTCGGAGGGCCGGATGTGCCCCCGGGTCAAACTATCCTGGATATAATCCTTCATAGACTCCCTCTCCGGAACCGTAACATTATAGATGTGACCTTTAGGAAGTTTGGCCCCTGGAATCAACTCTATCTTACAATCCCATTCTCTATGGAGAGGCAAGGCTTTTGATAGCTGTTTAGAAAAGACGTCCGAAAACTCGGAGAGGTAGTCAGGTAGTTCAACTCCCTCGCAGGTGGAGACATCCACCCCCACTGGGCGCACGTGGCTGTCACAGCGAGAACCTCACTTGACCAGTTCCAACGTGTCCCAGTTAATTACAGGGTTGTGTTCCCTTAGCCAGGGTAGCCCTAGCACAACATCCACAGACAGGTTCTTCATAATCAAAAGTGTACAGGACTCTGTATGTAGAGCCCCAATAGTGAACTGTAACTCCGGGGTAACCAGATTTACAAGACCAGCCTGCAAGGGAGTAGAGTCGACACCAGAATAGGGGGGTCTACACGGAAAAAATACAAAGACAGTTTAGCAACAAAAATCGAAATTAACAAAATTAGCAGCAGCTCAAGAATCCAGAAACGCTTGCCCAGCATGGTAGAAAGACCGGAATTCTAAGGTGCAGGGCAACAACATTTTAGACCTTTCAGGGAGTACCTTAGCTCCTAGACAGTCCTCCTGACAACTGCCTAGGAGCAGAAGTTTTCCTGCCGCTGCTTTTTCTCGCAGGTCACGATGCGATGACCTGGCTCCACAGTAGAGACAGAGGTTCATCCTGAGACGATATTCCCGACGTTGCTTCGGGGTCATGGTTCCCAGCTGCATGGGTTCTGTGGAGGGAGGGGTTAAGGTCGGAACCACCGAAGATGTAGACATACGGACAGGACTGGTCTGAGTCGAGCGTCTGGCCCTCAAGCGTCGGTCAGCCCGGATGGCCAGGGACGTGGCTTGCTCCAAAGTCCTAGGCTCCAGGTGTGCCACCAAGAGGTCCTTGAGGCCCTCCGACAGACCGGCCCAAAACAGATTAAGGCAGCGTCATTCCACCCAGACTCCATGCAGTGTTGGTGAAATGTGAACAATAGTCGCAAGGCCAGGAGTTTAGAGACTGCGAAGGCAGCACGGTCCAGGTTCGTCATACAGCTGGCCCAAAGCAGCAAAAAAGGCGTCTAGTGACTGTCGGGTGGGGGAGTCAGCTGGTAAGGTGAAGGCCCAGTTTTGGGGTTCTCCCCTCAGGCGAGTTATCACGAAACCCATCTTCTGGTATTCTGTGCCAGAGGTATGGGGTCGGAGGTCAAAATAAAGCTTGCAGCCTTCTCTGAACACAAAAAACTGACTTCTCTTCCCGGAAAAGAAGTCAGGAGGTGTTGCTCGGGGTTCAGAAACCGTACCAGGAGTGGGGGGGGGGGGGGGGGGGAGCTGCACCATATTAGAAGCACCTCGCTGCTCCTGATTCTGCAGGCGAGCAGTCAGATCCTGGACCTGGTCCGTCAGAACCTGGACCTGGTTGGCTAAGGCCGCCACAGCGGGGTTCAAGGTTGCTGGTTGGATGTAGGGATCCGACTTCCTTTCGGCCAGTGTTACTGTCAGGACTCAGGGTCCGGGAAACTGGAAGTCCCTGAAAATACCCGCAACCCCTGTCCCTACCTACTTGCCCCCCTGGGCTAAGCCCCAGGGCGACAACTGGGTGACAGTCCTTACACTCACTAAGGAAGGGGGACACTGGGACTAATGAACAGACAGACACTGGAACAAAACAACAGCAAGGCGGGTCAGACAATCTGGGTCAGCAACGAGAGGGTACGCGGTACAGGAGGGTCAGGCAAAGGCAACGTCAGGTTCAAAAACAGGGAGTCAATATCAGGAGTCAAAACACGAAGTACGCTGGTGTAGCAGGAAGACCAAACTAACACTGGCACTGGTCTGCAGACACCAGCAGGTTTAAATGCTGTCAGAGCTCTCGCCCCAGCAGCTGATTGGGGCGGGGAGTCTGACAGCAACTGCGTGCACCCAGCAGCACTGGGGAACCTGCCCCCAGCCCTGCAGGAGGCAGGGAAGGAGACACATGCCTAGTTGCTATGATACCGAGGACGCGACGCGGGGCAACATCCACCGTGACCCTAGCAACCCGGCGGCGAGGAGGAGCTCGGCGGCCAGGGGAGGTGACGAGGACCGGGGCCCCCCTGGCCGCACAGCAGCCGCACGTGTGACAGGACCGGCGTGTGGACACGACGGACCCGCGAACCGCTAGTCCTTACAGAACTTATCTTTATGTTGTAGGCAAAGTAGCATAACGCTTATTGGATTTATCGTTACTAGGTCTTGGCTGTTTCTGTAAGGGGGTATTATTTATCGTTGTTTGATAGCATCATGTTTTCTTTTGTAATGCTGCTGTCTTTTTATGAGGGGATGGGAACAGAGGAACAGAGCTGAGCAGAAAGAAAAGACAGGAATTTTGGGTCGAACCTAAGCCTAGCTTTTAGCAAAGTCCTATCTGAAGCAGGGCTTTACCGCTTCACTTCGCTCCACACTAGTCCTGAAGACTGATGTATAACACTGAGAGCCATAAACACTCAGAGAGTTATACGGGACTTCTTATTATACACCAATTTTAGCTGGTTTAGGGAACTTCTGGTTCAGTTTGAACTAATTTGGGTGAATCCGAGCTTTTCGCAAAAGTTCAGTGAACCAACCAGACCGAACTGTTCAAAAATTCTTTCATCAATACTACTAATAATTTTTGGTTTCTATACTGGTGAACATACAGCATCAGTTTTCTACTGGTTTTGTCAGGAATGGCTCTCATTGATGAAAGAGGGGGAACAACTTTGGATTGCATGGTTACAGGGCCATTTTTTGCACCGACCGGCTGTGTTACTCCCCGGACATAGGCTACTAGGAAATGGAGAAATACAGTAAAATATGTATAATGTCCTACAGCACCTACGGTGTGTATTATGATGTTCTGCAGCAGCTGAGGTGTGTATTATGATGTGCTCCAGCAGCTGAGGTGTGTATTATGATGTCCTACAGCAGCTGAGGTGTGTATTATGATGTCGTACAGCACCTACGGTGTAGTATGATGTTTGGCAGCAGCTGAGGTGTGTATCATGATGTCCTGCAGCAGCTGGGGTGTGTATTATGATGTCCTACAGCAGCTGAGGTGTGTATTATGATGTCCTGCAGCAGCTGACGTGTGTATTATGATGTTCGGCAGCAGCTGAAGTGTGTATTATGATGTCCTGCAGCAGCTGAGGTGTGTATTATGATGTTCTGCAGCAGCTGAAGTGTGTATTATGGTGTCCTGCAGCAGCTGAGGTGTGTATTATGATGCCCCACAGCAGCTGAGATGTGTATTAGGAGGTTCTGCAGCAGCTGAGGTGTGTATTATGATGTTCTGCAGCAGCTGAGGTGTGTATTATGGTGTTCTGCAGCAGCTGAGGTGTGTATTATGGTGTTCTGCAGCAGCTGAAGTGTGTATTATGATGTTCGGCAGCAGCTGAGGTGTGTATTATGATGTTCGGCAGCAGCTGAGGTGTGTATTATGATGTTCGGCAGCAGCTGAAGTGTGTATTATGATCTTCTGCAGCAGCTGAGGTGTGTATTATGATGTTCGGCAGCAGCTGAACTGTGTATTATGATGTCCTGCAGCAGCTGAGGTGTGTATTATGATGTTCTGCAGCAGCTGAGGTGTGTATTATGATGTTCTGCAGCAGCTGAGGTGTGTATTATGATGTTCTGCAGCAGCTGAGGTGTGTATTATGATGTGCTCCAGCAGCTGAGGTGTGTATTATGATGTCCTACAGCAGCTGAGGTGTGTATTATGATGTCGTACAGCACCTACGGTGTAGTATGATGTTTGGCAGCAGCTGAGGTGTGTATCATGATGTCCTGCAGCAGCTGGGGTGTGTATTATGATGTCCTACAGCAGCTGAGGTGTGTATTATGATGTCCTGCAGCAGCTGACGTGTGTATTATGATGTTCGGCAGCAGCTGAAGTGTGTATTATGATGTCCTGCAGCAGCTGAGGTGTGTATTATGATGTTCTGCAGCAGCTGAAGTGTGTATTATGGTGTCCTGCAGCAGCTGAGGTGTGTATTATGATGCCCCACAGCAGCTGAGATGTGTATTAGGAGGTTCTGCAGCAGCTGAGGTGTGTATTATGATGTTCTGCAGCAGCTGAGGTGTGTATTATGGTGTTCTGCAGCAGCTGAGGTGTGTATTATGATGTTCGGCAGCAGCTGAGGTGTGTATTATGATGTTCGGCAGCAGCTGAGGTGTGTATTATGATGTTCGGCAGCAGCTGAAGTGTGTATTATGATCTTCTGCAGCAGCTGAGGTGTGTATTATGATGTTCGGCAGCAGCTGAACTGTGTATTATGATGTCCTGCAGCAGCTGAGGTGTGTATTATGATGTTCTGCAGCAGCTGAGGTGTGTATTATGATGTTCTGCAGCAGCTGAGGTGTGTATTATGATGTTCTGCAGCAGCTGAGGTGTGTATTATGAGGTTTTGCAGCAGCTGAGGTGTGTATTATGATGTCCTGCAGCAGCTGAGGTGTGTATTATGAGGTTCTGCAGCAGCTGAGGTGTGTATTATGAGGTTCTGCAGCAGCTGAGGTGTGTATTATGATGTCCTGCAGCAACTGAGGTGTGTATTATGATGTTCTGCAGCAGCTGAGGTGTGTATTATGAGGTTTTGCAGCAGCTGAGGTGTGTATTATAATGTCCTGCAGCAGCTGAGATGTGTATTATGAGGTTTTGCAGCAGCTGAGGTGTGTATTATGATGTCCTGCAGCAGCTGAGATGTGTATTATGATGTCCTGCAGCAACTGAGGTGTGTATTATGATGTTCTGCAGCAGCTGAGGTGTGTATTATGAGGTTCTGCAGCAGCTGAGGTGTGTATTATGATGTCCTGCAGCAACTGAGGTGTGTATTATGATGTTCTGCAGCAGCTGAGGTGTGTATTATGATGTTCTGCAGCAGCTGAGGTGTGTATTATGATGTTCTGCAGCAGCTGAGGTGTGTATTATGAGGTTTTGCAGCAGCTGAGGTGTGTATTATGATGTCCTGCAGCAGCTGAGGTGTGTATTATGAGGTTCTGCAGCAGCTGAGGTGTGTATTATGATGTCCTGCAGCAGCTGAGGTGTGTATTATGAAGTTTTGCAGCAGCTGAGGTGTGTATTATGATGTCCTGCAGCAGCTGAGGTGTGTATTATGACATCCTGCAGCAGCTGAGGTGTGTTTCTGGATGTGGATATGCAGTATTAGTAATGTACGTATAATTTGGTGCAGGGGGGTGGGTTATATTCTCGCTCTCAGACAAATATTTTGTGTTCTGCATAGTTACATTTTTCTGTATGGACATTTTTGGTAAACTGTTAAAAACACAAGTTGCCATCAGCACACATTGACCACGGGTCAGAGCAGACCCCCTGGTAGCAGTTTTGTCTTCAACTCTATCCCCATCTTCCCTGCAAAGAGTTTAGGATATTAGTTGATTTTGGCTTTCCTAGAAAATATCTCCTTTACTGTGTGGCATTTCGCACTAACCTGGGCTAGGAGAGTGTGATACCACCAGTGACCAGCAGGTGGTGACGTGTACCTCTTTCATAGATTTGTTAGTTCTCACTCCTGTCAAATCCAGAAGACAACAGCGCAGAAAGTGCTGCATCTCCCGAGTGAGAACATTCTTCTACATTTATGTGCTGTGCGGCGTATATCTTGGATGGTCTCTCTACACACAACGTCCGAGGGTCATACTGGATCTGATCAGTCCTTTCTCCACATTAGCTCAGCTGTTTTCATAATTGTCATAGATATTAATGCAGGGGGCCGCACACAGGGGGGATAATTCTTTAACCCCTTAATGATGCTGCCCTTGTTTTTTCCTTTTTAGTTGGGGCTTATCTGAGGGCCTGTTTGTTGTTGTTTTTTGCAGGACAAGTTGTATTGTTCAATAGCAATATTTAATGTACTAAATAAACGTTGAATGGAAAAAAAACAGAATTCCACCATCTTTGGAGGGTGGGTGGGGTTTCTTGTTTTTGTGGCGTACAGACTACAGAAAATTGGCACAATAACGTTATTCTAGGGGTCAGTACGATGCCAAATTTATATAGTTTTTTATTTTGCTGTATTACTTTAAAAAAAAAAAAAAATCATTTTCTGCCGCCACCTTCTCACAGCCAGAACTTTTTTTACCGTTGATATAGTTGTGCGAGGGCTCGTTTTTTTCGGAACGTCCTGTAGTTTTTTATTGGTACCATTTTGGAGCTCATATAACTTTTCAATCACTTTTTTCTTGGAGATGGGGTGACCAAAAAGTGCAATCGTAGCATTGTGTGTTTTTTTCTTTCTGGTGGCATTCAGTCATCATTTAGTTCCCATAGAAGTCTGTAGGGAGGCGGGGCAAATGTACACACAATGCGCAATACGCTACACAATAAAAAGAACACATCTACAACTTTTTAAGCTTAAAAGCATTTAAGTGTGGCCATAGTTGTGTCCCATGCTCAAAAAAACATGCCCAGCAGATGAAAAAAGAGCAGTGAAATACGTTAATACGTGCACAAAAAGTCTTAAGGCTCATTTACACGCAAAGGCAATCTTTCAAACGATTAAAAAGGTTGACCGTTTCATTGATCATTTTGCATAAAGTGCTAATGGGCACTTTATCAGCTTCATTTGCGTGTAAATGAGCCTCCTTGGAGGTGCTTGCAGAAAGTAGCATGTGGTCTGAGCTCTGCAATCCACTCCTTTGTATTCACATGTGCTGTCAGCTGAACACAATGTAATCAGTTGCTTCTGTGCAGAATACAGCGTGCAATCCCTGCTATCTACTCTCCACCTGAACGATGGATTTTAAGCTCAACTTAAAATCATTGTTCAGTCAAAGAGAAGAGTAAACGATGGCAGCGTTTACACACAACGATTATTGCTCATATGCCATCATTTGAACGAATTTTGAGCAATAATCGTTGCATGTAAATGGGGCTTTATTCACTGTGCAAGTATGTTGTGCAGGGGCACACGCAATTGTACCTACACCCGTGTGAAGCTGCCTTATAGTGCCTCTTGGCTCTTTATTTAGGCCGGCTTCACATCGGCGTTTTTGTACGTGTAAAATTTGCAAGCACAATACGCAGAGAATAAACCCCGTTGATTTAGTTAGTTAGTAGAGATGAGCGAGCATTGTCCTTAGCGAGTATCTCCCCGCTCGGCAGAGAAGGTTCGGCTGCCGGCGCAGGTGACAGTTGAGTTGCGGCCATGAGCAGGGGGGACTGGGGGGGAGAGAGGGAGAGAGAGATCTCCCCTCCGTTCCTCCCTGCTCTCCCCCGCCGCTCCCCGCCGGCAGCCGAATCTTTGCTCCTGAGCGGGCAGGTACTCGCTAAGGGCAATGCTCGCTCATCTCTATTAGTTAGCTAAAAAAAACAGAACCGGTTGTATATTTGTGCACCAAAGATCCCATAGAAGTCAATGGCGGGAGCGCAAATGCACGGTCAATTCGGAAGGAGATGTGTGAAACACTGCGTAATTGTGGTGGAAAAAGATCACACCTGGACCACATTAGGACTAATTAGTCATTGCAATCAGGTGTCTTTGTTGCGTGCGCATAAACATGCCTTACGGGCGCAGAAAGTACAGTAAACTACGCTGAAGCCCGCGTAAAAAAAAAGCATTGTTTATTCCACAAAATGCTGAACTCAAGCGCTTGCTCTTGTGTGAAGCCGTAGGGCAGCAACACACGGGTGTATGCAGGTTTGCGCATACTTCAGCGCAATGTACCTGTGCCGTGTACTTCTTCCGCACACGAGGCAGATTTATTTTTTGTGCGCAGGACACAGCCTCAATTTAAGTGGCTATTTAGTCTGACTTACAGATGGGTTCTTTTTCCAGCAGAATTGCTCAGCATATTGTGCATCTCCTGGCGTATTGCATTCGCTTTTGCGCACCCCCCATAGACTTCTATGGGGACCCTTTGTCCACAAAAGTAGAGCATGCGCACAAAATATGGAAATGGGAACGAACCCTTTGAAATCAATGGGTTCTATTCACTGCGCATTGTGTACACAAATACTGCGCAATTACTCCCTTGCGAATGGGGACTTTAATCATGTTTATAGTGACTGTAAAGCCTCCTTCACACGGGCGTATTTACGTGCAAAATGTACCCACGTAATATGCAGAGAATAAAACCCATTTCAATGGGCTCATATGTGTTCCCGTATTTCGCATGTTCAAAAAAACGCAGCTTGCTCTACCTTGCTACACATTTGTATAGGAAGTCTATGGGAGGTGTGCAATACGCTGCGCAATTCTGCTGGAAAAAGAACACATCTGGAACTTAGACTAAATAGCCACTTAAACCGCGATGTTGATGTGTCCCGTGCGCAAAACAACAGGCCTTTAACTGGAAAACGTACATTAAAAAAGCGCGGCCACGGGCATGAAATAAGACTAATTAATGGCACTAATATGCACTCTACATCCAAAGAAGGTCACTAAATGCTTTATCACATGACATATTTATTCACACGGTGTAAATGATATTCAGGGGGCAATAAGTGTGGACACAAGAGTGCGGCGGGCACTATGGCTGCAGCCTGGACTTTCTCCTTCGTCGTTCTTGGACTCCCTCCACATGCCTTTACAGTCAGCTGCTTGTTAGATCACTCCAGAAACGTATCCAGAGACTTCAACCTGGAAATCCCCACATGTTCCCCAGGTTTGCGCAGACAGAGCTCTGACTTTATGTAACAGTTTACAGAAGCCAAGGACTACATTACAGGGAGCGCGTGCGGCGGCACGTCCGGTAATCCCGGGAGTAAAGCTCTAGCTGGAGGGGGAATTAAAGGGGTTTTCCAGGAACTTTTCCACATTTATCTGTTCATAATAAGATACGACAAGCAGTCAACTTAGTAATATCCTTTACCTGCTACAATTCCCTGCTTTCAGCCACATGTGTTCTGTCCGTGCCATGATTTTATCTAAGGAAGATGCAGTAGGATCCTGGCTTGGCTAGTGAGAGGCCTGTGACGTGAGTCTGAAGGGGTATCGTCTCTCCTTAAGGAGAACACATAGAAGGTGAGTGAGGAGACTTATAAGGCCATGCATGCTCTTCTGAGAAATATGCAAATAAGGAAAATGTAAAAATACCTCTGCAGCACCACCTATTGGATGGCAGCATTCCTGCAGATCCATGTCCGACCCTTTATACAGGCCTTTAGAACAACGATTGGGAATTGAAAATGAAGTCTGAATCCATACACAGACAGCTGTTTCAGGGTTTTGCCCCTCATCAGTGTGCAGTAGGATTCTGGCTTAGTTGCTTTTCAATTCCCAATAATTGTTCCAAAGACCTGTATAAAGGGTCGGACATTGATTTGCAGGAATACTGCCATCCAATAGGTGGTGCTGCAGAGGTATTGTTCCAGCTTGCTTATTTGCACATAGCTCCCAGAGGAGTATGCATAGCCTTATAAGTTTCCTCACTCACCTTCTAAGGAGAGACGATACCCCTCCTGACCTATGATTTCACCTCTACTGCTGATGTCATGACCACCGATCACTCACTATTTTTCCAGTCACAACCATAAAGACTCAGCATCAGCCACTTGGTGGCATGATGGGTCGGGGCTGGATCCTCCTCTCCAATCAAATGCATGTGTGATGGGTCACAACTGCATGCACCTTTGTAAACCTGGTGCATGCACTACAGGAGACGTGGGGCATATGCAGAGGGTGGAGGCCAGATGTTGCAGCCGGGAGTGAATGGGAGCTGTGTGTTGCAATACCATGACAGGCCACTGCACAATGTACGGCGCTTTCTGCTTCATACGCTGACACAATTTGTTGGCAAACAAGTAATTGACCAGGGAACCCCACTGATCAGCTACTGATAAGCTGTATGTATAATTTGTATATACCTATTTTTCAGCCTTCGGATATAAACAAGAGTCTCTCATTCAACCACAGCAAGCAGAGCCTTGTCAAACTAGTTAATTAATCTTACACCAGTCTGACAAGGATTAAATAGGAGTTGTCTTAATTTCTGCAAACTGTAATGTGGAAAAACCAGATGTGTATTGTGACACTTTTCCTTCAAAGGTTTATTCAAACCCTTTAAAGAGCACCCCGCCCCTTTAAGGAGTACCTGCACTTTGCCTTCAGAGCACTCCTGCTCTGTTGGCCATTTTCATCTCCTTCCGGCAATTGAAGACAGCCCCCTATAGCACTTAAATAGCACTATATGGGGCCATCTTCAGCTGCTGGAAGGAGCGAACATGGCTGACGGACTGGAGTACTTCAAAGTAAAACTGCAGGTACTTTTTAACTATTTCTAACGCTGGGTCCTGGGCTTTAATCCCGCGCCATAGTAAACATACAGCATTGGAATAAAGCTCCTGCGATGTACTGGGTTTTAAACCACTTCTGCCTTCTCTCTGGCAGACTACATAGCGCACAATCAGTGCTTTTTAGTAAATGGAGAAAGCGGAAGTGCGGCTTTTGCCATTCAACCCGGCGATCACGTGATCCCTGAGTGCCCCCTGCCACAGCAGAGCTGCAGGGTCTTAGCATCATTGTTTTCCCCTGTATCTGGGACTCTTATGGATGCGGCTCCCATGGATTCCCCAGCTACAGTGGAAAAGTCTGAAATTTAAAAAAAACAACAAAAAAAAACTTGAATGACCCCCAGAGGTTTTATATGATGTCATGGGGGACATAGAAGTTGAAAAAAAGTAGTTACAAAAATAAGTTTAAAAAAATTACAGAATAAAATAAAAAATATATATAAAAGGAAAACCGCCGGAGCTAACCAAACCTGTCACCATATACTCCCTGTAATCCGAGACTATACAAATTATATATCAAACTGCCCAAAACAAAATGAGGAACCCCTTCCTGAACTTTATTTTAGGGTAAATATACTAATTTTAAACATAAACAACTATAAATTTAAAAAACTTTTTTTTAGCCTTTTACCCCTAATAAAAAAAAACACCACATGGGTAAAATCCCGAAAAAGTGTCTGGTCCTTTAGAACTGAATCACCCAGTCCTTAAGGGGTTAAACATCACTCCAGTCCAGCAGCCTAGTGTGGATGTCCCGGATGGCGTTACTTATCCACTAAGTTTGTCGCTGTATGTAATAACGACCGGCTATATGGGCAGCTCCCACACCGTTGCACTAGATATACAGCTTCATGCTCTGCGTCTATTCTGAGAAGGGGAAGTGTGGGATGGCAGCCGGTCCATGACCCTTGTCTTGTATGATTCATCCACTGCTGATGTGGAGCACTGATCTGATTGAGAAATGGCAGAGATTGCAAATGTAAGCACAACATAAGACACCCTGCGCCCAAGTTACAGGAGATGAGGCGCTGCCCTCCCCCTGCGCAGAACCACAAGTCTCCGGGGAGCTTCCAAAGTAAAGTGCAAGGTTCTGCTGTCACCAGTAACCGGCGCTGCTCGGCATTCTCAGCCACAGACCGATATTATAAATCGTCAGCAGTGTAGAAGTCGCGCCACTCATCAGTGTTGCACGCATCCCCTTGCACATTCACGCGCATTTGTGCACCCTTCATTGACTTCTGTGGGGACCTGAAAGATAGGGCATGTTCTGACTTTTTGGCAGTAGGCATTACATGGGTGTTGCCCGAGATATACAATACCTAGCGTACTTCCCAACCAGTGCATAATTATCAGACACGGTTTTTTATTGCAAATGATCAATAACCAACAGACAATCTGGTGACACTTTGCTCAGTCATATTGGATTCTTTTCATCAATAGGGGGCCCAAAGGCCCCTCCACCACATAGGAAGGCACCAGTATTATAAATGACACATGGAAGCTGGGGGCCATGTTTGGGACTTTTCACATGGATGCACATTTCTCCACAGTGGAATTTGCTGTCATAGAAATCATCCCTAAAATCCATACGTCTAAATGCAGATTTTGATGTGGAATTCCCAGCAGAATGAAAGAGGTTGTCCTGTTGTGAATGCTTGCTGGCCTTAGTCTTAGGGCTCAGTCATACTGGCGCATCCGCAGCCAATGTGCCCGTGTTCCAGCAGGATGACTCTTCGCACCGCCGAAAGAAAGAACACATGACCGGCTCTATTGCCGGTCATGTGTTCTTTCTTCCGGCGGTGCAGAGAGTCGTCCGCACCTGCAGTGCGGCCGTCTTCATCGTGCAGTAACATGGGCGCAACGGCGCCCCCAGATGCGCCCACGTAACTGAGCCCTTAGGATGTCTCAACATGTAGAGGGTTACACTGTCCTAGCAAAAGTATTTGGACACCACTGTCAGTAGAATGGAATTCGTCTTATTAGCATGTCACATGTCTGAAACCATATTATATATGATGCAGATCCTTGGAGGTGTCAGCTGTAGTTTGTAATAGAAACTACATGCTATTAGATATACGGGTTATACCACTGCACATAAGCCATCCATCACTAAGTGCAATGCATCACTCATCTACAATGGTGCAAAGAGCGTCACCATTGGACAGTTAAGCAACAGAAGAACCTGAACGCTACTAAACATCTCTGGTATGAACTGGAATGTCGGGTCAGAAAATTTGAACAGCGTCCATGTGCTGTCAGACATTTGCAGGATGGATGGAGGGAAATACCAGCTAAAGTGTATCAGACGTTAATAGAAAGTATGCTGTGCAGAGTATCCGATGTCACTAGGGATCAAGAAGCCCCACTAAGTATTATCATATGGAAATAACTACTACTTATTGTTCTTCTGTTTTTGGTAGGATGGTGTATTAGTATGCAGCAAAAAAATAATAATTCAAGTTTTTCTTACATTTCCTATTTATTTTCCTACCACTTATACTTTCCGCTCTGCAAACTGATACAATGTGGGAAGTTTGAACACAACAATGTACAATGTTGCAAAACTTTTCACCATGCAACAATAAACATATTGCAACCTCTATGAAGTGATAGAGTCTGTAAATGACCCCCCTCCTCCCGCAGCCTTGTATAATCCGGCCTCCCATAGCACACTGCTGTTTTGCAACACTCTCAGCTTGTTGAAGTGTTTATGCAGGAGGCTGGTGCTGCATTGTGTCTGCGGCTCATCCTTCCCTAGGTAAGTCTTGTGACTATAGTAACCTATGAGTGGCACTTCTACTAATCCTCCTTGCACAATTTTCCCTGTGTCCAGCCCTGGATGGCAGGGGAGTGTCTTCTGTTATTTAGTCAGTTCTCCTAGCAGGGAAAGCTGGAAGTCTTTCATCCTGTCTGGCTGCAGACGGACACACAAATGCCTTCTGTATACTGTGTGACCATTGGAACCCTGCTGCTCCTCGCCTCTTTGTCTGGACTGGGGCAATCGCTTACAAGAACCTATTATATTGGCATTGTGGAGGAACCCTGGGACTATGCACCAAGCGGGCAAAATCTCATCTCCGGGCGCAATATATCTGATGACGAGTAAGTGCATTTGTTCTTGTCACGTATTCATGTACATTATGTATAGAATCGATTAACACGATGCCGTTCGCAATCCGTTTCGTTCCTGCAAATTTTTTTTTACCCTCTTCTCCATGGAAACTGAACACTACTATCATTGCTTCTTGGAAGGAAGCTGCCTTCTAATGAATGGGACTGTCTGCATTGCCGGGGGCTGCACCGTGCTGCAACTTTTGCTACGACTTGGCCATTGCATTAACCTTCAGCTTTGCAGATGCGTCAGGAGATGGTGTGCCGTGTCCCTGTTGTGCTGATCAGGAATTTTGGAGGAAGAATTATGCAGTTTCTGCAGAGATACCCTGCGATGGCTGATTTGAAGAATGAACAATGATCCTACCCCCCTGATCGCATCTTCACCATATTCATAGGTCATAGTCACCCGCAATGTATTAGTCATGGGTCTATGTAACACAATCTACTATGGCTTTATTCATAGACTTAAGATGGTATTAGTGGTGTTAGGGTTAACACTTACCGTAATCATAAGTAGCCCTGAGCCAAGTTGATATTGATTCCATATTAACACCATAAGGGGACAGTCCTATGTAGCAGTAACCGTGCAGTTGGGACGCGGTCAACAATACTGACGGTCATGGAAGTCCATATGGCTTGCTAATGAATGAAGTGTTCATAAGCTGTTAAATGACTTATCCTGGACAAGTTCTTATTACTATTGATGACCTACAGGCAGGATAGGTCATCAATAGTTGATCGGCAGGGATCAGGATCACCGCTGATCAGCCGATTGCTAGTGTGGACAGTGCTGGAAGCAGATAGTGCTGTCAGCATTGAAGTGACTCAGTTTGGTATTACAGGCACAGCTCCCACTGAATTCAATGCCTGCAGTACTAAAATCGGCTGCCGCAGTACAGACAGTGCTATCTGCTTGCAGCACTGACAACTGGCCTGGCCAATCAACTGATAGTTGGGGATCCCAAGTGACAGACCCCTACCGATGAGCTATCGATGACCTATGCTGAGATTAAGTCATCAATAGTAAATGTCCCAGACAACTCCTTTGGAGGGATCGCATCACAATTGCAAGTTATCCCCTAACTTGCTGTTCGGTGGGGGTCTTACCGCTACCGATCTCGAGAAATGGGTCCCATCACCGCCCCCCCCCCCCGTCCTCCTCAATGCGGAGTTACTGCATCTGAATAGTGACTGAATGGAGCGTTGGCAATGCACGAGCACTCCATACACTTTCAATGGACCTGCCGAGAAACCACAGTGACATTTACCCTGGGATTTCCATTAGCCCCTTTGAAATGAATGGAGTGCTGACTGCGCATACTCCGCCAGTTCTCCCTTCATGCTGGTGTCTCACCATTGATATCACCCACCAATCTTGAGAATTGGGGTCCTGTTCCCCTATCCCTCCTCATTGTGAGCTCGCTGAACCCCTGTAGTGAAGAGGAGATTGAATGGAGGAGTGGTCATGCATGTGCAGCACTGCTCAATTCATTTTCAATGGGACTGCCAAAGATAGCCGAGTGCTTATACTTGGAGCGGCGTTGTGCATGCGCAACTGCTGCTCCATTTAATCTCCAATGTGGGTGAGTGCAGAGATCTCACAGTAAGCAGAAGTGGGGGACATCGGACCCGTGTTCTAGGGATCAGTGAGAGTCTCAGAGGTGAGACCCCCACCGAACAGACTTTTATCCCATATCCCATGGATAGGGCATAAAAGTCAAATTATGGTAAATACTTCTAATAGAGGGGCATGGGGAGGTGTCCTCTGTTCAGAACCATATAGTACAGAGTAACTACAAAAATCATGTCTCGCTTTCGTGGATCCAGCATGATATACATTATACAAACGGCCCGTTGATATCAATTGGTACTTTGTAATGCTTCATTCCACCTCTGGGGACACTGCAGGGAAACGGACCACTTCACAGATTCAGCTATAGACCACAGCTGATCACTGGAGATGCTAGAAGCAGGACTCCCTGTTAAAATCTGATTGTGAAGGGACCCTTTACATTTCTCTCACTTGGAAATGAAATGAAATAATGGTCACTGTCTTTAGAGAGGTCCTTCTTTTAGGGTGGTTTCACATCTGCGTTGGAACTTCCAGTTGGAGGTTCCGTCGCAAATCCAGCACAAAATACTCGAAGAAAGCATGTTGCATGCAGCACTTTTTCTTCCAGCTAAAAGCTGAACGTAAAGTGGACGGACTCCATTGACTAAATACATATATAGTCAATGGGGTTCATTCGGTTCTGTCCTAAGGCAGAACCATTTGGCCACGGGAATTCTCCTTTCCTGCTCCAAGTATGGAGCAGGGAAGCAGAACCCCGGCTGCAGGTGTGGAAACACCCTTACTTTTACAATAGATTTATGTACAAAGGCCTGGTTTGCGCACACCTTCCCAGGTAATGAGTAAGGCGTAACTGCCGATATACCTTAGCAGGTTGCCTATGCTCTGTTGTTGGATACTATTATAATAGAATTAATAAAAGCTATGACTTCTCTTCTCCTCGCACCGCTGCAGGATTTCATTCTGCTCGATTTGTGTTTAAGTAATTGTTCTCCATCTGGTAAACAATCACAGTCTTCAAGACCTTATTAAAGGGGTTTTCCCGTGATTTTAAATTGTTTCACAAGAACTCTGTCCTTCCTGGTTGCTGCTAATCGGGACATGTGACTGCAGCAACCAATCAGTGGCCACAGCAGTGACCCTCTATAACCTTCTATAATCCTTTCAAATGGTTTTGGAGTTTTATTATATATATATATATATATATATATATATATATACACAATTTATTTATTTTTATCACATAAAGGTGAAATTTCTCTTTAAACTTTTACCTTTTTTTATTATTGAGAATTTCCTGGAAACCTTTTTGGCTGTTTACTGTTTAACTTGGTTTGGATGGCAATCCAAGTACAACGGTGACAAAAAAAAGCTGGCACCGATGTGGGGACTTTGAGCTGGGCCAAAATCTTTGTTTTCCCGGTTGTGTTGACTTTTCTGGAACCAATTCCTTAATTGGATGTTATATTTGGATGAATGAGAAGTCAGATTAGTCATAAATGGATTGCAATTATCAATTAGGACTAAGAGGATGTTATTCTCTAGTGGAGCATGCTGAGATTCCCGCTCAGCGTAATACCCCATTAGGTGGTTTATAGATTGTAATCCCTTATTGTTGTATTGTCCTTCTGTAGGTTCTTCATGTCACTCATTTCTTCCTTAAAATCAAGGTATTTTTTAACTACAGGATGCACGGGACTACGGGGCGCACCTTGGTATAGACAATGGAAATTGTGCTATAAAAATACTAATCAAAATTTCCTTGGTGGTCTAGGGGAGTGAAGGGGATCATGTTAATAGTTCTGATGGTCTAGTGTAGAATAGAGGGATCATAATTTTTTCCCCTGGTAGTCTAGGATACATGTGGGGTGTATACATTTTATTTCCTGGTGATCTATGGTAAAACTGGAGTGAATATTTGGTTTTCTATAGTGTATAAGGGGAATTAAGGTTAATATTTAGTTCCCTGGTGGTCTAGGGTGTACTAGACTAGAGGGTTAAAGGGGTTGTCCGAGACATTTGGGGCATTTTCTATTGACGACTTATCCTTGGGATAGGTCATCAATAATGGATTGTGGGGTCTGCAGCTTGGGAACCCAACAATTAGCTGCTGCTTGCCAGGCCTGCTGAAAATGTGGACAGCACTAAAAGCAGATAGCCCTGTCCATATTGCAAGTGGCCCAATGGGTTACTGCAGGCACAGCTTCCACTGAATTCAGTGTGAGTTGTGCCTGTAGTACCAAATCGGGATGTTGCAATGTTGACAGTGCTATCTGCTTCCAGCATTGTCCACATTGACTTGACAGCAGACTCAGCAATCAGCAGCCAATTAGCGGGGATCCCAAATGCAAGACCCCGCGATCAACTACTAATGACCTATCCTGAGGAGTGGTCAACAATAGTAAAAGTCCCGAAGTCCTGGGTAATCCCTTTAATACCTAGAGGTTTAGTAGGCTTTGAATTCAGGATAATTTGCTCTGCCCATAAAAAGGATTTGACCTGTGGAGCATATTGGTAGTTTCCAGGATGTGGGATCAAGTTAAGCTCCTAAGGCCCCTTCCATATCTGCTCCAGAGGCTATGTTCGAAGCCCTTGGTGCAGATCTTGCACGAAGTCCTGGAAGAAACAGCATAGCAGAAATAGTGCAGCAAACTGCGCCTTTCACCCGGGAAAATTTCCGACAGTATGCCGGATGCCAAATTGCCCCCATTACAGTCAATGGGATACATTTGATGGTCCATTTTCTACTCTTGTCTATGATGACGATGTTTGGCTTCTGCTCAGGTCTGGACCGCCTGGCTTAGGCCCATTCGGGCAGATGCCTCTGCGTGGCAGCATCTTGTGAAGCTATGTCAATCATGCTTCTCCTGGTTCTTTCTCCACACCTTTTGATGTTTTGCAGTGCCACAGTCAGCCCATCAGCAAATCTGCAACTAAACCCTTAGTTCTGCTACTGTATTCATGGTACACACTTGATTCTGGTACTCTATGTTATGAGCTTGGTTCTGGTGCTGTATTTATGTTATGAGCTTGGTTCTGGTGCTATATTTATCTTATGAGCTGGTTCTGGTAAAGTATTTACATTATGAGTTTAGTTCTGGTGCTGTATTTATGTTATGAGCTTGGTTCTGGCGCTGTATTTACTCACTGAACTGTTCTGGTGTGGCTTTTGCGATCTTGCTGCTTTCTGCACAAAGAGAATAAAGGCAGACTGCCTATCAGTGCAGTATAGATAATTTTTTTATTTATGGTGGGGGGCGCCAAAAAAATTAAACCCAGGGTGCCATCTAACTAAGTGCCGGCAACGTGCAGGAAAGTATGCATTGTAGTTCTGTGGTGAGGAAGGTCTAGGCAGGGCAGTAGATAGATATCCCCTTTCATAATATCTGCAGAAATCGGACATCACATCCTGGAGTGAAAGCTATTAAAGGGTACGGATTTTGCTGTGGATCCGCTTCAGAAATCCGCATCAAATTCCGCACCAAAATCCGGATTTTTTGCTGTGGATCCGCAGCAGATTTAATTCTTTCATTTGAAAAGGTAAATTCTTTTGTGGATCTGTTCCGAAATTTGACGCAGATTTTCTGCAATTCCGCTATGTGTGGACACACCGAAAAACACAATTGCAGAATTTTCTCTAAGCAAGCATTTTATTATCTACCCTGTAAGGCATACATAGCTTTATGGTCTAATCGCTGGACGTCCGCATCAAAGCTGCAGTAACCCCCATATATGCTATCTAATATGCGTGAGACGATCCTGCGGCATCTGCTTCATGTTAACATTCACGTCTCACCACTGAGATGTATCACGTTTGTCTTCAAAGCACCTGGAGCTTCTGCCATGGGTGTGAGGTGAAATAACACATGTGTTTTGGGCTTTGTAAGACGCCAGGGGTTGAGATGGCATAGGAATTCACCCTTTATTGACCATTACCATACTGCATTCCTTTCTGCTTTGATAAATAGGGTCACTGTTCCTGTCTCAAGATCCAGCAGTTTTTCTATATGCGTCTGGAGAAGCTAGTTGACAAGCAATATGGCCGCCATTACTGATCCCACTGCCACCGATGCTCAGCTCCCCCAAATTCCCATATAGTAAATCTGCTCAGTTGTACTTTTATGTCATTGACTATAAGGGCTCCTTCAAACGGCCGTGTTTTAGAATGTTTTAGAAACGCTATCTTTTCTCCTTAGGGAGAGCACCTAGACTGTGAGTGAGGAGACTCAAACGGCCATGCACGCTCCTCTGGGTAATATGCAAATAAGGGAGATGAAATAAAACCTCCATTGTGCCACCTATTGGAAGGCAGCATTCCTTCAAGCCAAAGTCAGACTCTTTATACAAGCCCTGTAACAATGACTGGGAATTAAAAGCAAAGCCAGACTCCATGTACAGACAGCTGTTTCAAGGTATTTGCCCTTTCCAAGCCTCTCACTAGCAAAGCCAGACTCCTACTGTACACTGGTGAAGGGCAAATACCCTGAAACAGCTGTCTGTACATGGGGTCTAGCTTTGCTTTTAATTCCCAGTCATTGTTACAAGGCTTGAAGGAATGCTGCCTTCCAATAGGTGGCACTGTGGAGGTTTTATTCCATCTCCCTTATTTAGAATGTTTTTGCACCCAGGAAAATCCAGGGTGCAAAATGGAGAGAATAGAACCCATTGAGTTCTTTTTTTTTTTTTTTTTGTGCGCAGTTCTCACCGGTACAAAAAAATAGGAGCGGCCCTATTTGCGCATCAAAAAGCCCCATAAAGGTCTATGGGAGATGCACAAATGTGCACACATGAATGTGCAAAATGCTGCTCATCCCTAAGAATACCTGCACCTCTGTTAGGTTATTAGCCATTTAAATCAGGTGGGGTAATTCCCCCTCCCATGTGAACTAGCGGTGCCTGCATAAATAGGCATAATACTGCCGTGCTCTGCACAAAACGTTGCGCAGGAACGAGCGTATTGTGGAATACGCTGGTCTGCAGCCGCCCTAATGGTCATATGCTCTAGGAAAAAGCTGGGCAGAAGCGACGGCACTTTCCTAGCAATTGGTGGAAGTCACATTCGTCAGGCCACTCCCAACTGGTCATTAGTCGGATAAATTTATGATTGGTGGGGATCCAACCTCTGGGACCCCTACCAATCTTCAGAAAGGGAGTCCCAAAGGAAGGAAGCCGCAGTTGAGCCAATACAGCAGCTCATGCTCAACAATTTCCAGTGCTTGCATAGAAAAAAATGAATGGAATGGCGGTGAGCATGCACGACTACTGCTTCCTTCATGCCGGAAGCTTCAAGACCCTTCTTTTCGGGATCAGTAGGGATCCCAGCAGTCGGATCCTCACCGACCATAAAGTTTGTGGATTGGGGATAACTTTATAACTGGGCACTACTGATACAAGTGTACAGCTTATGAGTAAGATCTCAGAGATTTAAGATCTCTGCATGCTGTCAGTGAATAGAAATCAGAGGATTCTTATGAGAGAGTATATTAGATATTTACATCAGTTTTCAAAATGCAAGGATTACCAGAAAAACCTCTTTCTATGGGATTTTTATCTCTGGCATCTCATCAGCACCCCCACTTGTATCAGCTCCAGCCTTGAAGGAGACTGGCTTACTATGCTATTAAGCTGTTTACCCGCCGTCCATGTGGCGGGATCTGTCACCGGTCAGTCAGTACTGCAGACTCAGAGCGGCCTTTGTTTTCCCTTTGGCTGCTGCAGACACGTTATTTCCAGACTGCTGGACAGCCACATCTACGGGAAATGCCAAGTCTGTCCTTCTGAGCTGCAAGGAATTTCCCGCTTGAGGAAGGTGCGTTACTGCAAAACTTCCCAGGGCATGGGGGCCCCTGGACATGACACACATGGGGGCTTACAGGGAAAATATAGTGGTAAATACAGCCATTTAAGTGCAGGACGATTGTGAAGATGCACATTTTTTTACCTTCTGACCTCCCGTTTTTGTAGGATATGGCCCAACTTAGCACATTTGAATCACAAGTTATACATATGACCCCTTCTTCATAGCCAAAATAAATACAGACCCCTTATGAGATGCTGTAAGCAAATGTAGCCCCGAGGCCAATATTAAAAAACATTTTTAGAACTCAGACCAGACCCCTAAAGAAATGCAGACCCCTAACCAGATTCCGTAATCAAATCCAGACCCACATGAGACTCCCAAATAAATGCAGAGCCTAAACCAGATCCCCTAAACAAATACAGACTTCCAGACTAGATCCTTAACCCTTTCCAATCCACTGTCTGACGTCTGCAGACATTCTGATTGAAGGCTGTACAGCTCCGATGTCGGAAGACATTCAGCAGGGTATTCTTACTGTATATTACTGGCCGCTCTGTTGTCGAGGGCCTCTCCGGCATGTCACATACTGCAGTACTAGCTCTAGCCAGCAGATGGCGCCATTGTAGAATGGCAGAAAGAGAGAGCCCCCTAGGAAATCCTGAATCCAAAATTGGAATGCAAAGGGTTATACATATGCAGATACCAGAGCAGATCCCCTACACAAATGCAGTACCCCAGACCAGAATTATAAATATATGGAGACCCGCAAACCACACCGTTAACAAATGCAGACCCAGATGAGACTCCTAAACAAATGCAGACTCCGGACCAGACCTCTAAAGATATGAAGACCCCAGACCTGAATCCCTAAAGAAATACAGATCCTAAATTTGACCCCTAAACAAATACAGACCCCCAAACCAGATCCCCCTAAACATGTGTATGTAGACTGAGCAGACCCCTAAACTTGCAGTCTCCAGAGACAGATCCCTTAGGTCGGCTGCATGACCCTGTGCCCCGCTGGCATCCGTGCGTACCTGCTTTCCTTTTATTTTCTCTGTACTGTGGAGGGTCCGCACGGCAAGCCGTCAGACCTGCAGACTACAGATTTTTTTTTTTTAAACCTCTGCTTTTCCTGCGTCATTGACCCTCTAAATACTGACAGGCCCCAGATCTGATCTACTAAATACTTACATATCTCCTAAACAAATGCACATGCCAAACCAAGCCCCCGAATAAACACAGACCCCACGCCGGTCTCCCGAAATTACTTCAAACCAAACTGCTTCAAGAAATTCAGGCCTTAGAACATACCCCCTAAACAAACTAATGATATCACAGCCATATGTGCTTGAATTGGAGGCTGTGATAGGAAATGTACAGTATGCAGCATCTGATGTGTCTGCTCAGCACAAGCGTACAGTAATATCTGGGACTGCAGTTATTATTACTGACGGTGCAGGCCGCCAGCTCATTAATGTGCTCAGGAATATCACTGATCTCTATAAATCAAAGGTCATGGTCTGGAGGTCAGGGGAATGTAAAGGGAGTAAAAGGGTGACATTTCCCTTCAGAAAAACTTTGTGTGTTACAACAGCAGATGACCAGTTCCAGCACCATTGTCTAACAGAAGCAAGAAGAGGAGACTCCAGCGGGCAAGAGAGGACAGAAATGTGACCACCAAGCAGTGGAAAAACACTGGCTGGTCAGATGGATCCAAATGTCTATGGCAGATAGGGGTCTAAATATACACCATGAATTGCTGGCGTTCTGAAGGCTCAAGAGGAGGTCCCATACACTACTAGTTCAATCTATATATCTCATATCTATCTATCTGTCTATCTATCTATCTATCTATCTATCTCATATCTATCTATCTATCTATCTATCTCTATCTCATATCTATCATCTATCTATCTATCTATCTATCTCATATCTATCTATCTATCTATCTATCTATCTATCTATCTATCTCATATCTATCTATCTATCTATCTATCTCATATCTATCTATCTATCTATCTCTATCTCATATCTATCATCTATCTATCTATCTATCTATCTCATATCTATCTATCTATCTATCTATCTATCTATCTATCTATCTATCTCATATCTATCTATCTCTCTATCTCATATCTATCATCTATCTATCTATCTATCTATCTATCTATCTATCTATCTATCTATCTATCTATCTCCTATCTATCTATCTATCTCATATCTATCTATCTCATATCTATCTATCTATCTATCTATCTATCTATCTATCTCATATCTATCTATCTACCTCATATCTATCTATCTATCTATCTATCTATCTATCTATCTATCTATCT
The DNA here is from genome assembly GCF_035609145.1 of Eleutherodactylus coqui. Taxonomy (NCBI): domain Eukaryota; kingdom Metazoa; phylum Chordata; class Amphibia; order Anura; family Eleutherodactylidae; genus Eleutherodactylus; species Eleutherodactylus coqui. The sequence continues at coordinate 496,111,006 of NC_089837.1, read as the reverse complement.
ATCTATCTATCTCCTATCTATCTATCTATCTAATATCTATCTATCTATCTCCTATCTATCTATCTCATATCTATCTGTCTGTCTGTCTCTGTCTGTCTCATATCTATCTATCTCCTATCTATCTATCTCATATCTATATATCTATCTATCTCATATCTATCTATCTCCTATCTATCTCATATCTATCACCTATCTATCTATCTATCTATCTATCTATCTATCTATCTATCTATCTATCTATCTATCTATCTATCTATCTCATATCTATCTATCTATCTCACATCTATCTATCTCCTATCTATCTATCTCATATCTATCTATCTGTCTGTCTGTCTGTTTCTGTCTGTCTATCTATCTCCTATCTATCTATCTATCTATCTATCTATCTATCTATCTATCTATCTATCTATTTATGAGTCCATTTAGACGGGACGAGTGTCGGGCAAACAATGCCCGACACTCGTTCCTGCACATACTCGCCCTCGTGCTGCTGCATGGAAGCTAGTGTCGCTGGCTCACATTGGGGCGGCAGGAGGAGATTTCTCTCCTCCCTTTCCCCCGCTCCTTTCTTTTACCTTAACATAGCGGCCGTTCAATACTGAATGGCCGCTATTTACACTGAGCGATCAGCTCATCGCTTATGCTGCATAACCAATGGACGATGAGCTGATTGCTGATCGCTCAGTGTAGATAGCAGCCGTTCAGTACTGAATGGCCGTTATGTTAAGGCAATGAAGAGGTGCAGGGGAGAGCGAGGAGAGAAAGCTCCTGCAGCCTCCCCGCCCCCCCCCCCCCCCCGGGTCGCTCTGTGAGCGAGCCAGCTATACTAGCTCCCGTGTAACAGCAGTATATCTATCTATCTATCTATCTATCTATCTCATATCTATCTATCTATATATCTCATATCTATCTATCTATCTATCTATTTATCTATCTATCTATCTCATATCTATCTATCTATCTATCTATATCCCCCTATCTAGTATTGCATTGGACCTCCTTTTGGGCCTTCGGACCTTTAGCAATTCCTGGTAGTGATAGTTGTGTCCATCCCCAGATATCAGAGGACACAGAGTTTGCCAAGAAACCATTCTCCACACCATTACTCTACCTGCACCAGCCTGACAGGAAGGGTTCCTGGATTCATGCCGGTTGCACTAAATTCTGACCTCCCATCCACATGGTGCCACAGAAATCTGGATCCATCTGACCTGACAAGGTTTTTCCACTGCTTTGTGGTCAAATTTTTGCTGTCTTTTATCCACTGGAGTCTGATCTTTTTGCTTCTCTTAGACAGCAATAGTGCTGGAACTGGGCATCTGCTGTTATAGCCCATCCATGCTAAGGAACGGAGAGTTGAGCACTTGGATACCTTAATTGAAGCTTGACTGGTTACTTGACTGTGCACCACCTGCTCATCAGAACGATTCCTGACATCCTCCTCTGACCCCTGTCATCGGCGAGTTATTACAATCCACGGGATCTCCTTTCACTAAATGTTTTTCCTCAGTCACACCATTATTGATATACTCTCCACACCACTGCACAATAAAACACCTAAAAATTGGCAGTGAAATCCTGGCCTAGGCTAATCCACCTAATATGGATTCCCACTGAAACTGATCCACAGAAAACTTGTCATGTGATTTTATGCTGAACTCCGGCATCACGATCTAATTTCCATATAGGTGTAGAGGGGTAGCCCCTCTGCACTGTTAATTCAGTAGCCTGTGGTAAAAGGTATTACCGGGGAGACTCTGCCACCTAGTGGCTTTAGGTTGAATTGTTACATTCTTGTTTTAAGTTATGCTGATTGGATTAGCAGGGGAAGTGCGGTGACGTCAAGTTGGGCAACGTGCGTCCACGAAAGGAAGCGTGATTCTGCGTCCTCTGAGCCAAGAAGGCCATAACACCCTATAGGCCAATTGTGAGTGCCGACAATTTTGTTTGTAGTTATACCTATAAATAATTCAGCCATATATTTACCAAACTACTATACAAGAAACAACTATTACCTCTATGCAGTTACTGAACAAATCCCAGTATAACAAGACCAACATTACCAACAATACCACGATACAAGACAGAAAATCCGCCACACTATGGTAATTGCCATTAACACTACATAATAACTGAATAATAGCACCATAGTGTTACTGTATAAAACCACTGTCCAAAGACCCCCATAAAGTGGCCATATACTGTTAGATACCAGCTCTACATCGGCACTTTGCAGACCACATAAAAGATTACAATACCAATAAATTCAGTGATCATAGGCAACATCTTCTCTCACTTGAGTCATTCACTTTCCCTTTTCTTCTCCATTTGGTCCACATCGCCATGCACATTTCTTCCAGCCAGAACTCTTTTATACAGAATTTAACACACAGACATCTTTGGCTCCTCACATTTCCAGCATCTGCTCCACATTTTCCCCATCTACACAAACTCTTTATCCATAGTGCTGCAGGCAGTATTAATATCCATTTCAATTGTCCTTCACAGTAATAGTATCCTACTTTGTGTGCTCACATAGTAATTGAGCCTCCCTCACAGTGGTAATGTACCCCCTTGTGCTGCCTCAAGAGATAGTAACAGCACCCCCATTCTGCAGCCCCCATATACAGTAATAATGCTGACCCCAAAATATAACAATAATACCCCCTTGGGCTTCCAATAAATAATATAAAATGCCCCATCAATAGTAATACTGCCTCTTATATAATGTCTTAGTAGTAATAAGGCCTCTGATATTTTGCCCCATCAATAGGAATAATGTCCTTCATATGATGCCCTAGTGCCAATGAAAATTGAATCAGATACCAGCTGAAAGAATGCTATGAGTGTCGCCCGCTGATAAAAATCAGCGTGCCGCACTGATAAGGCTCGTTGCTCATTTCTAGCAAGCTAGAAATGAGCGATGAACGAATAGTGCACGAACAGTGCACAATGGCCGCACATTTAGACAGAACGCTTATTGCTCAAAAGATGGCTTTTAAATGAATTTTGAGCAATAATCGTTGTGTCTAAATGGACCTTAATACTAGCATTAACCTTTCTCATGGAATAGAGCTGATTTGCATATAATTGTCGTCAAAGTACCGTCCCTTTGAAAGCTACCTATCTATGCATTATTCCCACTGGGTTGTGGCTTTGGAATAAAATTGCATCAAGCACTGGTAATATTGCTTACAGCGCTTTTCCTGGAACAGCTTAATGACTGCAGATAATAAAAGGGAAAGCTGCCTCCTTATGGGCAGTGCAGGTGAGAAATAATGAACTGTAATTAAATACAGTAGGTAGACAGAAATCATGATAGATGATACATGATACTTTCACAATCTTTTTTCTTCTTCTCTCCAATGAATCTAAACTGAAAAACCAAGCAAAAAGTGCTTTAACAAAAAAAAAATATCTACCCATTTTGTGTACACAGCAGCTGTGCAGATTTATGTGTCTCCATGGTTACAGACTACAAACAAGCACTGTGTTGTCTGATCCTGTCTTCCATCTGTACCCTATTTCTTGCTAAACTTCTGAATATACATAAGGATAAAGTAGAGACTAGTGGAATAGAGTAAAAGAGCTTTCACATCTGCATCGTGTGTTCCGTTTACCTAATCGATTCGGGGAGCACGAAAGGGGAATCTCCTGGCCGAACGGGTCTGTCTTATGTCGGAACCGAACAGCGTTGAATGGACCCCATTGATTATAATAGAGCCCGTTCGGTTTCCCCTCAGCTGCTCAGCGTTTTACCAGAAGAAAAAGCGCTGCATGTGGCACTATTTCTACTATTTCTTCCGGTATTTTGAGCTGCATCTGTGATGGAACCTCTGGACGGATGTTCCAGCGCAGATGTGAAGGCAGCCTAACACATTCATTCCTGCTCACGGTATTATTGTTGGCAGTAGCCATCCACAGATTTGATAGCCAAACAAATCTTTGGTGCGCTACATCTGTTAGTTTAAAGGGCTTGTACCAAGATAGACTTTTATCCCCAATCGCTGTCGCTCGTGTGAAAAAGCCCTTATTTGCATATATTTTCCAGAGGAGCATGGGTGGCTTCATAAGTCTCCTCACCTACCTCCTAGGTGTTTTCACACACCACCTGGGTTCTTTCCTTAAGGAGATACGATACCCCTCCTGACCCACATCACAGGCCGCACACTGACGAGAGGCAAAAAACCCGAAACAGCTGTCTGTGTATGGATTCTGGCTTGGTTTTCAATTCCAAATCATTGTTATAAAGACTTGTCTAAAGGGTCTGACATTGATTTGAAGAAATGCTGTCATCTTATAGGTGGCGCTGTAGAGGTATTGCTCCATCTTCCTTATTAAGAACTCAGTAATGCTTCATTTCCCCCATTGTGGCGTTGAGAACTGAATGCTTGGTGCCGGTTTCTGTCATCGATTACAGCTGATGTTTGAAGGTCCCAGCAGCAGGACACCCTGTGATCAGCTTATTTTCAAGGAACATGTTTAAAAAAAAGAAAGGATTGTCCAAAGTGAACCATCCCTTTAAATAAAAGGGGAGTGTGACTTTATCTAGTAATCGCCAATAACTTGCTATGGGGGCAATATATGCATTACGATCACAACATTTTTTTATTTTAATCATATGCAAAATTATACAAGTGTTTTTTTATTTTACTGTACACTGCAATTTAGTATTTCAGCTTATAATACTTAGTATGTTATTTTTGTATTTTTTCAGACTTGCGTCAGTTTTTCTGGAAGGCGGCAAAGACAGAATAGGACGAGTTTACAAGAAAGCCATATATAGACAATTTACTGATGAGCGGTACACTGAAGAGGTCAGTAAACCCGCCTGGCTAGGATTGCTTGGCCCAATCATCAAAGCAGAAGTTGAAGATACCATCATTGTACATCTAAAGAATTTTGCTTCCCGATCATATACTCTTCATCCACATGGAGTTTTCTACAAAAAGGATTCAGAAGGTAAAGGTGTTTGCCCTCCAATGTGATATTAGAGATTGTTCCACTATTGTTCCAGGTTGTGTTACAGTTAACGGCTGTAGCCACTAGTTTACCTCCACTGGCAGTCGCACCACGTGTCCTGCTAAAGTTCTCAGCACATGCCATGCTGTGGCATCTGCACATTCCCTCCCTGCGGCCTGTAGGGTGCAGGAACATCGCCACTCTCTTAAAGTGCCAACATGCACACCACAAAATCTTCCCCTGCCAATCATGTGTTATCCCTTTCTATATCAGACACCCTTCTCCTATGAAGGGTTCATGAGTTTGCAGGCTTCTGGTCCTGACTAAGGTGCTATTCAAGTGTGTTCCGCTTCCTTGGTTCCGGACTTTGGCTACTCTTGACTTTGTTTCCATCTATCCTCCTAACCCCAGCTGACTATGCCCAGCCGTTATACTGACTATGCTCCTTTTTACTGCCTGCCTCGCCCGCTGGCCTGTTGGACTATGCTGAAACCATTCTGTATATGCTGACCTCTGGCTTGCTCCTCATCATAAAGTTGTGCTTCCTGTCCCAATTTGGATTTTCTGACTATGTTCCTGTTCACACCCTCATATACAGAGCCTTATCTATAGTAGTGTCAGCTGCCACATTACTGGGACTACTTACAGAGTAATGGCCTGAGGACCTCACAGTGTAGCTCAGATAATGACTGCTGGGGCTAAAGGGTGAAGACCGGGGTACCTTAGGTATCGCCTTAGGATTTGGCACTAAGCCAAACCAGCGTGTGGCACAGCGGGACTTTATCTGAGGATCCTGACAGACTGTTCCACTAGGAGGTCCTGGAAAACACAATGGTTGGGTAAAAACTGGGCCATGTACTGAGGACACTATTGGAAGCACTTCATATTGTATAGATTTGGGTGTTCACTTTCCCCTTATTTACCAGTTACTTGAGAGCAGATGACTCATTTATACTCCATGTTGATTAGTCACCTACATCTGTGTCAGTTGACCTGAAGAACATTTGCTCTCCTCCGTTCCATTTAATTAATGGTTGATGATATACTTTTATTACCCATAGACTTTATGAGCAAGAATTATTAAGGAAATAAGAGGACAGCCATGGGGTTTGCGTACGCCCCACAACAGCCTTGCTGTCATAACTATCAGCCACATATTGTACATTTTGATGCTTGTACTCTGTCAATCAACAAAGCAGAGGGGATTTTGCAATTTACTAATGGTGATATGGAGGGTAACTATGGGGAATTTGATTTTGGAGCATGGTGGTTGTCATCAATGGGAGCCATTCTAGTATCCTAGTAATAGAAGTATATTAGGAAATAGCTATAATATTCTAATATATCTATTTTATTTTTATTTATGTTATTGATTTATACAGCACATAATTGTTCTACAGCGCTATATAATTATCACTTACATTGGTCCTTATCTCCATTGGGGCTCACAAATTAAATTTACCTATTGGGTCTAATGCACACAACCATGTGCTGTTTGAGTCTACAATCAATTAGACTCTGATAGCTCCCTGGCCCATAGTACTCAGTGTACCAAATCACACAGACATCAGCTTTTTCACATAGACACAGAAATCCAAAAAAAAAATTGTAACATGCATTATTCCGATACAATTTGCAGATGAGACTCAACAATTCAAGCCAATGGGGATAAAAAAATAAGGACCATTGCTAAGAGTTGTAGAAAAAAAAATGAACACAGGGAATCATTCAACCTCCATAATTAGATATTAACCCAGGACCCCAGCATTGTATGGCTAAGAGTACTAACCACTGAACTGGTACAAAGTAACATTGCCACCCACAGAGCTACCCATTTAATCTAAGTCAATCACTGCAAACTTCCTGATGTCTTGATTTCATCGAAATGATCACCACATGGGGTTAGCAAAGAATATTTATATTTCTTGGCTCTTGCTACCATAGGTAGGGTTTTTTGCCTTCCTCTGGATCAACAAGGATAAAATCCCCTCCCTTGTACAGCACTGTAGAACTGGATGAAGACATGCATTTTTCTGGACCACAATACGGCTTTATTTTACAATAATTTGTTAATATGCTTTATATTGCAGGAGCTTTATATCCAGATGGAACCAGTCAGTCTGACAAGCTTGACGATGCGGTCCCTCCTGGTGGGCGTTACACCTACACCTGGATTGTTAAACAGGAATATGCGCCAACCCCTGAAGACCCCAACTGCCTGACCTGGGTCTATCACTCCCATATTGATGCTCCTAGAGATATAGCAAGTGGATTGATTGGGGCGCTGCTAACATGCAAGAATGGTACATACTATGGAGCAATGTAGTGTTCTGTCCTTACAAGCAGGGCATTTATTTTCAATGTATGCATAATAGCACTGGCTCATAGGGTGGCATTTATGAAGCCAAAATTTGGTGCGTGAAAGCCGCAAATTTGTCTCTTTGTTATCCCTCCTGGAAATGTATAAATAATTTGACATATAAACCTTATCATTCCCCTTGTTAATGGTGTGTGTCCCTCTACAGTCTAGCACTATTCCATCAAAGCTAACAGTGACAGGCTCTGTAGGTTTATCGCAAGGTGTGGTGCGATGCAGGATTCGGGATACGATGCAGCAGATGGAGTTACAACTGATAGACAATTTTTATTTATCAACAAAGGAATGAAAACAAGTACTATATTGTCACATAAGCATTTAGACTATTACCGTAGAATCACGTATCGCTAGCTATGGCTAACTGAAGCCAGTTTCACATCTGAAGTTCAAGGGTCAGAAGAACAGAAATACACCTAGGTAATGTAACGCACAGTTCGTACTCCACGGATTCGCACTTCACCCCCCGTGTTGCTGTAAATCAGGAACACAATTTACACAAACTCCAATAACAGTGTCTCTGAGAGCTCATGCTGAACTACTATTAGTATAACTATCTCAGCCCACTCCAGTACTTGGGTCCAGAACTTAAAACAGGCCTGCTTTTTAACTATTTCTGTCCCTGCTGCTGTGCACACCTATTTGTTGGAGGTCGGCCCCACTTACGATTCGTTGCGCAGGAGTGATTTTGACTTTTGACAGGCTGTACCAGTTTGGTGCTGTCGCACAGGCTCTCTCCTCCTCCTTTTGGGCGCTCTCTTCAGCGCCGCTCTATTGCCGACCGTTGTACCTGTGACGACAGCTCCACAGCAGCTCTGCAGACCATCGCACCTTTCTCTAATGATGTTCCAACAGCATCTTAGCTCTCCAGCAGCACTTCTGCTCACATACATAGTCGCTGCACTTTCTTATGTGGCACAGCTAGAATTAGTCTTTCTATATGGTGTTAGTAACAGCAAGAACATTTGAGGACCTTTTGGGGGCGGGGGCATTAAGTACTCATTATTTGTTATCATGAAAGCTGCTTCATGGGCGGTGACACAGTAGCCATGTCACTGCTGCATCAGTCAAGGGGGAGGGGCCTTCTTTCCTACCAATACTCTCTCCGCCCTGTAACTGTCCTGCATGGACACAAGGCTTCTACTACAGAGCTTACTCTTCTGCCACTCGCTGTCTACCTCTTAGCTGCATCACAGACCGGAAGGGGCAGGGTTTATCATGGAGCCGCTGTTTTCAGTAAAAGGGGAGCAAAGCAGCGCTCTCGCCTCCTACAGGTACACATCATGTTGACAAGTAAATTGACACAGAGGCAGTCAGCTTACCTGGGACATCCAAGCCTTCCAATAGATAGAACTAGTTCTAAGTCAAGGATTTGTGATAAAAAATGGATACTTTATTTCGAATCAGTTAAAAATTCACCCAGTCATCGCCAATAGTAGCAAGACAGATAAAGACACAATACACTTGATTGTGGTAATGCTAACCACTTACGCGTTTCAGACAGCCTCCTCCTATTGCTCATAGCCTGCTTTTGTGTTGCCATGTTCTAGGCACGTTGGACAGTTCATTGAATCGGATGGATGTTGATAAAGACTTTGTGATGATGTTCAGCGTCATTGATGAAAATATGAGCTGGTACCTGGAGGAAAATATTCAGACCTATTGCTCCGAGCCGGACACGGTAGATGTGGATAATGAAGACTTCCAGGAAAGCAACAAGATGCATTGTGAGTTCCCCCAAAATGTCACAAGAATAAGCAATGTAGATCTCAGATATTTTTGGATTATTCAGTTCTGGTGATTATATTAAAAAATACCTTCATGTAAACCTAGGATAAAGGACCATTTACACAGGGTGACGTCAGGGCAAGAACGTTTGTAGGGATGTCTGTTTGCCCGATCATCGGGCCGTGTGAAGCTGCACCCGATCAGCCAATAAATAAGAAAAAGCTTTTCGTTGGCTGATCGCATCTTTTGCGCTGCCAAAAAAAAATCATCAGTTGATAGTACCTCTACCTTTGTGAATGGGGAATAATACTGCATTGGGGATTAGTGATTGGATTAACAGTGGTTTGTCCACCATACAAGGTGCACCGGCCTGTGTAAAGGTGTTTTAAATGAGCGCTGATCTCGTTGATCGGTGCTTATTATGCAAGGCAAAATGTTTCCCTGCAGCGAACCATGGTGATGGTGGGACACACTGGCAGAGTATTGGGCACATTGTGGTATACATTAAGAGGGCTGTCTGTGTTTGGGAGCAGAGAACAAGGTACAAGGTCCAGCCGGAAGAAGGTACACCTGTGGGATGAAGGCTGTAGAACAGGCCGAATGTTAGAGATAGCCAGGATCCAGGTGGAGGCAACATAAAGGGTTGGTGCTGTCAGGTCACAGAAGTTGTTGCGGCAGCCTCTACGTCTTGTGCAGCCTTGGATCTGGTACAAGGCTTATTTCCACCCTGAAGCCTGCAATATGATCCTGTCGACTACGCCAAAATACATAAGCAGAAATGCATTTGGTAAAAGGGACCATGGTAGGCACTAGGCCCACATGTTCTTGTATTTTGGCCACCTTGTAAGGCTTTATCTGACTACATTTGGGCTCTTTGAATAGCTATTAGGCCGAACTCAAGAGTTACTTCAGATTACAGCCCTGTAGAGCAAACATAGCACAACTCAATGCATGGGATGTACCATTGCTTAAGTCTCATGATGTACCTCGTCTTCTTTCCAGCTATCAACGGCTTTCTTTTCGGGAACCTTCCAGCCGTGGACATCTGTCAGGGAGACTCGGTGTCCTGGCATTTATTTGGAATGGGTAACGAAGTAGATATCCACTCTGCCTTTTTCTATGGTCAGACAGTCACCAAACAAGGACACAGAACCGATGTCATCAACCTGTTCCCTGCCACATTTGTCACCGTGAAAATGACCACATCAACACTCGGATTGTGGATGCTGAGCTGTCAAGTAAATGACCACATTCAAGGTAAAAACAGGGTGCTGCAGACAAATTAGTTGTGTGCCTAAAAGTAGTGTAGAGATAGAGTAAGGTTCTTAAATATAGGTCAAAGCTAACCCTAGAAGTAATCCCATGTTTCTATATATCTATGTATGATTATATGTTGGGTATAGGACATTATATAGTTGTTCCGTTTAGGCCTCTTTCACACGGACTACAAAATCATCACTACAAATTGTATGTATGTGAAGCCCATGGTTTCCAATGGGTTCTTTCATATGAGAGATGTTTTGTAGCCTTAAAGAACCCATTGGAAACCATGAGCTTCACGTACATGCGACTTGTAGTGAGATTTTGTAGCCTGTGTGAAGGAGGCCTTAATCCGGCATCATAGCCATTTTTTCATCCCTGCCTTTCTAGGGACATAAAGTGTTTATTTTTTCGTGAAAATAACCAAAAATCTTAAATTAAAACAAAAAATTGTTTACTTTTTGCCATATTTTGATCCCCATATACATATATATTTTTTAGATTTTTCCAACGATGACATAAGATGAGAGCTTGATTTTTTTTTAATGGGGCGAGCTGTAATTTTTATTAGTTCCATTGTGGGGTATGCACAGCTATTTGCTGGCTTTTTGGTCTATTTTTTGGGAGACAAGGTGATTAAAAAAATAGCAATTCTGTATGATCTTTAGAAAAATTTTGCGTCGATGGTGTGGTAATTGGAACATTCTTGAGCATCAGCTTTTTTTTATGGAAGTGTGATGAAGACTGATCTTGTCCCATCTTGGGGCCACAATGTTGAGCTCCAAATCTTTTGACATAGGTCGGTTAGGATCTTGACTGACTCTGGTTTGAGCAGTTTGGCTGGTAGGTGATCAACTCCTGGAGCTTTCCTCTTTGGTAGTTTCTTCAGGGCCCATGTGACTTCTTCCTCCAGAATGCCCAGGTTCTTGTTCTACTTGATGTATCTGATCCAACAGGTTGTCTGTTTGATTGTCTACATACAACTATGCCGTATATTCTCGCCACCTACGCTTTTAGTAGAACTAAAGACCAAGCAACTATCGGGCTGCTTAATTTTTAAGTGACTCCTGTTTACTCTGAATGGAGGCGGAGCGGACCAGAAGGATCCAGGGTGCTCCGCCTCCAAATACAGAACGGCCATTGCTCCTGTGTAAAGGGTCGCTTTAGGCTACACTCACACAGGCAAGTGCGGTATCTCGCAACTCACAAGACTCGAGCTAGATTCTTGCCTGTGTGCATGTAGCCCAACTTAAAACTCTTGCTCTTTGTTGACATACTTGATTCCATGACCATCATCATGTATCATGACACAGCACGGGGCAGTATGATGATGATTCATGGAGAGATTAGTAGTTGAGTGGGTGCTGACTGGAGTATAAGAGGAGCAATGGTCACAGCGCGGAGTCAGGAACAAGGGTCAGGCCGGGTCAACTTACTAGTCATCAGAAAGTGATATATCTAGTTTTCCCGTATCTGCACTAATAGTTCTGTTTACTCGTGGATATCAGTAGGAAGTCATTTCTACTTTCCAACCCCTGACTCATACAGCTAAAAGTAGCAATGGTCTTGCTGAACCGTCTAAGGCTATGTTCACACCTGAGTTTGTTTTCCGTTTTTAGCGGATACATTAAAGGGGTTGTCTCGCGCCGAAACGTTTTCTTTTTTTTTTCCCATAGGCCCCCCGTTTGGCGCAGGACAACCCCAAAGGATGTGTTAAAAAAAATAAATTTTATTACTTACCCGAATCCCCGCTCTGCGATGTCTTCCTTCTTCCTTCTTCTTCCTTCACCAAGATGGCCGCCGGGATCTTCACCCACGATGCACCGCGGGTCTTCTCCCATGGTGCACCGTGGGCTCTGTGCGGTCCATTGCCGATTCCAGCCTCCTGATTGGCTGGAATCGGCACACGTGACGGGGCGGAGCTACGAGGACCAGCTCTCCGGCACGAGCGGCCCAATTCACCAGGAAGAAGACCGCACAGCGCAAGCGCGTCTAAAAAAGCAGGAAGACATCAGAATTAGACGCAGCCATGGCGACGGGGACGCTAGCAACGGAGCAGGTAAGTGAATAACTTCTGTACGGCTCATAATTAATGCACAATGTACATTACAAAGTGCATTAATATGGCCATACAGAAGTGTATAACCCCACTTGCTGCCGCGAGACAACCCCTTTAAAGTTTTAAGAGTACAAATGATAAAAACGGAAGCAAACGGAAAATAATTTAACAGATGTTTACCCCTGATCCGTCAAAATTTATGCTTTTTTTCGTTTTTAGCTGTTTTACTGTCCATTTCTGTTCGTTTTTAACAGATCTGTTTTCAAATGTCAAAATTTTTCAATCTCTCTCTTTTCTGGGACCAGAAATGTCATCTATCCTGCTCTGCACAAGCACAAACAAAAAAACCAGATCCGTTTTAGCGGAAAAGCTGACAGATGCTAACGGAATACCTTCCGCTATACACAGACTTCAATGTTAAAAAAAAAAAACAGATTGGACGGAAGAAAAAGTTCTGCAGCCTGCATTAATTATTGCGTAAAAAGTACGGAATCCTAATGCACTGGATGCAAACGGAGCAGTACTGAAGCCCAATACATTTCAATAAGGGGAAAAATGGACACGAGGCTTTTAGTTTTTCTCCTTTCATAACGGAAGAGACAAACAGAAAGGAAAAACGCAGGTGTGAACACAGCCTAAAATGAACTGCGTAAGATAGCCTTTTTGATGACACTGTGGGATTCCGTCTCAAGGGGTCTATGACAAGCGCCAAAATCCCCATTGGGATGGAACCCTTGAATGGAACCATTTACTGTCAGTCAAAAAAACAGCAGTTTGGTGTCCGTTTAACAGGGATTCCATTAGTATAGAATAGTATAGTAGACTACGCTATTCTATACTCCGAATATAGCGAAAGTTAAAGGTGAATACGCATCTTGGATTATCATAGCTGAAATGGGAAACCAATGCCATGCTTACTGGCCACCCAGCCGGAGCCAACAGGGTTTAGGGCAGCACTGTTTCTGTAGCTCTCATTGAAGTGAATGGAGCTCTGGCTACACTGTGTCCGTAACCTGAGGGAGGTGTAATGGGGACAGTGTAGCATTTAGTTTTACATGGCTTCCGTATCACCCATTCACTTCAATGAGAACTACAGAAACAGCTCTGTTCTAAGCATTCAGTCTTTCCAACAGGTGGTGGGAACAGAGCTTTTGGGCTTTCCATTAAAGGAATCCTTCTCAAATGGACACCGAAATGATATCCAATTGATTAATACCAGTGAATGGTTCCATTCAGGGGTTTCATCTCAATGCGGCAAAAATCTGTGAGAATGAAGCCTTTGCTTAATTTCCCGTATGGCGGTGTTGGCGAGGAAACGAACACTTAACCCCTTAACGACCAGCCCATAGTGTTTTTACGTCCTCCCGAAGTGGGCTCTATTCTCTGAGGACGTAAAAACATGCTTCCTGCAGAGAATAGTGCCCCTCGGGCTGTGGACGTGACAGCTCCATGCTGTCGGTGTCCGCAGGTAGCTGACAGCATGGAGCTGTCATCCCGGGCTGTTCGGAGCCCCCCCCGGCATTGCGATCGGCGCTATGCAATGTATAGCGCCGATCGCAAAAAAAGTAAATGAAAGTACATAAAAGTTAAAGATTCAGCTGCTCTGATGGATCGGATCCATCGGAGCAGCTGAAATTACTCACCCAGGTCCTGCACGCTGCTCCCCGCTCTCCTGCCGCTCCGGGGCCCGAAGCCGGTCTTCTGCGCATGCGCGCCAGGCGGCATTACGTCAGCCGCATGCGCAGAAGGCCCGGCGGCGCGGGAGATTTAAAATCTCCTGGCTCCCGGCTCCTGTAGGTAGCCGGGAGGCAGGAGATGTCAGCGGGGACTGCGGTGAGCGGTCCCCGGTACCGCGATCGCCGTTATCCAATGGTTAGCGGCGATCGCGAAAAAGTTAAAAAAAAGTTTTAAAAAAGTCAGTTTCACCTCCCCTCATGGATCGGATCCATGAGGGGAGGTGAAAATACTCACCCCCAGTCCTCAGCGGTGTCCCGATGTCCCGGGACCCGAATCCCCGTCTGCGCATGCGCGCCCGATGATTGACATCGGGCGCGTGCACAGACGGGCTCGAGCCCCGGGGAATTTAAAATCCCTCTGCTTCTGGCTGCCATGTGTAGCTAGGAGCAGAGAGATTATACCGGGGACATGATCACTGTCATCCAATGGATGACAGTGATCATGTAAAGTGAAAAAAAAGTGTAAAAAAGTAAAAAAAAAAAAAGTAAAAAAAAGTTTTTAAACGTTTAAAAAGCGTATGTTTCATCTCCCCTCATGGATCATATCCGTGAGGGAGGATGAAAGTACGTACCTAAGGCCCCCAGATTTATCCGCGGACCTTACCACAGCTTCTGCACACGCGCCCGTCGCCAAAATGGCGGGCGCATGCGCAAAAGCTGTGGATTGCCAGGATAATTTAAATTCTCCCTGCTCCTGGCTACAAAACGTAGCCAAGAGCATGGAGATTTAATGGGGGTCCGCGGTGAGCGGTTCCTGGTCACGTGTTCGCCATTATCCAATAATGGCGATCACGTAAAAGTAAAAAAAAAATTTGAAGTTTCATCTCCCCTCACTGATGCGATCGGTGAGAGGAGATGAATCTTTTTACCGGAGGCCTGCGTATTTGAATCCCGACGCGATCTTCCTCCGTGGACCTTCCAGGATTCTGCACATGCGATTGCCGGCAAAAAGCCGGACACATGTGCAGGAGTCAGGGAGCCCAGGAAACTTAAAATCTCCTTGCTCCCAGCGACCAACAGTCACCGAGAGTCTGGAGCAGTGACGGGTGGCCTCGTTGAGCGGTCCCCGGTCACGTGATAAAAAGGTAGCGATCTACCATAGGCCGGTCTCACATGACCGGATAGGAATGACGGATTCCGCATGCTTCTGATCCACGGTATTACGCAGATCAATCGCATTGGATTACACAATTCCGCTCACATTAGCGGGTCAGAATTGCGTAATCCACTCGCAGAAAAGAGAACGCAGCAGGTTCTATTTTACTGCGGAATCGGCAACATAGAGCCCATTGTGCTCCATGGTCGCGGATATACCCGCTGCCCATACGCAACTACCTTGTATACGGGCTGCGGGTACCCGTGTCATCGCTAAGCGACGGTGCGGGAAATACAAACAAAGGTGTACCGTGCATGACCGCCTGTGTGAGTAGGCAGTTATGCGCAGTACATTACGCAGCCGTACGCAGGGTCACAGCCGGGCTCACAGATGGGATCCGCTGTGGGCCTCCGCAAGCGGATTCCGCCTGCACCCGCGTGAACCCGGCGTTATTCAGACAGCTACCTGTGATACGTATTTTACAAGAAGCCCTGGGAACGCTCGCTTTCCTGCAGTTCCAGGAGCACCTTGTTGAGCGCCTTCTGTGTGAGACCGCCGCACCTCATCAAGCTTACGGAGACTCACGGAACGCCACTTTTTACACCCCATACCCGCCACTGAGGTCATGAAATACCCCCAAAAAGCATGAGAGGGGGGGGGGGGATACCCGGTTTTATTGCCCCATGGGCCCATTCCAACCAGCCTCCGTAATTACCCCTGTCTTCGGAAATACTACACAGTTCACATTTTTACTTTTATCTAAGATTTGCGAACGCCAAAAAGGGCGTGGAGGGGGAGGGGGGGAATTTTTAGGGAGTCAATCTTTATTCTGTACAAATAAGCAATGGGGCCTGGAATGTATTCAGTTGTGCCCTAAAATCCAACGGGTGTTCCGTCCTTTATAGGCCTTGCCATGCGTCCTGTAAGTAGATTAGGGCCACAATGGGTATGTTTCTGAACTCGGGACAAACGGGGGTATCCATTTTGGGGTGAACGTTTTCATTCCTATGTACACTGTACAAAAAAACTGTTTTTAAATTGAAAAAATTGCCAAAAAAATTGAAAATCGTAACTTTTTCCTTCTGCTTTGCTTAGATTCATTCAAATACTGTGGGGTCAAAATACGCAGTACACCCCTAGATGAATTCGTTAAGGGGTCTAGTTTTCAAAATGGGGTCATTTGAGGGGGTTCTTTATAGTTTTGGCCGCTCAATGGCTCGATAAGTGGGCAATGGGGCCTGAAATTTATTCAGTGGTACCCTGAAATCCAACGGGTATTCCTTTCATTGTAGGCCTAGCCATGGGTCCTGTAAGTCTATTAGGGCCACAATGGGTATGTTTCTGAACACGGGACAAACAGGGGTATCCATTTTGGGGTGAAAGCCTTCATTTATATGTGTGCTGTACAAAAAAAACTGTTTTTAAATTGACACAATAGCCCAAAAAATGAAAATCCTATTTTTTTCCTTTTGCTTTGCTTGAATTTATTCAAAAACTGTGGGGTCAAAATATGCAGTACATCCCTAGATAAATTCGTTAAGGGGTCTAGTTTTCAAAATGGGGTCATTTGTGGGGGTTCTATATGGTTTTGGGCGCTCAAGAACTCTACAAGTGGGCAATGGGGCCTAAAAGGACTTCAAGCAAAATCTATGTTCTGAAAGCCACCGATTACTCCTTTTATTTTGGGCCCCGTTGTGCATGCGGACATAAGATTAGGGCCACAATGGGTATATTTCTGAAAACAGCACAAACAGGGGTATCCATTTTGGGGTGTAAGTCTTCCTTCATATGTGTGCTGTACAAAAAAAGCTGTTTTTAAAATGACAAAATTGCCAAAAAAACAAAAATCCAAATTTTTTCCTTTTGCTTTGCTTGAATTTATTCAAAAACTGTGGGGTCAAAATGCGCAGTACACCCCTAGATAAATTCGTTAAGGAGTCTAGTTTTCAAAATGGGGTCATTTGTGGGGGTTCTCTATGGTTTTGGGCGCTCAAGAACTCTACAAGTGGGCAATGGGGCCTAAAAGGACTTCAAGCAAAATTTGTGTTCCGAAAGCCACATGTCGCTCCTTTCATTTTGGGCTCCGTTGTGTATCCAGACATAAGATTAGGGCCACAATGGGTATGTCTCTGAACACGGGACAAACAGGGGTATCCATTTTTGGGTGCAAGTCTTCCTTCATATGTGTGCTGTACAAAAAAAGCTGTTTTTAAAATGACAGAATTGCCGAAAAAACGAAAATCACAATTTTTTCCTTTTGCTTGATTTGAATTCATTCAAAAACTGTGGGGTCAAAATATGCAGTACACCCCTAGATAAATTCCTTAAGGGGTCTAGTTTTCAAAATGGGGTCATTTGTGGGGGTTTTCTATGGTTTTGGGCGCTCAAGAACTCTACATGTGTGCTATGGGGCCTAAAAGGACTTCAAGCAAAATTTCTGTTTTGAAAGACACTGACTACTCCTTTCATTTTGGGCCCCGTTGTGGACTCAGATATAACAATAGGGCCACAATGGGTATATTTCTGAACACGGGAGAAATAGGGGTATCCATTTTGGGGTGTAAATCCTGATTTTCATGTAAACTATAGGAAAAAAATATGTCTTTAAAATGACAGATTTGCAAAAATATGAAATTTTACTTTTTCTCCTCTAAATTGAATTAATTCCTGAAAAAAAACTGTGGGGTCAAAATACTCATGACACCCCTCAGTGAATACATTAAGGGGTGTAGTTTTTAAAATGAGGTCATTTGGGGGGGTATCTATTATTCTGACACTCATGAGCCTTTCCAATCTCGGCTTGGTATAGGAAAACAAAGTGTTCCTCAAAATGCTAAAAAGTAATGTTAAATTTGTACGTCTCCTAAATAGTTAAAAAAAAACGAAAGTTTTTCCAATGTGCGCCCAAAATAAAGTAAACGGGTGGAAATATAAATCTTAGCAAAAATTTCTATATTATGTTTGCACATATTTAAGATATTGCAGTTGGAAATGTGAAAAAATGACGATTTTTTCGAAATTTTCCCAATTTTGGCGCTTTTAATAAATAAACACAATTTCTATCGGTCTATTTTTTCCGCCTAAATGAAGCACAACATGTGGCGAAAAAACAATGTCAGAATCGCTTGGATATGCAAAACCTTTCTGGTGTTTTTCCATGTTAAAGTGACACATGTCAGATTTGCAAAATTTGGCCTGGTCATTAAGGCGCAAACAGGCTTGGTCACTAAGGGGTTAAGGGAAATTTACACGGGATGATTAGCGTTCAGAATCAGTCAGATTTCCGTAGCTATACTTGCATAGTTTGCCCAACAGCTCGTGTCGTGTAAATGGGGCTATTAGGGTAGTTTTAGATGGGATGACTGTCGGGTTTAACCCCTTAGTGACGACGCTATAGTCCTTTTACGTCCTGCTGTTGCAGGACGTGTATGAAGGGAGATAGTGCTGCTTCTGAAAGACGCCAGGGCTGTGGTGGCAGATTGCCTGTCAAGCCATCCCCGTGGGGTGGCTTGATAGGCTGCCTGTCAGAATGAAGTATGATGTAATGCTATGGCATTACATCATACTGCATATGCGATCTAAGCATCGCTAGTTCTGGTCCCCCAGGAGGACTGAAAGAAAAAGTAAAAATAAGAAAAATAAAGTTTCATTAATATATATTTTTTTTTTTAAGTAATAAAGTTAAAAAAAACCTTTTGCCATATTTACAATAAAAAAATCTAAGTAATAAAACAAAAATACATATTTGGTATCACTGCGTTCGTAAACATCAGTTCTATCAAAGTAATGCATTATTTACCGCGCATGGTGAACGTCGTCTGAAAAAAAAAAAAAACGCCAAAAAATGCACTTTTTGGATCACATTGTTGCCAAGAAAAAATCTAATAAAAAGTGACCAAAAAGTTCTATGTATTCCAACCAATGGTACCAACAGAATCTGCAGGACGTACGGCACAAAATGAGCCCTAACACAACTATATTGACAGAAAAATAAAAAAGTTATTGTGCGCAGAAGATGGAAACAGAAAATTATTTTAAAAAATTAAATATCTTTATAAAAATAAAGCTATCATGTCATTTTTGTTGCAGTTTTTGCGCCGTAGAAACAAGACGCACAGAAAAATGGCGGAATGGCGTTTTTTTTCCGATTTCTCCCCACTTAGAATTTTGTAAAAGTTTTTCAGTACATTATATGATACATTAAATAGTACCATTGAAAAATACAACTCGCAAAAAACAGACCTTCATACAGCGACATCAATGGATAAATAAAGGAGTTACGATTTTTTTAAAAGGGGGAGGAAAAAACAAAAATGGAAAAAAGCAAAAAAGTGTGGTCACTGAGGGGTTAAGCCCCCGACACTCATCCAAGTGATAATCACTCTTCTGCATTCAGAGCATGAAGGCGGAGGGAACCAGAGATCTCTTCCATCCACCCGCCTCCATTCACTGCAAACAGGCAGTCACTCAAAGATACACAACTGCCTGTTCACACTGAGCCAGAAGTCGCTCACTGGTCATTCCGTTTTAGCTCACTGAGATGGATCTCCTACTGATTGACTTCTCACTTGATAACCCGTCTGGTGCTGTTTATACGAAGGCCAACATGTGGCCCATTACAGCTCATTTTAGCGATTATTTGGGAGACTATGTAAAAGTACCCTTACTGCCTATCTCACTGCCAAATTATAGCTGATCACTAGGGGTTCAATCACGGGGGGGCTCCCTACAATCAGCTTATTGTCTAGGGACCTTTCTAACAATAAAGTCGTTGTACCAAAAGCAACTTTTATCACCTATCCATAACATAGGTGCTAAAAGTTTGATCAGTGAGGGGCTTATCACTGAGACCCACACCAATCCTGAGAATAGGAGTCCCCCATCCTCCTCACTGTGTGCTCAATGTACCCCTACAGTGATGAAGAGATTGAATGAAGCGGTGGCCACGCATGAGCAGTGCCACTCCATTCAACTTGAATGGGGCTATCCAAAATAGGCAAGCCTTTGTACCCAGCTATGTCAATCAAACCCGTGGAAATGATTATAGTGATGCCGCACATGTGTGACTCCATTCACTCAGTCAGGATGAGACAGGGACCTAGGAATCCCTTTCTCAGGATTGGGCAGAGAGACCCCCACCATTCAAACCTATAGCACCTATTCTATGGATAGATGATAACAGCCGATTTTGAGTTAATCCCTTTAAGATATTGTCCATAGTGGACAACTCCTTTAAGAAATAACGTGGATTCATTGTGAAATGGTCTGATTGCTCTTTAAATCACAACGAGGGTCCGTCGTCGCTGGCACTTTCACATACGTTTTCCATTGACTGCAATGTTAAAAAAAAAATGTACACGTTTCCATACTTCTTTTTCTGGGACAGAAAAGTGTAGTAGGCTTTACTTTTCAACCCCCCCCCCGCAGGAATTGGAGTACTTTTTTAAAATCTAAATGTAAAATTCTGTGCTGATTAATTTTTGGATATTTTTTTTATAGCTGGAATGATGGGGCTGTACAATGTTTATGGCTGTGAATACCATGCTGCAGCTTTTACACCTGCTAATGTGAGAAAATACTTTATTGCTGCTGAGAAAGTCATGTGGAATTACGCTCCTACTAATTACGACGAGTTTACACATAAGGCTTTAGATGATCCAGACAGGTAGGACTCTCTATTCTGCATACCGAATATCTGCTGATCACTAAGCAGATGTATACTGTTATATCCAGTGTTTTTAATAACCTAATTATCATAATAATGTTTAGCTTTGTAATACCTTATCTGACCACATGGTGTGCTATTGTCATGAAATGTGTACATGTCCTAGAAGCTCAGTTTACTATAGCACCACCAGCTGGTAGAAAGAACATATAACTGGAGATAGAGGTTTGCTGGCATATGCTTTTCAGCTTTCAAGGGGGACAAAATGATCTTTTTTTTTTTCATCACGTTATACTTTACTTAGGTGGGTAAAAGTAAACCGATACGATTTGCATACATTTATTAAAAATGCCGAAATTAGGAAACATTTTTTAAAAATTTGTTGTTTTGTTCCTTTTTTTAAAATTGTAGTATGTAAAACATGTAATACATACTGTACTGATTATTTTTAATCAAATATATATTTTTACTCGTAAAAATACGTAAATTTAGGGCTCATGTCCACGGGCAAAAGAAGAATTAAAATCCGCAGCAGATTTTAACTCTTCTCCTGCATGCGGATCCGCACCCCATAGGGATGCATTGACCACCCGCGGGGTAGATAAATACCCGCGGATGGTCAATAAAAGTGATTTAAAAAAAAATGGAGCATGAAAAAATCTGGACCATGCTCCATTTTCATGCGAGTCTCCCACGGGCTTCTATTGAAGCCTATGGAAGCCGTCCGGATCCGCGGGAGACAAAAATCCGATTTTACTCACCCGCTCTGTTTCTTCTCTTCGCCGCCGCGTCATCTTCTCTCAGTCGCGGCCGGATCATTTTGCTTCGGGACGGCGCATGCGCGGGCACGTCACCGACGTCATCCTGCGCATCCGCCGGGCCGAAGAAAGAAGATCCGGCCGCGACGCAGAGAAGATGACGCGGCAGCGAAGGAAGTATCCGGAGCGTGCGAGAGGTGAGTTAATTCTGATTTATTCTTATTTTTAGCGCTCGTGTCCGCGGGGCAGGAGGGACCCGCTGCAGATTCTACATGGAGAATCCGGAGCGGGCCTGATTTCCCCCGTGGACATGAGGCCTTACTGTCAGCAGTTGTAAAGAGGTTAATTTTATCCAAACAGACTGAATATTTTAGGTAAATAACAATTATAAATTCACATTTTTCTTTTTCAGCCATTCTGCAACGTTTTTTGCAAAAAGCAGTGAGAGGATTGGAGGTTCTTATTGGAAGGTACATTACACAGAATATACTGATGAATCATTTAGTACTAAAAAGACTCCATCTAAAGCTGAGGAACATCTTGGAATTCTGGGTAAGAACGGCAGTGTTATTTTTGATCCCGCTTTTAAAAAAAAAAAAATACTATAGTTGATGTCATTGTAATTTTAATTTTAGGTCCAGTCATCAAAACTGAAGTCTGTCTGTGCAGCAAAGAAAAGGGAATCTAGGCCAGCTATGAGTTAGCATCGATTTATGCTCTAACTTATACCTCCTGGTCAGTGGGAGCCTAGGCCCCCTTTCAATAAGCTGCATGATTAAAAAAAAAAGTCACGAGCGAGGAAAACCCCATAAAGTCACAACTTTTTGCGCAACTATTGCATGCACCATAATTTGCGGCTTTTCATCCTAGAAAATTGGCGCAAGTGGTTCAATATCTTCCCCACTAGAGTCAAATGATAACGTCCTGGCTGCCTGCAGCCACTACTTGGGGAAGCTTATAGCACACTGTTTATCCATAGCCACCACATTGCCTCTAGTGGTGAAAATGTTTTACGTCTTTTTCAGCACTTCAAACGCTATAAAGATATGTTGTAAAATTCCAATTTTTTAAACATTTACACTGACCCCCCCAACACTTTTTAAGAAGTGGGTTGGGACTAGCATTGCTCTGACCACGGATGACACACGTCCTGCCCACTGCACTGATAGCGAGCAGGACGATTGGCTGATGGACGATTGGCTGATGGACGAGGGTCCCAAGCGGCAAGGGATAGGTCATCAGTGTAAAAAGTGCAGAATAGCCCTTTAACATATATTGCGATACTTGTATATAACAGTATATTGTGCATTTCAATGTTGCGTTTCTGTATGTTCACGCAACAAATATTTGCCGCAGATTTGATACAGAACTACGCCAATTCTGCAACAAATCCACATCCCATTACTGGATGTAAATCCATTGTCGACTGTATTCGCCTTCTTAAAAATAAAATTACTTACAGTTTGTAATCAAATCTATAAATTATTGAATAAATGTCAAAATATGGACTACTCAAAGCTGGGCCTAGTAGTTGATGTCATTGTAATTTTATTTTAGGTCCAGTCATCAAAGCTGAAGTGGGCGATGCCATTGTGGTTGTGTTTTCCAATATGGCTGACAGGAACTACAGCATGATGCCTCATGGACTGTCCTTTGGCAAGGAATCAGAGGGCGCCCCCTATGTCGATGGTACATGACCTCAGTGGTCTCTTTCCAATGTGTAAAATGTAATGTGATGACATTATCTGCTAGTGTCAGATGTGAAGTAAGTGTTAAGGTGGCCATATACATTAGATGAATGTTGGCCAAACTTGCCGATTTCAGCAGGATCGGCGGACTATCTAATGTACATGGGGGTATCCTAACTCTCCTGAACAGCAAATATCAGGGGAAGGAAAAGTTGGGCAGTGGAATTTCAACACTACGGATCTTTTTGTACCTGAGAGATAAACCACCGCTAGAGGTGACCTTTTCTCTACCCTGGATCACCGTGAATTCAGACCGAAACCATTTCACTCTCTTCGACCACCATGCTATGTGGCCCTTTTTATCTAGCTGCTTTTTTAAGCTAATCTTTAGATAACTGAATGTTCATAGTTATTTGATGTGGCTCAGTGTTGCCCGGCTTAACGGGAACAATGCCAAGGTACCTAACTGCCCACTCATTATCTTAGAGGGATCATTGCCAATGATGCAGCTGGTGGGGCCTTGGCTGGCGGTTGTGGGGGGGGGGGGGGGGGGTGGACCAACCCAAGCTGAACTTTTACACCTGGGCCAAGGAGCATTAAAGGGGTTTTCCGGTACTAAACTACTGATGACCCAATATCAGGATAGGTCATTAATAGTTTATTGGTTGGGATCCCGAGTGTTAGACCCCTACTAATCAGGTGACTGAAGTGACAGCGGCACTTGAGTGAGGCCTGCTATCCCTTCAGTCCATACCAGGCACAGCGCCATACATTGTGTAGTCAGTATTGCAGCTCCATCTCATTCACTTGAATGGGGCAGGGCTGCTCTCGGGCCATGTGACGAATTAACGTGATGCCACTGGCCTGAAAAGAGGCCACCATGCTCACTGGAATCAAGTGATCGTCAGGAATCCCTAAGGATAGGTTAACAATAGTTTAGTCACCTAAAACCCCTTTGTGCTACGTCCCTGTTTAGGCCCGTACAGTCTTTCAGCCTGTAAATGTAAATGAGAATGTTTCTATTCACTGACAGTAAAAATGAAAAACTGATGAAGTGAAACCATTGATCTTCATCAATGTAAAACTAGGAAACACATTGAACAATGGAGTCATATGATCGTGCAGACCAATTTTTATCTTCCATTGTGAGGTTGACATTAACATGACTGTATTTTTCTGATAGGAGATGTAGAGAAACTTGGAGCTCACGTGGCACCTGGAGACACATTCACATACACCTGGAACATCCTAGAGAAGGATGGACCTACAGATACTGATCCACAATGCTTGACCTATCTGTACTACTCAGCAGCCGACCCAGTGAAGGACACCAATTCTGGACTGGTGGGTCCACTGCTGGTCTGCAATAAAAGTTCACTAAGCTCCAGCAACACAGAGGTACAGAATGCAATTGTAGTACACATATCTAAGGTTTATCAATATTCCTATGGTACCACTCAAATCTGCTACTTCTCTTGCTAAATATTGCTTAAAAAGGAATTGTTACCACTTGTATAGGTGGTACACAATATAGGTATTTCTGCCAGAGGACACCTCTGTTAGTGCAAACAAAACTATTTGCTATATGATATGCTTCGGGGATCCAAATTCAGTTAGAGGATAGGCCAAGCTTGGAAAATAATTTTCACCACAACACCAAATAGCGGGATTAAAGTTATCTGTTTATTGATTGACAGGCAGCAGTTTTTATAGAGGCACATGCTTCGATTACAATAATTCAAATTTATTATAGTTTATTTATTACCATTGGTGGATAAAACATGAACACAATATGAATATGCAAGATAAAGAATTTTACATCTAAAATGGCAAACAAATGCAGCACAGATACAGCAGAACCATACATGATTAGCTTCTCAGACCACAAAAGTACAGTAATGGTAAACAATGGGTTTAGAGAATGTTTTGGAACATATGTGAACAGTTAGGAACATGTCATCTCGACCTGCCAGCCAGTCTAAATGCTACATAGCTATCTCCTGCAGCTCTGGCCTTGGTTCTTCACTCAAGGCTTTTTGAGTAACTATTTAATATCTATAAATCCTCAAGAAAGAGGACAAATGAATATAATGAAAAGAGGCATACAAGGTGGCTACCAGACACAACAATGGCTACACATAGGATAGAACATGGAGTCATATTCATTTCAATAACACCTCCTTATACCATTTCATTTCATCCTTATTGTATACCATCCATGTTGGAAGCATGCGCAGAGCAACTTTTAAAAAAATCTCCTGCTTCCTTGTGGATCTGCGGCACATCCAAAGTGACAGCTGCGGCTGTGCCATGGATCAGACAGCTTCCATTGACTTCAATGGAAGCCATTCCTGAGGGATCCGCAGAAAAATGGAGCATGCTGCCATTTCTTCCTGCGTGTTCGATCCGCACGCTGGGGGAAAAAAAAAATCACATCTGCATTCTTTAAATTGTTTTGCGGATGCTAATGCATCCCTATGGGCTTCGTCACAGTGAGCGTTCTCAAGTAATCTCTAATGCATCCCTATGGGCGGCTTGATTTGCGGATCTTTCACATGGGTTCCACAAATCAAATCCGCTCATGAATATTGGGCCTTACTGCTGGGAGTTTACTACAGTTCTGTCCAGTCTAGACAATCCTCTGTGAGCTAAATACATCATCAGCACAAATCTCTCTCCCTGTTACATTTTACCTGCACTGCTACATTGTATCGGTCTGCTTTGCTCATAGAGATTGTCTAGGATGTATACAACTGTAGCAAACGTACTGTATGAGAAGTATAAGGTCAAGATATGATCTCATTCACTGACAGTATGCGGAATCCGTGATCAATTAAGGCAAAAAGCATATTGGAAAGTTGCAGAACTTTTTATTGTTCTTCAATATATGATATCTAAAGGTACCTTTACACGGAGCAGCCATCCTTCAGATAGTCGCTCAGAAACGTCGTTGAAGCGTACATATGACGGTTGTTTTTACACCGAGCAATGACTGTTCATTAGTTGTTCGCTGAGGAATCGGTCATAGAGGGGATCGCAATGCAAAGTTGTTTGCAAGTCATTCAAATACGAACGACTGACTGTACAGCAGACAACTTTTGATCAACCTGTGACTATTTTTTGGTAAGTTGAAAGCAAACGACTAGTGACTCATCGCTCGTCACCCTGTCAGTGGCCGTCTTTACACTGAACGGCCATCCTTTGAATTCACTCTATCAAGCAATTATTCGACTGATAGTCGCCCCATGTAAGGGACCGTAAGGGTCTCGGTGACAACAGTGTGAGTGCGGGAATTTGTTTGTCCCCCAACTTTCTATAGCAGATTATATTCCCACCATGGTTGATCCTGATGTTGTAATTGCTCAGGTGCGGACGGAGAAAGAGTTCTACCTGCTGTTTACCGTCTTTGACGAAAACCTGAGCTGGTACTTGGAGGAAAACATTGACGCAGTTTCTCCGGATTCGTCTGCTGTTGATGTAGAAGATGAAGGTTTTCAAGAATCAAACAAAATGCACGGTAACCTATATGGACCATAGAAAAAAATGTATATATGTATATGGCCTTATAACAAATGTTTGTGTCCATCTAATAAGGTTTACAGAGTCATATACTGCATATTTAATTGGGTATCCAAGATTTAAAGGGGCTGTCTGAGTTAAAGAAACCCGTCACCGGGTCCCCCAATGCCTTAAAGTAACAAATCAGCAGTTAGTCACCTCTCCCCGCTGCGCCGCTTGTCCTCCGCCGCTGGTCTCTATGTGATGTCACTTTGCAGGCTGAGCCATCTACAAACATTCTGCAGCAGCCAATGACAGCGGTCAGTGATCACGGCTGAGTGTTGTCATTGGCTGCTACAGCAGGTGTACTTGATGATCTCATCGATCCCTACTGTTGCAGTGTGAGGTCGGCTCTCTGTCACAGCCGACTTTCCCTACGAATGGCGCAGCCTCTAAGCCCATGCCATCCACAGGACGTAAAGGGGAGGGAACTGCATTTCTGCTATTGTGTTCATTGGGGTGGAAGGGGTTTAAAGATTAAATTAAAACATAGGCTCTTCTTTTTTTTCCAAAACAGCGCCACACTTTTCCACAGGTTGTGTGGGGTATCACCACTCATCCCTATTCATTTAATTAAAGCTGAGTATTAGATACAACACATGGACAGGTATGGCGCTGTTTCTGGAAGAAAACAGCCATGTTTTTTGCAACCCTGTGCAGCCCCCTTAATTAATTAAACATACTGTTATTTGCAAACATTGGCTTCTACTATATATGATAAGATTCATCTTTCCATAAAGTTTACTTTACCGCCACCTGCTGTAATTATTCGGTATTGCAACATATTACATTTTTTTTCCACAACGCAGCAGTTAGGATATGTTCACACAGCGGAATCTGACACTGATTTTTCCACATGGATTTCGGCTCTAAGAACCGTAGCAGAAACCCACAACTGAGCGTCAATATCTGCCATGGCTATTAAAATGTATGACCGTGAATGCTCTTGTGGATTAGCCCTGTTTAATGCGCAAATCTGTGTGTGGAATTCCCAACACAAATTCCACTTGAATGTCATTTGCGGAATCCGCGTCACGAGGCATCATGGCACCTCTTTTTCCCCACGTGGATTTGCGCACCACAAATTAGCGTGCACAATACGCAGAGAATAGACCCCATTTGCTCACATTTCCGTATTTTTCATGTGCATTTCATTCATACAAAAAAAACCAAAAAACTCGAACCTGCACACCATAAATCCCCATAGACGTTAATAGGGAATGTGCAAATGCGTGCGCGCAATAACCAAACACAGCGTAATTCCCCTGGGAAAAGAACACATCTGGAGCTGGGCAAAAAGTATAATAAAATACCCCCACGTGTGCGCAAAGAGGCATCGTTCATTCCACAAAAATGCAACGCTCAGATGTGCAGACACAGTTACGCTCCTGTAAAGCGGCCTACGGTGTGGGTTCTCATTAAAGGTAATGCTGTCAAAATCATTTCTAAATGCGTATTTTGACGTGGACTTGCAGGCTGATTTACGCCATTTTTAAATCCGTGTCAAAATCTATATGTCAGACATGAGAATTCCGGCGTAGAATATTCCTCAGTGTCTTACAGAATATCTCATTATATGTGGAAGAAACCTAACATAACCTAAAGTATTAGGTCTCTGTGAGTTTCCAGATCTTGGATGTCAACAATGATGTTTTTATTCACTGACATCAAGCAGAAATCTTGAAATGGTGCCAAATTGAAACACAAAAGATATGAAACTGGGGAAACTTTTTAAATGAGTTTACAGTAAAGTAAAGGGTTTTTCCCACCAAATGCAGTTTATTCACAGAATAGGGAATAACTATCTTGATAGGTCGGCTACCCATGTCTGCCGCCCTCTTGCTATTCCGGGCAGATGCGGGCGTCGCTCTGCTCTTCCTATATGAGTGGGTTTATAGCTGTGTTCTTCTCATCAGCACTGTAGGAGTTAATCCTCCCCGATGCTCTCAGCCTAGCTGCAGGGTTATATGCTATTGCTCTCATATTTAGCTGAGCTGGGGATCCTCCTTCTTTCCTAAATATTGGCGTTTGTCTTCTGCTTCTGACTCCTGTGTCTGCCCTGATTCTGGGACTTATTAGCTGGATTACATTTGTACTCTGCCTACCCCAACATTGGACCGGATTCCGATTGTAGTCCAGACTGTTTCATGGTGCGTTGCATCAGTGTCTGACTCCCGTGGTCAGCTGCCAATTTCACTGGGACTACTCCATGAGATGGCGGCCTGCTTGGTTTCTAGCAGAAAAGTCCAGATCCCTGTACAGTGGTTAAAGGGTGAAAACCGGGATACCATCAGGATAATGTCCTTAGGATTAGCCCAGAGCCAAACCAGTTAGTTGGCACAGTGGGTCCACACTCATTGTCCGTTACATATCTGATTAGTGGGGATCTGACTCCCACCAATTACAAAAACAGGGGCCCTAAAGGTCCCTGAATGAATTGAGCCCTGGTCACACATGCACACCACTGCTCCATTCATTTCAATGTGACGTCTGGAGATAGTAGTGTAGCACTTTATCTTGGTTATCTCTGGCAGTCCCATTGAGATGAATGAAGTGGTGGTGGGTGGGTGTGACTAGTGCTCCATTCATTCAGCCTTTTTAGACCCCTATTCTTCTGATTGAAGAGAAGCCAAGAGTCTTCTAACCCCAACTAATCAGATAGTTATCCTCTACCATGTGTATAGTGGATAACTTCATTTAGTGGGACAACCCTTTAATATACATAGCGGGAGAGGAGTGTCCATTTATCAGTTACTGTACATGACTATGGATTTTCTTCTCCTCACAGCTATCAATGGCTACATGTTCGGGAACTTACCGGGTCTTGAAATGTGTCGGGGAGACAATGTATCCTGGCACCTTCTAGGTCTGGGCACAGAGATTGACATACATGGGACTTATTTTCAAGGAAATACTCTTAACCTGGAAGGAATGACAAGAGACACCATCAGTCTATTCCCGCACACAACGGTCACCGCTTACATGCAACCAGATCAAGCAGGTATGTGACGTCATCGGGACAAGTAAATAAAGAGCAGGGCTGGGGATGCAGAAGAGATGTATGGAGTTCTTATGGGATTTAACATTGATTACCCATCCCACCAATCAGCAGACTGAAGGGGCAGTGATGCTGATTGGAGCACCGCTGCCAATATACTGCATTATCAACACCGCAACCTGTTTCCATGCAGTTGCGTATAGTACTGCAGCTCAACCACACATTCACCTCAATGGACTGAGCTGTAATACCATAATTAGGGCCTTTTTTGTTTTCCATTTTTCTGATCCATCGTTTACAGTTTTACATTGGATCAAAAGCTCAGACTGCTGCTCTTTTGTTGGAACTCAAAGACAATCCATTTTTCATTTCCAGTTAAGTCTGTTTTCTGCATCGTGGCGGTGATGGTTCTTCAATAAATGTGCCTCAGTGGTTAGCACTGTTGCTTTGCAATGTTGGGGTCCAAGGTTCAAATCTCATTGAGGCAACATCAATTTGAAAAACTCTATACAGCCGTCACCTTTGGTCAGGTTTGAGCCTACAGCTCCAGCACTGCAAGGCAGAAGTGCTAACAACTGAGCGACCGCACCTTCTAACACTGGGGCTCTAGCTTCAGGTCTGACGATGGATAACATCTGCATGGAGGTTGTATGTTCTCATTGGGGATTTTCTTTGCTAGTATGATGGCTTAGTCATTGCCTTGTAGTGCTGAAGTTGTAGATTCAAATCTGGCCAAGGATGATGGCTGTGTGGAGTTTTTCAAAGTAGATGTTACCCTTGATGAGATTTGAACCTAGGACCCCAGCATTGCAAGGCAACGGTGCTAACCATGGAGTTGTATACACTGAACCAGCACCACCTTGTTTTAAATGCTAAAAAAAAACAGATGTAAGCAAAAATCTTACAGATGCCTTCCATTTTACTCCCCATTTCCATTTTTAAGAATGCTGAATCAGCCGAAAAAAACGCTAGTCTGAGCGTAGCCTAAGGCAGACCAGCCCTGTACTCCGCTGTCTTCGGTTGCCCCATGGAGTTTGAATGGAGCAGTAGCATGCATATTGGAAACCACTGTTCCAATCAAACAGGGGAAACAAGGGCCCTGTTTTGAGATCAGTGGGGGTTCTGTGAATAATTATGCTGTGAATCTTAAAGATTCCTGTCCTTATTTTTCAGGAATATTTGAAGTTGGCTGTCTGACAATGGATCACTATATAAGTGGAATGAAACATAAATATACAGTCCAGGCATGTGACCGATCCATTGCAGAGGAGCACCAGTATGGCACAATGAGAACTTACTTTATTGCTGCAGAGGAAGTGGAGTGGGATTACTCCCCTGATAGATCCTGGGAATTTGAAAAACACAACATCACAGAAAATGAACATGAGAGGTATGTTATGAGTACAACCAGAGGCTATCAAGTCGATGTCAACTCCTGGTGATATTGGCCAGTGTTCCATCAGTGTTCGGCTTTCTATTAGGAACTTCAGGCTTCTCGCTCACATCTTCCTGTAGTTGTGAAATTAAATTTTCATCATCTTGTTAGGCATTCTCATCTCTCCATCCATCTAGTTCTTGGTTGTTAGTGGTCCTCTTCTCACTATCGATATTTTTATTGGTCATCCTCTTCTATCCACTGTAGCAGCGCAGCTACGAAAACGGCAGGATAAGGAATAAAGCTAGCTGAAGCTAGAGCGAAAGAGAGTCCATTGTGTTGAACATTGGTGTGTGCCCCAACCATTTTACCCTGGAGATGGAGATCAGGAAGTTGACTAACCTCCAAGTTGTCATATCATTCTTCCTGTTGATGGTTCTCAGTCCATCTTGTTATTGGTTGACCTTTTCTCTTCATCCCCTTTTCTCCATCCATCTTTTGTTGGTCATCCTGTTAGCTCCATTCATCTTCTTGGTCATTCCCTTCTCTCCATCCGTGTTGTTGTGGGTCATCCCCTTCTCTTCATTCATCTCGTTGGTCCTTCCCCTCTCTCCATCCGTGTTGCTGTTGGTCATTCCCTTCTCTTCATTCATCTCGTTGGTCATTCCCTTCTCTCCATCCGTGTTGTTGTTGGTCATCCCCTTCTCTTCATTCATCTCGTTGGTCATTCCCTTCTCTCCATCCATCCTGTTGGTCATTCCCTCCTCTCCATCCATATTGTGGTTGGTCATCCTCTTCTTTCCATCTATCTTTTTGTTCATCCTCTTCGATCCATTGTAGCAGCGCAGCTGGGGATCGGTGAGTTGACTAATCTGAAAGTTGTCACATCATTCTTTTAGTTGTTGGTTGTCCTCTTTTCTCTGTTCATCTTGTTGGTCATTCCCTTCTCTCCATCCGTGTTGTTGTTGGTCATCCCCTTCTCTTCATTCATCTCATTGGTCATTCCCTTCTCTCCATCCGCGTTGTGGTTGGTCATCCTCTTCTTTCCATCTATCTTTTTGTTCATCCTCTTCGATACGTTGTAGCAGCGCAGAGCTGGGGATCGGGGAGTTGACTAATCTGCAAGTTGTCACATCATTCTTTTTGTTGATGGTTGTCCTCTTTTCTCCATCCATCTTGTTGCTGGTCGCTCATTCTCACCATCTATTTTGTTGTTGGCTATATTCTCTTATCCATCCATCTTGTTGTTGGTTATCTCTTCTGTCCATCCATCTTGTTGTTGGTCATCCTCTTTTCCATTTTCTTTTATCTCCTCCGAACATAGTTGCCTCTTCCATTGAGTTGGGTCTATAATATGTTCAGAATAAGAGAAAGCTTCAGTCTGGTCATTTTAGGTTTCAAGCAAAGGCCCTAACTTGGCTTGCTCATACAGAACTGCAGGGACTTATAGCATTGTATATGGGGGAAGAAAACGATTTGTGCATTTCAAAACGTTTTTATTTTTATCCATACTAGTTTAATAAATGTATGTTTGTTACTGATTGTACATTCTAACACATTACATCATAACATGTTGTCTTTGCTTTTAGTCCGGGCCACATATTTGTTAGTTCTGATGACGATCACATAGGATCTAAATACAAGAAAGCGGTTTACAGGGAATATACAGATGGACACTTCACTGAGCCAAAGAAAAGATCTGCAGAAGAGGAACACCTAGAAATCCTCGGTAAAACAAAATAATCTTCTAAAGGGCATGAACTTGAAAAGTTCCTAAAGGGGCATGGTTCAGGTAGCCGACTCAAGGTTGACTCAGCCTTCCATCCTTCCGAGGTCGGTAAAATGAGTACCTAGCTTGGTGGAGAGGTAATAAATAAATTACCTGTTGGCGCTATACAAATAACCAGATTTTTTTTTTAAATGAGCCTTTCCTTAGAATTAAGAGTTGTCACACTGCAGAGGGATCAGCCCTATTCTCATCTGCACAAGGAAAGACTAGAAGCAATGGGATGAAACTAAAAGGGAGGAGACACAGATTAGATATTAGATAGTGAGGGTGATGAATGAGTGGAACAGGTTACCACTGGAGATGGTGAGTTCTTCAATGGAAGTCTTCAAGCAAAGGCTGGATAGACCTGTGTCTGGGATGATTTAGTGAATCTGCACTGAGCAGGGGGTTGGACCCAATGACCCTGGAGGTCCCTTCTAACTGTATCATTCTATGAATCCCGAATAATGGAACATTTGTAATTAGAGATGAGCGAACACCAAAATGTTCGGGTGTTCGTTATTCGGAACGAACTTCCCGTGATGCTCGAGGGTTCGTTTCGAACAACGAACCCCATTGAAGTCAATGGGCGACCAGAACATTTTTGTATTTCGCCGATGCTCGCTAAGGTTTTCATGTGTGAAAATCTGGGCAATTCAAGAAAGTGATGGGAATGACACAGTGACGGATAGGGCAGGCGAGGGGCTACATGTTGGGCTGCATCTCAAGTTCACAGGTCCCACTATTAAGCCACAATACCGGCAAGAGTGGGCCCCCCCCCCTCCCAACAACTTTTACTTCTGAAAAGCCCTCATTAGCATGGCATACCTTTGCTAAGCACCACACTACCTCCAACAAAGCACAATCACTGCCTGCATGACACTCC
This sequence comes from Eleutherodactylus coqui, assembly GCF_035609145.1. Taxonomy (NCBI): domain Eukaryota; kingdom Metazoa; phylum Chordata; class Amphibia; order Anura; family Eleutherodactylidae; genus Eleutherodactylus; species Eleutherodactylus coqui. Next base: position 496,077,095 of record NC_089837.1, on the reverse strand, counting down.
ACTGACACTTCTCCTGGGTTACATGCTGACCAACCGCCCCCCCTCCCCCCCACAGCGCACACCAAAGTGTCCCTGGGCAGCCTTCAGCTGCCCTCATGCCACACCACGCTCATGTCTATTTAGAATTGCGTCTGCCATGACGAGGGACCGCAGGCACACACTGCAGAGGTTGGCACGGCTAGGCAGCGACCCTCTTTAAAAGTGGCGGAGCGATAGCCCACAATGCTGTACAGAAGCAATGAGAAATAGAATCCTGTGCCACCGCCATCAGGAGCTGCACACGTGGGCATAGCAATGGGGAACCTATGTGCCACACACTATTCATTCTGTCAAGGTGTCTGCATGCCCCAGTCAGACCGGGCTTTTTAATTCATAGACACAGGCAGGTACAACTCCCTATTGTGAAGTCCCTGTCGATCCACAGCATGGGTGGCTCCCTGGAACCCACCGGTGGTACACAGAAATATCCCATTGCATTGCCCAACACAGCTGAGGTAGTAATGTCGTGCTTAATGCAGGTGGGCTTCGGCCCACACTGCATGCCCCAGTCAGACTGGGGTTCTTTACAAGTGGACAGATGTAGTAAAAACTCCGTGTGCACCTACAGCATGGGTGGGTGCCAGGAAGCCACCGGCGGTACATAGAAATATCCCATTGCATTGCCCAACACAGCTGAGGTAGTAATGTTGTGCTTAACCCTTTCCAATCCAATTTGTATATGGTTTTCCTAGGGGGCTTACTCTTTTTCTGCCGTTATACAACGGCGCTATATGCTGGCTAAAGCCAGTACTGCATGAGCTGACACGTAGGATAGGCTCCGACAGCAGAGAGGCTGGCAATATACAGTAAGAGAACCCCGACGGACGTCTACCAACAACGGAGCTGTACAGCCTTAAACCCTAATGTCTTCACAGGTCACACAGTGGACTGGAAAGGGTTAATGCAGGTGGGTTTCGGCCCACACTGCATGCCCCAGTCAGACTGGGTTTCTTAATAAGTGGAAACAGATGCATTTATAATTCCCTGTGGACCCACTGCCTGGGTGGGTGCCAGGAAGCCACCGGCGGTACATAGAAATATCCCATTGCATTGCCCAACACAGCTGAGGTAGTAATGTTGTGCGTAATACAGGTGGGCTTCGGCCCACACTGCATGCCCCAGTCAGACTGGGGTTCTTTAGAAGTGTACAGATGTATTAAAAACTCTGTGTGCACCTACAGCATGGGTGGCTCCCTGGAACCCACCGGCGGTACACAAAAATATCCCATTGCATTGCCCAACACAGCTGAGGTAGTAATGTCGTGCTTAATGCAGGTGGGCTTCGGCCCACACTGCATGCCCCAGTCAGACTGGGGTTCTTTACAAGTGGACACATGTAGGTTAAACTCCCTGTGGACCCACTGCCTGGGTGGGTGCCAGGAAGCCACCGGCGGTACATAGAAATATCCCATTGCATTGCCCAACACAGCTGAGGTAGTAATGTCGTGCGTAATACAGGTGGGCTTCGGCCCACACTGCATGCCCCAGTCAGACTGGGGTTCTTTAGAAGTGTACAGATGTATTAAAAACTCCGTGTGCACCTACAGCATGGGTGGCTCCCTGGAACCCACCGGCGGTACATAAAAATATCCCATTGCATTGCCCAACACAGCTGAGGTTACGTCAGCTGTAATGCAGGTGGGCTAAAAATTAATTTGATTACACTGTAGGCGAGGGCCCACAAAAATTGCTGTATCAACAGTACTAATGTACATCCCAAAAATTGGCCATGGCCAGCCAAGAGGGCAGGTGAAACACATTAATCGCTTTGGTTAATGTGGCTTAAGTGGTAACTAGGCCTGGAGGCAGCCCAGTGTAACGAAAAATTGGTTCAAGTTAAAGTTCCAACGCTTTTAAGCGCATTGAAACTTTTAAAAATTGTTCTGAAAAATTATTTGACTGAGCCTTGTGGCCCTAAGAAAAATTGCCCGTTCAGCGTGATTACGTGAGGTTTCAGGAGGAGGAGCAGGAGGAGGAGGAGGAGGAATATTAGACACAGATTGATGAAGCAGAAATGTCCCCGTTTTGGATGGTGAGAGAGAACGTAGCTTCCATCCGCGGGTGCAGCCTACGTATTGCTTACGTATCGCTGCTGTCCGCTGGTGGAGAACTGAAGTCTGGGGAAATCCAGCCTTTGTTCATCTTGATGAGTGTTAGCCTGTCGGCACTGTCGGTTGACAAGCGGCTACGCTTATCTGTGATGATTCCCCCAGCCGCACTAAACACCCTTTCCGACAAGACGCTAGCCGCAGGACAAGCAAGCACCTCCAGGGCATACAGCGCGAGTTCAGGCCACGTGTCCAGCTTCGACACCCAGTAGTTGTAGGGGGCAGAGGCGTCACCAAGGATGGTCGTGCGATCCGCTACGTACTCCCTCACCATCCTTTTACAGTGCTCCCGCCGACTCAGCCGTGACTGGGGAGCGGTGACACAGTCTTGGTGGGGAGCCATAAAGCTGGCCAGGCCCTTAAAGACTGTTGCACTGCCTGGGATGTACATGCTGCTCGATCTACGCACATCCCCTGCTACCTTGCCCTCGGTACTGCGCCTTCTGCCACTAGCGCTGTCGGCTGGGAATTTTACCATCAGCTTGTCCGCAAGGGTCCTGTGGTATAGCAACACTCTCGAACCCCTTTCCTCTTCGGGAATCAGAGTGGGCAGGTTCTCCTTATACCGTGGATCGAGCAGTGTGTACACCCAGTAATCCGTCGTGGCCAGAATGCGTGCAACGCGAGGGTCACGAGAAAGGCATCCTAACATGAAGTCAGCCATGTGTGCCAGGGTACCAGTACGCAACACATGGCTGTCCTCACTAGGAAGATCACTTTCAGGATCCTCCTCCTCCTCCTCCTCCTCCTCAGGCCATACACGCTGAAAGGATGACAGGCAATCAGCCGGTGTACCGTCAGCAGCGGCCCAAGCTGTCTCTTCCCCCTCCTCCTCATCCTCCTCATGCTCCTCCTCCTCCTCCTGTACGCGCTGAGAAATAGACAGGAGGGTGCCCTGACTATCCAGCGGCATACTGTCTTCCCCCGCCCCCGTTTCCGAGCGCAAAGCAGCTGCCTTTATGGTTTGCAGGGAATTTCTCAAGATGCATAGCAGAGGAATGGTGACGCTAATGATTGTAGCATCGCCGCTCACCACCTGGGTAGACTCCTCAAAATTACCAAGGACATGGCAGATGTCTGCCAACCAGGCCCACTCTTCTGAAAGGAATTGAGGAGGCTGACTCCCACTGCGCCGCCCATGTTGGAGTTGGTATTCGACTATAGCTCTCCGTTGTTCATAGAGCCTGGCCAACATGTGGAGCGTAGAGTTCCACCGTGTGGGCACGTCGCACAGCAGTCGGTGCACTGGCAGCTTAAAGTGATGTTGCAGGGTGCGCAGGGTGGCAGCGTCCGTGTGGGACTTGCGGAAATGTGCGCAGAGCCGGCGCGCCTTTACGAGCAGGTCTGACAAGCGTGGGTAGCTTTTCAGAAAGCGCTGAACCACCAAATTAAAGACGTGGGCCAGGCATGGCACGTGCGTGAGGCTGCCGAGCTGCAGAGCCGCCACCAGGTTACGGCCGTTGTCACACACGACCATGCCCGGTTGGAGGCTCAGCGGCGCAAGCCAGCGGTCGGTCTGCTGTGTCAGACCCTGCAGCAGTTCGTGGGCCGTGTGCCTCTTATCGCCTAAGCTGAGTAGTTTCAGCACGGCCTGCTGACGCTTGCCCACCGCTGTGCTGCCACACCGCGCGACACCGACTGCTGGCGACATGCTGCTGCTAACACATCTTGATTGCGAGACAGAGGAGGAGGAGGAGGAGGAGGAGGGTGCTTTAGTGGAGGAAGCATACACCTCCGCAGATACCAGCACCGAGCTGGGGCCCGCAATTCTGGGGGTGGGTAGGACGTGAGCGGTCCCAGGCTCTGACTCGGTCCCAGCCTCCACTAAATTCACCCAATGTGCCGTCAGGGAGATGTAGTGGCCCTGCCCGCCTGTGCTTGTCCACGTGTCCGTAGTTAAGTGGACCGTGGCAGTAACCGCGTTGGTGAGGGCGCGTACAATGTTGCGGGAGACGTGGTCGTGCAGGGCTGGGACGGCACATCGGGAAAAGTAGTGGCGACTGGGAACTGAGTAGCGCGGGGCCGCCGCCTCCATGATACTTTTGAAGGACTCCGTTTCCACAACCCTATACGGCAGCATCTCAAGGCTGATGAATTTTGCGATGCGGACGGTTAACGTTTGAGCGTGCGGGTGCGTGGCGGCGTACTTGCGCTTGCGCTCGAACACTTGCGCAAGCGACGGCTGGACGGTGCGCTGAACTACACTGCTGGATGGGGCCGAGGACAGCGGAGATGAGGGTGTGGGTGCAGGCCATGAGGCGGTAGTGCCTGTGTCCTGAGAGGGGGGTTGCATCTCAGTGGCAGGTTGGGGCACAGGGGGAGAGGCAGGGGTGCAAACCGGAGGCGCTGAACGGCCTTCGTCCCACCTTGTGGGGTGCTTGGCCATCATATGCCTGCGCATGGTGGTGGTGGTGAGGCTGTTGGTGTTGGCTCCCCGGCTGAGCTTTGCGCAACAAAGGTTGCACACCACTGTTCGTCGGTCGTCAGGCGTCTCGGTGAAAAACTGCCAGACCTTAGAGCACCTCGGCCTCTGCAGGGTGGCATGGCGCGAGGGGGCGCTTTGGGAAACACTTGGTGGATTATTCGGTCTGGCCCTGCCTCTACCCCTGGCCCTGGCCACCGCACTGCCTCTTGCAACCTGCCCTGCTGATGCCCTTGACTCCCCCTCTGAAGACCTGTCCTCCTGAGTAAGCGTTGCACACCAGGTGGGGTCAGTCACCTCATCGTCCTGCTGCTCTTCCTCCGAATCCTCTGTGCGCTGCTCCCTCGGACTTACTGCCCTTACTACTACCTCACTGCAAGACAACTGTGTCTGATCGTCATCGTCCTCCTCACCCACAGAAAGTTGTTGAGACAGTTGGCGGAAGTCCCCAGCCTCATCCCCCGGACCCCGGGAACTTTCGAATGGTTGGGCATCAGTGACTATAAACTCCTCTGGTGGGAGAGGAACCGCTGCTGCCCAATCTGAGCAGGGGCCCGAGAACAGTTCCTGGGAGTGTTCCCGCTCCTGAGCAGGTGTCATTGTAGTGGAGTGAGGAGGCTGGGAGGAAGAAGGAGCAGCAGACAGAGGATTCGGATTTGCAGCAGTGGACGGCGCAGAACTGCGTGTTGACGATAGGTTGCTCGAAGCACTTTCTGCCATCCAGGACAGGACCTGCTCACACTGCTCATTTTCTAATAACCGTCTCCCGCGTGGACCCATTAATTGGGCGATGAATGTGGGGACGCCAGAAACGTGCCTCTCTCCTAATCGCGCAGCAGTCGGCTGCGACACACCGGGATCAGGAGCTCGGCCTGTGCCCACACCCTGACTTGGCCCTCCGCGTCCTCGGCCGCGTCCACGTCCTCTAGGCCTACCCCTACCCCTCAGCATGCTGTATTACCAGTGATTTGATTTCACAGGCAGGAAATAAATTGGCGCAAGACTGCAGGCCAAATATAATTTTTGCACTTTTTGGAAAACGAACGGCCCCACTGCCTTTAGTGAATGAATAATCGAAGTTTAATAACTGTGCTGTGCATAGGCTCCGGACCTCTCTCCCTTCCTCCTCTGCTGCCGCCGACTGCCCGCGATCCTGGCGGGGTGAAAGCCGCTGCTCCGGACCTTGACCCGCGGGGCCGCGCGACCCACCTCCTCACATCGGGAGCCGAGCCGCCGCATTACAGTTCGAGCGGTGGCCGCGGCGCGCCGGCCGCCCCGCCGCTTCCAGTCCTCTGCCGCCTGCTGTCGGCGCCCCGCGCCTGGTGACAAACCGAGCCGTGCCCGCTCTCCCTGCGGCCGCGGGGCCCGCCCTCTTGCCCTAACGTAAGAGGCTCCTGTTGCCGGATCCTGACCGGAGCCACGGGCTTTGCGGCCGCCCATCTCCGGACTGCGTGGGGACCCTCTGCGGCCGACGGGAGATCGCCCCCCCCCCCTGAACGGGGAGTGTAACCGACCTCCGGACCTCGCTATCCACCATAACAACTGCGTGGGGGGCCGCGGCTCAGCCGGCCGTCCTGCTGCCCCAAAACACCGTGTCACCACTTGCCAGCGACATTAAACACCTTGGGGAGCGCTGATTGACGGCCGGACCGCGGCGCTCGGCACCTCCAAAGACTTCAAAACACTTGAGGACCCACTCCTTTGGACCCGGCCCAGCGGAGCCGGCGGCAGAAACGTGAGTAGCCGTGGGGGCTGGGGGACAACATACCCACCCATTATCGTGGCCCCCCCCCGGAACGATAAACCGGGTAAATAACTCAGGACGTTACAATCCGCCTTAACCTTAGTTGCGCACACTGCCACATATATATTGGCGCCCTGGAGAGGAGGAGAGGCCTGCTTTAACACCTTAGCTCCCATACGGTGGCTCAAATTGTGCGCCAGAGGCACCTGGACGGAACAGTGCCATCTTTGATGAGCGGTGTTGCCACGCGGGATCAGCGCTGTCCCCTGCCTCTCTAACGACCCCAAACCGGATAAATCCTGTACAATTGCAGCCCAAACTGCGGGACCACTACTCTCTAACAGACATTGCAACTATCTAATCCGCAAAGGCTCTATAGTTAACAACATCTAAGACTCTAAAAACCGTATTAAACCGCTAAAACCGCCACCCGGCCTTTACTACCAACAGCAGTCTTGATATCTCTTATATTACACTACATCAGTCAGGAGAGGACAAAGATCCATATTTTCTAACAGCAATTGCAACCGTATACCCATATGGACCTTGCAGCCAAAAACATCTAAACTCCATAAGAAAAAGCATCATTATCTTGCTAAAACAGTCAACTAGTCTACCTCACACACCAAAGTCCCCGGCACCGCTTATGTCACACTGCAGCTGACGGAGAGGAGACAAAGTCCCTTACCCTCCAAGTGCTACTAGAATCGTACAAATCAGGAAAAGATAAAGACCCTCATTTCCTCACAGTCGACTCAATATCCTTCATTATGAGCACTCGGGCTAAAAGCGGGTCGGCAACCGATAAGTTGAAAGAGTATGTCCGTACTGAGACCCCCGAGCATACCCCCAGAGCGACACGACCCGCTCAGATGAGAGAACCCGAGGGCGAAACGGGACACCCCTCAGAACCGACCATGCGACAACTCCTAGACGCAATCAACACCTGCAAGTCCTCGCTTGCCAATAAAATAGAAGAAATAAAATCTGATGTCTCCCTGCTACGGCAAGACCTACAGAACATGCGAGGCAGAATGCAGGAGATGGAAGACCGCATATCCAATGCAGAAGACTCCCTACGCCCGCTCTCCGCGGCCGTCAAAAAAACCACACGAGCTACAGAATTTTGCCAGTCCAAAATGGACGACTTGGAAAACCGGTCACGCCGCAATAATCTCCGCATAATAGGCCTACCCGAAAGATCAGAAGGATCCCACCCAGAAACATTCACTGAAAATTTGCTAAAAACCCTATTGGGCGACGACACTTTCTCCGCTCATTTCACAGTGGAAAGAGCCCACCGGGTCCCAACAAAACCGCCACAACCGGGAGCTCCCCCGCGTCCATTCCTAGCAAGGATTTTAAACTGCAGAGATAGAGACACCGCATTGCGCCAGGCTAGGCTAAAAGGTCCATTAAGATACAACAATACAACAATTTCTATATTCCCGGACTTCTCCGCTGAACTACAAAAACAAAGAGCCACCTTCATAGAAGCCAAAAGAATACTCAAGGGAAGAAACATCCCATACTCAATGGCGTATCCAGCCCGCTTACGCATCGTAGCCCAAGGGAAAGTGATCTTCCTCCAATCCCCCACTGAAGCTAAGGAATGGCTGGATATGCACCCAGAGCCACTGAAGGATAACTGATCCTGCCGCATTTATAGTAAGACTTGAGCCTAATCACAATCCAAGCGGCTGATAACCCTCTGACTTATAGATGGTGAAATGCAGGACCAAGGCATCTCCAAACCGCCTTTGGGACCTAGCGAATAGATACCAACCTCTATAGGCCACCGGGATACTTCTTTCTTTCCCCCCCCCCCAACAATATAACATCTGCTACTTCTAAATAGATTGTAGCTAAACTGTTTTGTAAATTTTTCATATATTGGTTTTGACATCCACGCTGAAATTTAAGCGGGATGCCAAAAGTTAAAAGTTTAAACTGTTGTTCACTGCTCTGTATTAATATTTTTTGCAGGTCTGCGCTAACACAACTCTTTCCCCCATACATGCCAACAACCTTTCCCCCTCCCCATCCTATGGGTATAGATGTAACACTTATAGAACCTGCCCACGTAATTAGATATGTCCCTAAAATGCCTTAGTTGGAACGTTCGGGGCCTGGGAACTGCACTTAAACGAAGGGCAGTCTTTTCATACATCAAGCAAATCAATCCACATATTGTAAGCCTACAAGAGACCCATCTCACTAAAGAAAGGGCTGACACCCTGGCGAAACCATGGGTACAGTGGATAGCCCACTCCTTTCACACCTCCTTTTCCAGAGGCGTCTCCGTCCTAGTACATAGGTCGCTACGCTGGAACCCTATTAATGTCCGCAGAGATCCCGAGGGGAGATTCATATTTATATATGGCGAAATAGATTCCAAACCCTATGTGATCCTGTCTATTTACAACCCCCCACACAGCAACCTCCATCTTCTCCAAACCGCTATAACATACGCGCATCAATACCCGCTGGCAGGAGTAATATGTATGGGCGACTTCAATAAGGTAATGGACCCTAACATAGACAGATTTCACACACCTCCCAACATAGCCCCAACTCCAAGCTCCTCCCTGAAGCAGTTAACCGAAAGTGTCGGCTGGATCGACCTTTGGCGGCACCAACACAACGATACACGGGAGTTTACTTGTCATTCCCCGGGTTATAACGCGCTGGCGAGGATAGATTATGTGTTTAGCTCCGCAGAACTGGCATTATCCCTCTCTAACATTACTCACTGCCCGAGAGGCATCTCCGACCACAGCCCTATATTACTAACATTGAAATTTCCCCAACAAAACATAGTCCCTACCTGGAGACTCCACCCATTCTGGCTGAAGCTGATTGGATCAGATGATCAAACACCCTTTCATATATCCCTATTTCTAGATGCCCACAACGACAATACTCACCCTGCCCTGAAGTGGGACACTCTCAAAGCTTACATTAGAGGGTTTCTTAAGTCAGCTATTTCACATATTAAAAAGTCGACATCCCAAACCGACAAAGAGCTGGAAGATCAGACAATGGAGGCCGAAAAAACATATATAGCTAATCCCACAGACGCCAACCAAATGGCCTGGCTTGGACTGCTCCGCCTCCACAAACACCAGATACATGTCAAAACCAAGCGTAAATTATTTTTTACCAAACAACACTATTTTGAATTGGGAAACCAATCCAGCCACTTACTTGCTAATCTCATCAGACGCGAAAACAACACTAACACGGTCCTTAAAATTAGGAACCAACACGGAGCGGAGCTGACCGATGCCCTATCCATTACAAATTGTTTCAGGGAATTCTATACTAACCTATATAGCTCCTCCTCCCAGAACACCCTGACAGACATTCTAAGTTACCTAGAGGACTTAAACTTCCCAACCCTCTCCACGGAACAGGTTGAACTCCTGGAGGCCCCAATCACATTAGAAGAGATTCAACAGACAATTCAGGACATGGCCCTCAACAAGTCACCCGGCCCTGACGGCCTCCCGATAGAGACGTACCGCAAATATAGCGAACAATTAGCCCCGCTATTATTGGAAACGCTAAACCAGGCCCAAACAGACAAGTCACTCCCGCCCTCATTCTATAAAGCCTCCATAGTGGTGATACTGAAACCCGGGAAGGACCCTATAGACTGTAGTTCCTATCGCCCAATCTCATTGGTAAACACAGACTATAAGATCTTAACTAAAATCCTGGCTACCAGGCTGAATCGGGTAATCCTCTCCATTATCCATCCGGACCAGACGGGATTCATGCCAGGGAAGTCCACGACGATAAATATCCGCAGAGTCCAAACGGCTATCCAGCTGGGAAAGCAATACAATATGCCCTGGGCTCTGGTCTCATTAGACATGGCAAAGGCTTTTGACTCGCTGGAGTGGGTCTTTTTGGAGGCCTGTCTGGTCCGGTTTGGATTTGGACCTGTATTTCAACAATGGATTAAAATTATATATAAATCCCCGAGTGCGAATGTAATCGTAAATGGCATCCCGTCGACTGAATTTCAACTGGCAAGAGGCACCCGACAGGGATGTCCTCTGTCCCCGGCCCTGTTCGCCATAGCTATTGAAGCTCTAGCGATCCGCCTGAGAAACACCCCGGAAGTGAAGGGCATTAAATGGGCAGACCTCGAAAGTAAAGTGGGAATGTATGCGGATGACACAATACTCTTCCTATCGGACCCAATACACTCCTTCTCCCAAGCTATGGTTCACATAGACAGATTCTCCTACTTTTCGGGATTATATGTCAATTGGTCCAAATCAACACTCCTCTACACCGACCTCAACCCAAAAAATGACCCCTGTGTCACCAGGTACGGACTAAAACCGGTCTCATCATTTAAATACCTAGGGATATTCATGCCACACGACCATAACAACGCCATAGCAGAAAACATAACCCCACTTCTAGACAATGTCAAACACAAACTGAAGAGATGGGCCAAGCTACCGCTCTCTGTAGCCGGACGCATAAATCTCATTAAAATGACTATCCAGCCCAAATGTTTATACACACTACAACACATGCCGGTACGAGTCCCCAAGCGCTATTTCCAATCCTTAAATTCTCTTATTATTACATTTATATGGAACTCCTCCCGCTCCAAGCTAGGTCTGACCACTTTACAAAGGCCCAAAAAACAAGCAGGAATGGCCCTCCCGGACCTTCGACTCTACTATCTGGCAGGACAACTGAGAAACATACGGGCTTGGGTGCTGGACGGGGAACTGCCTATAGCAGATAAACAGCTTGCAAAACAAGTAAAAGGCAATAATCTTCTGAATTATTTGGAATTTCCAGAGTGCACCAACCCCGCTGACACAGTCCCGCTCCATAAATTAGCTCTTGGCGTATGGAGGGAAGTAAAGACGCTACAGCAATATAAAAACACAATACCTGAGCTCCCTCTTTGGGATAACCCGGGCCTTACCGCATTACACTCAGTCCCAGACCCACAATATTGGACGACTCAGGGAATACACACACTGGGTGACATATATACGGAAGAAATACTTCCTACATTCACACAATTACGCGACAGGCTACAATCTCCGCAGCTTCAGCTATTCAGGTATTTCCAGCTAAGACACGCACTAAACTCCCAATTCCCGCCCACTTCAACCCGCATATCCAAATTCCCCACAATCGGTATTCTCAAGTCCCAAGGACCTAAGGGACTAATCTCTGCCCTATACACGCACCTTCTCTCGGCTAAAATAGACCCCAACCCGCCTCCAGCGTACGACAAATGGAAACAAGCCATCCCATCTCTTACATCTGAGGAATGGCAGGACATCTCTGAATCCCACCTGTCAGTTTCCCCAGCTATAAACAATAAATTAATTCAGCTATATATAATCCACCAAGCCTATCTCACCCCCAGTCGTCTACACCAAATGGGCAATACATCCTCAAGCTCCTGTCACAGATGCCGCCAACCTGAGGCGAACTTCTGGCACTTAATTTGGGAATGCCCACTAGTCAACGACTACTGGTCAAAAATAACCGACTTTATAAATTCACTATTACCGTCTCCATTAGCTGTCGACCTAGACCCCAAAGTAGCATTGTTCGGCCTGTTGGAAGAGGAGATGTGGCCGCACTACATTCGTAGCTTTCTTGAAAAAGCATTATTCCTGGCACGAAAAGCAATAGCCATGAGATGGATGGCCATAGAGGCCCCTTCGATCCCACACTGGATCCAGCTGGTGAACACCGTCATTTCCTACGAAAAAATAATCTACCAAAACCGAGGTTGCCCAGCCAAATTTCACAAAATATGGGGGAACTGGCTAGACGCCCACTCCACCCTGTCAACGGAGTAAACCCTGAACCCCCACTACACAAACCATTCCCCACCACCCCCTAACCAACCACAAACCCTCCCTACCCCCCCCTCTCCTCCTTCTTTTCCTTTCCCCCTTCTTACACTCCTCTCACTCAATAAGAAGCGCCTACAGTCCTGCACTCTACCTTTATCGAAACAAGAACAAAACAGAGCAAAGTTGTTTAAAAAGTTAAAAGTTTACTGTTGAAATGATCCATACAATTTGAGAAATACAGTAATAAAGTAGCATTGATGTACTAATAGCGAATTACATATCTATACCATGTATCTAACAATGCTCTTATTATTTTTCTGTAATCTGTATTTTGCAATGCACATGTTAATAAAAAAAACGAATTTAAAAAAATAACTGTGCTGTGTCCCTGCTAATGTGTCACAGAACGTGAGGGTAGCAGAGTTATTATAACTCTGGCAGAGCAGGTATTTTTTTTCCCAATTAAGGAAAGCAAATGGCGAAGCCAGCAGTAAAGCGTAGCTGGGTGCGTATGATTTAGCAATGTATTTCACGCAGCTCACACGTGTCCACAGGCGTTAGGACGGACAGAGGCTGGACAAATAGATTTGTTTTCAGTTTTTTCCCACCAAAAGGCAGCACTGCGTATATTCAATGAACATGAGAAGTTTAATAACTGTGCTGTGTCCCTGCTTATGTGTCACAGAACGTGAGGGTAGCAGAGTTATTATAACTCTGGCAGAGCAGGTATTTTTTTTCCCAATTAAGGAAAGCAAATGGCGAAGCCAGCAGTAAAGCGTAGCTGGGTGCGTATGATTTAGCAATGTTTTTCACGCAGCTCACACGTGTCCACAGGCGTTAGGACGGACAGAGGCTGGACAAATAGATTTGTTTTCAGTTTTTTCCCACCAAAAGGCAGCACCGCGTATATTCAATGAACATGAGAAGTTTAATAACTGTGCTGTGTCCCTGCTTATGTGTCACAGAACGTGAGGGTAGCAGAGTTATTATAACTCTGGCAGAGCAGGTATTTTTTTTCCCAATTAAGGAAAGCAAATGGCGAAGCCAGCAGTAAAGCGTAGCTGGGTGCGTATGATTTAGCAATGTTTTTCACGCAGCTCACACGTGTCCACCGCCCGTAAGGACGGACAGAGGCTGGACAAATAGATTTGTTTTCAGTTTTTTCCCACCAAAAGGCAGCACTGCGTATATTCAATGAACATGAGAAGTTTAATAACTGTGCTGTGTCCCTGCTTATGTGTCACAGAACGTGAGGGTAGCAGAGTTATTATAACTCTGGCAGAGCAGGTATTTTTTTTCCCAATTAAGGAAAGCAAATGGCGAAGCCAGCAGTAAAGCGTAGCTGGGTGCGTATGATTTAGCAATGTTTTTCACGCAGCTCACACGTGTCCACAGGCGTTAGGACGGACAGAGGCAGGACAAATAGAATTATTTTCACTTGTTTTACAAGCAAAAGGCAGCACTGCGTATATTCAATGAATAATAACTGTGTTGTGGCCCTGCCTATACAATTCTTTCCCTGCAGTATCAATGGAGGGTGGAATGCTCTGCAGAGGCGATTTTGAGAAGCCCAAAAAAAATGCAGCACAGCTAACAGCAGCCTGAACAGAACTGCACACGGATAAATATGGCCCTAGAAAGGACCGTTGAGGTTCTTGAAGGCTACACTCACTCCTAACACTCTCCCTGCCTATGCAGCACTTCTGTCCCTAATGCCAGGTGCAACGCTCTGCAGAGCCGATTTTGAGAAGAAAAAAAAATGCCACTGCTAACAGCAGCCAACACACAGCTATCAGTGGCCCTAATAAGGACCTTTGGGGGGTCTTGAAGCCTACACTAACTACCAATTCTTTCCCTACAGCAGCTCCGGTACAAACAGCACTGTCCCTCATCTAACTCACCAGGCATCTGAGGCGAGCCGCGGGAGGGGCCGACTTTTATATTAGGCGAACACCTGATCTTCCCAGCCACTCACAGCAGGGGGGTGGTATAGGGCTTGAACGTCACAGGGGGAAGTTGTAATGCCTTCCCTGTCTTTCAATTGGCCAGAAAAGCGCGCTAACGTCTCAGGGAAGGAAGTGAAAGTAACCAGAACACCGCATGGTGTTCGTTACGAATAACGAACATCCCGAACACCCTAATATTCGCACGAATATCAAGCTCGGACGAACGCGTTCGCTCATCTCTATTTGTAATCTCCAACTAGGAATGCCCCCAAAAATCAATTAACGTTGGATTTTATGTCAAAACGATGTTTGCAAATGGACACAGAAACACATCTCATTGATTCCAGTACGATTCATTTTTATCTGTCTCCAAATAGCATAGTGATGGATATCATTAACATGCAGGCTCTTCCTGTTCACTGCTAATGACATCCATCGTCTGATCTGTCTTCTCTGTCAAAGACATCAATGGACTGTTTCTATCCATCGTCCCACTGAGTTCAATGTGAAAAGCAAAAGATGGAAAACCCAATGTCCCAATAACGTTAGAGGTGGAAAAATTAATGCCTTCACATCTATAGAGCTAAATGGGAGAATGGATTAATGGCAAATGCTTTTAGCAAGGTTTTCTGTTCTACATCTATATCCATAGGTTTATCTAATATATTGATGTGTTCTCCTGTGTTAAAGGGAAGGTTTCATGAAGAGTATTTAATTTTAGTTATATTAATTAGGTTTTTATGTATAAAAGAGATATACTTGGGCATGTGTACTTAGACTGGCATATCATACACTGGTCTAACTAAAATACTGTATGTGCCAGTATCAGTGCGACATAAAAGGCACAAGCTACGACCCCTGATGCTAGGCCCCACCCACTTTTTGAAAAAACTGTGGGGCCTGATGTAAACGCCAAAAAGCTGCAATTTTGTATGCCAGAAATTGTAGATAGTATACTAAATATGCCCCATTGGGTTTATTATCTTTTTACAAATTTCCCTGGGGCTGACCATATTGGACCCGCACTTCCTACCTGTATCGCTGGTATATTCAGTAGAGCTCATATGTGTGGTTTATGACAACTGAAATGAATGTTAATAGTCTACAGGAAGTGATGGAATATACCTCCTCCTTTGGAGACCCCCAGAGTAACACAGGAGCAGCATACAGAGCTGTATTTTTGTACAGTGTTACTTCTCTGCCTTATTTAGGCCTCCATCAGTACAACAGAGCTGTTGTTAAAGCTCTCATCCTCTAATGATATTGAGATGACTCTGCTAAGAATACTCCACTCTACACAGCAAAGCTAACAAATGAATTGCGGAAAACGAGCAATCTTAGCCTATTATGTGTGGCAATGTGGTCACTCTAAAAACTGGAATATTCTGAGATTTTATTTTTATAGAGGGTCACACAAAAATTGATCATGTTTATAATAAAAAACAGTCTTTAATTATATCATTTTCTGATGATACATTCCCTTTATTAACACTGTATTGTTATTGTAGGCCCATTCATAAGAGGAGAAGTTGGGGACAGTATACTAATTGTATTTAAAAACAAAGCATCGCGACCCTACTCCATCTATGCACATGGTGTTCAAGTGGCGAATCTTAATGGTGGAAATGTGATTCAAGATACCCTTCCAGGTGAGATGACATTTCAACTACAATACGTGACAACGACTGAAAAAATACAACATGGCAGGCCAACCTTTCCACAAATATCTGCTGTTTGTCAACATTTGTCACATTCCTTCAGGTCATGAAAAAGTGCAAAGCTCGGCAGAAAATTACCTAAAGTGTATTAACCCTTTGCAATCCAATTTTGGATTCAGGGTTTCCTAGGGGGCTTTCTCTTTCTGCCATTATACATTGGCGCCATCTGCTGACTAAAGCCAGTACTGCGGTATCGGACATGCTGGAGAGGCCCCCGACAACAGAGCGGCCAGTAATATACAGTAAGAATACCCTGCTGGACGTCTTTTGACATCGGAGCTGTACAGCCTTCAATCAGAATGTCTTCAGATGTCAGACAGTGGATTGAAAAAGGCCAACTTAAGCAAAGTTCCATCCAAATCATTGACTCTTTGCTTACAATGTTGTGTCAGATTTCCAGTAATAGAAATTTCTGAGCACTGAGAAAGAGGTTCGATCAATCTATAGAGCTCTTTGATTCTGGAAATCAGAGGCAGACTGAAATCCCATATCAACAGTGTACCTAAGAAAAGATCCCTTTCATTAGATTTCCACCTTCAACCCTTTCATGACCAGAGGTCATTGACATGCCATCCAGGTCACATTCCGCAGTTTCGGTATCCCTATCCCTACTTTCACTGGAAAATTGAAAAAGTAATGATTTTTTTGACATAACCACATGAAAGCCGGTGTTCACAATGCAGTAAAAATAACATGTTGTCTTTATTGTGTGGGACAATATACTAAATTTTAATATTTTTCATATAGTACCATCCCAATTTCAAAAAAGTCGGGATGCTGTGTAAAATGTGACTAAATATAAAGAAAAAAAATGCAATGTTCTGGAAATCTCTTATTACCATATTTTATTAACAGTATAACATGGAGCACATATCAGAAGGGGAAAGTGAGACATGTTTCCATTTCCTAAAAAAACAAAAAAAAGAAATAAAACCAAAAAAAACCCTCCTTTTAGAAGTTGATCTTTTTACAACAGTCTGTAAATGTCTGGTAAATTAAGAGACCAACTGCTGGGAGTTTTGGGAGAGGTATGTAGGATTCTAGCTGCTCAACAGTCCTTGGTCTTCTTTGTTGGATTTTTTATTCCATAATGTGCCAAATGTTCTCTATTGGTGGACGATCTGGACTGCAGGCGGCCGGTTCAGTCCCGGGACTCTTCTATAAAGCCATGCTGTTGTGATGGATGCAGTATGTGGTTTAGTATTGTCTTGCTGAAATAGGCAAGGACTTCCCTGAAAGAGACGTTGTCTTTATGGGAACATATATTCTTCTACAACCTCTATATACTGCTCAGCATTGATAGTGCCTTTCAAGATCTGTAAGCTGCTCATGCCGTAGGCACTAATACAACCCCATACTATGCGAGATGCAGGCTTAACTGTGCACTGATGACAAGCTGGATGGTCCCTCTCCTCTTGAGTCTACAGCACACGGCATCTGTGGTTTCCAAAAAGAATTTCAAATTTTGATTCATCTGACCACAGAACAGTTTTCCATTTGGCCCAAAGAAGATGCCAATATTTTGGGATTGTGTTGATCTATGGCCTCTTCTTTGCATGATACGGCTTTATCTTGCATTTGTGGATTGCATAGCACACTGTGTTCACAGACAATGATTTCTGGAAGTATTCCTGAGCCCACACTGATCTGCATTACAGAATCATGCCTGATATCAATGCAGTTACATCTGAGGGTCCGTAGATCTCCAGCATCCAATATTGGCCGTCAATCCTGGCCCTTGTGCACATTAATTTCCTCAGATTCTCTGAATCTTTTGATGATATTATGTACTGTAGATGGTGGTATATCCAAAGTCTTTGCAATTTTATGTTGAGGAACATTTTTTTGAAATTCTTCCACAGATTGGTGAACCTCTGGCAACCTTTGCTTCTTAGAAACCCTCCCTCTCTAACATACTTTTTTTTATACACAGTCATGTTATGTAGTAGCATATTCACCCTGCTTTTCCTTAGCACAACTTACTTTTACAGACTTTTATTACCCTGTCCCAACTTTTTTGAGATGTGTTGCTGCCATAAATTTCTAAATGAGTTAATTTTTTAAAATGAAATGGAAAAATGTCCCCCTTTCAATAAAATAGGGTTATATGGGATTTCCAAATCATTGCATCCTTTTTTTTTCTTAACCTTTTATTTAGATTTCAGTGTCCCAACTTGTTTGGATTTAGGGTTTGTAATACTTTTTGATGGAGTTAACCATACAGGATTAATAATTGGATATTTTAATAAATTGGACCTTTTACGGCTGTAGCAATACCATTTTTTTATTTTTTGGGATGTGACGACTGTGAAAACGTTTTTACTACCGTATTAATTATTTAAAAAAATCTAAAATATTACATGCCTGTATTTCACGTATTTTTGCTACTTTTAATAGTCCCTATAGGGGACTTGAACTTCTGGTAGTTTGATTGCTTATACAGTGCAATGCAATACTATGGTATTGTATTATGCTGCATTTTAAGAGGCTGCCTATTAGCCTTGCGAACAATGGGACTAAAAAATATTACAAATATGGATCCCTAATGAGGATTGCTAAAACTGGATTATAAAAGAATGAGTTTATTTTTTTCATTCATTTTATGTTTTGTGTTTTTTGTTCCCAGGAGGTACAAGCACTTATCAATGGAATGTTCCAGTACGATCGGGACCAGGAAGTAATGATCCAGACTGCTTAACATGGGCTTACTATTCCAATCAGGACTATATGAAGGTGACTTTACAAAGTTTTGATTTCTTTTCTCATACCTTTTGTTGTTGCTCATCTACAGTTATGTACCTTTAAAGGCACGGTGACATTCCCACATCGCGGCCTAGGTGCACCTGATTGTTCATTGCCATTAACGATCAACAATCATTCAACAATCTAATAGTACTAATCCTTTCAAAGAATGCGCCAACTTGCAGGCTGGTGCCGTTTTTGGCTGCACAGTGACCGTGTCAGGGACTGTACGTCTGTTTTGGACTCTTCTTATGGTCTTATTTTGCCTTCTTGATTAATAATGTTGTGTGTCTCCCATTCTGCAGGACATGTACAGTGGTCTGGTGGGCCCACTGCTGACTTGTAGGAAAGGAGTACTAAATGGGAATGGCCTGAGGAAGGATGTGGCCCGGGAATTTGCATTGTTGTTCTTCATATTTGATGAAAACCTCTCATGGTATTTGGATGACAATATTAAGAATTATATTCATAAAGACCATGCTGCTATTAATATGACAGAGGAATTTGAAGAAAGCAATAAAATGCATGGTAGGTAGTCCTCCACCTTAAAATAATCTTGTTACACTTTACGGAATTACTCAATGAATCTCCATAAAATGTTCAGTAATTCATTTTATACTGATCCTGAGATACATTCTGTATTATACTCCAGAGCAGCACTGACTATTCTGCTGGTGGAGTTACTGTGTACATACATTACTTATCCTGTACTGCTTCTGAGTTACATCCTGAATTATATTCCAGAGCAGCACTCACTATTCTGCTGGTGGAGTCACTGTGTACATACATTACTTATCCTGTACTGATCCTGAGATACATCCTGTATTAGACTCCAGAGCAGCACTCACTATTCTGCTGGTGGAGTCACTGTGTACATACATTACTTATCCTGTACTGATCCTGAGTTACATCCTATATTATACTGCAGAGCTGTACTCACTGTTCTGCTGCTGGAGTCACTGTGTACATACATTACTTATCCTGTACTGCTCCTGAGTTACATCCTGTATTATACCCCAGAGCTGCACTCACTATTCTGCTTGTGGAGTCACTGTGTATATACATTTCTTATCATGTACTGATCCTGAGTTACATCCTGTAGATCTTTTATTATAAAAGTATAAAACACAACCAAACATTAACAATAAAAGCAAACTGTAACAATAGTAAATAATAATAATACAACCGTATACAGAGATAAGGCCCTTCACCCAGAGTCCATGGTCCACAAACAAAAGAAAACCCCATGTCTGTACTCCCCCGTCCCCCCTGCCGTACACTCGCACCACACTCAACACAAAACACAATATACCTAAAAGAAGAACATCCAGCTATCCAGAAAATAAAACTAAAACTCCAGGTCCAGCTGTACCGCACTGAAACCCCATCATAAACAAAATTAGGCAATAACATAAACATAACATAGATACCAATAATTAACTAAATATGAAAATAAAGACCAAGCCATCCGGCATACAAAAATAACTAAAGAATTTTTTTTTATTTTTTGGGTCCCCAGTGCAGCTCGGGGTCCATGCCTGTTCCACCAGTCCGTGCCCAGAGTTCTAAAGTTCAGGACATGCCAAGCTACGGCTCAAGGCGTGAAACCACTCCCCCAACACCCCACCCAACCTAACTACCACCCAGAACGTGAATATATACATATAAACATACATTAACCAATATACATGACATACACGATATATATTAACATAACCCGAAAGCCTAAGGTCGGCTCACCTGCAGCCCTACTTCACTCCATCTTGCCCAAATCAAAACAAAAAGCTTTATGGTGCACTCACAGCCCTCCACCGGGATTGGAGGTGATAAACCGGGCACAGATATCATAATGTACTATCCCTTGCATTTTTGAAAAAAAAAGGTTTCCCTATTCTCTCCCTAATTTGCCCTAGACTGTCCTCAATCTGCCCCTCAGTCTGACCCTTCATAAAAAACTGTCCCTGCCCTATCCCTCCTCTCTCCCTATCCTGTCCCTATTCTCTCCCTACTCTGCCCCTAGAAGATTAAGAAAAGAATGTCCCTAACGAAATACAAGCCCTCTCCATAGGAGAGAAGCCTTAGATGTGCCCAGCCTCTCATACTCCACAGAACGTACCTTCACCAGGTCACCCAGGATGTTCCTACAGACCGTATCCACGGGGAGGACTTTCAGCTCCGTCGAGATTAAACACCGTGCACTCCAGATGTGGAACCTGACCACTAGGCTAACTAGAAATAAAGTGCAGCGGACCCTGCCACCAAGACCTCTGAAGGCTCCATAAGCCCCCTCTGCATAGGAGAGGTGTGCCAGCTGATGCCAGCCTATGGAGACCCCTACCCGTTGGTATACCTCTGTATTAAAGGGGCACTGAAGCAGGAAATGCTCCATGCTTTCCAGCACGTCGCTGCACTCCTGACGGGGGCAACCCCTGTCAATCAGAGGCCTGCTCTTCAAGTTACCCCTTACATACAGTCTCCCGTGAAAGCAGCGCCAAGTCAAGTCCCAAAACTTCAAGGGGACCCGGGTTGAATTCAGTAAACGTAACCCTCCCTCCAGGTCTCGACTTGGGCAGTCCTTGAGTGCCACGGGCTTCTGGAAATGGGTCAACAGGATTCTTTCATCGTGGAGCCTCCTCGTCAGAGTCCTGATCTCCCACATCCCCAGACCCCACCGGCGTATCACCTTCAGAACCAAGGTAGCGTAAGCCGGGAGATGTCCGTGCTGCGTGCGAAGGTCCTTCACTCGCCCTCCTGTCTCCCATTCCTGGAAGAAAGGCTGAAGCCATCCCCGGCAAGAGTAGACCCACGGAGGAGCCCTCCCTTGCCAGAGGTTGCCTATGTTGATCTTAAAAAAGGTGTTTACAAGAAACACCACAGGGTTGACCATAGATAACCCCCCTAGTCTCCTCGTGCGATATGTAACATCTCTCTTGATCAGGTTCAACCTGTTCCCCCACAACATTAGGAAGAACAGGTTGTAGACCCGAGTCCAGAGAGGTTCTGGCAAAATGCATACGCTGCCAAGGTAGATGAATAACGGGAGCAGGTATGTTTTGATCAGGCTAATTTTTTCCCGAAGGGTCAAAGACCAACCCTTCCACTGATTAACCTTGTGAGTTGCACCATCTAGCCTGTCCACCCAATTTTGCAGGGGGTAACCCCTCTGGCAGAATTTGATGCCAAGTACTTTTACTGAAGTTTGGGGCAC
Source organism: Eleutherodactylus coqui (assembly GCF_035609145.1). Classification (NCBI taxonomy): domain Eukaryota; kingdom Metazoa; phylum Chordata; class Amphibia; order Anura; family Eleutherodactylidae; genus Eleutherodactylus; species Eleutherodactylus coqui. The sequence goes on along the minus strand of NC_089837.1, from coordinate 496,055,316 downwards.
CGGAAGGGTGTCCGGGAGATCAAACGTAGGATCCCCCCTTCCTAACCAGAGACTTTCACACTTATTCCACTTATCCCAGTTGGCCATAGACCCGGAAGCTTCCGAGTAGCGGTCCACCTCTGACACCACAAACTCCGCCTCCTCTCTCTCTCGAGGACACGAAGAGCGTGACATCGGCATATGCCACTGCCCTCAGAGTAGCCTCCGGCATCGCCTGGTCCATCCCAACTCCTGCTATAGGTCCACAATCAACCCTCCTAAGGAAGGGATCTATCGCAAACGCATACAACAGGGGACTTAGAGGACAGCCCTGATGGACGCCGGACCCCACCTCAAAAGGGCGGCCGGGCCAACCGTTCACCAGCGGGAAAGTCTCAGCCCCTGCATACAATGTTCGCAGCCAATCAACAAAACCCACTGGCAGGCCATATCTCACAAGGACTGACCAGAGGTACTTGTGCTTAACCCGATCAAACGCTTTGGCCTGATCTAAGGACAGCAAGTATGCCTCCCAGTGACCAGCCCTACCCTGCTCCACTGCCTCCCGGACACCGAGAACAGCGCTAAAGGTGCTACGGCCTGGAATAGAGCAATGCTTGGCCCCCGAGAGGAGCCGGGGTGCAAACTTGACCAGCCGATTAAACAGCACTTTTGCCAGAACCTTCCTGTCTGTATTGAGAAGCGCTATGGGATGCCAGTTCTCAATACAGCTCGAGTCTTTACCTTTTGACAGAATGATCAAGGCCGACCTCCTCATTGACTTTGGCAGAGTGCCCGAGGAAAGACACTCATTGAATACCTCCGTCAAGAGGGGACTTTTTGAGCCGGAGCCCATCAATCACCAGTCTAACTTCCTCTTCTCTAATCTCTTCTGTCAAAACGCCAAGAGAGGTGTCTACCCCCGGCTCAGGGACAGTTTCAGCCAGGAAAGCCGACATCACTTCCGAATCAAGATCCCACTTTCCCAAGAGTTGCGAGTAGTAGGATCTGACGACCTCCAGAATCCCTGATCTGCATCGATTCAGGGACCCCGTACTGTCAATCAGTCCAGTGACCACTTTACTATTTACTGACATCCTACAGTTTCTGTAAGGGTCGGGCGAGTGGTACTTCCCGAAATCCCTCTCAAAAACCAAGGATGCGTGTCTGTCATACTGGCACGTCTTGAGTAAAGATTTCACTCTGGAGATCTCCTCGCGGCTACCTCCAGTCGAAACGAGATGTTCGAGTTTCCTCCTCAGGCCGTTGTACAGGCGGTACCTGTCCAGGCATCTGAGGTTGGAGAGCTCTCGGAAGAACCTCGCCGCCCTCCTCTTGAACATCTCTCACCACTCTGACTTACTGCTACAGAGATCCAGTAATGGTACCTGGCTCTGCAGAAAATCCTCAAAGGACTGTCTTATCTCTGCTTCCTCCAGGAGTGATGAATTTAGTCTCCACAAACCTCTGCCCATCCGGGTGGTCTCTGCAACATTCAGAGAAAACAAAATCAGACAGTGGTCAGAGAATTCCACCTCAACAACGGACACTGGTGAAGAGATGGCTTCCTCCTTCAAATAAAACCTGTCTATTCTAGACCTGCTCTGACCCCTATAAAAGGTGAATCCCTCGTGGCCTGGGGTATGCCGGATGTGGACATCCACCAGGTGAGCCTCGCTAGCTACACTATTAAGTACGACGCCATCAAAAGCCTACCGCCTGTCTCCAGAGCCTCCCCTATCACGGGCTCTCGTGACTGTATTAAAGTCACCTCCAAAGAAAAATTGGTGGCTGGTAAAAAGGTAGGGCTTGATCCTCATAAAGAGACTCTTCCTGTCCTTTTTTGACTGGGGACCATAGATGTTTACAAGTCTCAATTCTTGTCCTTTCATGAGGACACCTAAGAGCAGGCACCTTCCCATTTCTAATTCAATTACTCGTTGGCATTCGACCGCTGCGGTAAAAAGTACCGCCACTCCACTATACGGCTCGGCCGCAAGAGACCAGTAGGAAGGGCCTGACCTCCACTCCCTTTTTGCCTTATGTATGGCTGCTAAATCAGACAGCCTGGTCTCCTGCAAAAATAAAATGTCGGCTTCAACGCGGCCGAGAACATCAAAGGCCGCAAATCTAGCTGTATCTGATTTAATGCTGGCAACGTTAATTGATGCCAGAGTCAGAGGAGTGGGTGCCACCATCATGAGTGATTCAATTAGATGGCTTTCTTCCTCACACCTGCTTCTTCGGGGTCGGAGAAAAGCCCCTTGCTTCTTTTTTTGGACACAGATGTGTCCATAGCAGGGGATCCCCCGACCCCATCGTCCTTGTTTCCAGGCTCCAGAGTAGCCCCCTCCCCGGAAGGAACTATGCCTCCATGAGGAGGAGACTCATCGCCCCCCGTTGACCCTTTCTTTGCCCCAGGCACCTTGCCCTTCGCTTCCCCCTCAGAGGAGGAAGAGATGTCTTGAAGGGCCCGGTACCTATTGGAGAGTCCAACTGGAGGCGGGCAGGCTTCTCCTTCCAGTACTTGGCCCGGGGTGGGAGAAGATCTTGAATCCTCCCCCTTCGCTTTCTCCTAGTGGCACCTAGATTACGCCATTTCTCTAACCACCTATTTCCTTCCTCATCCACACTCTCATAGTGGGAGGAATCTGAAGAGTTGGTCTTTCCCTCCTCCCTCTGGATCCTCCTGTCCTCTTCATCTACTTCGCTGTCCCTCAAGGCCTCAGCCGCAAAATTTGCTTCAGGAACACAGGCCACCATTGACCCACCTGCTGTGGGCGCTCCTGTCAGCTCCCTGCTCCGTCTGCGATTGTCCTGACGCCTCTGCTCAGCAGGCGTCTTTTGCTGGTTCTTTCCTTGCTCCTGAGCTCCTCTACCTCTGCTAGTCCCCTCACCAGCGGAGGCCGCACCATGGCCCCCATCCGTAGGGGCTGACACCGCATTGGCAAAGGAGCGTGGACAGCGACTGAATGGGTGACCGAGATCACCACACAGGTTACACCTAATCTCCGCACAGGAGGCAGCTAGATGACCCACACCCCCACACAGAGCGCACTTCAAGGTCTTACAAGCGGCGCTCAAGTGTGAGGGGTCGCCGCACCTGTGGCAGAGCTTCGGCTGCTCCTGGTAAAAGGCCAGGAGACGATCCCTGCCGAGGAAGGCTGCAGATGGTATGTGTGCTACTGAGTTTCCTGAACGCTTAAGCTTGACCATAAACGTCCAGGCCCCGGACCAGATGCCGTGCTCGTCCCTATTCTTTCTGGGCATGTCTGTCACCTCTCCGTATCGACCGAGCCACGTCATTATATCAAAACAAGAAAGCGACTCGTTACGAGTCAAAACGGTCACCTTCTTGACTTCATTCTGGCGAGACACCACCTGGACGGCAAAGTTTTGCCAGCCGGGCTCACTTCTCATCAGCTCGTAATTCCCCCAGAAGAGTTCTAGACCCTCTGGGCGAACGAAACTGATGTCAAACTCAGACGTGCCGAAGGGATGGATCAGGGCAAAGATGTCAACCGCCCTAAAGCCCATCTTCAGTAGAAGCTCCACTACCCTCGCCCTCGGGGAGCATGTATCATTGCCCCTCCAACGAAGACGGACCGCATTCCCACGACCTGCGTCCTGCCCGGGTGTTTGTAGGGACCATACGGTCTCCCTCCTTTGCTCTCGGAAGGCTCCTAAGCCGTGTCTCTCTGTCCAAAGATATAGGTTCACCTCTCTTCCTCCAACTGTGATTGAACTCTCCCCCTTCCGTAGAGCCCCCAGGAGGCGCTGTTGCAATACGCCCTCTCTAGAGCCTGGAGACAAGAAGGACCCCTCCCCTCCAGCGACGACACTGGCATAACTCCTACCAGCTGTGGTCGCTGCCGGAGGGGCGACTGGAACCTGTGATACACCCTGACTATCCCCAGAACCTGTGCCTATATTTACAGTAGGTGCCCCTGTGCTGGGAACAGTAGCTGCAGCCCGTGCCTCCGAGTGCGTCGGAGTATCAGACACACGGGCCGCACCAGCCACATCCACACCTTTCATACCAAGACCCTCTGGACCAGACTTGGGGTTAGAAGCAGCTTTTTTATTTTGGGCCTTGGTAGACCTAGGGGGTGGCACTGCTGCCCCATCTTGTGCAGCTGCAACCACCGTAATGACCCCCCCATGGTCAGCACTCTGTATTCCGGCACTATTAGTATTTTTATTTTTGCTTTTTCCTTTACTTTTGCCAGCAGCCTCCACATCACTGGGTGTCTGGGACCTAGACTGGGACCTAGACTGAGGGACCCCCGATCCCGACCCCGCAGCACCCTCCGCATCACTGGCCTTACTGGCGCTGGCAGTTCCGCCACTGTCAAACTCTTTTGCCACCTTGCCTTGTCCTGTGCTGGCCGCCCTGCTGGCTGTTTCTGTCACTACACTAACTGAAACAGGGACAGAGGACCCGGCCAGTTTAACTCCTTTATCCCTGTTTCCATGTTCAAAACCCACTGCAGAGTCAGAAACCGGGGTTCTCAGGGTGGGGGTGCCCCGATCCGACTTTGCAGCCAAACCAGCGCCCCCCGTCACATACACATATTTCTCCTGCACCAAATTCTTTTTTTTTCCCTTGATCTTCACATGCTCCTCTGGTAAATCACCACCAAACTGAAGACCGCTCATATTAGGGGGGGATTCCAACAGCCGTATCTGCTGCATTATCAAAGCACCCCCATCGCTTTTATCTTCCTCCGCATCCGAACCCCCGGAAGTTGCAGGCAGCGCAACCTGCTCCAGGCGGAGGCTGCTGGTGGTTGTAGTGCCACTCTGGGTCTGCTCTCCTGAGCAGACGGGCTGCTCCCTCAGACTGTCCTGGTAGGTGTCCTCATCAGAACAGTCACCACTGCTGTCTCCATCGCTGGAGTGATCCGCCTCCTTGTGACCACTGTGTCCTCCCGCCATTTTGGAAAATCTATCACTGTTAAGTAACTTTTCCTTAAAGGGACCACTTTGCTCCAAAATCCTGTCCCTCTCTTCCGTGCACCTTTGTATGCAGTCTTTACAGTCCTGTATGGACTTGCTGATTGCATCTCTTTTCCCTTTAGCGGCGGTCTGGTCCTTCAGTGACCTGGCTGACCGCAGCTTCTCCTTCTGCAGGAGGATTTCTCTCCCTGCACGCTCATAATCCGCCATGTTCGTGGCTAGACGTGAGGCCAGCTCTACCACAGACTCCCCTTTCCGACGATCACTCCACTGTGGTTACCTCCTTTGCCGAGCATTTGGCTGCGAGTTTGACTGCGGGTCATCCTCTCGCTTCCGGTGCTGTCAGATGCGGCTGCACCAACCTGCTGGGCCATGTCACTGCGCCTGCGACCCGGACCCTCTCTCTTCGCAGCTTTACTAGCTCCTCCGGCTTTCCTGGTTGTTGCTGCTGAAACCACGTATGCCGCCAGCGCCGCTGATGGTGTTGACGCTGCCTTCACAGCACTTCCCCCCTCCGACCGAAGCGCAGAGTGGGGGGGGGGGGGGGAGTTGCAGGACTCCATAGAAAAGGAAGCCTAGCTATGTGCTCTAATCCTGGGATCCAAAACAAGCTTCCAGCTGGGACTGCAACCCCACCCTGGTTCTCTGAGGAGCTCCAACACACCACACCTTACTCCAGAGCTGCACTCACTATTCTGCTGGTGGAGGCATTGTGTACATACATTACTTATACTGTACTGCTCCTGAGTTACATCCTGTATTATACTCCAGAGCTGTACTCACTATTCAGCGTTAATAACATCTGTTGCATGTTCAGTGTTTTCACAAATCATGTATTACTTTTTTGCTACTTATACATTTGTGGTATTCCAGCTATAAACGGGAAGATCTATGGAAATCTCCATGGCCTGACAATGGTTGAAGGTGAAAAGACCAACTGGTATCTTCTGGGAATGGGGAATGAAATTGACATGCATACAGTTCATTTCCATGCTCAGAGCTTCCTTTATAAGGTGAGTGCCTTTCTAATCTACTCTCATATAGTGATAAGGTACATACAGTCTTATGCACCCTGTACACACCTCAATGACCCCTAAAAATTACTAAATGGTATTGCTACAGACCTCTGTTCCCAAATGCTCCACATGAGAATGGCTATGATTACTAGTCACATACCCAGGGTAGTGGCCCATTCACACGATCCATGAGCAGCACAAGGATCCGTAATCTCCAATTAGGCTATTTATGTCCTAGTCTCATCTGTTTTCATGGCAGAGAGTACTGCATGCTGCAAATGGCGTCTGTGAACACCACGTAGCAAAGGGTCAATGTCCGTGTGCAGTGGGATGTTTTTGCGCTCGTTTCTTAAATGCACAATTTACACACAGCGATGTGAATATGGCCTAACAGCTGAATAGAGAGAGCTCCAATCACAATGGTATAACCCCATTGTTCACTCGTTGTCAGCTCCAGCATCATAATCACCAGCACTGACATTTTTATATGATTTATAAGAATCACAAGTAGTATTTATTTCCATATATTAACACTTAGTTGGGCTCCTTTGGCCCCAATGACATTAAATACTCTCCATGATATACTTTCTGCTAATGTCTGATGAACTTCAGCTAGTATTTCCCTTCATTCATCCTGCAAACGTCTGATGAGTTCTCTCAAAAAAGGTGGACACTGTTCATAATTTCTGACCCGACATCCCTGAAATGTTCAGTAGGGTTCAGGTCGGGACTCTGTGCAGCCGGTCCAATCATGGAACATCTATATCCTCAAACCAATATAAAACAGTGTTGGATTTGTGACAATGCGTTGCCTTGTCGGAAGTATGACCGACCATTCCCAGAGTATTGTCACATTGTCGGCAGCACATTATTGTCTAGTATGTCAGGGTCACCTCCGTGTTCATGGTTCTTGTCACTACAACCAACGGACTGAGACCATGCCACATTCCTTTTACCTACTGCTATCTACGTTGATCACAGTGTGTAAGGAGTTAACCATAGGGTTTTGTGTTCTCACCGATCCTCGCTGTTGCAGCGGGAGGCCAGCTGTTAGTTACAGCTTGCCCCCACTATGGGATGACATGGGCTCACTTCTGAGCCTGTGCAACCCACAGGTTGTACGTTTACATGCGGTTTCATTAAGTACCATGCTCCTAGGACATAAACTTACATCCTGTGGTGTTAAGGGGTTAATGTCCATGTTTTCTCAACTTGTAGTGATCTGCATTTAATTATTACATGAGGCAGTTTAAGGTTATGAGTGAGTTCAGGTCACGTCTCCTTTATTCCTGGTTTACCTGTTTTACCAGTTTGTACAGATTGGACATACAAGGAATTTGTGAACTGACTTTATGTAGCCTGCAGCAGTGATCTGCTGTGCGGGGGATACAATGCGGGTTATTTTGTTGTGTGTGCCCTTACAGAGAACCTATCATGCTTTATTAAGAAGTGAATTGGAGAAATATTACTAAATCCTTTGCTAATTATCACAAAATGGTATTACTGGTATAATCGCTACCATCTTGAATATATATTGAAAGCATACCTGCTCTTTCAGATGACTTCTCAGAATAAGCTGCTGTGTGTACATGAGGAATAACGCTATATCTGGCCATTCTATGACTTCTATCTGGCATTTATCACCAGATTTCCCCTCTGGAGGTTTCATCTCTAATTCTCAGTTTGCCCTGAGCTGGTGGTGGAGACTAGCTGCTATGATGTCTCCCACATACTGCATACAGAGAAAAGATCCTGCTCACCTGTGTCTTTGAGCAGCTGGGAGGAGACTGCTGCTACCAACGTATTTTGCGCTACAGTGATAGCATGGCACGGCTACGCTATTTGTATAGCGGGTCTAGACAATCGAACTGAATAGCAGTGGTCATGCTACACAAATTACATATGTACATTCGCCATGCCAAATACATTTTTGGTGGCACAAAGGTTTGTGTTGATGATGCTATATCTGTATGAAGCCTCCATACACTGCACGTGGAGAAATCAGCAAATTCTGAGCCCTGACTCTCTGTAACACAAACACAGAAAGAAAAGCAACATGAAGGACATTATACAGCAGTACTGTGCAGTGTAGATGTGATTCTTGTAGCTTTGACCGAGCAAATAACTCACTTTTAGCAGCAGCTAAATATTTTCATCCTCCTCTTCTCTCCGTAGACTTCTATGGATAGCATGAGAGAACACCCACCACACTTCCTGTTATTCATCCCGGTGTCTATTACTAGAGATGGACTTAATAACAAGGAGTGGACAGAAAGTTAGAAGGAGAGAAAACTTTTAGTGGGCATTTTCAGCACATATATGTCATGATAAAGAAAATTGCTTGCACTTCTGCTAGTTCTCTCATTGGCTATCATATTAACTCAAAGTGTGGTAACCATTTAAGCCAAGCATGATTGACCAGCCCAAAGGTTCCTTTTTCCATAAGTGCACCACTGTCTTGGCTGTACTTGACTGTTCTGTTCTATACTCCAATTATGATAGAAGCAAATGGAATCCTAAGCATCTGTTTGACTAATGCAAGTGGATGGTTCCATGCAGGGGTTCTATCTTAATACCATTTTCAATGTTTTCCAATGGAGCAGCGTAGTCAAACTCGCTCCCTAATATATTAAATTTTTGCTTTTTAGAAAGACAAGACCCACCGAGCGGATGTTTTTGACCTTTTTCCTGGGACGTTTCAGACAATAGAACTGGTTGCTGGTAATCCCGGGACCTGGTTGCTCCACTGTCACGTGTCAGATCACATTCATGCTGGCATGGAGACAACTTTTACTGTGAAGAAGAAATCTGGTAAGCATTGTAGAAGTGTAAATGTTGTGGGCCTTTACAGGGGTGTAACTAAAGGCTCAGGGGCCCTGATGCAAAATGTGAGCTGGGGCCCCCACCCCCTCTATCTGTACCCGTACCCATACCTAAACCATGCTGCACAGAGACATAGCTTGAAGCTTCTGGGCCCCAATGCAAAACCTGTAACAGGGCCCCCAACTATAATGCTTTATTCATAGTACTAGGCTCCCTCTATGAAGAGAGGCCTTATGGACCCCCTAAGGCTCCTGGGCCCGGGTGCAACCGCATCCCCTGCACCCTCTATAGTTACGCCCCTGGGCCTTTATATGACAGAGGGGTGTTTGGGCCCCACTAGGGCCTGGGCATGACTGCAACAACCTCCGCAGCCCTACTGCCAATGTTTCAGTTGCACTAGGAGGCAGTAGATGTTTGGTAGTATCCCAGTAGAGTGTTAGTCGAATTGATAGATTACTGAGGATATTCGATGAATGGGTGGAAGCAGATAAAGGGATTGTCTGCTTCACATAATGCTTCTCTGTTAAAAGTTGATCACTGAAACTCAATTGATCAGCTGTAATCTGTGGAGAAACCTGACAGCACATGTTCAGTTCTCCTGCAGCACCACCACAGGGGGAATGAGGTATTACACAGTGTACGTTTAAATCAATGGACTGTCTATGTATTGAATGGTCGTGTTGGGTCCTCCACAACGAGAGATACTCTTTGTAGCTTTTTTTTTTTCTTCTGGCTGCTCGATAAGCATTCCGAAGGGCGATCCAATTTAGTAGTTCAGAATTTCCTAATAGAGTATTTGAACATGGGTTTTCTAAACCAGACAACCCCATTAACAATGTATATATACTGAATGGCCCCTTTCACAATTGGACGTTCCCTGTATAGGAATTAGAACCGTGACCCCAGAGTGCAGCATAAAATCATGTGACAAGATTTCCGTGGGTCAGTTTCAGTGTGAATCCACATTAGATGGGAAAATGCAGCGATCTGAGCGACTTCCAACGAGGCTGGGTCATCGGTGATAGACGAACTGGACCCGGATGGATTTCACTGCCAGCCCAGTGAGGTTTACTCATGCATTGGTGTGGAGAGTATGCCGAGAATGGCATGATCAAGGAAGAACATCTAGCGAAAGGGGATCATGTGGACATAAACAACTCATTGCCGAAAGGGGTCAGAGGAGGATGTCAAGAATTGTTCCTGCGAACAGGTGCTGCACAGTCATGGAAATTGCAGCCAAATTCAATGCTGGCTCTCCAACTAACATATCTGAATGCACAACGCGTTGTTCCACAGCACAAATGGACTATGACAGCAGATGACCAGTTCCAGCGTCATGGCAGTCTAAGAAAAACAGAATGAGCAAAGAAGTGCAAAAATTGTATCCCTGAGCAGTGGAAAAACATCACCTGGTCGACTGAATTTAGATTTATGATACTGATGGGAGGCTCAGGGTTTGGCACAAGCAGCATGAATCCATGACCCCTTCCTGTCAGCTGGGCAGAACGTCCACCAAGTAATAGAGAAACGTGGCAGCATCAAAGGTGTTTTTAAAAGAACAGACTTCTTTATTGCTCCATGTTAGTAAACGGACAGGCAACGTTTCGACACTCCAGTCTTTGTCAACCTAGTCAGAGACCAGAAGAGCTGGTCTTAAATACAGACATTCATCAAGTCATGCCCAATCAAAACATTCGAAAACATATACTCCCCTTCCAGAATCAGCATTAAAACCCCTCAGCTGGCATGCATAAAAGGATCCAGGTGCGGTCCATGCGTCATCCAGCTTCAGCTCCATGTCACCCTTAGCGTCCTAGACCTATAGCACCGGTTGGCGTCCTGTGTCAGCAACTGCGCATGCGCGAGATAACTTCAATTCCCACAAGATCACTCTCGTCATACAGGCGCTGAGGGGCCATACACAAGATGGCGTCCGCCAGCCTTATCATGAACATGCGCAGTCTGTAAAAATGGATCAGACTGCAAACCTAAGACAACCACTAGATGGCCACGCCAACCATTAACCCGCATGCGTCCAACCAATATGCATTGTTACCACTATAAAAGCGTCCATCCAGACAACTATAGTTATTCTAAGTAGGTGCAATAGGTATTAAGACACTTATTATAGGGGCCAAGCGGGATATCCATGATGATCAACACCCGGCTGGCATCAATCATCAATCTACCAAACCCGCAGAACTCAAATCCAAAGAAAGTATAAAACAATGACATATACTTAAATTCTATCATAAATACATTAAATAGATAAATGGTAATTCATACAGATCCCCATTAACCCCTACCGTGCTAACCTATACTGATGTCTACTACTAAAAAAATGCAAATCCATCATATTAATATATTTTATTGTGCAAAACTTTGTTGTAAAATTTTTTTTCGCAAAAACAACCTTCTAAATTATTTACCACCTGACATAAATATCAAAAAAAGGTTTACAGAAAAATATTTACCGATAAAAATCACCATAAATACATCAATCCCGATAAAATCACCATAAATACATCAATACCGATAAAATCACCATAAATACATCAATACCGATACACATCATCCCAAACTGCATCCCTTACAAAACAAAATCCCACTATTTCCACATTTATATATTTTATAAACAAACCAAAAAATTCATCAAATGATCGAAAATATTTTATGTAACTAAAATACAATGAAGGAACATAAACAACAATATTTGATTCTTTCAAAAAAATGTTCTTGTTAACCCCTCTGGCTCGTCCCGTAATATTTTACTGAAGAAAGGCTTATTTTTGCAAGAAAAAGGGGATTTTTTCTGTCAATAATTCATGATAGCAGCCATTATGTATAAATACACGTAAGGTATCAGCGACATGGCGGATGAGGATGGACCAGGCATCGGACCTAAAAACAACAAAAACATAGCAAAAATTAATTAAAAGCATAATGACAAAGAATACTATAAACAAGAAGAACCGGTGATATGGGTACATAAATGGCAGATAATTGTACTCCATATTCAATCCATGGGGATACATAGTATTAGGGTGAAGATCCAGTGGAGCTCTCGTTTTTTAAGGAGAGCCTCCCTCTGTCTCCCCCTCTCCCCAATGGTGACACATCATCAATGACACGAAAATGCAGTTGACTAATATTGTGTTTTCTCTCGTGAAAATGCTTTGGGATCGGCAAATCAAGACATTTTGTTGGTCTTGTGCTCTTATGTTTTGTAATGCGGCTCCTGATCTCCATAATTGTCTCGCCCACATAGCACAATCCGCATGGGCAAGTAACCAAATAAACAACATGGGTGGAAGAAGATGTGTAGTGCCTTTTGATCTTATACCTCTTGCCCGTAGATGGATGAGAAAAAGAATCTCCTTTCGCCAAATTTCCGCAACAGGAACAATCCAGGCATGGGCTATTCCCAAGCCTCAATGTTGCCAGAAGTCTCTGTGTTGATTTTTTAACAGGAATATAGGATTTCACCAACCTGTCTCGTAGGTTCGGTGGCCTCCTATATGCCATCATCAGGCGTTCCTTGAACTTGGGTACACTATTGATCCCCCTAGACAATACAAGCCAATGCCTATTAATGATAGATGATGCCTTCCCACTATATGTGCTATATGCTATAAACGGAATTCTTTTAGATTCAAATGTCATTGTCTTAGGGGTCAACAGTGCATCCCGATCAAGTGTGCGAGCCTTATTGGCTGCCTCAAATACGAGGGGCGCAGGGTATCCTCTAGATAAGAACCTAGAGGCCATTTGATCAAGTCTCGTATCCACAAAAGGTTCATGTGTAATTCTCCTCACCAGTAGGAATTGACTCCAGGGCAAGGAGTTAACAATGCTCCTCGGATGTTGGCTGCTGTAGTGGAGGATGCTGTTTCTATTGGTCACCTTGGTGTATAAATCAACACAATATATTTAAATTGTCACCATCACGGAAAACTAGAGTGTCCAAAAATTGAATACTCTGGATAGACGAATTCAAGGTGAACTGTAGCCCGGTACACCGTGTATTCAAGAATTGCTGAAACTCCACTAAGCCAGCCTCGGAGCGTTTCCACAAGATGAAAATGTCGTCAATAAAACAAAACCAGACTCCTAAATCAGCCCAATATGCAGAGGGGTACACATGAGTGTCCTCAAAAAGATGCATAACTATATTTGCATACGTAGGCGCGACATTGGACCCCATGGCGGTGCCCTGCCACTGCTCGTAGCACAAAGAAAAACTTCTCGATTCAATATTTAGCAATGCTGCTAAATTCCTTGATAGGTTGTTTCGCCCCTTTGCGGAGGGGGCGGCCTCGTACATCCGTGATACCGGCGATTTTTTGCAGAAACTTTAACAGGTGAGCGTGACAGGTCAGGTCATACTTGCACCGTTTGATGTGGTGTCATTCCACACCTCTATTCAACACTAGGAGGGGTTGGCCGCTGTTGGTCACTATGCTGCGGGGTGCCACCATTGGGGAAAGGGGGAGACAGGGAGGCTCTCCTTAAAAAACGGGGGGCTGCACTGGATCTTCACCCTAATACTATGTATCCCCATGGATTGAATATGGAGTACAATTATCTGCCGTTCATGTAACCCATATCGGCTGTTCTTCTTGTTTATAGTATTCTTTGTCATTAGGCTTTTAATTAATTTTTGTTATGTTTTTGTTGTTTTTAGGTCCGATGCCTGGTCCATCCTCATCCGCCATGTCGCTGATACCTTACGTGTATTTATACATAATGGCTGCTATCATGAATTATTGACATAAAAAATCCCCCTTTTCTTGCAAAAATAAGACTTTCTTCAGTAAAATATTACAGGACGTGCCAGAGGGGTTAACGATATCACTGTATGATATTTACATAAAATATTTTTGATTATTTGATGAATTTTTTGGTTTGTTTATAAAATATATATATGTGGAAATGGTTAGTGGGATTTGGTTTTAAAAAAATATATATAAAAAATATTTTTATTCCGTTTTGTAAGGGATGCAGTTTGGGATAATATGTATCGGCACTGATGTATTTATGGTGATTTTATCGGCATTGATGTATTTATGGTGATTTTTATCGGTAAATATTTTTCTGTAAACCTTTTTTTTTATATTTATGTCAGGTGGTAAATAATTTAGAAGGATGTTTTTAAGAAAAAAAAAATTACAACAAAGTTTTGCACAATAAAATATATTAATATGATGGATTTGCATTTTTTTAGTAATAGCCATCTAGGTTATCATATACGTTAGCACGGTAGGGGTTAATGGGGGTCTCCATGAATTAACATTTATCTATTTAATGTATTTATGATAGAATTTAAGTATATATTATTGTTTTATACTTTCTTTGGATTTGAGTTATGCGGGTCTGGTAGATTGATGATTGATGCCAGCCGAGATCATGGATATCCCGCTTGGCCCCTATAATAAGTGTCTTAATACCTATTGCGCCTACTTAGAATAACTATAGTTGTCTGGATGGACGCTTTTATAGTGGTAACAATGCATATTGGTTGGACGCATGCGGGTTAATGGTTGGCGTGGCGATCTTGTGGTTGTCTTAGGTTTGCAGTCTGATCCATTTTTACAGACTGCGCATGTTCATGATAAGGCTGGCGGACGCCATCTTGTGTATGGCCCCTCAGCGCCTGTATGACGAGAGTGATCTTGTGGGAATTGAAGTTATCTCGCGCATGCGCAGTTGCTGACACAGGACGCCAACCGGTGCTATAGGTCTAGGACGCTAAGGGTGACATGGAGCTGAAGCTGGATGACGCATGGACCGCACCTGGATCCTTTTATGCATGCCAGCTGAGGGGTTTTAATGCTGATTCTGGAAGGGGAGTATATGTTTTCGAATGTTTTGATTGGGCATGACTTGATGAATGTCTGTATTTAAGACCAGCTCTTCTGGTCTCTGACTAGGTTGACAAAGACTGGAGTGTCGAAACGTTGCCTGTCCGTTTACTAACATGGAGCAATAAAGAAATCTGTTCTTTTAAAAACACCTTTGATGCTGCCACGTTTCTTGGTAGACTTTGGATGAGACTGGAGGTCCGTGGTCTCAGTGATAGTGGCTTTGCATGGACTTTGATATTTTCACCTCTGCAAGATCTGCATACGAATTGAGTGCTGCAAGAGATTGTTTCTGTAGCTGGTCAGAACATGTCAGCACCTCCAGCTACTTACAAAAAGCTTCCTGTCCGCAGGGGCCAATATTCCTGCAGAATGATTTCAATAGCTAGTGGAATCTATGCCACGATGAATTGTTGCAGTTCTGAAGGCTAATGGAGGGCCGATGTGCTACTAGATAGCCATTCAGTGCTCAGCTATTTATGTGGAGGAGAACCATGGAATGGTGAGTCCTCTACAAGAATAGCAAAATGAGGCTCCTCATCTCTGCTGGATTACATCATCCCCCCTTCGTCCAGTGATCAAAGGACCTATGTCTCGTCTATCATTACCCCTTCAAAGCAGTGAAGGTCCTAGTAAAGATGAACTCCTATGTGCTGCATATAACTTACTGTATTTTATATATCTTCTTTCATTTTTAGACCAAGGAGAAGACCGTGTTCCACCAGGTAAGAGTCCTTCAAGTCAAAAATACTGTATATTACTATTTTCTTTCTGGCCTCCACATTTTCATTACTTATCTTGTTTGTAGATGTCGATGGCCATATTGGAGTGAGCTTCCTAGGAAGAGTCCTTACGGTCAGCCAGGCACATACCGCCCTACACTCCCTGTTGGGCATTGGCGTGGTCCTTCTCTTAGTTCTGGTCATAGTCCTTTTTATTCTCAATTGCCGAAAGAACAAAATGAATTATAGCACAATCAACAATGGTTCCATCCCAATGAACAGCATATGAGAAGATCACTGGCATCTCTGGTACCTCAAGAAGTGCCTTGGGATCGAGTGTGCATTTGCACTTTACAGTTCTATGTTTACAAGCACAATATCTCTTACACTGGAGAGGGTCGGAGCCCCCGGATCAAGGAGAAGACTTGATTATGTACTGAGAAGGCCGGAAGTTCTTGAGGAGGTGACTCTTCACTGATGAATGTAGAAGGGACAAAGAACTTGAGCCTATTTTACCATTATTATCTGAGCTTTATTATTTTATGGGACTGCACAAACAAAAAAAGACATTTTATAAGTATTTGAATGTATCTGCACTAGTCCGAAAACATTTTATGATAGTGATGTATTTTTGTATGGTACCTACAGGTGGCACTATTACTTTAGTTCATTGTGAAGAACTTTCATCTGCAGTTAGAACTAGTTCCTACAGGTGGCGCTGTTGATTTAACTCATTCTAAAGAACTTTAGATTGTAACTTGGACTTTTTATGCAAAATGGCTCTCCTCCAGAAGAAGAACCCTATAAATCAATGTCAGAGCGTTGAACCCTGACTGGTGTTATCAGCCAACGGCAGATACTGAAGTGTTTCGGAGTTGTTGCTGGAGGAGGGCTCTGGTTGGCTGTATGACAGATTATGTACTGGGTCTTAGATGGTATTTGTTCTCCTTATTACTAAAGCAGAGGCAAGAAACATAATTTGTAAGATTTAAAAGGGATATCGAGGATAAGAACAATATGGCTGCTTTTTTTTCTAAAACAGTGCCGCTTCTGTCCACAGGTTGTGTTTAGTATTAGAGCTAAACTACATCGAAATGAACGGAGCTTGGCTGCAATCCCACACACAACCTGTGGACTGGAGTGGTGCTGTTTTTGGAAGAAAACAGCCATCTTACTTGAATCTTGAACAATCCCTTTAACAAAACCTGCAATTAATTTTTTGTGTGTATTTAAAGGGGCATTCTGCTTGTATCAAGTTATCCCAATATACAGGAGAAGGGGTATCCAACTGATTAGTTGGGGTCCAACCGCTGGAACCCCCACTGAATGCCAGAATAGGGCCCCATGTCTACCTGTGTGACGGGCAATGAATGAAGTGGCAGTACGTACTTTAACCCTTTCCAATCCACTGTCTGACGTCTTAAGACATTATGATTTAAGGTTGTACAGCTCTGATGTTGGAAGACGTCCGTCTGCATTCTCTTACTGTATATTGCCAGCCTCTCTGCTGTCGGAGCCTATCCAACATGTCACCTCATGCAGTACTGGCTTTAGCCAGCATATAGCGCCATTGTATAACGGCAGAAAAAGAGTAAGCCCCCTAGGAAAACCAGGATGCAAATTGGATTGGAAAGGGTTAATGGAGTTGCAGAGTCCTTGAAGTGCTTCATTTTAATGAATGGAACTGTGTCCAAGCATGTACACTTCTGCTCCTCTATTCCTTCACACAAAGGGACATGAGACCCCTGTTTTGGAGATCGATGGAGGGCCCAGTGGTCTGACCCCAATTAATCAGATCGTCATCCCCTATCCTATATATGAGGGGTAATTTGATATTACTGGAATGCTCCTTTAGGGTTCACCTCACTACTCGCTCGCTTGATCACATTCCATCCCATCTTATTCCCCATCTTTATCCTAACATTTGTTCAAAAAAGCAACCCCATCTATTTGTAACCCTGTACTCCTTCCCTCCCACACCCCCAAAGAGAAGCGATAACCCCCTATGATTAGCTGTAACCACTTGGGAAAGTAGCTAGTTTTAGGGTGGGTTCACTTGGCTCAATTTTGCAGTAGTTTGATGCAGAATCCGTGTAGAGCCTGTGTCTATTCTGCAGCAAATCTGCATCCCGTTACCTTCAATAGGGATCCACGCTGCAGTCTATACAGCGCAGGTTTTTTCGGCAGCTTCTTAATCCACAGATAGAAAAAAAAAAAGTGACATTTCAATTCATGCTGTGGATTCGCCACCGTATTCGCACAGAAACCGCATCAATTTACCTGCAGATTTGCTAAGTGAAAAGAGCTAAATCTGTGTGAAGAATTGTGGCCATATCTGAGGCAGAAAACTGCAACTCAGCGACAGATTTCTGATATGGTTTTTAGAGGCCGAGTCCACACAGAAAAATCCACGTCGTATTTCACTATGTGAACATACCCTTAAAGGGATTGTCTATTTGTAAACTATTGATCAGCAGGGGTCTCCTTCACTGGACCCCTGGCTGGTGTGTTTATGCACGGAGCTGATTCATTATGCAGGAAGCAGACAGCTCTATTCTCACTACAGTGGCCAGGCTTGGTATTACAGGCAAAGTTCCCACTAAAGTGAATGATCTTTAATACCAAAGCTAGTCACTGCAGTGAGGACAGAGCTGTCTGTTTCCTGCAAAAATCAGCTCACTACATGAACGCAGTGGCTCGACACATAGCTGATCGTCAGGGTACCCTGGCAGCACACTTCAATCAATCTACTGTTGATGACCTATCCTAAGGACAAGCCTGTATTAGTGTAGTATGTGTCCACCTGAAGTATGGGTTGGCCGGGCTCACCTACAGGTAACGTCCAATTAACGCCCAAAGCTGCTAAAAGCTCCCACACACACCTTCACAGATTCCCAAGCTCCTCTGAGCGATCAGCCCCGAGAATCCGTCCCTCATGTCGGCTCACCTCACGTGGTACACAGCGGGACCTACCCTCATCACTGCAGCCGGGGAGCAAGCAGGGGGACAAGTGTGGCGGCTCTGGGCAGCACAGCGCCCGCTCGAGTGGGCACAGGTAATAAAGTCAGAGACGGGAGATCACGAGGGATGGTGACAGCAGGTGATACAGGCTGGCATCGGTCGGGATAAGTGTCAAGGAGCTTCCTGGCTGTAGTAATGCCGGAGCTGGGAGCCACCTGCTAGTACTGAGTGGTACTAGTGTAGTATGGCATTTTTGACAGCTCTGGGCGTTACCTTTAGGTGAGCCTGGCCAACCCATACTTCCAGTGGAGACATAGTACACTAATACCAGATATACTAAAGGGGTTGTCCAGTTGTAAACTATGTATAAAGGGGTTGTAGAGGATAAGTAAAACATGGCAGCCTTTTTCCAAAAATGACACTACACCTGTCGATGTGGTTGAATTGAGTTACAAATTCCACAAAAATCTGTGAACAGGTGTGGCACTGTTTCTGCAAGATTAGACCTTTTACTAATTCTATACAACTCATTTAAATGTGGTTAATGGTTCTAGGGAAGCTAAATGGGAAACTCGTATCTGTTACATTCATATACGTGAAGTAGACAGTCTTCATCTCATCCCAATATGTCACACACCATAACGCCTACAATCAAGAAACCATCTATCAACCACTTGGCTCACTTCCAACTCACCTTCATCACAGTCACTGATGATCTAAAGCTGTATTGTGTCCTAAAATTCCCTCATCATAGTCACTAATGCTGTGATGTATATGCCAGTATTATTTTTCTGCTCTATAGCTGTATTGTATGGGCTGAAATTATGAGAAAAACTATTGTAAAAAATGGCAAGTGAAGGGACTACTTTCCTAGTTAACCAGGGAACTATTTTTTCCCATAAAAGCAGCACATCCTCCTTTCCTTCACCCTTCATTGATTCTCATTCACCCAGGGATCACAATTTTGGAAATCTGCAATATGGCTCATAGATACATCTCTGCGCTATATTCCAAATACCATTCCAAGCAAAACCCTTGCTGCACCACACACAACCTTCTCTTTGCTTATCTCTCACTTTAACCTCCAACTTCTCCTGTGCTTCTCCCCTCCTCTGGAATTCTCTACCACAAAATATCAGATACTGCTTCTACTCCTCAACTAAAACCTGAACCACCTGTTTAGACAAGCTGATATATGTCACTGCCACATCATTATTTCTTTATATAGTTTACACCCCCTCCCCCATTAACTGCCTCTATTTCTGGTCTCTATAGAGTATGAGTTTGGCCAGGGCCCTGTCTTATTGTATCCGTTAATATTAGGTCTGTTATTGCTTATCTGTGTTTTGTATATTGTATTGATGTTTTCACCTCCATTATGTCACATAGTACAGCAACATGCAATAATTACCGTTATTTCATATAATTATATGAGATAATCTTGCACTATCCTACCAAAAGTATTTGCACAATTGAGCAAGAATCAAAAGTAGTATTTAATACATAGTGGGGCCTCCTTTGGCCCTAATGACATTGCATATTCCCCATGGCATACTTTCCACTAATATCGGATACACTTCAGTTGGTATTTCCCTCCATTCATCCTACAAATATCTGGCAAGTTCTCTCAAAGAAGATGTATCAAGCCTGTCTACAATGGTGCAAGGAGCATCATCATTGGACAGAGTGACGAATCACACTACTCCATCTTCACATCAGATGGAGGTACCTCAGCGTTGAGGATCCTGGGGAACGCCTTTTATCTGAGTGTGTTGTGCCAACAGTTAAGTATGGCGGAGGTTCTGTTATGGTCTGGGGATGTTTTACGTGGCATGGTCTTGGTCCGTTGGTTGTAGTGACAAGAACCATGAACACGGAGGTGACCCTGACAGTCTAGACAATAATGTGTTGCTGACAATGTGGCAATACTCTGGGGATGGTCAGCCATACTTCCAACAAGACAATGGGCCTCGTCAGAGATCCAACACTATGTTATGTTGGTTTGAGGATATGGACGTTCCATGATTGGACTGGCCTGTACAGAGTCCCCACCGTAACCCTACTAAATTGGAACGTCGGGTCAGGAAATACGAACAGCGACCATCTTCTTTGAGAGACCTTGCCAGACGTTTGCAATGTGAATAGAGGGAAACACCTGCTGAAGTGTATCAGACGTTAGTAGAAAGTATACTACGGAGAGTATCCAATGTCAATAGGGCTGAAGGAGCCCCACTATGCATTAACATATGGAAATAAATACTACTTCAGGTTCTCTCTCAGGTTTCCAATTACTTTTGGTAGGATAGTGTACTGTATATAGTCGAAGCAATAAACACTGTGGACAGGTAGAACTGCAAATACACCAATATTGTAGAAAAAAGACTTGGACCATCCAGCCACATACTATACATTGATCTGATGCTTTTCAGCAGTAGCTACAAGCATGAGGCTCTAGAGGCCTGTTCACATGGTGTGCTGCTGTATGGCGGCTGCTGTTGCTGTGCTGTTCGGCGGTGTGGCCCAGAGCCGTAGAGGCTTAGCCTGGCAGCAATGGTGGTGTTGGGTTACTGGGTTGGTCCCCTTGCAGGCACAGTATTGTGGCAGCAGGTTCACCATGCAGTGCCACACCCAGTCGTGTAGGGACGCACTAAAAGAGGTCACCGTGTGCGGTACATAGATATTAGCTAGTGGTCATAATAATGTGACTCGCCTCTGTAGTTTAGTAATTATCATGGTTTTCGATGACTAATGCTCGGGGTGAAGCACAAATAGGAGAAAATAGATTTTACAGGGAATCTGTCAGCAGTAACTTCTCTATTAAGCTGCCACCATATAGCGCCATCAGTCATGTTCTATGCAGTTCACACATATCTGCCCAAACTCAAAGAGTGAACGTCAGCCCAAAATCAATTGGGTGGTGCCAAGAGTTCCCCGAGTCATAACATCATGCCAGTCTCCACTCCCCCTCCTGTCAATCACTGCTTTCCGTGGCTCCTGATGTCGGTGCTTGTAGTACTGAAATCCTACGTGGTCGTCATGCAGCCCACTCCCTACATCATCCGGAGCATGCATAGTTCAAAATATCTGCTTCATCTCCGAGTGTGAGCACACGTGTGTACTACATAGAACATGACTGATAGCGCTATAGTGGCAGCTTAATAGTGGAAATACTGTAAAATAGTGGGAAAACTATAAGCACAAGGCCATAGGCTGTAGTGAAGTCGAGGAAAAAAAGAGGGCTGTGTGTTATACGACACAGAGCTTAGGTGGAGTCAATTGGAAATTTGCTGCATAAGGCAGGAGAAGGGCGGAATCAGGTGATGGATACTGCATGAGGCGGGATATGGTGGTATTACATAGCAGGATTCTGCATGAGACAGGACAAGGGTGGCACGAGATGGCAGGATGGTGCATGATGCAAGTGCACAACACGGGTGGTATGCAAGGGCGTGCTCACAATAGAGGCAGACCATGCAGCTGCTAATGGGGTCCTTGGAGAGAGCAACGCAGCAATGTTTGCTCCCAACTTCTGAGTGGCTGGAACCAGTGCAGGACTCAAAGAAACGGAATTGCTCAAAAGCAAGGAGATTGGAAAACGTCTTAAAAGTCTTGGCAAAGGAGTGGAGGAGAAACCGGTGCCAAAGCACAGTACTTTAACAAAGGGCAAATGTTGCGTTTTGCTATAGGGCCCCCTCTTTCCTTTGTACGCCACTGGACAGTCTGCTGCATGAGGCGGTGGAGTCCGGCAGCATTAAACTGCATGGGGCAGGACTAAGATGGCGTTAAAATAGTAGGATGTTGCATGAGAAGGTACTTGGGTAGTATGAGATAGTAGGATGCTACATGACTTAGAACCAGAATAGTGTGAGATGGCAAGATGCTGCATGAAGTAGGGCAAGGGTGGTGATAGGTGGCAGGGTGCTGCATGAGGTTCACTGGGGTGGAATCTGGTGGCACAATGCTGCATGGAGCAGGACTAAGGTGGAGGCATATAGCAGGATGTTGCAATACTTGGGTGGTATGATATTGCAGAATGCTGCATGGGGCAGGACTTAGCAGGATGTTGCATGAGGCAGTACTTGGGTGGTATGATATGGCAGGATGCTGCATGAGGCTTGTTGGGTTGGAGTCGGTAGCACAATGTTGCGTGGGACAGGACTAAGCTGGAGGCATATAGCAGGATGTTGCATGAGGCAGTACTGGGGTGGTGTGAGATGGCAGTATACAGCATGAGGCAGCACTGGGGTGGAGTGAGATGGCAGTATACAGCATGAAGCAGCACTGGGGTGGAGTGAGATGGCAGTATACATATGAGGCACTACTGGGGTGGAGTGAGATGGCAGTATACAGCATGAGGCAGTACTGGGGTGGAGAGAGATGGCAGTATACAGCATGAGGCAGTACTGGGGTGGAGTGAGATGGCAGTATACAGCATGAGGCAGTACTGGGGTAGAGTGAGATGGCAGTATACAGCATGAGGCACTACTGGGGTGGTGTGAGATGGCAGTATACAGCATGAGGCACTACTGGGGTGGTGTGAGATGGCAGTATACAGCATGAGGCAGCACTGGGGTGGAGTGAGATGGCAGTATACAGTACGAAGCAGCACTGGGGTGGAGTGAGATGGCAGTATACAGCATGAGGCAGCACTGGGGTGGAGTGAGATGGCAGTAAACAGCATGAGGCAGTACTAGGTTGGAGTGAGATGGCAGTATACAGCATGAGGAAGTACTGGGGTGGAGTGAGATGGCAGTATACAGCATGAGGCAGTACTGGGGTGGAGTAAGATGGCAGTAAACAGCATGAGGCAGTACTGGGGTGGAGAGAGATGGCAGTATACAGCATGAAGCAGCACTGGGGTGCAATGAGATGGCAGTATACAGCATGAGGCAGTACTAGGTTGGAGTGAGATGGCAGTATACAGCATGAGGCAGTACTAGGTTGGAGTGAGATGGCAGTATACAGCATGAGGCAGTACTAGGTTGGAGTGAGATGGCAGTATACAGCATGAGGCACTACTGGGGTGGAGTGAGATGGCAGTATACAGCATGAGGCACTACTGGGGTGGAGTGAGATGGCAGTATACTCCATGGCAAGAGCAGACTTTAGTTACTGTGTGATGGAGAATATGTGTTCTTCTCAGGACGGTTCCCTTTGCCTTGTTTGCTAACCTTGCAGAACGTGTGAAGAGGGGCGGCGTTGCTCATGTTGAAGGTGAATGGGCCCATCGTTTAGACCCTCCATCTCCATCGGCTTCACATCAGCTTTTGGGGGGCACAGCTTGTAAACTGACCTCCATGTGCCCTGCATTGTGGTAGAGTACAGTTTGTCGGTACATTATGAGAATGTGAAATTTCCTTTCTATTGATGTGAAGATTATATTTTTATTCTATGCTTACGATATCATTTTTCATTCATAGGAAGTTTTTGTATTGTGCATTACGGCTCTGTTATATAATAATGACTGGCAATAAATAGTATGGCGAGAAGGATGGGGTTTTTTTTTATTATGGGTTCTTTTCCCCCCATAATAAACAGGGTGTTATAATGGGGGGCGCTGTTCTCCATCATCTCACTTTTTACCAATAAGGGGCGCTAACCTCAGATGACTCTGTACAGAAGTGGTAGTGGGCACCGTTTATATCAGGCATGTGATCCATATTACTTCACAGTCAGGCGGTTTTAATTTTAATGCATAATTCTGGAAATTGGAGCCGTGACATCGGAGGGCACAAGATTTAGATCAGTGAGCAGTGGAAAACATCGCCTGTTCAGATAAATTCAGACTTCTGTTGCCCTATGCTGATGGGCCCCCTAAAGTAATGGTGCTTCCTCTGTCCCCCTCAAAAGTAATGGTGCCTTGTCTGTGCCCCACCAATGTAATCAGCTCTCAGGGTTAGGCTAGTTTCACACGGGAGATCACGATTTTGCAGCAGTCCTTTTTCCCATGATTTTTGAGCATCAGCGTTACTTTTTCTTGCAAAATCATGCCTGCCGCTCGCGATTTCACCCTGCCATTTTTTGTGATATTTAGTGTGTTGCGATAAAAATGGAGGCTCCATAGGTAAAAATGGGAGATTAAAAAAGAAAAAAAAAGAAAATACACTCACACATCGCAGAAGGATAGAGTAGGTCACAATTTTGTGTTCTCACATCGCATCAGTGAAAACATCGCAGATGGGAAGGAAACCATTGTAAATCATTGCCTTTATAATCTGCTTTTTTACGGACTCTCGCATCAAGCGAAAGTAGAGTGATTTTCTTGCCCATTTGATACCACCCTAATAGTTAGTGCATGTATTAAATGGTTATCTACCCGCTATATGAATGTTATCTACATATAACCAGAGCTTCCCTATAAAGCCGACCAATTACACTGTAGCCCCCTCCTTCTACAACCAGTGTTAGTGCATGGACCTGTGTGACCAAGGAGGCGCTAGAGGGACAGATGAGAGGAATATCATGTACCATGTGTGCACCCCGCGGGCTTAGGGACAATGCTGGTGTAATTGGAAGGCTTTGGACATTGCATGGCCTGGCAATTCCGCCCTCTGCTCCTAGCAAAAATCTCATCCAGCAAAGTGGATGAGATTTTGCAAAAACGGTCATGCTGGGCTTTTCCAGCGGAATTCTTGCGGTTTTTTCGGTGCAGCCATTCCATAAGAATTCCGTAGCATGTGACCCCACAGCTCTGGAAATGCTCATAAATCGCAAATGTGAAGGCCCCCTTAGGGAGTTAAAGGGGTTGTCCCGCGCCGAAACGGGTTTTTTTTTTTTTTCAATAGTCCCCCCCGTTCGGCGCGAGACAAACCCAATGCATGTGTTAAAAAAAAAAACCTTTAGTACTTACCCGAATCCTCGCGCTTCGGCGACTTCTTCCTTACCTTACTAAGATGGCCGCCGGGATCTTCACCCATGATGCACCGCGGGTCTTCTCCCATGGTGCACCATGGGCTCTGTGCGGTCCATTGCCGATTCCAGCCTCCTGATTGGCTGGAATCGGCACATGTGACGGGGCGGAGCTACGAGGACCAGCTCTCCGGCACGAGCGGCCCCATTCACCAGGAAGAAGACCGGACTGCGCAAGTGCGTCTAATCGGGCGATTAGACGCTAAAAATTACACAGCACCATGGCGACGGGGACGCTAGCAACGGAAGAGGTAAGTGAATAACTTCTGTATGGCTCATATTTAATGCACGATGTACATTACAAAGTGCATTAATATGGCCATACAGAAGTGCTGAACCCCACTTGCTTTCGCGGGACAACCCCTTTAAATACTACATACATACAATATATAGAAAATGTAATAACACTAAAGAGGTTCTTCCAGTTTACGGGTGGACTCACATAGGCGTGTTTTTGCACGCAATACACAGAAAATAGAACCCATTGATTTCAATGGGCTCATTTTCATTTTTAGTTTTTGCGCGCGCATTCCACATACAAACACAAAAAACCTAAGCGCAGTATGCTCTATTTTAGAACACATTTGTGCAGCAAAGGCCCAATAGGAGTCTATGGGTGTGTACAAACGTGAAATATTTAACTCGGCCCCCGCTGTGTCCCATGCCCAAGTGAAATGGCCCAGCCAGCGCAAAATGTACGGTAATATGTGCAAAAATGTGTGCAAAAAACCTGCAATCATAGCACAAATACATTGCGCTACTGCATGTGTTTTTGCGCATACGCCGGTGTAAAACCAGCCTAAGTGATAGCACACTGCTTGGATTTACTATAAATACTTATACGTGAGGTTTATAGACTACATTAAAGAGGTTTTCCAGGCACAGATACTATTGATGACCTGTCCTTCAGATAGGTCATCAGTAGTAGAACAGCTAACATCCGCTGCTCGGCAGGCCAGATGATCTGCTAAGCAAATGCATGCTGTCAGCACCTTTACACACAGGTGCAGCGTCCCATAGGGAGACCCCGGACACCTGACATACATGGGAAGCTGGGAGGGTAGAGTGCTGATGTGTCACAGCGGCACTTACGAAACTCGGAGGGACACATGCAGCCAAGGCCAGAGTAATACTGCAGGCCACCTGGGACAGCCCTAGGATAGTGATTGCCCATTAAACAGGATAACAGGGGTTGTAGTTGTCACGGGTGACGCCATCGTTCCTATACACACTGGTATGACCCTCGGCAGAGAACAAATGCAGCCACAGTTCTTGAGTACCACGGGTCTCTAGGAATGGTTAGAGACCGGTATAGACTTTACTTAAAAAACTTTAAACAGGTAATACAAGGCAGCTCAATTAAAGTCTTTACAGTGCAGGAAGAGGATTTGAGGTCATGGAGGAAACTCAGGATGACACCGGTCCTGCAGTCTACGTTGTCTGTAAGGTACCACTCCTGGAAGGGGAGCACTCCGTCAGAGGAAAGGGGTAGGGATCACTTCACAGACACTTGACAGAAATTATCTTGCAATACCTCCACCCAGCCTTGGAGACACGGGGGTGCGACAATAAAAGAGTGTACCTCTACGCGGTGATCCAGGCTCCAGGCGGCCGCATAGGAAACTTAAACGTTTAGATAGTACAGCTGCACTGGCCTTGAGAAGAAGTAGTTAATTACAAATGCTCCCTCATATTTGAAGGGGAGGGGGCGCTCACTCCACTTACATCCAGCTCACAAACAGCACGGGAAACCTCTCCTCTTTCATCTTCACCACAAGGCGGCTGAAGGTGCCTCCATGTGGCTCTGTGTTAGATGGAGCTTAGAAGGCAGACAAGAAGGAAGACCTGCTACTCCAGAAGATGGAACTCTCTCTTTCCCGCTCTCAAGCACTCATTTATACCTTCTCTCACACCACATAAAATGACAGACTGATTCATTTACAAGCAGGCTTTGGATTTTATTAAAAGTTAACCTCTCAGACGCTGCAGCTGTGCAACACACATACTGGAAATGACAGGACAGCTTTGCACAGTGCATTCACATAAGACAAACATGTATGACATTTATGGAGGGGACCAGGATGATGTACTCGGTCACTACACAGGGTTGGAGTGGAATCTGCTGCTCCAACCCCGTGTAGTGGCCGGCACTTGTAACTGCAGGCTGGGGTCCTATTGAAAACAATGGGAGCTGCACCTGCAGTTACAAGCCACTACACAGCAGTTGGAGCACCAGCTTCCTCTCCGACCCTCTATATAGTGGTACTGAAAGCATGCGTCTGCTCAACTGATTGGTGCCATTTTTTCTTCAGTTGGTCTCCTTTAAGAACGTAATGAATCCATTTGCCATGTGTCTTTATTTCTCGGATGGTGTAGCATAATCTGGAAGCCGGTTAGGACAAGAGATGGAAGCAGCTGTGCTAGGATTGCTCATCACTCTGTTACTTGATCTCCATTGATCGTGTTTTCCATTAGACATATCTGAGGATCAGGCAATCCCCTTCCCGTCTGCTGCTCCTTTACCAGAACTGATGACCAGATTTGTACTAATTGTTTTATGGAAGGCAGACTTTTAATGTTGCGCAGAAGAGGTTCCCCCTGTGTCCAGTTCTAAAAGTACAGTTAATAAAAGGAGTCAGTATACCGTTAGGCTCGCCAAGCCACACGAAGACGGACACGAGGCGCAGAATTCAATGCCGCAGCATGTCAATTCTTTTCTCATTTCCACAGCGGCCTCTCTCCTCTCTATGGGGAGAGAAAGCCACAGTGGAATGCCGACGGCGAAACCGCTACAAAACCCGCGGCTAAAGGCCGTGGGTTTTGAAGCTGCGCTTATCTCGCAGAAATCTCCCGACTTTTCGGTGCGGTCATTCCGTGTGACCCCAGGCTTATAGCGGTTGTTGTCCTTTTTTTATTTTCTGCTCCAAATCTGCAAATCCTCCATATAATCATTAAGATAAAGGGGTTGTCCAGGAGTAATAAAACATGGCTGCTTTCTTCCTAAAACAGCGCCACACCTGTCCATGGTTTGTGAGTGGCACTGCAGCTCAGCTGCATTTAAGTGAATAGGGCTAAGCTACTACACAAGCCGTGGATTGGAGCGGCGCTGCTCTTAGTGGAAAGCAGCCATGTTTTACTGATCCTGGACAAACCCTTTGGCAACACACCATTTGGGGCCTTAAAAGGGTTTTCTTGGAATTCGAACAGTTTTACTATTGATGACCTATCCTCAGCAAAGGTAATCAATAGTTAATTGGCTGGGATCCGCCGGTTGGGATCCCTGCCGATTAGTTGATTCCCATCCATACTGCAGTGACCCAGTTTAGCACTAAAGCCACAGATCCTGTTTAATTCAATGGGAGCTGCGCCTGCACTACCCAATCCCACCACTGCAGTACGGATGGCGCAATCTGCTTCCTGCACTGTGCTAGGAATCAGCTGATTGGCGGATTCCCGCCAATCAACTATTAATTACCTATTCCAAGAATAGGCCACGAATAGTAAAAATTTCCTGAGAGCTCATGCCCGGTAAATGGAGTCAATGAAAGTCATCCTCTATTTCTCTGCGTATCATACGCAGCCCCTGTATGGGCAGTATTCCCATACGCATTCCCGCTCTGAACAGAGAGGAACTTGAAAAACATGAATAATGTACACAGTGTGTCCACGTCATTCACGGGCAGACAATGCCATATGCAGCCAATAGGTGGTCTCTGCTAGCAGAGCATATGGGCTGTAATGCGTAAATGCTGTATTTTACACATATGGCCGTGGACATGAGCCCTAACTCACAGAAAATCCTTTAACGCTCCATAATTTACAGTTATATCATGGAGGTTCGGAGTTTGTATTGAGGGGGACGGGAGCCGATCTATACAATGCGGGTCCGGCTGTTTCTTACAGCTGACACCTGCTGGTAACAGCTGTCATCAGCTTAAACACCCAGAAATAGAACAGACAGCGCTCGAAAAACATGGCATTAGAAACGCCGCATTCAAACGCTACTCTGAGAAGCCCCATTGAAATCAATAAAGTAGTCTGAAACACCGCGCTAACCGCTGTAAACAGCAGTCTGTGTGAGAGCGGCCTTAACCCTTTAAATGCCACTGTGAATTCTGACAGCGGCATTTAAATGCCTCAATCGGATTGCCTATCAAGCAATTAGAATAAAGTTATCATGTCATTGTTGCTGCAGTGTGTACCCAGCAGAAACAAGAACCCCCCCAAAGATGGCAGAATTGTGTGCTTTTATTTCCATTTCACTTAGAATTTTTTTTTTAAGTGTTTCAGTACATTATATGGTACATTACATACCCCCCGTTCCCCCCAAAATAAGACATGCTCTGAAAATAAGCCCTAGTCTAATTTTCAGGGAGGCTTGAAATGTAAGCCCTACTCCAAAAATAAGCCCTAGTTACACTACATAAAAAAAAAAAAAAAAAAGAATACATTGCCTCGCAGGCTCGGTCCAGGTCCCTCCCGCCGCTCTTAAGAGATTTGGCGAGGTTCCCAAAGTCCTCAGCCACTCGTACATCACTTCCTGGTTACGGGACTCATAAATTCCACCTTCAGGAAGCAGTGGCTGTGATTGGTTCTTTGATCGCTGCTCAGCCAATCAATGCAGCGCTGGATGAACCAATGCGATGGCTGTGATTGGCTGTGGCTCAGCCAATACATAAATCCCGCCTCTATAATGCGATGACTGTTGAATGGTTATTCCTCTATTGCTCAGCCAATCAATGCAGTGCTGGATAAACCAATCACAGCCATTGCATTGGTTCATCCAGTGCTGCATTGATTGGTTCTGCGACCACTGTTCAGCCAATCACAGCCATCGCTTCCTGGAGGCAGGATTTATGAATCCAGTAACCAGAAAGTGATGTATGAGCAGCCGAGAACTGCGGGAAGCGCGTTGGAGCTGTGGAGAGCAGCGGGAAACAGTAGAAATAAAAGGACACGCTGCGATTTTTTTTTTTACTCCACATCGCATGAGTGAAAACATCGCAAATGGGAATGAAACTATGGAAAAAAAATCACCGGTTTCATAATTCTGTATTTTCACTCACTCTCGCATCGGATGAAAATTGCGTGATTTTATTACAAGTGTGAAGGCCGCTTTTACACGGCCGTGAAACTCGTGTGAGATTTGTCTTTTGTGAGACGCACAAAACTCACGCAAATGGATGCGCTACGGGGAAAAAATTGTGACATGTCCCATTTGTTCGCATTCCTCGGAATGCGTCACCCATTGTTGGCAATGGGACAGGAAAACCCAGTGCAGCATGTTTCCCCATTTCCCCGACACCGCTCAAAGCTGCACCAGAGGATCGCTACTTTACGGATGTGATGGGAGGAGTTTTTGACATAAAACAATGTGTGAGGCGTTCCGAGGGATTCTCGCTCGTGTGCATGTTGTAGCCCAATTATATCGTGGGGCGGGGGGGGGGGGGGGGGGGGAGGGGGGACAATAGTAAAAAAAAAAAACAACTCTGCAATTTTTGGAATTTTATTTATTTTTTATAATGTTCGCATAAACTGTACAAAATGATGAATTTAACGAATTTCTAAAAATTTTTTTTTGCCTTTCGCACAATAAAAACTATTTGTTTTTGTGCTGCCTGAGACAATAATTTTTTTTTATTCTCCACCGATAGCTGTGTGAGAAAACCACAGAACGTTCGTAAAGCCATATTTACTTACCAAAGTACCAGTAGGCTATAGATGAGAAGGCAAATACACCCCCTCCCTTAGAGGCAAACAGCCCAAATGGATGAGCTTATATCAGCAGCAGAGTACTGATGAGCAACCGCCCCCAGCTGTTCTCTGTGTGAGAACCGGAGTCTCATTGGGACCATTTTGGGGTACAGATGACTTTTTGATCACCTTTTTTTCCCTTTTTTGCAGCATTGGTTTTTAGTTGGTTTTTATGGAGTTTCCTCTGTGGGAAAAATAATACATTGGTTTCATAGTTGCGGTTGCTACCAACATGGCAAAACCAAATATGTGTAGTTTCCTTTTTTATGCTTAAACATTTTATTTCTCTTGTTTTTTTTATGTTACTAGATTTGAAAATCTGATATAATATACTGCAATACCGTAGTCCAGTATTGCAGTGTCTTCCGTCTATCAGACATCTTATTCGTCCCCAGCTTCAGCTCGCTGCGCTACACTGTTCACATAACTCCTCTATGGTGGTCACAAGGTGCTCATCTGTTTCCGTATAACCCAGAGACCACTGCGGGAATAGATATGGCTCTCTGGAGCCCCTTGTTCTGGAGGTAGGTGCGGGTCTCACATTTATCAGGCTAATTGTAGATATGTTATAAATGTTTGGGATGGAAAATATACCTTTAAAGGGAATCTATCAGCAACTTTTAGCTCTATAAGCTAAGCTCATAGGCTAAAAGTAGGTGACCTACTGAGTCCGGGGAGGTAAGTTATATACTTACCTTCCCCCAGGGGGGATCTGAAAGCTGCAGTTCAGTGCATTGAGTGGCACTGCTAAGTAGTCTGCCCACTATAATATATGAATAGCTGAATTACTTAGCAGTGCCGCTCAATGAATTCAGTGGCGGCTTTCAGCACTGACACCGGGGGAACGACAGGGAGGTAAGTATAAATCTGGACTCTACAGCTCACCTACATTCAGCCCATAAGTTTAGCTTATAGAGCTAAAGGCAGGTGACAGATTCCCTTTAATCAGTGTACAAATGAAAAATTCTGCAACTTGTATCAAGTTTTGTTTTGAATTCCTTGCCATTTTCAAGATCTCTGTTTGTTGTCAGTGAATGAGAACACTCATATAAGCCCGTACATACCGCAGCTATCCAGCTCTCAGCTAAGAAGTGCCTAGAATAGTATCCAGTCTATACAATGCTCTGTGTGCGGAGTGGACCTGCAGCAATTACCAACTCTGGGACTCACATCTAGGGTATCTATAGAGAGCCCCGCCCCCGACCTTATGCCCCTCCTATACATGGTGCCTGGGGTGGACAGGAATACGGAAACAGCTGACGAAGCTGTTCTATGTTGTTTCCGTGACTCCTCTCAGTCCTGTGTCGCACGGGCATATTTGATTTCAATGGGTTTGTTCACATGCACGCATTTGCGCACATTCCGTTCCCGCAAAATAATGTGCCGCATGCTCTATTTTCCAGCGTACTTGCGCAGGAAAATAGCACATATTGAACTAATTCCGCTAACTGCTCATTGCAATCACTGGGGCGCGCTTGTGTGCCTTGTTAGGTGGACATACAATACAGTAAAACACTCAGAGGTGCAACGGCCATCATGCAAAAACGCAGCGCAAATGTGCTTCCACCCGTGTGACGCCGGCCTACGGGTGACCAGGAGTTACTGAGTAGCGTTGAACAAACTGCTGAGTTGCTCCTGAAGGCGGCAGCATAATGAAGAGCGCTCCCATCTGGGGCGTGATGTGCTGTGATGGTGTTACCCTTTTAGGGCTCAGCTGAAAAGTGGTAAAGAATACATGGCAGAGCGGGCGCGGATCACATGTACCAGTCCACTATACATTCAGGGGGCAGATATGTACCAGCTGTACATCAGGGCTCACGCCTTGCACCGGACTCTCTGATTCGGCCCCTGATCGAAATGTAGGCCAACAGGTATTATTTGGGCTATGCTGCCATCTCTGCTCCGCTGCTCCACCCTGGGGCACAATGGTAATAGTTACAAGTATGCCGCCATCTGCACGCTCCTGTATGTGTGCACAGTCCCAGATTCTTAGAGCAGAGCCGAGAACATCTTATAACACACTGCTCCGTGCAACTTCTACTGAGGATACATTGCGGGGGCACTATAAGTAAAGGGTGCATGGGGGCACTATTACTGATGGACACATGAGGGGACAGTATTACTAAGGGGCACTTGTAGGGCACTACAGGTAAAGGATACATGGGGACACTATTAGTGAGGGACACATGAGGGGACAGTATTACTAAGGGGCACTTGGTAGGGCACTATAGGTAAAGGATACATGGGGACACTATTACTGAGAAGCACTATAGGTAAAAGCTACATGGGGACACTTACTGAGGGACATGTGGGGACACCATTATAATGAGGGACACTTGGTGGGGCACTATAGGTAAAGGATACATGGGGACACTATTACTGAAGGCTATGTGGGCACACTATAACTGAGAAGCACTATAGGTAAAAGGTACATGGGGACACTATTACTGAAGACTATGTGGGGACACTATAACTGAGAAGCACTATAGGTAAAAGGTACATGGGGACACTATTACTGAGGGACACATGTGGGGACACTATTACTGAAGGACATGTGGGGACACTATAACTGAGAAGCACTATAGGTAAAAGGTACATGGGGACACTATTACTGAGGGACACATGTGGGGACACTATTACTGAAGGACATGTGGGGACACTATAACTGAGAAGCACTATAGGTAAAGGATACATGGGGACACTATTACTGTAGGCTATGTTGGGACACTATAACTGAGAAGCACTATAGGTAAAGGATACATGGGGACACTATTACTGAAGGCTATGTGGGCACACTATAACTGAGAAGCACTATAGGTAAAAGGTACATGGGGACACTATTACTGAAGACTATGTGGGGACACTAACTGAGAAGCACTATAGGTAAAAGGTACATGGGGACACTATTACTGAGGGACACATGTGGGGACACTATTACTGAAGGACATGTGGGGACACTATAACTGAGACGCACTATAGGTAAAAGGTACATGGGGACACTATTACTGAGGGACACATGTGGGGACACTATTACTGAAGGCTATGTTGGGACACTATAACTGAGAAGCACTATAGGTAAAGGATACATGGGGACACTATTACTGAAGGCTATGTAGGCACACTATAACTGAGAAGCACTATAGGTAAAAGGTACATGGGGACACTATTACTGAAGACTATGTGGGGACACTAACTGAGAAGCACTATAGGTAAAAGGTACATGGGGACACTATTACTGAGGGACACATGTGGGGACACTATTACTGAAGGACATGTGGGGACACTATAACTGAGAAGCACTATAGGTAAAAGGTACATGGGGACACTATTACTGAGGGACACATGTGGGGACACTATTACTGAAGGACATGTGGGGACACTATAACTGAGAAGCACTATAGGTAAAGGATACATGGGGACACTATTACTGAAGGCTATGTGGGCACACTATAAGTGAGAAGCACTATAGGTAAAAGGTACATGGGGACACTATTACTGAGGGACACATGTGGGGACACTATTACTGAAGGACATGTGGGGACACTATAACTGAGAAGCACTATAGGTAAAGGATACATGGGGACACTATTACTGAAGGCTATGTGGGGACACTATAACTGAGAAGCACTATAGGTAAAAGGTACATGGGGACACTATTACTGAGGGACACATGTGGGGATACTATAACTGAAGGACATGTGGGGACACTATAACTGAGAAGCACTATAGGTAAAGGATACATGGGGACACTATTACTGAGGGACACATGTGGGGATACTATAACTGAAGGCTATGTGGGGACACTATAACTGAGAAGCACTATAGGTAAAAGGTACATGGGGACACTATTACTGAGGGACACATGAGGGGACAGCATTATTAAAGGGCACTTGTGGGAGCTGATGGATCTAGAGCCCCGGTAGTGGAATTCCCCTCTAAGCTCCATTGACTTGTACGTAAAATGTGATCCAAGAAGACAATAAGCGAGCTCTTCACCCGGGAGGCCCCGCCCCTCCGCCGGCGCCCCGCCCCCTGCCCGCCTCTCCGGCCCTTCTGTACGGGATGCGGCTGCCGGTGTCTGGGCTGTGATTGTCGCCGCAGACATGGCCATCGCGCACATCGCCACCGAGTACGTGTTCTCCGACTTCCTGCTGAAGGACCCGCCCGAGTCCAAGTACAAGGGGCTGCGGCTGGAGCTGGCGGTGGACAAGATCGTGTCGTGCATCGCGGTGGGGCTGCCGCTGCTGCTCATCTCGCTGGCGTTCGCCCAGGAGATCACCATGGGTGAGTGGTGCCCGCCGGGGGCTGCCCACCTGCACACAGTGGGGTACCGCACGGGGCAGTGCCACCTGCTCCTTTGTAGGGGACTTGCTCCAGTCCAGCCGGTGTCACATGGCTGCGAGCGCATTACACATTAGTGCTGCACAATGGGCGCCGCATATCTCTGCGGGTTTTTACGCTACTTCTTGCGTGCGCCAAAAATACGCAACCGTTCTCCCATTCATTGCCATGGGCAGTTAGTGCGATTAGTGTGATATATGCTGTTTTCCTACACAAATAGAGCGTGCCGCCTATTTTTTGCGTAAACAAAATGTACGCGCAAAATATGTGAACGGACCAAGTGAAATCAACGGATTGTGTCCACTGCGTATTGCGTGTACATTTTGTGTGCGCAGTCCTCTTCGCAAAGACGTTCGTATGTATAAGACTTTAATCGGACTAATGCCGGTCTCACACGGGCGTGTTGTCATTGCGTGTCAAATGCGCAATTTCCCCATGTGCAACATGCCATGATGACAAGAGCCCGTTGTATTGGGGCACCCACACCTGCGTAGCGTGTTCTATCTTGGCGTGTACTACATATCATGATAGTGCATACGGATTGCCCGCACACAGCAAGTACACGTGTGTTTGGCTCAGCAGAAACGCGCATAAAAAAATGTGCATGTGAATGAACCCATCGAAGTCAATGGGTTCTATTTTTGCCATATTTGTGCGAATTCTGCATGCACAAATATGCGCACAAATAAACCTGTGTGACTCAGGCCTTAGGGGGTATTATTGTATCTTGACACCACCAGAAGTAAGGGGTTTGACAGGGCTTGGTTGCAGTAACACCCCTATCACACCCCTAGCTCCCGATTGGCTACCTTCATGTAGGTCCTGGATTTCATTTTGCCTGGCTTCTGATTCCTGCTGCCGGGAAACATACACTTCCCGCCAGCACTGCTGCCAAACTGCTTGCCTGATTACAGCGCGGGCCCCGCCACTCTGCACCACTCAGCGCTCCTGGTACCACTGCTGCCCACATCGCTCTGCAGCGCTGGCCGCGCCTGCAGGGGCACAAACTGGTCACCTCATGAACGTTGGCCGCCCTGCCGCTCACCGGTCCTGCACGGCCAGTGCTTGCATGTGGCACTGCAGCGCTCACAACTCCTCACCTCAGCACCGTTGAATGCACCTGTGAGCCCGAGGACGGGGAAGACAGCCGGAGAGCCCTCTGCTTCTTCTGCGCTGCTGCCAGGCCGCTGCTGGGAGGTCGAGTCTGCGGCTGAAGACAGGGGAGACAGCCAGAGACCGTACTGCT
Source organism: Eleutherodactylus coqui (assembly GCF_035609145.1). Lineage (NCBI taxonomy): Eukaryota > Metazoa > Chordata > Amphibia > Anura > Eleutherodactylidae > Eleutherodactylus > Eleutherodactylus coqui. Next base: position 496,018,745 of record NC_089837.1, on the reverse strand, counting down.
TCTTCTGCGCTGCTGGGAGGAGCTGTGAGGCCGAGCATGGGGCAGACAGTCGGAGACCCCTCTGCTTCTTGAGTGTTGCTGGGAGTCCGCTGCTGAGGACAGGGAAGACAGCCAGAGAACGCTCAGCTTCTTCTTCAGCGCTGCTGGGAGGAGAGCCACTCACGAACAGGGGGCGTGAACCCCCTGTCAAACAGCAAGTACCTTAACTCCACCACTACTTCCGGTGGAGTCAAGATACAATAATACCGCCTTAGGGTATGCTCACACAGTGGAATTTTCCTTGTGAATTCTGCCTCTAAAAACCACATCAAAATCTGCAGATTTAGCCCCGTCGATGGGCAAAATCCATGTGTGGAATTCCGACTCGTTTCATGTGTATGACCCAATTCAAAAGTCTGGAGTTCATATTGTGGAAGATTTGTGTGTTTTGCAACACATGAATCTACTGTTGTTGCCGGCCTTAATCTGCAGTGGAAAATCGGCTCCAAATGGCATGAATTTTAGTGCTGATTTCAGCCCCTCATTGGAAGAGTTGGAATCTGCCCTAAAGATCCGCAGCGCAGGTCACCGTACCCGTCATATGTTGTCTTCAGCTTGTGGATGGCTTTTCCGCAGTATTTCTGACCGGTCTGATCACACCCTTTAGGACTGTTGTAGTGTGGATACTCTACTGTTGTTGTGAACACATAGGCACTTAGGGAGATGGTTGTCACAGCTGTGCGGGGAGATGGTTGTCTTTGTTATGCTGGGGCATGGTTGTCACCGTGGTCGGATGCCAGTAGAGTTGGCATGTAGGTGATCTGATTTATAGCTTATTCTTATATCTGCTGCTTTTTGTAAGGATTCCACCGTATGGAGTTGTTGTTGCGGTTGTACAAGTGCTCTGATATATGGGACTGTTGGAGATGCTTGACTGTATATAAGAGGATTAGTGTGGGTAATCCTCCTGATCGCTGTGCTGTGGGCAGAGCGTGGGGATTCTCTTATGAAGCTTCCATCTCACACACGCATTTTTGGAGGGTATTTTGTTTTATTCACCTATTTTTTTTACAAGCGTCTTTTCTGGCAATATACTTTTACATATAGGATAAACTTGCACCTGCTGTGATGTAAGAAAAAACACTGACCCAAAAAATAAAGGGGTTTTCTGGGACATAAGAAAAAAGTTAAAAGGGCTAACAATGAATAAAATTTGAATGCCAATCCAATCCCAACGGCTTCCCATCCAGCTCTGCAGCCCCGATGCCCGCCGCATGGAACCCAGGAGAAGTGGCGGGCAGTCACATGACTGTTTAGCCAGCCACAGGCTTTAGCGGTGAATCTTGTACGGCTGTTGAAGGCCGGGTTCACATGAACGGGGCGGATTTCCGCAGCAGAAGACCTGCGATACATCGTGGAAAGTATCTCCCAATGGTACAGCGGAAAGTCGTAGAACACTGCTCTCTTTTCTCACTCTCTTCTCTCTTACTTCTCACCTCTATTTTGTTCTCTCTCATCTCTTCTCTTGTTTCCTCTCGTCTCTTCTCTTGTTTCCTCTCCTCTCTTCTCGTGTTTCCTCTCTCTTTTCTCTTCTCTCTTTTCTATCTTTTCTACTCTCTTCTTTTCTCTTTCTGCTCTCTCCCTTCCCTTCTCTCTCTATCTCTTTTCAATTCTCTCTCGCTCTCTCTTCTCTCTCTCTTCTCTCTCTCGCTCTCTCTTCTCTCTCTCTCTCTCTCTTCTCTCTCTCGCTCTCTCTTCTCTCTCTCGCTCTCCCTTCTCTCTCTCTCGCTCTCCCTTCTCTCTCTCTCTTCTCTCTCTCCCTTCTCTCTCTCTCGCTCTCCCTTCTCTCTCTCTCGCTCTCCCTTCTCTCTCTCTCTCTCCCTTCTCTCTCTCTCTCTCTCCCTTCTCTCTCTCTCGCTCTCCCTTCTCTTTCTCTCGTCGTCTTCTCTCTCTCCCTTCTCTTCTCTCTTTGCTCTCTCTCTTTCCTCTTATCTCTCTTTCTCTCTCATCTCTTTCTTTTCCCTCTCTTCTTTTCTCTCTTCTTTCCTCTTCTTTTCTTCATTCTTCTCCTTTCTTCCCTTCAAAGTTCTCTATCTGCTCTCTCCCTTCCCTTCTCTTTCTATCTCTTTTCAATTCTCTCTTTTCTCTCTCGCTCTCTCTTTTGCTCTCTCTCTCTTCTCTCTCTCGCTCTCTCTTCTCTCTCTCTCGCTCTCCCTTCTCTCTCTCGCTCTCCCTTCTCTCTCTCGCTCTCCTTTCTATCTCTCGCTCTCCTTTCTCTCTCTCGCTCTCTCGCTCTCCCTTCTCTTCTCTCTTTGCTCTCTCTCTCTCTCTCCTCTTATCTCTCTTTCTCTCTCTTCTCTTTCTTTTCCCTCTCTTCTTTTCTCTCTCCTCTCTCTCATCTCTATCTCTTCTTTCTCTTTTCTCTTCTCTCTTTCTTTTTTCCTCTCCCTTCCCATCTCTCTCCTCTCTTCTTTCCTCTCCTCTCTTCTTTCCTCTCCTCTCTTCTCGTTTCCTTTCCTCTCTTCTCTTCTTTCCTCTCTTTTCTCTTTTCTACTCTCTTCTTTTTTCTTTCTGCTCTTTCTCTTCCCTTCTCTCTCTATCTCTTTTCAATTCTCTCTCTCGCTCTCTCTTCTCTCTCTCTCTCGCTCTCTCCCTTGTCTCTCTCGCTCTCTCCCTTCTCTCTCTCTCCCTTCTCTCTCACGCTCTCTCCCTTCTCTCTCACGCTCTCTCCCTTCTCTCTCTCGCTCTCTCTCTCGCTCTCTCCCTTCTCTCTCTCTCCCTTCTCTTTTCTCTTATCTCTCCTTCTCTCTCATCTCTTTCTTTTCCCTCTCTTCTTTTCTCTCTCATCTCTCTCTCATCTCTATCTCTTCTTTCTCTTTTCTCTCTTTCTTCTTTTCTCTCCCTTCCCATCTCTCTCCCCTCTTCTCTTCTTTCCTCTCCTCTCTTCTCTTCTTTCCTGTCTTCTCTTCTAGTTTCCGTTCTTCTCTTTTCCCTTCTCTCTCTAATCTTTTCTGTCCCTTCTCTCTCTCACTCTCCCTTCTCTTCTCTCTATTTTTTTCCTCTCTTCTTTTCTCTCTTCTTTCCTCTTCTTTTCTCCCTTCTTTTCTTAATTCTTCTCCTTTCTTCCTTTCAAAGTTTAAGGCTGCTTCCCCAAGGGCGACACGATATCACCGCAAGAAAATTGTAACAATATCACATTGGTGGGCTTTGCGATATCGCTTCCTTTTCTCGTGGCGATAACACGATTTTGTGTTGCTACAAAGTCATACAACTTTGTAGCACCATGTGCAAGTATTTTCAGGATGTGGGCTTGAAATATAAGCCACACCCCAAAAATAAGCTATATGTGCATAAAAAAACAAAACAAAAACATCATCTCTCAGGCGCTGTTAGGCTCCTGCGCGCACGTCTCCTCTTCAGCCCCAGTCTTTCATCTTCTCCCCAGTCTTTCATCTTCTCCTGGATTGGAGGTTGAAATTCCCGCCTCCAGGAAGCACTGGCTGTGACTGGTTCTCGAGCGCTGCAGCTCAGCCAATCATAGCCATCACTCGATGAACCAATCACAGCCATTCATTCATTCATTGAATGACTGTGATTGGTTTATCGAGTGCTGGCTCTGATTGGTTCTCGAGCGCCGCAGCTCAGCCAATCACAGCCAGCACTTCCTGAAGCGGGGACTTTAACCTGAAATACAGGAAGGGGCTGGCAGAAGACTAAAGATCAGGGTTGAAGAGGAGACACGCACCGGTGCCTGACAGTGCTGAGAGGTGATGTAGTCTTTTTTTTTTAATGCAGATTGGGCTTATTTTAGGGCTTTTACAGTAGGATTTCCTACTGTCAAAGTTGCATTGGACCCCACGAAAACCGTGTTTTCATGCGATATAACAAAAAGGAAGTTTCCATAGGGAAACATGGGCTATAAAAAAACTGCATCTGTAGTCTCGCAATGTCGCAGGCTACAAAACATCGCTCGTGTGGAAGAACCCGTAGGAAGGCATGGGCTCTACATACATGCTATTGGTAGCACTGTCGCATTGCAACAAAATTGCGTAAGAAAATCGCCCGTGTGGAAAGAGCCTAAAAGAGTTCTAACAAGATTTTCTTTTATTACAGGATAGGTGATAAAAGTCTAACTGGTGGGTGTCTTGCTCCTGAGACCCACACTGATCTTGGGAACAGGGGTCTTGTGCCCCACTCGCCTCATTGTGGGCTTACTGCATCCCTCACAGTAAATGGAGTGGCAGTCGCACATGTGTGACCGTCGCTCCATTCAATTGCTCACAGTGAGGAGAAGAGGGGGTCACTAGACCCCCAACTTCAGGATTGGTGGGGTTCTCAGCGGTGAGACTGCCACTTATCAGACTTTTATCACCTGTTCTGTAACTGAGCCTTTAGATCGTGCAAACCCGTAGTCTGTTGAAGTTGACGTCTGAGATGGTCCGATACATGCTCTATTGACGATAAATCTGTCACACTTCTGTGGCCAGCCTGGTGGCCAATGTTGTGGGGACATTCCTATGACCCCCTTGTGTGTGCAGCCGAGGATCATCCTGCTGGAAGCTTCTTGGAAGAAGCCATGAGATGAACATATCTCTGAGCTGTCATTGTCCCTCATACCGCTACTAGGGGGGACCGACTGTCGTATGCAATGGTCCCCATACCATCACACCAGCAGGGGACAGTGTGCCGCTCCACAGCAAAGGCCGTATTCGAGGCCTCCAGAACACAGCCGTTGTCAGCGCCCAAACTAAACCAGGATTTGTTGCTGAAGGCAATCCGGTTTTTCTCCGTAGCGTCCAGTTTCGGCATTCACTATTACCATGTAGATACTGTGCTTGGCTGAACAGGGAGGTCCGGTGGGTCGAGTATCCCAGGTGCCAGGAAGGGTAACCAGCCACTTGCTTTCGTCTAGGCACTTGGATACAAGGCTCGGGCATCATCCTGCATAGATAGCTGCCCCATGTTTTCTTTTCCTAGGACCAGTTATTATAAGGGCTCGTTTATTTCTGGATCCCATTTTCTTACAATGGGCCAAAGAATCCGCTGATTGGCAGGGATCCCGAGCAGCGGACTCCCACTGATGAACTATTAATGACCTAGCTTGGAGGTAGGTCATCAATAGGAAAATTCCCCAAACTCCCAGGCAATCTAGTTAAGTTAGGAGAAAACGGATGGATCAGTTCCTTTTTCAGTACCGTTTTCTTTGTATACAATGTATTAAGAAACATGAAGCAAAAACACCGAAGTGAAAGTTATGTCTCACAAGAGAATGATACGTGCTGCGAACACAGGAAGCTCTGCCGCCATCACAGAGGGGACTGACCTACAGGAAGCAAGCAAGAAGCCAGCAGCAGCTTTCTAGGTGCATCTTGTACCTGTTCATGCACGGATGGGACCAACCTGGGCCCTACCGCTCCAAGGGCCACATAGCAGTTAGTTGCGTGTTCTGCCTTTATGGTACATAAGTCCTTTTGTGTGATGCTACCATGTAAGAGGGATAACCCACCACGGCTATTTGCCACTAACATATTGAGTACCGCATCAGATGTATTGCAGTGTACTGTGTAATGAATGTATGGGCAGGGTGAAAGGGCACATCGATTCTGCCATTGTTTTCTTTTGTAGTATAAGTGACATGCTAACTTTTTTTTTATGGGTCTGTACTGTTACAATAATATCAGAATTCTATATTTTCATGTTTTTCCTCTTTTGCCCAATAAAATATATATATATTTTTGCATTGCTGCATTGGAAGTTCCGTAACTTTTTTATTTTCCCATGGACAGAACTGTGTAATGGCTTTTTCTCATGACTAGCTGTAGTTTTTATTGATACCATTTTGAGGCACATATAACCTTTTTTGAGCACTTTCATTGCATTTTTTTTTTGTTGGGATGCAAAATGAATAGCTAAAATCGTTCAATGTATTGTGGAGGTTTTTACAGGTACGGCGATACCAAACGTGGGGCTTTTTTATTCATTTTGTAAGAAAGGAAAAATCAGCAAAAAAGTTTTTTTACATGGATATTATTTGAATGTTTTATTTTTTTTCTCAAATCTGCGAGCCTGTGATTGTTGATATAATACACTGCAGCACTTCTATACTGCAGTGTTTTACCGCTATGCTTTGATATTCTAAGCCATGGCAGACCTGGACCCCATTGGCTGGCATCCGATTGCCATCATCCCTCCTCGATTGGATGGCGGAGGGCCAATGACATCATAGAGGGAGGTTCTTCTCTCTTTTACCTGCTTACAGGCGGTGTGATCACGGCGTGTAAGGGGTTAACCGAAAGGCTCAGAGCTCTCTGTCAGTTATGGCTCCTGTGCGGATGGCTTCGGCTCGGCTTCCTGGAAGTTCTGGACAAAACACCGCAGCACTATTTCATCCTTAAAAAGGCTGGAGTGCAGAGCGGTGCCTAACTGATCCCATTATAGTCAATGGGTTCTGCTCAGTGCTGTTCGGCATCTGCTGGATCTGGCACTTCCGTTTTTGCTGTTGTTCGGCTCCCAGAACACAGTGGAACAATGGGCTGTCATGTAAATGTGAAGATAGAACATCCAAGCAGCCTTGAAATGAAGGGGAGCGTTGTACAGCGTTTAGCACAGGGCTGAAAACGCCCCGTGTGAGGGAGGCCTTAGTGTGTCAGTGCACATGTTTTTCCAAGAATTGCCGTTGACGCTCATGTAATACCACTAATTGCCGGAGTTCACCTGCGCAGGTGCAGCCTTACAATTGTCGGGAAAAAGTGAGCCCTGGCGGCTGCCCCTAGCGCTTGTGTAATGGCGCCCTTAACCCCTTCCAATCCACTGTGTGACCTCTGAAGACATTATGATTTAAGGCTGTACAGCTCCGATGTTGGAAGACGTCCGTCGGGGTTCTCTTACTGTATATTGCCAGCCTCTCTGCTGTCGGAGCCTATCCAACGTGTCACCTCATGCAGTACTGGCTTTAGCCAGCAGATAGCACCGTTGTATAACGTCAGAAAAAGAGTAAGCCCCCTAGGAAAACCAGGATAGAAATTGGATTGGAAAGGGTTAAGCTGAATTTACATGTTTATGCGATATCTGTGTAAAAAACTTGGACCGATATCGCACCTGCAGAGATGCAATTTGTCTGAGCGTGTCATGCATTTTGCTAGAAAAAAGCACCCCATCCCTGTACATGAGCGTCTCTTATGTGTCACATGTGGCTTCAACACTTTCAATAGCAAAAATCGTATCGCATATGGCGTGCGATAGTGATGCGATTTTTGCCTTGCATAGGAAATAAACGCGATCAGATTGCCCAAAAATAGAACCATTGCAAATAATGATTTCTAATTCCGTGCGTCTCACAATGCGCAAAACTCACTTACGTTTAATGGAGTTACGGTAATGGATAGCCATAAGTTTCTATACGTTTGTGCCCATTTCTTACATTAAAAATGTATATTTTTTTATTTTTTACTGTAACGGCTTGCTTTTGAATAAAGTTTTATAATTGAACTCTTTTTTTTTCTTTTTTGTTAGGCATCTGAGAGCAATAATGTATACATTTAACATATGACGTTTCCATACTTACCCTACTGACTGTAATGTATAAATGAAGCTTGTATTTTCCTCTGATCGGGTCGTGGTCTTACTAGTAATTTGCAGTACATCTGCACTGAATCGACGCTTCGCCGGTCATTAACACAGTTGCGCAATGATAGCGTCAGCCTTGGACTGCCATGTTGAATGGCGCCATGGGCGTATCATGGCAGAAAGAGGCCGCTTCCAATACTCTTTCCTTTGCAATCCACTTTTGGATTCAGGGTTTCCTAGGGGGCTTTCTCTTTCTGCTATTATACAATGGCGCTATCTGCTGGCTAGAGCCAGTACTGCGGTATTGGACATGCTGGAGAGGCCCCTGACAACAGAGCGGCCAGTAATATACAGTAAGAATACCCTGCCGGACGTCTTCCAACATCAGAGCTGTACAGCCTTCAATCAGAATGTCTTCAGACGTCAGACAGTGTATTGGAAAAGGGTTAAATTAGGGCGTACTAGTGTCCCGTGCGCCAATACGCGCGCAAATCTACTTTGTTCATGGTGCAAATACGTTGCGCTGAAGCATCTGCATTTGTACATATACTCATGTGAAGGAGCCCTTACAGGGGCCACAACACAAAACTGAAATCCATGTCTTGGGGCCCGTACGCCATACCATCGTGTAGCGCATCCATTCCTTTCTATTCAAGTACGCTATTGATATTCCGATATACGACACCAGTATTAAGATATAGTGCTGGATCCGGCTTTTTCACTATACCCTATATGTATGTGTGTAATAATGTATACTGTAAATGTATGTATGGATTATGGATTCACTGACAGCAAGCAGGGATCTTCACAGTAGTGAGGAAGTGAAGCAAAGCCTATATTAGCACGTCGCAGAATGTCTCGTTCCATGACGTCTTCTAGCAGCGTGGCCTCGCCTTGAGATACTTGGAAGGAGTAGAACTAGCAGTGTAATTATCAGTTCCTGTCTTGGGTTTGCCGTGCGGTTATGTAAGTGTTGTAGCATATTATCTTATATAATAACACACTTATAACACTGCTGGGTTTCCCCACCGCCTCTATAATTAGTTAGTTATTCCGCTGGACGTGACAAGTGATTGTAGTCATGACGGTTTCATCCACACCTCTGTCATTCTTGCGGCCGCCACAATATTTGGCATCAGGAAGAGGAAGACGAGGAATGGGTTACTCAGACTGATCCGATTATGCCCTGGCACAGAATGTGACCCCGCTGACTCATGCCGCCTGCAGGCTGTTTACGGCTGCCATCACCTTTGCACTGGATGTTTATTTTTATTATCCTTCATAAATACAAACATGGCTTCATTCACAAGCTGCGCTGCATGGAGCGCGCCGCGTCTTACCTGCCCGTGGAGCCGGCTATGGCTGCGCATGACGGCATATTTCACGCACGCTGCCATACACAGTATGACTTGTTTTTCTAATTCCCCATTCTGTCTGCGTAAGCAACCCCAACCATAGGCAATGTATTACGTATGGACATCGTGACATGCGCTACACATAGAGAACTGTAGGGCTGTTCCTGCGTGATACGTAAAATACAGCATCGCGTGCGTAATACGCAGCAAACAAACGCTCCGATTGCAATGGCTGATGAGTTCCAGATGTGTTCTTTTTCCAGCGCGATTCCGCAGTGTTTCGCGCATCTCCCAGTGTTCTCTCGCTTACATCTGTGCGTCCACATTAACTTCTATGGGGACTTAGAGCGTGTTACGTTTTGTTTTTGCGCTACTGAAATGTGCAGGAAAATACAGGCATGTGAACAAACCCATTAGAGTCTCTGCGTAACGCGTGCCTAAATGTTGCTAATGCAGATACACCCGTGTGAAGGACGGGTTCGCACAGATTTCGGTATTTTCGTAGAACGTAAAAATAAACCCGGAACGTGGCATGCTCTGCTTTTCTGCGCACCGATGGTCCCCATAGAAGTCAATGAGGGCTGTGCAAATGCGATCAAGTCCCGTGATTAATTAGCGTTTTCTCGTCCTTTCACACGGGCGTATCATGGGGAAAAGACACCGCAGCGCGGAATTCTGTCAGTCGGCGAAATCCTTGTGATGACGTCTAATGACTAATTAGAGGCAGCTGTCTTCTTCTGCCCACATTGACCTTCATTGCCTCCATTCACTCCGTGTTACAGACGGGATATACACAGGTGTAATATGCGGTGCCCATGCGCTCGTGTGAATGAGCCCCAAGAGGGCCGTAACTCTGACATTGGTCGCTCGCTCAAACAAGAAATCGCCTTGTCTGAACAGCCCCTTCCTTCCCTCAGCCATGTGTGCTTCCTGGGTGTTGCGGTCCTGCAGCCGTGCCCTGTCTGTAAACAATCACTACATCTTACACATTCACTGCTCGGCTCCACCTGATCTGACACCCGAGCCGCGGTGTTACAATCTGCACACATCAGATACTTGGCTGTACGACACTGGGAGAAGCCACCAGGCGCCTCATGTGCTGCTTATTGTAGACCAGCCGGTCGCAGCTGTCAGCAGCCACAGTACAGGGTGGCCATGGAACAGTAGGCCGGAACCACACTCCTGGGAAAGCTGTCTTTGTTGTCCATAGCAACTAATCACAACGCAGCTTTCATTTTACCTCAGGAGTGTAAGAACCCATAGCAACCAATCACAGCGCAGCTTTCATTTTACCTCAGGAGTGTAAGAACCCATAGCAACCAATCACAGTGCAGCTTTCATTTTACCTCAGCAGTGTAAGAACCCGAAGCAACCAATCACAGCGCAGCTTTCATTTTACCTTAGGAGTGTAAGAACACAAAGCAACCAATCATAGCGCAGCTTTCATTTTACCTCAGGAGTGTAAGAACAGATAGCAACCAATCATAGCACAGCTTTCATTTTACCTCAGGAGTGTAAGAACACACAGCAACCAATCACAGTGCAGCTTTCATTTTACCTCAAGAGTGTAAGAACCCATAGCAACCAATCACAGTGCAGCTTTCATTTTACCTCAGCAGTGTAAGAACCCGAAGCAACCAATCACAGCGCAGCTTTCATTTTACCTCAGGAGTGTAAGAACACACAGCAACTAATCACAGTGCAGCTTTCATTTTACCTCAGGAGTGTAAGAACCCATAGCAACCAACCACAGTGCAGCTTTCATTTTACCTCAGCAGTGTAAGACCCCAAAGCAACCAACCACAGTGCAGCTTTCATTTTACCTCAGCAGTGTAAGACCCCAAAGCAACCAACCACAGTGCAGCTTTCATTTTTGCTCAGCAGGCTAAGAACACACAGCAACCAATCACAGTGCAGCTTTCATTTTACCTCAGCAGTGTAAGACCCCAAAGCAACCAATCACAGCACAGCTTTCATTTTACCTCACCAGTTTTTTTTTTTTTTGTTTTTTAATGGCCGATTCTTCAAAAAGAAATGTACACAAACAGGGCAGGCAGCCATCTTACTAATTTGGACCATCAGTTCTAGAGAAATATAGCTTTTGTGAATTAAGCCGTTCCAATGAATGAGGTGTTTTCCCGTGCGCGGTCTGTCTATCTCGACATTGGACAGAACTGCCTTAGGAGAATTGCCTATGTGAATACAAACCCTGAGGGCAGGCCAACACCAGCGCAATGTAATAGCGTATTATGTGCGCGACGTATGTGCGCATAATACACGGGGAATGTAGGTAATAGGAGTACGCTGATTATCATTGATCCATTCACACTTGTGTCTTTACATTGCGTATAATACGTGCGTAGAAAGGAACGCAGCCTGTTCTATATTACCACATATTACGCCAGATAGAGCCCTACTGTTTTCCATGGACGTCTAATAAATGCAGCACATACACAATTAAATTGCGTATCTGCAGCGTTTGTACACCACTCGGCTAAACGGCAGAGTGTACAGGAAGAATTGATTTCCCATAGCATGATACTATGGGCGCCATGTGCTGCGGATCCGCTGCAGACTCCGTAGTAAATATCTGCCAGTGCACAGGAGCGCCAAGACATTCGCTGCTGTCATACGACGTTTTTTAATAACGTTTTCGCAAAAGTGCATCAAAACCAATAAGACCGACTGACTATATTTCCGAACACACCGTATATGCAGTATTGGCGCGTCAGCAGTGCCGGCACATGGATGCCCTGTTGGTCTGTGCCATGTAGTCACCCCAGTGTGTGCCGCCATATGGCGCCTTTGTGGTGATTATGAAGATGCATGCGGTTTTGCTTGTAATAGATATGAAGAACAGCGCTGAGATTCTCTGCTGACTGCCAGGAAGTGCCCACACCGCACGCCTGGCGCGATGCCCAGTGTTACGCTTCCCAGAGATACATTACTGAGATAGCACGGTACATTACAGATCACCACATCTGATATTGTAATGCCTATTTAAGCAAAGATGTTGGAGAGCGCACAGTATTCAAAAGTGATCGCAGGTAAACGCGGTTTAGTGAAATCCGTTCCGTTTGACTTCCGTTTTTTTCTTTTAATGGACCCATAACGCTGCAGACGCACCGCTTCCCCGTACAGAAAAACGGAACCCTAACCGATTGGAAGCAAACAGAATCCTTACCATTTGCTCTCTGTTTATTGAAACCCCCATTGAAATCAATGGGGCAAAAAAAAAGCATGTTAGACTAAAAAAAAGACATATATGGTATTTTTCACTCTATAAGACGCACTTTTTTTCCCCTCCAAAGCAGGGGGAAAAGGTCGCTGCGTCCTATCGTGCGAATGTGCCTAAATTAGTCGTTTTTTCGCACAATTGCAAGTTTAACACGTTAAACTTGCGATCACACAAACAAATGTGCGATTAGTTAGCAGTTTTCAGCGGGAACTGCTGCCGGTTCGCCGCCTCCACCAAACGGCTTCTTCCCTTCCTCCTGCCGCACACAAGCGCCGCTGTGACATGGAGCCTCAGTTTTTCAGACCTCTGCTGCATCTTCTGCTCTGTTGCCCGGCACTAACCCTGCGCTGTCCCTGGGTGTGCTCATAATATTTTTTTCCTATTTCCCTCTCTAAAACCGGGGAGCGTCTTATAGAGCAAAAAATAACGGTATATCCGTCCAGTGCAGCCTATTACCCCCCCCCCCCCAGTGTTGATCCAGAGGAAGGCAAAAAAACGCAATGAGGTAGAGGCCAATTTTCCCCATTTAAGAAGTGGAAAAAAAATCATTCCTGACACCAATCTGGCAATCGGAAGAATCCCCGGATTACCGACCCTTCTGAAGCCATCAGTGGTATAACATGTAAAATTGTATCATAATGATGAGGTACGTTTGAGGACTGTTCGACAGTGTTCAATTTGAAACGCGGCGTTTTACCGGCACTGTGTGAGAGCGGCCTTACTGGAAAAATTGTGTGGCCAATGTTTGAAAGCCCCTTCTGTTGTATTTGAGAGCAGTGCTGTCTGGACGCAGCAGCTGCAGTGTGAACGCACAGCCTGCGGGCCCTTCTACTCCATTTTTCTGCTGGTGACGAGCGCCAATCAACGCGATTGGCACTCATCTATTGAGCTTTTACACAGGACAATTCAGACTCTGGAGACAAATGATCATTCATACCTTTATTTGGCCCCCTTAAGCTAGTTTCACACAGGTGTTAGCCATTTTGCTGATGACACAAAGCTAGGAAAGATGGCTAACGCTGGGGAAGAGACAACATTCAAAAAGATCTAGAAAAGCTTGAACAGTAGGCGGTGACTAACAGAATGGTATTTCACAGAGAGGAAGAAAAATGAAGAAAGCACATACAGAATAGGAGAAATCGGGCTAAGCAGCACTTGTGAAAAAGATGGGTATACTAATAGACACATACTGAACATGAGTCAACAATTTGATGCAGCAGCAAAAAGGCAAACACAATTCTGGGATGTATTACGAGAAGCATAGAGTCTAGATCATGTGAGGTAATTATCCCCCTCTACTCTCCCTGAGTCAGACCTCATCTGGAATACTGGGTCCAGATTTGGGCATCCCACTTTAAAAAAGACATAGATAAACTGGAGCAAGTTCAGAGAAGATCTGCCAGGATGGTGAGTGGTCTGCAAATCATGGTTGCCATTGCACATGGTGAGTTCTCCTTCAATGGAAGTCTTCAAACAGAGGCTGGACAGACATCTGTCTGGGATTACAGTAGTTGAACAGTGGGGGACTTCTGATCGGGATCCCTGGCCATAAGCTGACACCAGGCCTGCTCTCAGTACAAACAGTGCTGGAACCAGGTAGCGCTGTCAACATTGCAGCAGTTGGTAGTGCAGCAGCAGCCCCCATTGAATTCAATGCAATGCCGGACAGGCTGCTATAATACGGACAGCGCTATCTGCATCCAGGGCTGTCTGCACTGACGGCAGCCTAGCAAACAGCCGACCGGGGAGATATTTGATTGGCGGACCCCCTCCGATCAACTATTGATCTGAGGATAGGTCCTCAATAGTAAGGTACAGATAACCCCTTTAAGGGCCCTATGCTGAGTGTATCCAGCCATGCACTAAATGCCGGGCTGCACCTGTACTTGCCATTGTTTTCAGTTGCATGTAGAGATATAGCATGGCAATAAGCGGTAATCCGCATGTGATTACTACAGAGCGACAGCAGCTTGTATGGGCACCTTTGGGTTGTATATGAGCATCAGTGGTGGACGGTAATGCGTGGGATATATGGTTTTCCGGGTCGGCACCTGGACTTTCCGTTGTTCCAAGTTCCAGGTTGATATATCTCTGGCCTGACAATTACGGTAAAGTGTGAGCTAACGCACACGTGCGGGTTTCTCTCAGGGGTTTTTGCGCTGGTTGTATTTGTCCCCAAGACATTCGTCTTCGTAGAAATTACTTTATTCTTCTTTCACATTAAAAGAGGAAAGCTGAGAAGGAAGCGGGCAGCAGATTGTGACCACGAGCGGGATGACATATCATCAGACCCCCCTTCATTACCAAGAACTAAGCTTTATTGTGAAATGCAGTGGCGTTACGGAGAAAGTGTAGTGTGGGAGAAAGTGACCGCCGCGCAGCTCTGCTCCAGCTCCTCCCCACCCTTTTCATGGAATTGCGCAGCAGTGTTTCACGCATCCCTTTTCTTATTGCACCCCTCATAAACTCCTATGGGGACCTCTGTTGTGCAAATTGCAGAAAGATACAGCAAGTTCTATCTTTTGGTGAGAAATGTGGCCGCAAAAATAGGAAATATGGGTTCTATCCTTTGTGTATTGCGTGTGCTAATATGCCCGCATGAAACTGCCCTAAAGGTATCTACATATGAGAACAGATTTTCTGATGCAGAAGTTTGTCATGGATTTATTGCAGATCTCACCCCATGCGAGTGAATTCCGTAGTGAATTGACATTCCATAGAGTTCAACATCTGTATTGTAGGGCAATTTAAAATCTCACCTACTTTGCTGCTACTGTACCACGCTGCACATTTGCTGTCCACTATGAAAAAAAAAAGACCTGTGTGAGAGCGGCCTAATACTTATGCCTGCATTACACATGCTCCATTGCTAGCGCTATTTTTGTTGGTGAGATAACAGGCCATTTCCTACAGGACCCTCAAGGACTTGATTCTCAGGAGTAACCTGGGCGGAGATGGAGAAAAAAATGGTGTATGTTGGTATTTGGCAGTATTATGTGGGCTTCTTTCATTATTTGCATACTGGTTATTATATGGGCACTATGGCAATATCATGCTGGGACTATATGGCAGTATTACGGTATGTGGGCTTCTTTCATTATTTTGATGCTGCTTAATATTTGATCACTATACGGTAGTATTGTATATGAACTATATGGCCATATTATATTGTTCCTGGGAGCAGCACATGACCGCAAAGTGGTAGCCGGTCAACAGAGTTGGAATCATAGAATGGTAGAGTTGGAAGGGACCTCAAGGGTCATCGGGTCCAACTCCCTGCACAGTGCAGGATCACTAAATCATCCCAGATAGATATTTGTCCAGCCTTTGTTTGAACACTTCCATTGAAAGAGAACTCATCACCTCCTGTGGTAACCTGTTCCAATCATTGATCCCCCTCACTGTCTAATATCTAATCTGTGTCTCCTCCCTTTCAGTTTCATCCCATTGCTTCTAGTCTTTCCTTGTGCAAATGACAATAGGGCTGATCCCTCTGCACTGTGACAGCCCTTCAGATATTTGTAGACGGCTATTAAGTCTTCTCTCAGCCTCAAGCTAAATATTCCCAGATCCTTTAACCGTTCCTCATAGGACATGATTTGCAAGACCGCTCACCATCTTGGTAACTCTTCTCTGAATTTGCTCCAGTTTGTCTATGTCTTTTTTAAAGTGGGGTGCCCAGAACTGGACACAGTGTTCCAGAGGAGGTCTGACTAAGGCCTCATGTCCATGGGGAAAATCAGGCCCGCTCCGGATTCTCCATGGAGAATCCGTAGCGGGTCCCTCCTGCCCCGCGGACATGAGCGCTGAAAATGAGAATAAATAAGAATAAACTTACCTCCCACACGCTCCCGATCTCCTTTTTACCGCGGCGTCATCTTCTCTCCGTCGCGGCCGGATCTTCTTTCTTCGACTCGGCGGATGCGCAGGGAACGTCGGTGACGTGCCCTGCGCATGCGCCGGCCCGAAGAAAAAAAGATCCGGCCGCGACGGAGAGAAGATGACGCCGCGGCGAAGAGAAGAACCGGAGCGGGTGAGTAAATCCCAATTTTTGTCTCCCGCGGATCCGGATGGCTTCCATAGGCTTCAATAGAAGCCTGCGGGAGCCGTCCCCGCGGGAGACCCGCACGAAAATGGAGCATGGTCCAGATTTTTTCATGCTCCATTTTTTTTAAAATCACTTTTATTGACCATCCGCGGGTATTTATCTACCCGCGGGTGGTCAATGCATCCCTATGGGATGCGGAACCACGGGCAGGAGAAGAGTTAACCCTTTCCAGTCCAATGTCGGGCCTGCCCCGACATCATAATTTCCCTCCACAGCTCCGATGTCGGGGCAGGCCCGACACTGCAGTGCAGGAGTGGATCTGCACCCGATCGTCAGACACATCGGGTGCAGATACACTCCTGCACTGGTCCTCATCAAGGACCCCCGAGGAGAAGGCAGAAAGGGTTTTTAACCCTTCCTGCCTTCTCCTTTACACATTACATAGCGCTCAATTAGCGCTATGCAATGCATAGAGATTCCGGCCGGCGATCATGTGACCGCCGGTATTACCTGACCCCCGGCGGTCACATGAACGCCGAGCCGGGAGCCTGCACCGTGGGGGAACCTGCTTACCTGTCCGGTGTCTTCCGCATTCTCCCTTCTGTCTCCCGGCTCAGCGATCATGTGACCGCTGGATGCCACCTGACCCCAGCGGTCACATGATCGCCGAGCCGGGAGGCAGACGGAGAATGTGGAAGACGCCTGACAGGTAAGCAGGTCCCTCCACGGTGCAGTGAGCACCTGCACCCTCCTGAACTCTGTCAGTTCAAGAGGGTGCAGGAAAATGTATTTTTTCTCACCAATTCTCCCCAGCTCCAATTTATTTGGAGCTGGGGAGAATGGGTGAGAAAAAATAAATGGATTGGAAAGGGTTAAAATCCGCTGCGGATTTTAATTCTTCTTTTGCCCGTGGACATGAGGCCTAAGGAATAGTAGAGGGGGATAATTACCTCGTGATCTAGACTCTATGCTTCTCTTAATACATCCCAGAATTGTGTTTGCCTTTTTGGCTGCTGCATCACATTGTTGACTCATGTTCAGTCTATGATCTATTAGTATACCCAAGTCTTTTTCACATGTGCTGCTGCTTAGCCCAATTCCTCCCATTCTGTATGTGCTATTTTCATTTTTCTTGCTCAGATGTAGGACTTTGCATTTCTCCTTGTTACATACCATTCTGTTAGTCGCCGCCCACTGAGCAAGCTTTTCTAGATCTTTTTGAATACTCTCTCTCTCTTCCCTAGTGTTAACTTTCCCTCCTAGCTTTGTGTCATCGGCAAATTTGATCAGATTCCCATCAATTCCCTCCTCCAAATCATTTATAAAAATGTTGAACAACACTGGGCCTAGGACCGAGCCTTGTGGTACCCCACTTGATACATTCTCCTACTTGGATGTGCAGCCGTTTATGACTACTCTTTGAGTACGATCACTCAGCCAGTTGTGAATCCACCAACAACAGTTGCCTTGTCAATCACATATTTGGTCATTTTTTCAATAAGTATAGTATGAGATACTTTGTCAAATGCTTTACTAAGGTCAAGAAAAACTATATCCACCGCATTTCCCTAATCAACCCAGTCTCCTTTCATTATTTGGACATTATATGACAGTGTTATGTGGGTTCCTTTTATTATTTAGATGCCCATTATGTGGGGACTATATGGCAGTATTAACTTAAGTGGGCTTCTTTAATTATTTGGAAGCTGCTTATTATTTGGGCACCATATGGCAGTAATATGTGGGTTCCTAGCATAGTAGTATTATAAGGACTGTACCTGGCAGTGTTATAATGGCACACTATGGCAATGTGATATGAACACTTTGTGCGAGCAACAATACTGCCATTTTAGGCATTGTATGGCAGTATTGT
The DNA here is from genome assembly GCF_035609145.1 of Eleutherodactylus coqui. Taxonomy (NCBI): domain Eukaryota; kingdom Metazoa; phylum Chordata; class Amphibia; order Anura; family Eleutherodactylidae; genus Eleutherodactylus; species Eleutherodactylus coqui. The sequence continues at coordinate 496,000,686 of NC_089837.1, read as the reverse complement.
TGAATATTGTATTTTGATAAAAGCTACATATGTACCTTTTATTCATATGTATTGCATTGCTTCTAGGGAAAAGGCATCATGCAGAAGCACCCATAGTGCCTACAGGTGGCTGTGTTTATGGTGTATGCACACGGCAGTGTGGCGGTCTGACCCCCCCCCCCCCTCCAGGTACCCGCACTATTTGCTGATTATAAGGCTCCTGACCTCAAACTTATCACCCAGCTACATTTACGTGAATGCGGTTGTGTTGCATTCACTAATACGACCGGGAATGGAACTGTAACTGCTGCGCCCCTTCGTTCTAAGCGTCAGTAGGGTTTCTGATATTTACTCAACGCTCATGGAGGTGTCTCCTTTAAGACTGACGGCTGGGCCCTCTGCACCATTTACATCACATCTCTCTTGGCGTTTCATTATAGGCTAGCGGATGCAATTGTCTTGTCTGATCTTTGGCGTCTCGTACAGGATGCTGCTTGTCAGGACCAAATCTGCTCCATACCGCAGAATCGAAGTGTTCCATATTAAAGTTGGAAACTAATTGTCCGCTTGTGATTGACGGCTTCTTTATTAAGTATAAACTTAGTACGAAACAGTCAACAGGACGGATGTTCATGAACAAGACGACGTGCCGTCACATTGTGTTCTTCATGCCAGGCTCGCCATCTGGCAGGAATACTAAATGTTAGTCTGTCTGTCTGCACGCAACGTCATGGAATATTTATAGACGGGCAGGTACATATTCAATCATATCATCTGCTTATTGAGTGCTACATAGAATAATGCAGGAGCTGATGGGGACGATTCTTTTCAGGGGGAAGGAGAATGTGATTTGCCCTGTTCTTAAAGTGATTAACTGCAGCGGTCATATAATGATGTATGTGACAACTTCACTGCAGGAGTGGCGGGAACCACCAAAGTAGCAGGGGGGGGGGGCGTGTTTAACGAGCAAGCAATAATTATTTTTATTTTGTATCATTCCATACTCATTAAAGGGGTTGTCCAGTTGTAAACTATTGACAGCCATTGTACAGGACTCCTGCCAAACAGGAGCTCACCAAAGCCAGCAAGCTCCTACATTGAGTAGATTTCTAAAGGAAGCGGACAGCTCTGTTCCTACTGTAGTGGCCAGGCTTGGTATTGCAGGCCAAGTTACAATTCATTTCAGTGGGAACTTGCAATACCAAGCCCGGCCACTGCAGTAAGAATGGAGCTGTCTGCTTCCTGCAGAAGTCAGAATACTTCATGAGTCCACTAGCTGGCAAACAGCTCATTGGTGGGGTCCTGTTTGATGGACCTTCACCGATTTACTATTGATTACCTGTCCTGAGGATAGGACATCAATCGTTTGCAACTGGACAACTCTTTAAGGGAGGACATTTACTCTAAAGTTTGTCATATACACCATATACAGTAGTTGCAGCTCTTTTACCTGACATTCTCATGAATATCTGATCTGAGTGTGCCTGTTAACTGCCATATGGAAATGGGAGGAGCCACTATCTCTGGCACCGCCTATCTTTCAGGACTGCTCTATATTAGGGCTGATGTGTAAGGTGAGCCATGATCAGAGCTAATTAACAAAGGTTTGGTACGGTGTTAGCCAGTGGAGCAAAATCTGATTGTTCCCAGCAAGAGAAACCAAGTAATCCTGTAGATATGATAGCTTTTTAATGGCTAACAAAAATACATGATGTTATAGCGAACTTCCGAACCAACGCAGGGTTCGTCTTCAGGCTTACATGAAATAGATCTGAAGAGGCATGCATATATATATATATATATATAAACACATACTTATGACAAGGCACAGTCATGGATGTGATTAATTTACACTTACAGGAATACTACAACAGAAATACAAACATCTTTGAATAGTCACTGATACAGATATGAAGGTTGTATGGTCCTTGAATTAGTGTTGGGGGTGGGAGTGGGTCACCAGGCCAGCAGTGTTAACTGTGCTATAGATTTCTCATACTTCCCACTGACGCATAAATTCTCATGAAGAATTTAGCCCTTTGTTGAAAGTGTCAAAAGTTGTTAGAAATTTATATTCCCAAATTCTTCTGTGGCTTTGTGACTTCAAACCGCCCTTCAGTATCATAACTCTCATATCTTCTATGTCGTGTCTGTGACTAGAACAGTGCTCGGCCACAGGTAATTCTGTCTTTCTCTGTTTAATTATGTGACCATGAGATCTCATCCTCGCTTTAAGTTTTTGTCCTGTTTCTCCAACATAAAGGCCCGACACAAGTGAAAAGTGAACAGAACTCGCATAGGAAAAGAACACATTCATTTCGATGGGTTAATTCACACTAGCAATTTTTCTCCTAAACCAATAGTCCAAGTTCGAAAATTGCTGCATGTCCTATTTTTCAGTGATTCTTGTTCAAGAATCACCCATGATTTTCTGTGGGAGCATAAAAGAATAAACACATCACATTGCTACTGTATGCGAGTGGAACGTGAGTGCGATCTGTTCTTAAGGGGAGTGCATTCAGACGACCATATATCGGCCAGGTATTCACGCCCAGCCGATATACGGCGTCTCTCTCTGCAGGGGGAGGAGGCTGAAAGAGCCGGGAGCAGTGCTCTGAGCTCCCGCCCCCTCTCTGCCTCCTCTCCGCCCTCTGCACTATTTGCAATGAGATGAGGTGGAATGGGGGCGGGGCTAAGCTCCGGCAATTAGCATATTATTTTAAATGGTTTTATTCACATGTGCAATTTCTTTACAGACTTTCAGAGGAAAAATACTTCCCCCAAGTTTTGACATTTAAACGCCGTGCATCTGCAGAGATATCACATGTTGGCGAGCGCGATATGGGGCCATGATTTACTCCCTGATATCGCACTTGCCCGTGTGTAGTTACCCTTAGAGTTTCTGAAGCTAGAGGCCTCTGAGCGGGAAATTGTTCACCTGTCGGAGTCGTTTGGTTCTTAGCAGAACTAAATACCAAGCCACAATTGGCCCGTGTAAACAGATGCCGCCCCATGTTTGGCCGACTCCTGTTTACTGTGAATAGATGTGGATTGCCAGAACGATCCCGGCCGCTCCGCCCCTATTCATTTGAACGTCTATCGCTCCTGTGTAAACGGAGGAGCGATGGGCGGACGGTCATAACTAGTAAAGGTACCGTTATTGGAGTACATATGAGGTTACTGCAACTCATCCCGACAATATTTTCATCTTGACAAAGTCAATAATTGCTCAGTATTGTTAGCAAAAACAGCTGCCTGTAAATCAGCTGATAGCGGGCTGCAGGCTCCACCGCCGGGGTATTATTCTGTGTGCAAAACACATGAATCCCCTGGGAACAGAGTCTGGGAGAGGAGCAGACAATAATCAAATCATGCTTAGTCAGAGTCTCGTTACACGGTGAAGTACAAAACCTATTAACGGTAGTTTTTTAATGATTGTCTCATGAAGGCAAAACCTTTTTAAAAACAAGTGAGACGGTCAGTAGAGATGAGCGAGCACCAAAATGCTCGGGTGCTCGTTACTCGGGACGAAATTTTTGCGATGCTCGAGGGTTCGTTTCGAGTAACGAACCCCATTGAAGTCAATGGGCGACCCGAGCATTTTTGTATTTCGCCGATGCTCGCTAAGGTTTCCATTTGTGAAAATCTGGGCAATTCATGAAAGTGATGGGAACGACACAGCAACGGATAGGGCAGGCGAGGAGCTACATGTTGGGCTGCATCTCAAGTTCACAGGTCCCACTATTAAGCCACAATAGCGGCAAGAGTTGGCCCCACCCTCCCAACAACTTTTACTTCTGAAAAGCCCTCATTAGCAATGCATACCTTAGGTAAGCACCACACTACCTCCAACAAAGCACAATCACTGCCTGCATGACACTCTGCTGCCACTTCTCCTGGGTTACATGTTGCCCAACCCCCCCCCCCCCCCCCCGCACGACCCAGTGTCCACAGCGCACACCAAAGTGTCCCTGCGCAGCCTTCAGCTGCCCTCATGCCACACCACCCTCATGTCTATTTATAAGTGCGTCTGCCATGAGGAGGAACCGCAGGCACACACTGCAGAGGGTTGGCACGGCTAGGCAGCGACCCTCTTTAAAAGGGGCGGGGCGATAGCCCACAATGCTGTATAGAAGCAATGAGAAATATAATGCTGTGCCACCGCCATCAGGAGCTGCACACGTGGGCATAGCAATGAGGAACCTATGTGCCACACACTACTCATTCTGTCAAGATGTCTGCATGCCCCAGTCAGACCGCGTTTTTTTATAAATAGTCACAGGCAGGTACAACTCCGCAATGGGAATTCCGTGTGCACCCACAGCATGGGTGGCTCCCTGGAACCCACCGGCTGTACATAAATGTATCCCATTGCAGTGCCCATCACAGCTGAGGTAATGTCCGATTAAATGCAGGTGGGCTTCGGCCCACACTGCATGCCCCAGTCAGACTGGGGTTCTTTAGAAGTGGACACATGCAGTTACAACTCCGTGTGGACCGACAGCATGGGTGGGTGCCAGGAAGCCACCGGCGGTACATAAATATATCCCATTGCATTGCCCATCACAGCTGAGGTAATGTCATGTTTAATGCAGGTGGGCTTCGGCCCACACTGCATGCCCCAGTCAGACTGGGGTTCTTTAGAAGTGGACACATGCAGTTACAACTCCGTGTGGACCCACAGCATGGGTGGCTCCCTGGAACCCACCGGCGGTACATAAATATATCCCATTGCAGTGCCCAGCACAGCTGATGTAACGTCTGCTTTAATGCAGGTGGGCAAAAAATTAATTGGATTACACTGTAGGCGAGGGCCCCAAAAAATTGGTGTACCAACAGTACTAATGTACGTCAGAAAAATTGCCCATGCCCAACCAAGAGGGCAGGTGAAACCCATTAATCGCTTTGGTTAATGTGGCTTAATTTGTAACTAGGCCTGGAGGCAGCCCAGTTAAAATAAAAATTGGTTCAGGTGCAAGTTTCAACGCTTTAATGAGCATTGAAACGTATAAAAATTGTTTAGAAAAATTATTTGAGTGAGCCTTGTGGGCCTAAGAAAAATTGCCCGTTCGGCGTGATTACGTGAGGTTTCAGGAGGAGGAGCAGGAGGAGGAGGATGAATATTATACACAGATTGATGAAGCTAAAAGGTCGCGTTTTGGATGGTGAGAGAGAACAATGCTTCCATCCGCGGGTGCAGCCTACGTATTGCTTAGGTATCGCTGCTGTCCGCTGGTGGAGAAGAGAAGTCTGGGGAAATCCAGGCTTTGTTCATCTTGATGAGTGTAAGCCTGTCGGCACTGTCGGTTGACAGGCGGGTACGCTTATCTGTGATGATTCCCCCAGCCGCACTAAACACCCTCTCTGACAAGACGCTAGCCGCAGGACAAGCAAGCACCTCCAGGGCATACAGCGCGAGTTCAGGCCACGTGTCCAGCTTCGACACCCAGTAGTTGTAGGGGGCAGAGGCGTCACGGAGGATGGTCGTGCGATCGGCTACGTACTCCCTCACCATCCTTTTACAGTGCTCCCGCCAACTCAGCCTTGACTGGGGAGCGGTGACACAGTCTTGCTGGGGAGCCAGAAAGCTGTCAAAGGCCTTAGAGAGTGTTCCCCTGCCTGTGCTGTACATGCTGCCTGATCTCTGCGCCTCCCCTGCTACCTGGCCCTCGGAACTGCGCCTTCGGCCACTAGCGCTGTCGGATGGGAATTTTACCATCAGTTTGTCCGCCAGGGTCCTGTGGTATAGCAACACTCTCGAACCCCTTTCCTCTTCGGGTATGAGAGTGGAAAGGTTCTCCTTATACCGTGGGTCGAGCAGTGTGTACACCCAGTAATCCGTAGTGGCCAGAATGCGTGTAACGCGAGGGTCACGAGAAAGGCATCCTAACATGAAGTCAGCCATGTGTGCCAGGGTACCTGTACGCAACACATGGCTGTCCTCACTAGGAAGATCACTTTCAGGATCCTCCTCCTCCTCCTCCTCAGGCCATACACGCTGAAAGGATGACAGGCAAGCAGCATGGGTACCCTCAGCAGTGGGCCAAGCTGTCTCTTCCCCCTCCTCCTCATCCTCCTCATGCTCCTCCTCCTCCTCCTCAACGCGCTGAGATATAGACAGGAGGGTGCTCTGACTATCCAGCGACATACTGTCTTCCCCCGCCTTTGTTTCCGAGCGCAAAGCGTCTGCCTTTATGCTTTGCAGGGAACTTCTCAAGAGGCATAGCAGAGGAATGGTGACGCTAATGATTGCAGCATCGCCGCTCACCACCTGGGTAGACTCCTCAATGTTTCGAAGGACCTGGCAGATGTCTGCCAACCAGGCCCACTCTTCTGTAAAGAATTGAGGAGGCTGACTCCCACTGCGCCGCCCATGTTGGAGTTGGTATTTCACTATAGCTCTACGCTGCTCATAGAGCCTGGCCAACATGTGGAGCGTAGAGTTTCACCGTGTGGGCACGTCGCACAGCAGTCGGTGCACTGGCAGATGAAACCGATGCTGCAGGGTGCGCAGGGTGGCAGCGTCCGTGTGGGACTTGCGGAAATGTGCGCAGAGCCGGCGCACCTTTCCGAGCAGGTCTGACAAGCGTGGGTAGCTTTTCAGAAAGCACTGAACCACCAAATTAAAGACGTGGGCCAGGCATGGCACGTGCGTGAGGCTGCCGAGCTGCAGAGCCGCCACCAGGTTACGGCCGTTGTCACACACGACCATGCCCGGTAGGAGGCTCAGCGACGCAAGCCAGCGGTCGGTCTGCTCTGTCAGACCCTGCAGCAGTTCGTGGGCCGTGTGCCTCTTCTCTCCTAAGCTGAGTAGTTTCAGCACGGCCTGCTGACGCTTGCCCACCGCTGTGCTGCCACGACACGCGACACCGACTGCTGGCGACGTGCTGCTGCTGACACATCTTGATTGCGAGACAGAGGTTGCATAGGAGGAGGAGGGTGGTTGAGTGGAGGAAGCATACACCGCCGCAGATACCACCACCGAGCTGGGGCCCGCAATTCTGGGGGTGGGTAGGACGTGAGCGGTCCCAGGCTCTGACTCTGTCCCAGCCTCCACTAAATTCACCCAATGTGCCGTCAGGGTGATATAGTGGCCCTGCCCGCCTGTGCTTGTCCACGTGTCTGTTGTTAAGTGGACCTTGGCAGTAACCGCGTTGGTGAGGGCGCGTACAATGTTGCGGGAGACGTGGTCATGCAGGGCTGGGACGGCACATCGGGAAAAGTAGTGGCGACTGGGAACTGAGTAGCGCAGGGCCGCCACCGCCATCATACCTTTGAAAGCCTCCGTTTCCACAACCCTATACGGCAGCATCTCCAGGCTGATAAATTTGGCTATGTGCACGTTTAACGCTTGAGCGTGCGGGTGCGTGGCGGCGTACTTGCGCTTGCGCTCCAACACTTGCGCTAGCGACGGCTGGACGGTGCGCTGAGAGACATTGGTGGATGGGGCCGAGCACAGCGGAGGTGAGGGTGTGGGTGCAGGCCAGGAGACGGTAGTGCCTGTGTACTGAGAGGGGGGGTTGGATCTCAGTGGCAGGTTGGGGCACAGGGGGAGAGGCAGCGGTGCAAACCGGAGGCGGTGAAGGCCTTCGTCCCACCTTGTGGGGTGCTTGGCCATCATATGTCTGCGCATGCTGGTGGTGGTGAGGCTGGTGGTGGTGGCTCCCTGGCTGATCTTGGCGCGACAAAGGTTGCACACCACTGTTCGTCGGTCGTCTGCACTCTCAGTGAAAAACTGCCAGACCTTTGAGCACCTCGGCCTCTGCAGGGTGGCATGGCGCGAGGGGGCGCTTTGGGAAACGGTGGATTATTCGGTCTGGCCCTGCCTCTACCCCTGGACACCGCACTGCCTCTTGCAACCTGCCCTGCTGCTGCCCTTGCCTCCCCCTCTGAAGACCTGTCCTCAGTAGGCGTAGCAAACCAGGTGGGGTCAGTCACCTCATCGTCCTGCTGCTCTTCCTCCGAATCCTCTGTGCGCTCCTCCCTCGGACTTACTCCAATTACTACTACCTGAGTGATAGACAACTGTGTCTCATCGTCATCGTCCTCCTCACCCACTGAAAGCTCTTAAGACAGTTGCCGGAAGTCCCCAGCCTCATCCTCCGGACCCCGGGAACTTTCCAAAGGTTGGGCATCGGTCACGACAAACTCCTCCAGTGGGAGAGGATTCGGAACTATTGCTGCCCATTCTGGGCAGGGGCCCGAGAACAGTTCCTGGGAGTCTGCCTGCTCCTCAGAATGTGTCATTGTAATGGAGTGAGGAGACTGGGAGGAAGGAGGAGCAGCAGCCAGAGGATTCAGAGTTGCAGCAGTGGACGGCGCAGAATTCTGGGTGGTCGATAGATTGCTGGATGCACTTTCTGCCATCCACAACAGGACCTGCTCACACTGCTCATTTTCTAATAAAGGTCTACCGCGTGGACCCATTAATTGTGAGATGAATGTGGGGACGCCAGAAATATGCCTCTCTCCTAATCCCGCAGCAGTCGGCTGCGATACACCTGGATCAGGAGCTCGGCCTATGCCCACACCCTGACTTGGGCCTCCGCGTCCTCGCCCGCGTCCAAGTCCTCTAGGCCTACCCCTACCCCTCAGCATGCTGTATTACCAGTAGTGCAGAAACAGAACGCTGTAATTAAATGTGCCGCTTATTGGCCTGTGGTTGGAGGCTGACTTCCCTTACGGAACGCACAGCAGAGCCAGGAAACAATTTTGCGCACGCCTGTAGTGAGACATAGGTGCGTATGACTGAGCTAGTGGAATTCACAGCGCAGAAGCAGTCAAGTGGCCAAAGGCCAGTAGTAGGCCTTAAGTATTTTGTTTTTATTTTTTTAAAATGCTGAGCTGATACAGCAGACAGATACTGTAGGCAGCGTATAATATTATGTATACTCTTTCCCTCTGGCGGGATGACGGCGATCATGTAACAGAGACAGCAGATCCAGGAAACAATTTTGCGCAAGCCTGCTGTAACGCTTAGCTGCGTATTAATTAGGACTACTACCCCCAGCAGATAGATACTGTAGGCAGCGTATAATATTATGTATACTCTTTCCCTCTGGTGGGATGACGGCGATCATGTAACAGAGACAGCAGATCCAGGAAACAATTTTGCGCAAGCCTGCTGTAACGCTTAGCTGCGTATTAATTAGGACTACTACCCCCAGCAGATAGATACTGTAGGCAGCGTATAATATTATGTATATTCTTTCCCTCTGGCGGGATGACGGCGATCATGTAACAGAGACAGCAGATCCAGGAAACAATTTTGCGCAAGCCTGCTGTAACGCTTAGCTGCGTATTAATTAGGACTACTACCCCCAGCAGATAGATACTGTAGGCAGCGTATAATATTAATGTATACTCTTTCCCTCTGGCGGGATGACGGCGATCATGTAACAGAGACAGCAGATCCAGGAAACAATTTTGCGCAAGCCTGCTGTAACGCTTAGCTGCGTATTAATTAGGACTACTACCCCCAGCAGATAGATACTGTAGGCAGCGTATAATATTATGTGTACTCTTTCCCTCTGGCGGGATGACGGCGATCATGTAACAGAGACAGCAGATCCAGGAAACAATTTTGCGCAAGCCTGCTGTAACACTTAGCTGCGTATTAATTAGGACTACTACCCCCAGCAGATAGATACTGTAGGCAGCGTATAATATTATGTATATTCTTTCCCTCTGGCGGGATGACGGCGATCATGTAACAGAGACAGCAGATCCAGGAAACAATTTTGCGCAAGCCTGCTGTAACGCTTAGCTGCGTATTAATTAGGACTACTACCCCCAGCAGATAGATACTGTAGGCAGCGTATAATATTAATGTATACTCTTTCCCTCTGGAGGGATGACGGCGATCATGTAACAGAGACAGCAGATCCAGGAAACAATTTTACGCAAGCCTGCTGTAACGCTTAGCTGCGTATTAATTAGGACTACTACCCCCAGCAGATAGATACTGTAGGCAGCGTATAATATTATGTGTACTCTTTCCCTCTGGCGGGATGACGGCGATCATGTAACAGAGACAGCAGATCCAGGAAACAATTTTGCGCAAGCCTGCTGTAACGCTTAGCTGCGTATTAATTAGGACTACTACCCCCAGCAGATAGATACTGTAGGCAGCGTATAATATTATGTGTACTCTTTCCCTCTGGCGGGATGACGGCGATCATGTAACAGAGACAGCAGATCCAGGAAACAATTTTGCGCAAGCCTGCTGTAACGCTTAGCTGCGTATTAATTAGGACTACTACCCCCAGCAGATAGATACTGTAGGCAGCGTATAATATTATGTGTACTCTTTCCCTCTAGCGGGATGACGGCGATCATGTAACAGAGACAGCAGATCCGGGAAACAATTTTGCGCAAGCCTGCTGTAAGGCTTAGCTGCGTATTAATTAGGACTACTACCCCCAGCAGACACGCAGTAAACTGAAGACGGTCACAGGCAGCCCAAATATAGTATTTTTCCCCAATTTTTGGGAAAAAGCCCACTGCCTATATAGCCTGAATATCTCTTTCCCTGCCTCACCAGTACTGGCCCTATACTCTGTACAATGACTGCAGACTGCGGACGCAATGCTCTGCACGGCCGATATACAAAAAAAAAAATTGTGCAACTCTGCTAAAAGCAGCCTCAACAGTACTGCACACAGTCAGATGTAGCCCTAAGAAGGACCGTTGGGGTTCTTGAGGCCTAAAATAACTCCTAACGCTCTCCCTATAGCAGCAGCACCAGCAGCACTTTCCCTGATCTCTGTCAGAATGCATCTGTGGCGAGCCGCGGGCAGGGCCGATTTATATACTCGGGTGACACCTGATCTCGCCAGCCACTCACTGCAGTGGGGTGGTATAGGGCTTGAACGTCGCAGGGGGAAGTTGTAATGCCTTCCCTGTCTTTCTATTGGCCAGAAAAGCGCGCTAACGTCTCAGAGATGAAAGTGAAAGTAACTCGAACATCGCGTGGTACTCGTCACGAGTAACGAGCATCTCGAACACGCTAATACTCGAACGAGTATCAAGCTCGGACGAGTACGTTCGCTCATCTCTAACGGTCAGTTGATTTTCCCCACACCCGGGCCCTTTACTGTCCAATTCCAGCTTCTCTGACCCACGAGGATCAGTTGATTGCTATAAGTCTGCCTTCTCTTACCCTTGATGATCAACTGATCACCATCAATCTGGCCTCTCTAATCCTGGACAATCACTTGATCGCCCTAGATCTAACTTCTTTGACCCATGATGATCAGCTGATCCCTACAAGTTTGCCTTCTCTAAATCCCTACAATCACTTGGTGGCCACAAGCCTGTCCTCTCTAACTCCCAATGAACACGTGATGGCCACACATTCTCCTCCTGACAATCACCAACACGCTACAGGTCCAACTTCTCTAACCTCCAGCGATCACAGGAACGCCACAGGCCCAGCTTCTCTAACTACTGACCATCACCCCGTTGCCATAAGTCCGGTTTCTCTAACCCTCAACAATCATCTGATCATCCCAGTTTCTCTTGAGCCATGCTAATCAGCTGATCATTACAAGTCTCCCTTCTCGATCCCCTGATGAAAATAACACAGGTCCAACTTTCCTAACCCCAAAGGATTACTGATATGTCACAGGTCCAGCTTTTCTAACCTTCGACAATCACATTTTTACCCTTAGTCTACTCTGACCCCTGAGGATCAGCTGATCACCACAAGTCTTCCTTCTCTAATCCCCAGCAATCATCGAGCTCCACAGGTCCAGCTTCTCTAACCCCTGACCATCATCTGATTGCCCCAAGTCCATCTTCACTGCCTTCTTTAACCCCCAATGATCACTTTATGGCCACAGGTTCAGCTACTCTAACCCCTGTTAGCTACAAGTATGGTTTCTCTAATCGACATTTACATCATCACCCCAAGTCTAGCTTCTCTAACCCCTGATGATCACCAAAGCGCCAGAAGTCCAACTTCTCTAATCACCAATTATCACCAGGGTGCCACAGTTTCTCTTATCACCATAAGGCTGGATTCACATGAACGTATATCGGCTCGGTTTTCACGCCGAGCCGATATACGTCCTCCACATCTGCAGGGGGGGAGGATGGAAGAGCCAGGAGCAGGAACTGAGCTCCCGCCCCCTCTCTGCCTCCTCTCCGCCCCTCTGCACTATTTGCAATGGGGAGAGGTGGGATGGGGCGGGGCTAAGTTCCGAGAATTAGCCCCGTCCCGCCTCTCCCCATTGCAAATAGTGCACAGGGGCGGAGAGGAGGCAGAGAGGGGCCGGGAGCTCAGTTCCTGCTCCTGGCTCTTCCAACCTCCCCCCCTCTAGATGGGGAGGACGTATATCGGCTCGGCGTGAAAACAGAGCCGATATACGTTCGTGTGAATGCAGCCTAAGGCCTCATGTCCACTGGCAGATCGGATTTCGCAGCGGGAGACCTGCGGAAACAATTTGCGGTAGATCGTGGATGTAATGGTTTTTCTGCGCGGATGCACTGCAAATCATCCGCACGGAAAAAAAATCCGCACCCCCACCTCCCTTATTGATTTTAACCTTCAAATCCACAGTCCATCCGCACTTGTATTTGCGGATGCACTGTGGATCGTCCGCACCCGTTGGCTTCTATTGAGCCCGTCCGCACGGAATCCGCACTGAAATGGAGCATGCTGCGATTTGTTTTTTGCACCAAACAGTCCGCAATTCAAATCCACATGCTTAATCTCAGTTGCGGATGTCAATGCCCTATGGGCACTTTGAATTGCGGATCTTCTGTGCGGGTGACCCAAATCAAATCCGTCTGTGGACATTGGATCTAAGTCTGGTTTCTGTAACCCTCGACAGTTACCTGATTGCCCCAAGTCTAGCTTCTCTGATCCATGCTGACCAGCTTATTACTACAAGTCTGCCTTCTATAACCCTCCACGATCGCCTGATTACCACAGGTCTGCCCTCCCTAATCTCGGACGAATACCCAATTGCCCCAAATCCAGCTTCTCTGACCCCTGATAAACTTCTGATCACCACATGCCTGATTTCTCTAACCCCTGATGGCCACAAGGCCACCATCTCTAACTCCTGATGATCGCCTGATTACCACAGGTCTGCCCTCCCTAATCTCGGACGAATACCTGATTGCCCCAAGTCCAGCTTCTCTGACCCCTTGATGAACTTCTGATCACCACATGTCTGATTTCTCTAACCCCTGATGGCCACAAGGCCACCATCTCTAACTCCTGATGATCACCTGATTGCCACATATACCCCAATGACCAACAGTTATGGCAGAGGGAACCACACATTTCTCCTCTGCAGATAGAATTCTCCCCCGTCTGATTTTTAGCTGTGGGTGGAACTCAGTGTCCGGATCTCCATTAATTCCTCGTGCGGAGACAAGGACATGGTGACTGTATATAATACGATAATCCATGACTTGTGCCGCAGTCACATGATCAGTACAATGCTTCCTTGTGTGGGCAGTCAGTTGTACCCTGTAAAAAAGCGCCATTTGCTTGGCCTGTGCCCGATACCAGTATATAAAATACAAAGCCGCACTCTGTGCTCATCTCTATTCATAATTCTTCTTTGTCGCCGGGTCCAAAACATTGTCTGATACACCAAGAGAGAAATACAACTCGCTTTAGTCAGTTTTAGTAATGTGAAACATTATTCTTGTCCTTCATTGTCTCTGTGTCCCCATGACAACACTGCCTGCAGTACCTACAAGGTACCTTGTACTGCTGGAACGGGTTTAAATCACTACCGGATAAGTAATAGTGAGTGCAGCTCTGGAGTATAATACAGGATGTAACTCAGGATTAGAGAAGAGCGAGCATACTCGTTAAGGGCAGATACTCGAGCGAGTATCGTCCTTTTCGAGTACCTGCCTGCTCGTCAGAAAAGATTCGGGCGCCGGCGGGAGTGAGCGGTGGGTTGCAGGAGTGAGCAGGGGGGAGAGATAGAGAGAGATCTCCCTGCTGTTCCACCCCACTCTCCCCCGCCGGCACCCAAATCTTTTCTGATGAGCAGGCAGGTACTCGAAAAGGACGATACTCGCTCGAGTATCTGCCCTTAACGAGTATGTTCGCTCATCTCTACTCAGGATCAGTACATGATAAGTAATGTATGTACACAGTGCCTCCACCAGCAGAATAGTGAGTTCAGCTCTGGAGTATAATACAGGGTGTAACTCAGGATCAGTACAGGATAAGTAATGTATGTACACAGTGACTCCACCAGCAGAATAGTGAGTGCAGCTCTGGAGTATAATACAGGATGTAACTCAGGAGCAGTACAGCATAAGTAATGTATGTACACTGTGACTCCACCAGCAGAATAGTGAGTGCAGCTCTGGAGTATAATACAGGATATAACTGAGGACCAGTACAGGGCAAGTAATGTATGTGCACAGTGACTCCACCAGCAGAATAGTGAGTGCAGCTCTGGAGTATAATACGGGATGTAACTCAGGATCAGTACAGGATAAGTTATGTATGTACACAGTGACTCCACCAGCAGAATAGTGAGTGCAGCTCTGGAGTATAATACAGGATGTAACTCAGGAGCAGTACAGGATAAGTAATGTATGTAGACAGTGATTACATCAGCAGAATAGTGAGTGCAGCTCTGGAGTATAATACAGATGTAACGCAAGATCAGTAGAGGATAAGTTATGTATGTACACAGTGACTCACTGCACCAGCAGAATAGTAATAGTGAGTGCAGCTCTGGAGTATAATACGGGATGTAACTCAGGATCAATACAGGATAAGTAATGTATGTACACAGTGACTCCACCAGCAGAATAGTGAGTGCAGCTCTGGAGTATAATACAGGATGTAACTCAGGATCAGTACAGGATAAGTAATGTATGTACACTGTGACTCCACCAGCAGAATAGTGAGTGCAGCTCTGGAGTATAATACAGGATGTAACTCAGGATCAGTAGAGGATAAGTAATGTATGTACACAGTGACTCCACCAGCAGAATAGTGAGTGCAGCTCTGGAGTATAATACAGATGTAACTCAGGATCAGTAGAGGATAAGTAATGTATGTACACAGTGACTCCACCAGCAGAATAGTGAGCGCAGCTCTGGAGTATAATACAGGATGTAACTCAGGATCAGTACAGGATAAGTAATGTATGTACACAGTGACTCCACCAGCAGAATAGTGAGTGCAGCTCTTAATACAGGATGTAACTCAGGATAAGTACAGGATAAGTAATGTAAGTAAACAGTGACTTAACCAGCGAACTACTAAGTGCAGCTCTTGGGTATAATATGGGATGTAACTGGGATCAGTAGAGGATTAGTAATGTATGTACACAGTGACTCCACTTTTAATAGTAAATAATATGTATGGACATGCATTTATATTACTTTGATTAGTCTGAAGCCAATCGTAGACAATTTTTCAGATTTGATCGGACTCTGCTGATCAAGTAATTCACGGATCTCAGTCTCTGATTGCAGAGGGAGCTAGTGGGCTCTAGGGGACTTCCTACTTTTGCTTTTAGATCACCAGGGTATTTCCAAGCCCTCAGAAGCCCCCAGGCTGTCATATAAAATTGTCAAAAAAAATCTTGGTGATTCCGATGCTGCGGTTGTCGGAGGAACCAGCGGAGCCCCATCCTTTGCCTTGTTTATGTGTGCTGTGAGCATTACAGATCATGACATGTAATGGGTTAAATGGCTGAGATTGGAGCTCTCTGTGATGCCAGCCATTGCCCTGGGAGCACTACTGCAATCACAACTTGAACACTAAGGAGTAAAAGCCCTGGAATATTGGTCTTCCCATGTAGTTTGTATTGTAGCAGTGGCTATTAGTGAGCACAAGAGGGCGCTGTTGTATAAGGCGTAAGAAAATGCAGGCACACAGTAGCCACAGGTGATGTCTCTGTAATGTACAGTCTTCTAGCGCTGCATGCAATCACTGGTCATCCTTAAGAAGGAAGGAGACTCCAAGAGCAGCCCAAGGCAGGCAGACACAATATATGCAAAGGTCGGCTTCACACGGACCAATTTGCGCGTGTAGAATTTGCGTGCGCAATACACAGAGAATCATACCCACTGATTTCCATGGGTTCGTTCACATTTCCGTATTTTGCGCACACATTTCGGTCACACAGAAAAAAAAAATAGGACATGTTCTACGTTTCTACATATTGATGCACAAAAGGTCTCCATAGAGCGTCCTGTGCGATGCGAGCCGCCTGTGTGAGTCCACCCATAGCCTGTTGTCACGTGGGACGGATACGCTTCTGAATCCAGAGCAGTTGATAAATCGACCTGAAATCCACAAGACATAAAGTTGCTGTTTGTTGCGGATTTCGTGACGTTTTTCTTAGCTTATGGTTTTGATTTTTTAGTGCAGTTTTTTAGTTTCTGTTTATGTGAATTCTTCTCTGTTAGAGATGAGTGAACGTACTCGTTTAGGGTGATTTCGCAATCGAGCACCGCTTTTTTCCAGTAACTGACTACTCGGGTGGGGGTTTGCAGAGGGGAATGGGGGGGAGAGAGAGCTCCCCCCTGTTCCCCACTGCTACCCCCTGCTCCACCACGCCGCCCCCCGAATCTTTTCGTCTGAGTAGTCAGTTACTCGAAAAAAACGGTGCTCTATTGCGAAATCGCCCTAAACGAGTACGTTCGCTCATCTCTAGTCTCTGTTCCTTTATATCACCTCTGTGTTAAATTCAACGGAAATGTGCAGAAAAACACGCTTCTCCGCAACATTAAATTTCGTTCCTCATAGTATGTAAGGCCGAATGAAGACATTGTCCATCTAGTCCAGCCTGTCTATCCTACTGTGTTGATCCAGAGGAAGGCAAAAAACCCCAAGGCCAGAAGCCAATTAGCCCTTTTGGGGGAAAAATTCCTTCCCGACTCCCTAATGGCAATCAGACTGTTCCCCGGATCAACCCCTAATAGTTCCTACCTGCCTGTATACCAGGATTGACACTTAACCTAAAATTTATATCCTGTAATATCCTTCTCCAGAAAGACATCAAGTCCCCTTTTAAACTCCTCTATGGATTTTGCCATCACCACTTCCTCCGGTAGAGAGTTCCACAGTCTAACTGCTCTTACAGTAAAGAACCCCTTTCTGTGTTGGTGATGAAACCTACTTTCCTCTAATCGTAGCGGATGTCCTCTTGTTACCGTCGTGGTCCTGGGTGTAAACAGATCGCGGGAGAGATCCTTGTGTTGTCCCCTCATGTACTTATACATGGTTATTTGGTCGCCTCTTAACCTTTTTTCTAGAGTAAATAGTCCCAATTTAGATAGCCTCTCTGGGTATTCCAGTCCCGTCATTCCATGTATTAGTTTAGTTGCCCTCCTTTGAACCCCCTCCAGCACTGTGACATCTTTCCTGAGCACCGGTGTCCAGAATTGTACGCAGTATTCCATGTGAGGCCTGACAAGTGCCTTATATAATGGAAGGATAATGTTCTCGTCCTTCGCCCCTATACCTCTTTTAATGCACCCCAAGACTTTATTAGCTTTTGCAGCGGCTGACTGGCATTGGTTACTCCAGTTTAGTCTATTATCCACTAATACCCCTAGATCCTTTTCCATATCACTTTTCCCCAGCGGTACCCCATTAAGTGAATATTTGTGACATCCGTTCCTCTTGCCCATGTGC
Source organism: Eleutherodactylus coqui (assembly GCF_035609145.1). Taxonomy (NCBI): domain Eukaryota; kingdom Metazoa; phylum Chordata; class Amphibia; order Anura; family Eleutherodactylidae; genus Eleutherodactylus; species Eleutherodactylus coqui. Next base: position 495,983,069 of record NC_089837.1, on the reverse strand, counting down.
ATAGTCTTACATTTTTCAACATTGAACTTCATTTGCCATTTTCCTGCCCAAGCCCCCAGCTTATCCAGGTCCGTTTGTAGCCGCACATTGTCCTCCGTTGCATTAATTATATTGTATAATTTTGTGTCATCTGCAAATATTGATATTTTGCTGTGCAGCCCCTCTATCAGGTCATTAATAAATATGTTGAACAGAGTGGGGCCTAATACTGAACCCTGTGGCACCCCGCTAGCGACTGTGGTCCAATCAGAGTACGAACCATTTATTACCACCCTCTGCTTTCTATCGTTGAGCCAATTTTTTACCCACTTACACACGTTTTCGCCCAGTCCGAGCTGCCTCATTTTGTATATTAGCCTATTATGTGGCACGGTGTCAAAGGCTTTAGAGAAGTCCAGATATACAAGATCAATAGATTCTCCCTGGTCCAGCTTAGAGCTTACTTCATCGTAGAAACTGATCAGATTTGTCTGACATGAGCGACCCTTCATGAATCCATGCTGGTGAGGAGTTATTCCCTTAATCTCCTTGAGGTACTCATCGATGGCGTCTCTCAGAATCCCCTCGAAAATTTTTCCCGTTACTGAAGTGAGACTTACTGGCCTGTAGTTACCAGGCTCACTTTTGCTCCCTTTTTTGTAAATTGGAACCACGTTGGCAATGCGCCAGTCCAATGGTACTACTCCGGTCTTGATAGTGTCAAGAAATATTAGGTATAGCGGCCTAGCTATCTCGTCACTTAGTTCCTTTAGTATCCTTGGGTGTAATCCATCTGGGCCCGGTGATTTATCAATTTTAGTTTTCTTTAGACGCTTCCGCACCTCCTCCTGCGTTAGGTATGAGATATTTTGTGAGGGGTTCGTTTTATTCCCCTGCATCTCGTGTGGCATTTCCTTTTCTTTGGTGAACACACTTGAGAAGAAACTGTTTATTAGATTTGCTTTCCCTTCGTCATCATCAATGATTTCTCCTGCATTGTTTTTTAAAGGGCCAGCGCTCTCCCTGCAAATCCTTTTGCTGTTTATGTAGTTGAAAAATAGCTTCGGGTTGTTTCTGCTCTCTTTTGCGATCCGTCTTTCTGCTTCCTCCTTGGCAGTTTTAATCGTATCTTTGCATATTTTGTTTTTTTCCCTGTATGATTTTAGCGCTTCTTCGCTGCCTTGTTGCTTTAGTAGTTTGAACGCTTTCTTCTTTTCGTTTATTGCCCCTCGTACCGTCTTGTCGAACCACATGGGTTTCCTTTTAGTTGAGTTTCTTTTATTTTTAAAGGGAATGGACTGCTCACATGAGGCGATTAGGATCCTTTTGAACTTTTCCCATTTTTCCTCCGTACTGATATTTTTGAAGATGTTGTCCCAATTAATGTTACCGATAGTAGTTCTAAGCTCATCAAATTTTGCTTTACTAAAGTTTAGTTTTTTTGCCACTCCCTGATAAGGCTTCCTATTGATTGACAGCTGGAAGTTGATTATATTGTGGTCGCTGTTCCCCAAGTGCCCCTCAACCTGCACCCCCTTTATACGTTCTGGTTTGTTGGTTAGTACTAGGTCCAGAACGGCCCTCCCTCTTGTTGGTTCCTGCACAAGTTGGTTCAGGTAATTGTCTTTAATTACTCTCAAGAACTTATCACCCCTGTGAGATTTGCAGGTTTCCTTCTCCCATGTTATATCTGGATAATTAAAGTCCCCCATGATAATTACTTCGCTGCGCTTTGACACCTCTTCTATCTGCCTTAGTAGTAAGTCTTCAGTTTCTTCTGTTGCTTTTGGTGGTCGATAGAAGACCCCTATCAGGATTTTGTTATTTTTTCCTCCCTGTATTTCTACCCACAGAGATTCCACCTGTTCGTCTCCTACCCCTATATCCTCCCGTAGCCTCGGCTTCAAGTTCGATTTGACGTACAGACATACCCCTCCCCCTTTCTGGTTCCTTCGGTCTCTTCTGAAGAGATTGTACCCCTGCAAATTCACCTCCCAATCGCACTTATCATCAAGCCATGTTTCAGTAATTCCGACCATATCATAACTTTCATCAGTCATTCTTGCTTCAAGCTCGCCCACTTTACCGATCAGACTTCGTGCATTCGTGATCATAGAATTTATTTCATTTTTTTTGTTTTTTAAATTTGTTTTGTTGCTATTCGTACTTATGGCTGATCTATGAGTTCTAACTGTACTAACCCCACCCCCTGCTCGTCCCCCATTCCCTTTGCTTGGACCCAGATCGCTAATTACACTGGCTACCCCACTATTTCTCATTTTACCCTCCCCCCCAGTCCCTAGTTTAAACACTCCTCCAGCCTTCTAGCCATCTTGTCCCCCAGCAAAGCTGCACCCTCCCCATTAAGATGCAGCCCGTCCCTACGGTAGAGCTTGTAGCCGACCGCAAAGTCAGCCCAGTTCTCCAGGAACCCAAATCCCTCCTTCTTGCACCAACTCCGGAGCCACTTGTTTACCTCCCTAAGGTCCTGCTGCCTTTCTAGTGTGGCTTTAGGTACAGGTAGTATTTCCGAGAAAACTACCCTGGAGGTCCGCGCCCTGAGCTTGGACCCTAAGTCCCTGAAATCATTTTTGAGGGCCCTCCATTGACCTCTAACTTGTTCATTGGTGCCAACGTGCACCATGACTGCTGGATCCTCACCAGCCCCTCCCAGTAATCTGTCAATCCGATCCGCGATGTGTCGAACTCGAGCGCCAGGAAGACAACACACCGTTCGACGATCCCGGTCTTTATGGCAGATTGCCCTCTCTGTCCCCCTAATAATTGAGTCCCCCACCACTAGAACCTGTCTAGCCTGTCCTGCGCTCCCCGTCCCCGTCTCACTGGAGCAGTCATCCCCCTGGCGTTCAGAGGGCATGTCGTGCTGCAGCGGTGCTGGCTCTGTAATGGCATCCCCCTCATCTGCCAATCTTGCAGACTTGTTGGGTTGTGCCAGTTCAGGACTAGCCTCCCTGGTTCTCTTCCCTCTATCCCTCCTTTTTTCTGTCACCCAGCTGACTGCCTGCTCCCCCTGCTCTTCCGTACTACCGTCCGCCCCCTCCTCTGCCCCAGCGAGTGCCTGCTCAGTGAGCACCAAACTCCTTTCCATGTTGTCAATGGCTCTCAGTGTTGCCAGTTGCCCATTTAGATCCAGAATTTGGGCTTCTAAATTTGCAACGTGCATGCATCTTGCGCAACAGTATGCACCCTCGATCGGCTGATCAAGGACCGCATACATTGCACAAGTAGCACACTGGATGACATTGCCAGGCATGGAGCTCATCCTAATGGGGATCTACAATTTACTTGTGGAAGTAGTGAAGATAGACTTGCTCACACTCCGCTCACACGCTGCCGCAACCGCTGACCCGCTGCCGCAACCGCTGTCCCGCTGCCGCAACCGCAGTCCCGCTGCCGCAACCGCTGACCCGCTGCCGCAACCGCTGACCCGCTGCCGCAACCCCTCACCCGCTGCCGCAACCCCTCACCCGCTGCCGCAACCCCTCACCCGCTGCCGCAACCCCTCACCCGCTGCCGCAACCCCTCACCCGCTGCTGCAACCCCTCACCCGCTGCCTCTCTCGCGCAACCTCTTACCCGCTGACACTTATGCGCAAGCAGTCAAAATTTTTTATTTTTTTTCCCCCTCACAAACACTTAGACCCCCAGACACACACACACACAGAAGACACAACTAACCAGATACACAGAAGACACACAGCTCACAAACACACACAGAGGTAGATACTCAGCTCCTCCGCTCCTCCTGGTGACGTCACCCGCTGTCCCGGCGGCCGCTCACTCTGCCCTCCTGTCTCAGCTGCTCCGCTGAACTCCTGGTGGCCTCTTGGCGCCGGCTGCTGCGCTCCGGTCACACTGGTCACTCCTGCCCCCGCACCTGCTTCGGCTGCCGCTGCCCCCGCACCTGCTTCGGCTGCCGCTGCCCCCGCACCTGCTTCGGCTGCCGCTGCCCCCGCACCTGCTTCGGCTGCTGAGCTGCTCCGCTGTCCCCTTCAGCTCCCCGCTCGCTCGTGCCTCCGTCTCGTGCCGCTACTCCTGGCGTCTGACGTCACTTCCGGGTAGGATCCAATGAAAAACACGCTTCTCCGCAACATTAAATTTCGTTCCTCAAGCACAATTACACAGCGGATATTTTCTGCTCCGCATAGATGAAAAATTACTAAAACTCATTCATGTAGCTGGGGTTTCAAAACGCTGCTGATTTTAGGCCGGGCATTCTGCAGCGTACCCGTCCCGCGTGAATATAGCGATTCAATTGAATCAAAGGCGTGAAACCTGCTGCAGATCTGCAGCAACATCCGCACCAAACGGATAGATTTTTGTTGATTTTTCTGCTGTGGAAAATCACCAGCAAATCTGCTATGTGTGAACAGACCCTTGAAGGGTTGGGGCTGCAGTTTGCAGAGTTCTCTACTCCTGTACTGTGTGGTACAGATTGACACCACTAGGGGGTGCTCAGTTCACATGTATGTATTCAGCTATGTGAGCTTCAAAATCTCTATGCAGTGAGCTCCCTCTAGTGGTGACTGTCAGGAAGCAGTAGGTACAGTATAGTTCCTAGTGTCCTGCATACTATAGGACCCGTAGCATATGGTCGGCCCAGCACTGTCCTCACAGATGGATCAAACACATTAAAAACAAAAAACTTTATTAGTGTTAGTATGGCACCGATAGGATGTTATGTATGTGAAATAATAACTTTTGCACCAAATGCACACCTGAGATCCACCTATGTCGCTGACGGTTTTGCTCTGTGTTTCGGTGACAGGTGCGCAGATCTCCTGCTTCGCCCCCAGCAGCTTCTCCTGGAGACAGGCCGCCTATGTAGACTCTTTCTGTTGGGCAGCCGTCCAGCAAAAGCACTTATCCCACAGCGACTCTGGGAACATCCCGCTGTGGCTCCACAAGGTAAGACTCCAGATCTCAGGTACGTGGAAGCCATCCGCTAAGAAGAACCGAGGCTCATCTGAATATTTCCATTTAATATATCAGCCGGAGATGTGAAAGAGAAATCTCTTAAGCCGAAGCAAGTCGAGCGCTGCGCCACTTCATGCTGAGCCGTCACCTCTCTTCATCACTCGCAGGGCTGAGCACTCCCTTCACTTACAGAGAGGCATTATGGACGCAGACCGCTGCCGGCTTCTGTGATGTACAGTGAGAGGGAGGAGGGCGGAGGAGCTGCACCCTCTCCATTACCTATTGTCAGTAGTGGACCCTATGTTCTCTATATGTAGGTGTTACCTGTCATTGCTGACAGGTCAGAATGGCGGTCTGATAGGTGTTTTCACTAAAGTATTGGATAGGTCATCAATAGTTGATCGGCAGGGATCCCCGCCAATCAGTTGATTGAAGTAACAGCAGCACTTGGATGAGTGCCGCAGTTCATACCAGGCATAGCACCTTACATTGTATAGTGGTTGTGCCTGGTATTGCAGCTCAGTCCTATTCATTTGATGTAGCTGCTCTCAGGCCACCTTAGGAATGAAGTGAAGTCAATGATCTGAGAAGAGATCAGAGCGCCATGTCCTCTTCAATCAGCTGATCAGTGGGGATCCCGAGTGGCAGACCTCCACCATCAACTATTGATGACCCATCCTGGAAATGCCCTTCAGGCCGCTTTCACACTGGCAACAAGATCTAGCGATTTTTCTCGCGATGCGGCAACACTACAAATCCCATGTATGTGAAGCCCACGCTTCCTGTGGGTTCTTTCACATTAGCGATGTTTTGTTGGCTGCTACATTGCGATAAAAAAAATTGCGGCATGGGCTATGCAGCCGCGATTTCCGATGTTTTGTAGCCCTTGTTACCCTATGGACCCTTCCTATGTGTTGCATCGGATCAGATGAAAACGTGGTTTTTGTGTGGTGTGATGCAACTTTTACAGTAGGAAGTCCTACTGTTTCCCCTAAGATAACCCCTAGCTGCATAGAACCCCCCCCCCCCTCAAACCATACATCACCTATCAGGCGCTGTCCGCTCTGCCGCACTTTTCCGAAGCTCCGGCACTCATCTGCAGTCTTCAGCCAGCACTTCCTGGTCAAGGGGTTCAAAAATCCCTCCTCCAGGAAGCACTGACTCTGATTGGTTCTCGAGCGCCACAACTCAGCCAATCACTGCAGCACTCGATGAACCAATCACAGCCTTCGCATTGAATGGCTATGATTTTTATTTTTTTTATTTCCACATTGCATAGAATAAGGCCAGCATAGGAATCATGCCAGGAAGAGCTGGGGACTAAGTAGCCTCAAATGCTTGCACTGTTAACATCCCTTCTTTTTGTTCGCCATTAGAAGGTGTCCCATCTACAATATTTTTTTCTCATACCGAGAGCAATAACATTTGGCTCCTGGAATGTGAGGGAAAAAAAAAAAATCACTTGGTCGTTAAGGGCCCGTCTACACTGGCACTTTCAGAAACGTTTCACATATGCAAAATCGTACAAGGAAAAAAGTATAAAAATGTCTGCATCTTTTGATGTCATATGTGCGGTATACGTTTTGATCCGTCGCTTTTTTTTACCTGAAAAAAAAACTTTCACTGTAAGCTCTTGTTTTTTCTTAATAAAGTTTTGCAATTCAACACTTTTTTTTTCTTGATCACAAAAAAGTATACGTTAAGCATATGGGAACATACAGCCATACGTTTACATAGACTGTCCATGACTGCAATGTTTAAAAAAAACTTTGTAAGACGAAAAAGTGTAATAGGCGGCACTTTTCGATCCCACAAAAAAAAAAAAACCGCACAGAAGTGCGTGCCTCGCTAAGCGTAGTCAAATGTTTGAATTACTTGACTATGTTTAACCCACTATAACCTATAGATCTGTGAGATACTATGTATTTATAGTGGGAGTAAAAATGTGTGCGTTTCCTGGATGACCCTATGCCAGTGTGGATGGGCCCTCAAAATAGGCGTCACACGAGCGGATGCGGATTTGCGTAACGAACGATGCATTTTTGCACGCGCATCAGCTTTTTTTTTACTGTACTTATTCTACATTTTCTTTTGCTCAGCCGCAATATGCAGGAAGAATACATGCATGTAAACAAACCCATTGAAATCGAGGGGTTCTATGCTCTGCGTATCGCGCATGCAAATTCTCCTAGCGCAAATATGCCGTGTGAACGGGGCCTAGCGAGTTAATAAACCATTTACACAACTTAAATGTACATTTATATGTAGTTTACATTAGTGCCTAGTAATATCTACCCATCCTGGGTCAGCCAAAATGAAAAAAAAATCCTGCGCCGCTTGGCATTAAAAGGTTAAATTCGTGTCATTTTTGAACGGCTATAGATGTAGTTCTGCAGTCATGACACTAGGTGGCAGTGTCTCACTCTTGCTTTGGGCTTTTTCAGTATTTTAGCTTCATCTTGGATTGATCATTTATATTTGATTGGTGGAGGATCTAACTATCAATTAAAGGGATTCTCCAACACTTCCAAAATGGTCCCAATAGCATAAAAAACCCCATTACTGTACTCGCCCTCTGAAGTGACTCTGGTCCAGCGCCGTCAATCTGATCACCTCCGCTCTGATCCCCACTAAAGGAAGTGACGTCACCTTCATCACTCACAGAGCCTCAGCAGTCATGTGACAAGTCCGCTGAGGCCAGCAATTGGCTGCAGCAGTCATGTGAGGGATTCTTTTCTGTAAGTGGAGGACTGAACTCCAGCACAGCCGTAAATGCAGACACCCCATTCTACATTTCATCGGGAATCCTGGAAATTAGAAGCCCCACCAACAGATATAAATGGTCTGTTCTAAGGATAGGCTATTAATATTTAAAGGCGTTATCCCAAAATTGTCTTTTATCACCTATCCAAACTTAATAGTTTACGAGAGGACGTAAACAAGGATTCCCGCTAAGACCCCCACTGATCCAGAGATAAGGGGTCATGGAGATAGAATGCAGTAGTGGGTAAACATGCAGTGTCGCCCCATTTATTTCACTGGGGTTAATGGAAATGGCTAAATACAAGCGCTTGCCTATCTCCACCATGACCTGATTGGAACGGCACCACACATGCTCAATCGCCACTTCGTTCAATATCCATGTCAGTATGGGGGGTGCGTTGACCCTACAATGAGGAAAAGAGGCGGGGACATGAACCCTGTTCTCGGGATCGGTGAAGGTGACATCCCCACTTATCAGACAGATGATAAAAGTCGATTTTGGAAAGAACCCTTTAAGTCCCTCTTGAAACATACACTACATATACCATACGGTTCACTATCCTATAAGAAAGTAGTGCCGTCTATAAGGTCTAGGTGAGCAAAGACTTTATGCTATGCGAATAGGTTATGAAATAAGCGTTTGTCTGCTTATCTGGCGCTGCTTATCTCCAGGAAACAACAAGATCAGGCAGGTCAGATTCTATCCACCAATGACTGACCCAATCCTTCCTGTGTGCTTGCAGTTCTTCCCGTACATCCTCCTCCTTGTGGCCATTCTCCTCTACCTGCCGTCCTTGTTCTGGAGATTTACTGCAGCTCCTCATCTCTGCTCAGACCTGAAATTTATCATGGAAGAGCTGGACAAGTCCTACAACAGAGCCATCAAAGCTGCCAACAGTAAAAGCAGCAAGAAAGAAAGTGCCGCCTCGCCAACACCGAGTGACAACTTATCGCAGAGGTAACTCCACAAAGGTCGCCTGCCCTGGCAACTAGAGAACGCCTCAAGGTCTTCCTATCTCTGATCTTTTCAAGTGGCGTTTGGGTCCAAAAGTCTGTGCTAATTAATTTAATAATATATATTTATGGTAGAATTCGGCATCCTGTAGTTTTCTTATATACACAGAGCTGCGGATTCCCTGCATAGCCATACAGTACATTGCTAAAATATTATCTGCCTGCAGCCACCACTAGAGGGAGCTCATGAGCTCGCCGCACAAAGATATATTGTGTTCTGTGGGCTAGTGCCCACGGCCGTATTTCTGCCGCGTTTTACGCGGCCGGAATCAGCTGCATTGTCCCGCAGCTATTAGGTTCTATTGAACCTAATAGCTCAATGTTCATGTTGCGGAATTCCACAGCGTGAAAAAAAACGCAACATGCTCTATGCCACGAGAATATGCGCGGCCGCCTTCTATTGTAGTCAATGGAAGTCGTCCGTGACGCTATACTTCCGCTGTAGCACAGTAGAAGTATTGCATTAATACGCGTCCCCGCCCACCGCCGGCCGCATCATCCGACACTGCCGGCGCGTCTTGCGCTGTACTGCGCATGCGTGCCGGCCCTCCGTGTAGGACGCGTACTGTGGATCCAGAGTGGTAAGCATGAGGGTTTTGGGGGCGTCTTGGCGGACTCCACTACGAAATTCTGCTGGAGGAGGCCGGCTGTGGGCATGAGGCCTATGGTGGCTGTATAAATCTATATGCAGTGAGCTCCCCCTAGTGGTGGCTGCAGGAAGCCAGAATTTTATTGCTGAACTCTATGGCTGTGTGGAGAGAAACGGGAGATTTGGAGCTATTACACAGGTATTACAAAGGTATATTATTAAATAAATCAGCATAAAACTCTAGATGTGCAGCTTAACCCCTTAATGACACAGCCCCCCTCCTTTTTTTCAGTTTTGGTTATTCTATCCCGCTTTCTAAAAATCCTATGTTATTTTTCCATCAACATGGCTGCCTGACATTTAATGTACCCTATGATGTACTGAGAAACGTTTTAGATTCTGTCAGCATTAGGAGGGTCTTGTTTTTCTGGAGTATGTACTATGGCACTTTCTCCTGTGGGTCGGTACACTTACGACGTTACCAAAGTGAGATATTTTTGTGCTGTACTACTTTTAGAATGTAAAATATCTAGGAAAAAAATAAATTTTACTAGCCACCATAACGTTTTTGTACTTCCGCTGATATAGTTGTGCGAGCGCTCGCTTTTTATGGCACGTCCTGTAGTTTCTGTTGTAACCATTTTTGAGTTCATATGATAGCTTTTTATTACAATTTTTTTCTTGGAGATGAGGTGACTAAAAAAAACTACAATTCTGGTGTTGTATATATTTCTATTGACGGCGTTCACCCTGCGGGATAATCATGCGTTGCTTTGATAGATCAGATGTTTACAGATTCAGCAATATCAAAAATGTTTTGGGGTGTTTTGTTTTTTTTTACCTTTTATGTTTTCTAATAATAAAACTTTTTTTTTTTTACTAATTTCTACAATTTTTTTAGTCCCCATAGGGGACTCGTCTGATCCTTTATTCACTATAATGCAATATCGTAGTATTGCACTATACTGCGTCCTGACAGGCAGTCTATCAAGATGTATTATAGGCATACCTTGATGGGCAATCAGTCATAGCTGCCCTTAGGGGCCTTCAGAATGTTCCACACTGCAATAGCAACCAAACAGCGCCTCGCCATCTCATCAGAATTAACAACAACATTTAAAGGGAACCTTCCGCCGGCTTGGAGCGCTATAAGCTAAGTTATGGTGCTTTTAGGGCAGGTTCCCCGCAGTGCAGTAAGGTATTTTGTATACCTACCTGCAGGGGCGTAACAAAAGGCTCAGGGGCCCTGATGCAAAAGGTGAGCTGGCCCCCCCCTCTATCTGTATCTGTACCCGTACCCATACCTAAACCATGCTGCACAGAGGCGTAACTTGAAGCTTCTGGGCCCCAATGCAAAACCTGTAACAGGGCCCCCAACTATAATGCTTTATTCATAGTACTGGGCTCTCTATATGGAGAAGAGAGGCCTTATGGGCCCCCTAAGGCTCCTGGGCCCGGGTGCAACCGCATCCCCTACATCCTCTATAGTTACGCCCCTGCCTACCCGCCTGCCGGTGTCCATGCTGTCAGACTCGATAGTCCCACTCCATACAAAGCCTGCATGCCCAGAACATAACTGTATGCCCGAGGATGCAAAGGTGTTGTCATAACTGGCTGGACAGTACTTTTTCCAACTGAGGACTCAATGGTAGCTAGCTGATCATCATGGGATTGCAGTTTTTTTTCCTCGTCCCTCAAAAATCTGTAAAAGTTAATCAAATTATATGTATCGTAACATGCACCAATACATACGGTACTATAGCTCATTCTGCAAAGAAACCAGCCTTGTCGGGAAAATATCCTTTACCCACACTAGTACGTCATGGGAACTAAATGGTTGTCTAATGTAATAGCACGTCAGGAGATGTACCTGCATGATCATCGCAGGGCTGCGGCTGCAACTAACAACTTGGGGCCCACTGCAATGGCTGGGATTAGACATAACTGATCACGACTATTAACCCCTTGCATGCTGTGGTCAATGCTGACCTTGCCTTTCAGTAGTTATCATTGTAATCAGACTGATCTGCAGAAAAAAGTTATGTCATTTATACCGCATGGAGAACACCTTAAAAAAAAGGGCAGAATTGATGTTTTTCATTGCATCTCCCCCAAAAATTACTAAAAGTTCTATAATACATTATATACACCCCAAAATACCCCAATAAAAACTACATCTCGCCTCGCAATAAGGAAACTTTCATATAGCTATGTTGATGGCAAAATAAAAAAGTTATGGCTTTTGAATAGAGATGAGCGAACGTACTCGGTAAGGGGATTTCGCAATCGAGCACCGCGATTTTCGAGTACTTCACTACTCGGGTGAAAAGTACTCGGGTGCGCTGTGGGGCGGGGGGTTGCAGATGGGAGTGGGGGGTAGCAGCGGGGAACAGGGGGGAGCCCTCTCTCTCCATCTCTCCCCCCCACTCCCCTCTGCAACCCCCCGCTCACCCACAACGCCCCCGAGTACTTTTCACCCGAGTAGTGAAGTACTCAAAAATCGCGGTGCTCGATTGCGAAATCGCCCTTACCGAGTACGTTCGCTCATCTCTACTTTTGAACAGTGGAGATAAAAAAAAAAGCCCCAAATTTTCCACATCCTTTAAGCGACCCCCCATTTCTGGGGACACAGTTCTGTACCAGGACCTGAGGAGGACGGGGTAGATTACCTGCAGCTGTTCTTCTATACTGTCCCTCTGATCTACTGGTTTCGTGTACCATTTGCAGCCATTCAAGTTGGCCAACGCAATGCTAGGACTACCTAATCCCCACAATGCATTGCTAGTGTTAGACTACTAATGCACTGTACTTGCTCCCTGATTGGCCAAAGCTGCTCATGTGATCAGCACTGGCCAGTCAGAGAGCAAAACAGGGGTCCCAAAGTGGCGGATTGGAGGGGCGGCAGTGAAGAACAACAGCAGGTAATGTACGCCCATCCTGTCTTAGAACAGACTTCTGTGCTGAAATCAGAGGGTCGCTTTAAGTAGCAAGCAAGCTTTAAAGGGTTAAAGAGTGGAGTAATTTTTTTTCTTTTCTTATATCATATTTCCTCCCATTGACTTGATTATTTTAGATCCTGGAACAGAAGACCCAGTAAAGGGGATGTAGTGCAATGTCTAATGAATATGATAAGTGAAAGCACTGACTACTGATTGGCTTCATTAGCATGTCTAATACTCATTTATCCGCAGCGCGTGGGAGATATCAGACGGACACTTCAAGTACCCATTTGTGGAACAGTATCTGAAGACAAAGAAGGTCTCTTACAATCTAATCACCAAGTACCTCATCTGCCGCTCCTTGACGCTGGTGATTATACTCTTGGCCTGTATCTACCTCGGCTACTACATCAGTCTCTTCTCCTTGACGGACGAGTTCAGCTGCAACATCCGCACCGGCATCCTGAAGAATGACACCACGCTCCCGTCCTTGATCCAGTGCAAGCTGATCGCGGTGGGAGTCTTCCGCTTGCTCAGTTACATTAACCTGATTGTCTACTGTCTCATCATGCCTTTTGTTCTCTACACCATGCTGGTCCCGTACAGGAAGCGCGCCAACGTCCTGACCGTCTACGAGGTGCTTCCCACCTTCAACATTCACCAGTGTCACTCCAAGACGTACGACGACCTCTGCATCTTCCTTCTGTTCTTGGAAGAAAACGTAAGCGAGCTGAAATCTTACAAATTCCTCAAGGTGCTGGAGAACTTAAAGAACACGGGAGAAGACTTTGACACCATGCAGCTTCTGACAACGTTGGGGACTGTGAAGACAGACGCGGTCGATGGGAAGCAAACGGCGTTCAAAACCGCAACTCAGCCGCCGGAAGGGTCAAACTCTACTGAGCTTAAAGGTAAATTTTAGATTTGCCTTCCATAGCGCTGTGGGAGGGACTGCCGATTTACAGCTGATCACATCCCTTTAATCCTTGCGCCGTTACTTGAGATTTGTATTAACCCTTTCCAATCCAATTTGTATCCTGGTTTTCCTAGGGGGCTTACTCTTTTTCTGCTGTTATACAACGGCGCTATCTGCTGGCTGAACCCAGTACTGCATGAGGTGACACATTGGATAGGCTCCGACAGCAGAGAGGCTGGCAATATACAGTAAGAGAACCCCGACGGACATCTTCCAACATCGGAGCTTTACAGCCTTAAATCAGAATGTCTTTAGACGGCAGACAGTGGATTGGAAAGGGTTAACCCTTTCACTTTCAAAACAGTTACCACACTTTTGACAAACCCAAATAAAACCTGAATAAAGAAAAAATCATACCCTTATTTTTTCTGAAAGTGGAAACCCAGCACATTTTGAAAACGCCATTTGGCACGTTACAGTCGTAGGCGTCTTCATGCAACTTTACATCAAAGCAATCCATGCATAAAAAATTCATGTTTTGGCATCAAAGTCTGACGTGAGCAGAATCAGAGACGCACAACACCTCCCAAACGTCAAAATTCAAGATGCACAGAGTTTGTGTCTGCATCATGCCTTCCAACCATTCCACTTGTGGTGGGGCAGTCCTAATTTTTGGGCGCTGTACCAATTTCAACTGTATCGGTGTCCTCAGGAATACAATCAGGGGCATACATAAGAAGGGAGGAGAAACTTAACGTGTGCTGCTGCAGAGACAGACTTCTCCTTCTGTCTCTTGCTCTCACTCCCTGCGCTGGACAGCAGGAGACGGGGAGGGGTTGGGCTCCGCACTGCATGGAGTCACGATCTGACCTGTGGCAGCATGAGTTAAAGTTAGTCCTCTGTGGCTGGAGTATTGAGAGGAAGCTGCGGACTGCGGGGGGCACAGAGGGGTACTGATAGTTTGAGGGGACACAGGGGCACTATTAGTTTAAGGGAGCAAAAAGGGACGCTATTAGTTGGAAATACTCAGGGAACGATCATTTTGTGGGGACACAGAGATATTATTACTTTGAGGAACTCAAAGGGGCAGTATTAGTTTGAAGGGCCACGAAGAAGCACTATTAGTTTGAGAGACTCGGAGTGGTGCTTATTTTGACACTATTAGTTTGAAGGGGCGGAGAGGGGCACTATTAGTTTTGGGAGACTTGGAGGAGCACTATTAATTTGAGGGGGTACAGAGGGGCACAGTTTGAACGATCACTCATTTTTAGGTAGTACAGAGGGGTATTGTTACTTTGAGCTCAGGGAGGCACTACTAGTTTACATGGACACACAGGGGCACTGTTTGAAAGGGCACTATTAGTTTGAGGGGCACTATTTTGAGGGGCTGTTAGTTTGATGGCACATAGATGAATTCTATTAATTTGGGGGAGCACAGAGGAGCACTATTAGATTGGGGAAACACAGAGGGGTACTATTACTTTCCGGGGGCACGGTTTGACAGGGTACTATTAGTTTGAGGGACTTTAGGAGGCACTATGTTAGGGGATGCAGATGGTTATTATTACTTTGAGGGGCTCAGAGGGACACTAATAGTTTGAGGGGACACTGTTTTGAAATCACACGGATGAGCACTATTAGTTTGTGGGACTCAGATGGGCACTATCATTTTGAGAGACCTCAGAGGGAGTATATTATACTGATGGGCTCAAAGGGGCTCTATTAGTTTGAGGGAGTACAGAAGGGTACGATTAGTTTGAGGGACTTAGTATGGCACTATTCATTTGAGCTCAAAGGGGTACTATAGCTCAGAAAGTCATTAATTTAAGGGGGCACAGAGTGACACTGTAGCAAGAAAGGTCATTACTTGAGGGGCAGAGTTGCAGATTGTCCCTATTTTCCTTCTTTGGCATATTATATAATCCCCAGAACTGAAAAGACCTAAAATCTCTGTGATCCTGATTCAGAGTAAATAAAGTTTGCTCCGGCATAGGAGGTAAAAAAAAAAAATCGAAAAAAAAAATCGTTGTCTCCCATCAATTGGTAAAGAGGGGTGATAACATTAAGAAAGTTCCCGTGTCCCTTCTCCCTGGAGTCACTGCTGGCTATATAGGGAAGAGTTGAGAGTAACAGGCTGGGATCCTCTCCCTGCTCTCTATTGTGACTCCTTCTCCACTACACCGACACAGAACTAGGAAGTAAGACTTTACATGCTGGTTCAAACCCAATCTGCACCTAAAATATGAAGTATAAAGTTTTTCTATTATGTTGTGTTCTTTTCTTCATAGATGTCACCACAAATGACGGCGTGAAGACGTCTACCGACGATAAGAAAGTCAGGCAGAGACTCCTAGATTCATCATGCTGATCAACGCCTCGACCTCTCCAATAATGTTTACAGCAGCCGCTCCAAGTATTCATCACGTGGGCAGACAGCTGGTCCATAGCCACTGCCGAAATATTACTTCTCAGGTCTTACTGGCAAGGGGACATAAGAAGAAGTAATGTGAAGCTGTTCCTTCAAGACAGCAATATGCTGCTTCTGTCCGGAGACTGTTTACGATATTATTATAAGCTGTCAATCATACTACTACGGACTGACCAGTTTTGCCTTTTAGGTATTTAGTGCCTCAAAGTAAAAAAAAAAAAGTAAAATCAACAGTGGATGTCAAAAAAACTGAAAAACTGGGTAAAAACTGGTAAAACCGTATAATAAGTGTTTTTAGGATGTTTTTAAGTTTATGTTGAAATATTTTTGTTAAAAAAATAGCACTGAACCTGTCCTGCTGAAATTTTTTGTCTTATATACACCTAGGTCTCTAATTGGCTCTCCTCCGGAAGGAAGCTGCCTCTAGTGCCACCTATAGGTGGTCACCATGTGAAAGATATCAAAGTCTAGGACCGATAGTCTTTTGGAGTTGTTCCCCATCATCAGCACAGAGCAGGGTTCTGGTTGGCTGTGTGATATGCCATGGGATAGCCTCTAGGTGGCACTAAAGAGTCAGCTTTTTTCCTTCTGGATAAGAGCAATTTTGCATACTTTTTCCCAGCGAGCATTGCTCCGTATTAACTGGATCTCCCCAAGGAATACCTGTGTCTTCCAAGAATCAATCAATGCACTTATAATAGACGTGTCTCTAACTGACCAGACCCTATGCTGCAGTAGGAAAGGTTTTATTTCTTTGCGCATCTAAATACCCTCTGATCCTCTAGACAAACCTCACTGAAGATGTCAGACGTTGACACTATAGGGGTCCGTCAGCCAGAATCCCCACTGATCACTTGAATGAAGCATCGCTGGTGCTCCCATGGCGTTATGGCCATGTTTGATCTTTTTTTGCTGCAGTAAACTGGATGTAGCAGAGCTGAATTTGGCTCTTAAAGGGGTTATCCGGGACTAGGATATTGATATTCATCAATATCTGATCGGTGGGGGTCCACCAACTCAGTTTGAAGAGGCAATGATTTTTGATGGAGCGCAGTTGCCTGTTAACAGCGCTGTTCATTTTGTAGTGGCCATGCCTGGTATAGCAGCTCAATTCCATTCAATGAGCTGCACATAGGTCACATGATGAATATATAGATGTCACTGGCTAGAGAAGAACCCGCAGCACTCACCTAAGCACCGTGGCCTTTTTAAACAGCTGATTGGCGGTGGGCTCAGGCAGCGGATTGCCATCTATCCTGGGATTAGATCATGAATATTTTAGTCTTGGAGAGCCCCTTAAAGGGGTTAAGAGTCTTATTGAAGGTGGTCTAGGACAAAGCTAATATGTACACATATTTCATAGAGACCATTATAACATCTTTTTAATGGTTGGAGCTTCGGACTCGCTGCTTCCCACCACATACTGTAGTTGTTGAGTTAAACAATGACATTCTAGCTGCCCACAACCGCCACTAGGGGGCAACATTGCATACAGATTTTCATAGCAGTTATTGAACTAATGCTTCCCTTGCTAGAAGAGGGGGTGGGTTCTTGGTATAAGGAAACAACCTATCCCTCTTAGTTCATCCTATAGAGTACCCTGTTTTAGCAGTTATGGGGGTTCATAAGCAATCAAAACACCCCTAAAGCAACGTTGTTGACAAATACTTGTTGCTTTACATCTCCCTGTAACTTATTTGCTTACTTTCTGTATTCTGTGCTCCAGGCGAGTGATAACCCCGCCATTAAATATGGATACAGATCCGTCTTGGAGCAGCATATTAAGTGTCCCCCTTCAGGGCACCTGTATACATTATATCTCATGTATTGTGCCTGTAGCTGGCAGCTTCATACCGCTAGCTTTGTACATGGCACTGTTTGATGCTATGACTATATAATGAAGGCAGATGGAGATTTTTGGTGTCTAACTCTCCCTAATAAATAAGTAATGCGCTGACTTTACGGCCCGAACCGTAAAACGGGGAATTGTCTGTAAAAGCGTTATCGCCGTGTGAGATATTACAGATACGCAATATGAGTCCGGCCATAGTTCTCTCCCCACTACTGCGTAGATAGATGGGCAACCTGTTCCTAGCATCGGTGTATGCTATGAATATCCCAGACCCCATAAGCCGTGCTGGCACCCTGCAGGCGCTAATATATATGCAAACCTTATTGTAATACATTTAGTTTGCATTATTGCTCTATTTATTATACTTTACATGGGACGTTCTTAGTGTATATTTGCCACGATCAGATGGGTCCCAACATTAAACATTGTACCTTTTACGACCCGCGATTCCCGTCTTTTTAGGTCTTCAGATCTGTTTAGAATCTCCGTCTCTAATTTGCACCAGAAAACACTAGAAAAAGAAGTGCTGCAAGCCAGTTTGTATAAGGAGAACACATGCTCAGAGGAAATGGGGAGGATGCTTGCTGCAGAAAGCTACCTCCCAGCCAGAGATAGGCTTGTGAGAAGGATGGGGGATGTAAAATGTAGAGAATTTAGGACTCGCATGGACTTATTTTTTCACATTTTTTCACATTTTGGACTGCAATATGGACAGAAAGGGCTGAGGAAGAGGAATATAACCTAATCAGTGTTGCTGGTATCTTTTATTTGTATTGAGTGTTGCTTTAGTGGTCGCTGTTTCTGTAACCACTGATCCTTCTTGGCATCTTCTGATTTCTAGTGTTAGATGTGCACTTCAGATGGGCTTTCTATGGATATAATGTGAACTAGTGTTAGTTTGTAGTGTTTCTTTTGTTTTAAGGATAAAACTTTTAGGGCACCTGGTGAAGCGAATAGTATATCTTGAGAAGCCTGTTGACTTAGGAGTTAGGCCGGTTTAAGACGGCCACATCCATATTATGGCTGCAACACCCGGAACCAGTAGCTCATCTCAAGCAAACTTATATAAACATGGGACCGCAGCACGTTTCTGATGGATGCACCACTTGCCACTTAGCTGAGCTTCTACACTGCCCTACACTGCTGCTTTCCATCCTTGGAGATGTAGTTTCATTCTACATGAAGCTTTTAACACTACATTATGTACAATCTACCAATCTACATGGTTCATACAGTCTTAAAAAGTACTCTGGTACTCCATAGAGTGTCATGGCCTCTTTGGTTCAGGGTTTAGTAGGAGTTCGATCATTCAAGATGGCTGCTAGAATTTTCCGACTAATCACACAGTGCATTGGTAGTGTTAGACTACCAATGCAATACACTTGCTCTTTGATTAGCCAGCACTGCTCACATGATCAGCTCTGACCAATATACAGTGTACATTGCATAGCTATAAGATTACAGTAGCCATCTTGGACAACGGAAAACGGGGCCGTGAACTGGTGGATCGGAGGAACCAACGGCAGGTTATATAACTCCTTCCCTCTTCCGGTCTTGGGTCACTTTAAGGATTTGTCTCACTAAGACAACCCCTTTTTCATATACCCTATTAGGGCATATAGATGTCATCAAGGGGGCTAGTTCATTTGGGCCTCAACCCCACTTTGGAACCCACCCATCCATGTAGTACTCGGACGACCACTTCTGTGGATGGCCAGCATATAATACTTCAGTTACTGCGCAGAAATTACTCCAGCAAGAACAACGGCTCTGCAGGGATCTCAGGAGACATATCTCTGACAATCACCCAACCACTCAGCTGGCTTAATTTCTAAAAACCCTTTAATGCTATTACTGGGAATCTGCACAATCCAGAAGTTATTTGTAGTCATTTTTGAAGTTTGGTAACTTTCCTCTAACAATTTGTTAGTGTGGAGCATTCAGTCCGGAGCAGACCCCCGCTGCTGACCAACAGCGCAGAAGTGACAATCGCTCCATAGAATGGTGGATAATACCCAAAAAACTCCATTGTCCATGAACAGTCAGGGACGTGCGGTCTTTGTGCTTCTCGGTTGCTGGAGATTACCTGAATATATAGAGCTGTGTACATCATGAGCACGGGGTAATCGGGCAAAAAGATTATTTCTTCGCTTGACCCATTTACTGTAATTGTACGTATTTCTTTACTAGCTTACATATATGGAAATTTCCACCTGTGTGATTGGTGTTTGTTCTTGCAGGAGCAATGACTAGTGGTAATCTTACAGTATGTACCGTTTATAGGTCAGACAGCTATTGGTAGATCAATATAAGGTATAATAAAAGCATCTGTCAGGTCTCCTCTCTGAGGGAAGCATTGAATGGTTAGACGCTGAGCGCAAATATATGTATATAGTTGTCAGTGATTTGATTCAGTATTTCATGCAATAAGTTGTTTACCTGCTACTAGAATTCATTGAAGAAGCCCATGAATTCCTCTTTCCCCACTCACTGATAGAAATAAGCCTGTGAGTCCTTCTTTCCCTACCCACTTATGGAGAAAGCCTGTGAGTCCTGCTTTCCCTACCCACTTATAGAGAAAGCCTGTGAGTCCTGCTTCCCCCTCTATACTTATAGAGAAAGCCTGTGAGTCTTGTTTGCCCTGCCCACTTATGGAGAAAGCCTGTGAGTCCTGCTTTCCCTACCCACTTATGGAGAAAGCCTGTGAGTCCTGCTTCCCCCTGTATACTTATAGAGAAAGCGTGTGAGTCCTGCTTTCCCTACCCACTTATGGAGAAAGTCTGTGAGTCCTGCTTTCCCTACCCACTTATGGAGAAAGCCTGTGAGTCCTGCTTCCCCCTGTATACTTATAGAGAAAGCCTGTGAGTCCTGTTTGCCCTGCCCACTTATGGAGAAAGCCTGTGAGTCCTGCTTCCCCCTGTATACTTATAGAGAAAGCCTGTGAGTCCTGTTTGCCCCGCCCACTTATTGAGAAAGCCTGTGAGTCCTGTTTGCCCTGCCCACTTATGGAGAAAGCCTGTTAGTCCTGTTTGCTCCGCCCACTTATGGAGAAAGCCTGTGACTCTTGCTTCCCCCTGTATACTTATAGAGAAAGCCTGTGAGTCCTGTTTGCCCCACCCACTTATGGAGAAAGCCTGTTAGTCCTGTTTGCTCCACCCACTTATGGAGAAAGCCTGTGACTCTTGCTTCCCCCTGTATACTTATAGAGAAAGCCTGTGAGTCCTGTTTGCCCCACCCACCGACAGTCTATGAGCCCTGCTTTGGAGTCAGGAAGGAATTTTTTTCCACAAAATGGGGAAAATTGGCTTCTACCTCATTGTTTTTTTTTGCCTTCTTCTGGATCAACATTGGGGTGTAATAGGCTGAATTGGATAAATGTGTATATTTACTATGCTACCTCTCCCCCCACATCCTACCCACACACACTTGTAGAGAAAGAATATGAGTTTGTATATAGGTGGGCTGACAATCCATGCTTGTGGATGGGGGAGGCAGGACTCACAGGCTTTCTCTAAAGTCCTAGCAGTCGAACAGCATTTTGCATGAAATTACTGAATCGCATCATAGGAAGCTTCATATTTCTGAGCGCAGTATCTCCACCTCTATCCTATGCTGCCCTTGGTTAGTAGATTAGGTAGAACTACTTTAAGGGGGGTTCGTGGTCTTTTAGAACATAAGGCACGTATGACAGCTGAAGATGACCCCATGGCACTGATGTAAAGAGTAGGAATAATAGTGTGTGAAGTGTCATCTCCTGTAGGACCGTTGCAGGGCCGGCTGCTTCCTCCGGTGTTACCCATTGCTGAAGCTTTGGATGTCTCCAAAGAGAACCTGTTAGCCTGTCTGTTATACTGAAGACTTGAATTCTCCAAGAAATAGCAGGTCTGGACAGAGGCACACTAGAATCTCTTGAGCCTCGATGAAAAGTCTAACAGGGCCCCTTACCTACCATGTGCTATGTATAATACTGGTGTCTTCTTATGGGATGAAGGTTCTTCTTGACCCCCTAAGGCTCCGGGGCCCCGTTGCGACTGCTACCCCTGCTGCATCCCCTGTAGGTACGCCCGTCTCTGCAGTGTCTTATTTTTTAAGAACTCTCTGTTATGTAGTTCCTCTATTATTCCTCCTGGTATTGTATGATTACATTTACAACTAGATGTTGACACTCCTCTAGTTAGAGACAAGCAAACTTTTCAAAAGTTATATTCTGCTGAACAGGAAGAACAAGGAAAACACCGTGCAGGCACATCCGATAAATCACACACCAAGTGTTCAATACTCGTTTTAGGGAGTTTTCTGAACTTCCAGTTGGCCGCAGTGAATTGCCGGAGGCTTGTGTTGTCACCAAGACAAGCTTTTCGGAATGTTTAACCAGATTTGGGGTTCTGCAGGTTTGGTTTGCTCATTTCTACCCCTTGTAGATATACTAATATCATCAGTAGTGTTTGAAAAATGCCAGACTGTGTTGCAACACGAAACTTAATGCAAATTATAAAACCCAGTTGTCAATTTCTTCATACATTTTTCAGGAGGAATAACAGAGGAATGTCACTACCAAGCAAAAAAAATCCTACAGAATTGTTATTTTTGTGGGGGAATGTCAAGTATTCACTAAAGCAGACCTGTCACCACAGCTGATAGTCCTGCGAAAGGGTTTGCAGACGTGTAATTTGTCATAAAATTGCAGTATATAGAGTTACAATTTATAAAACAGCAAAAAAAGAGCGTTGTAAAGAAGATGAAACACAAAGGAATGTCAAGTATGGCCTTACACTTTTTTCTATACCTTACTCTGCCTTACTGAGGAGCAAGTGCCTTCAGTTGGTGACTAAGATGAGCAATAATGAGCTGTTCCAAAAACATGATTTTCTGCTTTCTTAAAACGCGTTTCGGTGTAAAAAATGTGGTTCATCATAAATCTAAAAGCCAGTCTGCTTTGGCTGTACAGTGTCTTCCGTGATACTTCCTCTCGGTAAAGACAGACGAGAATCTTGTCTTTCTTCTTCCTACCTTCCCTTGTTTTGCATGTGTTTTTATCTGGAAGCTTTATAACATCTTGTGCTATCGCCTATTATTTTGTTGGAAGGTATTTAAATGGGTTGTCTGGAACTTTTTAAGGTGATCGGCACATCGCTGGGGATGCCAAGTGGCAGGTCCGCAGTGATTAACTATCGATAACTTATCCTGAGGATAGGCCATCAATAGGCTTTGTCCGGAAAACCCTTTTGAAATCAGTTGTATGACATTATGAAAACATGGCTGCTTGCTTCTAGATAGACTACAGTGGTTTTCCATGACTTGTGTCTTCAGTGGGGCTGAGCTGCAATACCTGAACCATGAGAAGAGTGGCGCTGGTTCTGTAAGAAAGCAGCCATGTTTTTTAGCCCTTTTAAGTAGGTATGTATTTTCACCCAAAAAGGAAGTCAAAAGATTGTCAACCTAACTGAACTTTTTGCTACTATCTACCACTTTTGTCAGCAATAATGCCATAATTGTTCATTATGTGTATCTGCTTATTTTAGTGTATGCACTGCAAATTACAAAGCACTTCAACAGAGTCTGACCAAGGAATTTTTTTGGTTTCTACCTCCATGAACGTTTTTGTCTTCTTCTGGATCAACACTGTAGTATAATGGACTGAACTGGATGGACGTGTCTTCATACAACCTTACACACTATGTTGCCCTGGGCAGTCTGACAGTTTTATACTGTAATTTTCTCTTTAGACATTTAGTATGTGTTTGCAATAAATTATGTCGCACCCCCAAACTGAATATTGTTGGATACAAATATGCAAGAATTGACTGTTCAATGCATTGTAAATATGGCGCATGTCTCGGGACTATTTTATACTTTGTATTTATGCTTAAACCATCTGTGTTAGATTTAGAAAAGCCCTTCATGTCTTCTGCAGTGGAAAGAATTCCTAGTGGCTAATCCTTTATATGTAGCAGTGGGTGATAGGACAGTAGTCAACCAGACAGCAAGACAATTCATTTCTAGGCAACCTCAACTCATGCCTACCAGCTGCCCCATGGGATGAGCATAGACTTATGTCTTAACCCCTTTAGTGGCACGCCCGGAAAATCTTCGGGGCTTGCTGCACTGACCATGCAGTTAAACAATGGAAGTTTTCCGTGGACAGCTCTAGTGCTGAAATGTGTAGAGCACTGAGCAGTCATCTGGAATCTTCCGGGGTTTAACTGCATGGTCAGTGCAGCAACCCCCGAAGATTTTCCGGGCGTGCCACTTAAGGGGTTAATACATAAGTGCTCTATTTTCTTGCGCAGTTGCGCACATATTGAACTAAATAACTTAATTGCCCCTTTCAATGAATGGGAGCATGGTAGTTTTTTGCGTACACAAATGCGCACCATTTTGTGTGCGCAAAAAGTACAGTAGAACACACAGATGCGCGACGCACATTGCACATAGTCACGCCCGCGTGACACAGTCTGTAGGGCTCCTTCACATGGGCAAATGCACATGCTTTAGCACAACGTATTTGTTCTATGAACGAGGTTGATTTGCAAGCATATCGGCACATTTTAATGTAACTTTTGCGCATGCAGGGCGTGTTCATCTGCTCTGTGGTCCACATATAGATGGATTTGAGTGCAGAATTTTCTGGGTCCTTAGGGCTCCTTCAAACGAGTGTATGTGCAATTGTACACGGTCGATTTGCACACTTATCTGTGCACAGTTCTGTACTTTTTGTGCACACAGGGCCTGTTCCTATGTGCAGACCCTCACATCTAAAGTGTTTTTTTTTTCACTGAATTGTGCAGCGTATTGCACATTTATTTGCACGCATATTGAGTTTGCATTTGCGCACCTACCATAGACACGTCCTATTTTGTTTTAGTGTGCGTGAAATACAGAAATAAGAACAAACCCGTTGAAGTCAATGGGCTTTATCCTCTCTGTATTGAGCCCTTAGGTGTGTAATAATTCTGCACTGTATGAAAGCATCCTAATAAGCCGCATCCTTCGGGAACGTTTTTTATGCTGTATTCATAAAGTGCTGCTACACAAAAGTGTGCTACTACTGCGCTGGAAACCCCCCACACTCTTACCGCTCTTCCAATGCCTCTTACTTATGGTATGTGTATATCTGTATGCTGCGTATATTCTACACAGACTGATGTATCTATTGAGCGTGTACAATGATCTGCAGCTGTTGCAGAACGTACAACTCCCAGCATGCCTGCTGTGAGAACATGCTGGGCGTTGTTGTTGCAAGCGCTGGAGCTCCTCAGGGTTTCCGATCTTCCTGTAATGAGTTTTCCACTGAGAGAACATCTGCGGCGTAATAAAAAGAAACTTCTTGTACCGGCCTGTTCTCTCATTCTCCACTTCTGCGTAGGCTGGCCTTTAGAGAGAGGGCCTCGGACCGCTCAAGAGGATTTTTAATTCCAGAGTCTTAAAACGTAATTTTCTTCAAGAGCTGCATAACAAAAGTGCCACTTTACCAGTTTAATAAGTGGGTGGTAAGGTGGTTGTTCTGAGGACACAATGGTGGACGATGATCTTTCTCTAGGACACATCTAAGCCGAATGCTTCCACTCTTTGGACACTTTTCTTAGGGGCTGTTTACCTTTTCGCCATCCATCAAGCGTATGCAGTATGTTATAATATAAAAAAGTATTGGCTTGCTGTACCCATAGACCAGAACAACACTGCTTGCTTTGGACTACGGTTGACCTCCCTTAACCTCTTAGTGATCAAGCCTGTTTGCACCTTAATGACCAGGCCAGATTTTGGAAATTTGATGTGTCACTTTTAACAGAAAATAACTTGGTTTTGCATATCCAGGTGATTCTGACATTGTTTCTTTTTGCCACATTTTGTACTTCATTTAGGTGGTAAAAATAGACCGATTAGAATTTGTGTATATTTATTAAAAGCGCCAAGATTGAAAACATTTTGAAAAAATTGTCATTTTTTTCACATTTTCAACTGCAATACGCAAACATACTCTGCACATTTTTGATGAAACATATATTTCCATCTGTTTTCTTTATTCTGGAAGCACATTTGTAAAACTTTAGGTTTTAATACCATTAAGACGTACAAATTTAACATTACTTATTAAAATTTTGAGGAACATTTTTGATTTCCTGCACCAAGCCAAGATTGCAAAGGCTCATAGGTGTCAGAATAATAGATACCCCCACAAATGACCACTATTTTAAAAAATGTACCCCTTACAGAGATTCTGTCATAAAAAAAAATCTATACTTACCTATTCCTCCCCAGGCAGTCTTCTTACCAGATCTTCTCACCAATCTTTTCCTGGCTCCTGCAGTCCCCCGAGTCACGTGACCTCCAGCCAGTTGTTTCTTTATATTTCCTGTGATGTAGCGTACATTCTCAGCATTCTGCTTCCTGCAGGTCAGTGTACCCAGTCACCACTGATATAGCATTCACTGCCTAGCAGGGAATGCTGAATCAGCAGCAGCCTGGTTTAGTGCGCTGGCACGGGCTATTGCCACAACTGCGCATGCGCGGTGTCTCGACGTGAGTATTTGTATACTATAAGAATACTCGTGGCGAGACCCCAGGCTAAAGCAGGCTGCCAAGGATTCAGCATTCCCTGCTAGGCAGTGAATGCTACGTCACTCGTGGTATTCACTGCGCTGCAGGAAGTAAACTGTTGTGAATGGATGCTACATAACAGCAAGAAGAGGATCTGGCCGGCTGGAGGTGAGATGAGTCGGGGAACTGGAGGAGTCAGGAGAAGATGGGTGAGAAGAAGATGCGGTAGGAAGGCTGCCTGTAATGGAATGGGTAAGTATTGAATTTTTTTTTCTAATGACAGAACCCCTTTAATATATTCACTGAGCGGTGTCAGCAGTATTTTGACCCCACAGTTTCTTTTCAGGGAAAAAACACAATTTCATATATTTGCAAATATTTTATTTTAAAGACAGGTTTTGTACCCCAAAATGGATGCCCCTGTTTGTCCTGTGTTCAGAAACATACCCGTTGTGGCCCTAATCTTATGTGTCTGTGCACAAGGGGGCCCAAACCGAAAGGAGCAGCTGGTGGCTTTTTGAACAGAAATTTTGCTTGAAGGTGATTTAGGCCCCATTGCCCACTTGTAGAGCCCTTGAACGGCCAAAACGATAGAGAACCCCCACAAATGACCCCATTTTGAAAACTAGACCCCTTAACGAATTCATCTAGGTGTGTACAGCATATCTTGACCCCATCCTTTTTGAATGAATTTAAGCAAAGCAGAAGGAAAAAAATAAGAGTTTCATTTTTTGGCAATTGTATCATTTTAAAAACTGTTTTTTTTTGTGTAGCACACATATGAATGAAGTCTTTCCCCCCAAAATGGATACTCCGGTTTGCCCTGTATTCAGAAACATACCCATTGTGGCCCCAATCTGCTTACTGGACACATCACTAGGCCTGCAATGGAGGGAACAACCAACTGAAGGCATCAAGCTGCCAAAACGATAAACCGCCCCCACAAGTGACCCCATTTTGAAATCTAGACTCCCACAGCCGATGTATCTAGGTGTGGACTGAGCATTCTAAACCTACAATTTTTTTGCAAAAATTATTATAAAGCAGGTGAAAAATACATTTTCTTTTTTTTTTAATTACACATATGGCACTTTCAAGACAGTTTTCTTTGTTTCAAGCAGGAAAAACTCAGGAGATGCACCCAACATTGTATAACACTCGTTCTTCTGTGTTTAGCCCCAATCTACTTATCGGACACACGGGTAGGCCTATAATGGAGGGAACACCCATTGGATTTCAGGGCACAGCTGAATAAATTTCAGGCCCCACTTGTGCAGAAAAAAAAATAAAGAATTGGTAAGGTGTGCTGGCCCTCTAAGAGCGCACCCGCATGGGTGCATGCCCTCTGGGCTGCCGTCAGTGAACAGACACTGGAGCAAGTGCTTGCTGAAGACAAATGCAGGATTTGTATTATGGCCGCCTGGTGGGGTAAGCCGGCAGCTACGGCTCCAAATTGTAACAGATTCATTTTGAAAAACATTGCGAGGCGACTGTGGTCAATTATAGCCAAGTCAGGCACAATACTTGCCTTTAGGTGTTGGTTGGGAAGTTAAAGAAGAGAACTGAGTAGTCATTATCAAGTCACGAATAAATGTCAAAAACTGCACCAAATATACAAAAAGAAGAATTATAGTGTGTAGATAACGAGCTGCAAAAATGCATTTCCCTTGAGAACTGTGTAAACCAGCAGAAGAATTCAGTAGACTCGTTCTATAACTTCCTGACATTTCTCATTAGATGTGTTCATAGTACGTTACACCTTGTACATGACTGACAGATCCTTCGGGACTTTCTTAAACTGTTCCTTTTGCCTCCTGGAACAGTCTTCACACTTCGGATATGTACAAAGAAAATTAATTTATAGAATACAAAATTCATATTATACAACATACAGACATGTTTTCAGAAAGTAGACTCTCGGCATTGTCGAAACACCACTCGGCAATTTACACTCGCGTGCGCCTTCATGCGTTTTTGTATTACATCTGTAAGTCATGTAATGCATGCATAAGGCTGGGTTCACTTAGGGCGGTTTTGCCGCAGAAGAACTGCTTCTGCGGCAAAAGCGCTTCAAAGCTTAATTTGGGCTTGCGGATTTTTCTGTGGATTTTTGTGCGGAAAAATCCGCAAGCGTTTTTTTCCGCAGCGCTTTTTTACTTTTTGCCGCGGATTTGGCTGCGTCCATAGAGGTCTATGGACAAAAAAGCACCGCGGAAAAGACCGAAGAATGGACATGCTGCATCTTTCAAAACCGCGCCACAGTTGCATTTCCGCACTGCGGCTGTGCGGAAAAAATCCGCCCTGTGAGAACAGCTTTTTGGCAAAAAATATTTGTGCTGCATTGCACTGCAAACACAGCAGTTTTGCAGCAGTGCGGATATGCAACGGCAAAACCGCAGCAAATCCGCCCCGTGTGAACCCAGCCTAAAAACTCATGTTTGTGGCTAAAAGCCTGACCCAAGCAGAGTCTTAGCTCCCATTCAGACAACTGTATAGTCTGTGTATATTGAACAGGTGTCTATGTGATGCAGGTTGCGTCAGAGTTTCTCGAATGCGATTCGCATATGACCGACTGGATTTGGTCTTGGATGCACAATATTTCTTGAAAGCTCAGATACTATATGTTACTTATAACTTTGTCTGCATGCATATATCATACCAAATTACCAAACGTAAGGACTCATTCACACGGGCATACATGCACTTTGAACTTCAAGCATCACTAACCACTGCCCTCATATTCATTGTCATACTCCATACTATATTCTCGAAGGTCTGCAGCACGGCTACATTGTCGGGCTTCATACACTGTAGGTGCCAGAGTACATAATCATTTTAGGAGTCCCACCCAATTGTGGACATCTATTGTTTTCCATAAGCTTTTATCTGCACATAATGCTGCTTCTCAAAAAGGCCTTGTTATCGCATCGCATAACTAATAAATACCCCCTGTCCATACTTGTCCATCATCGTCCCTCAATGTGAAAACACTAACATTTTGTTGGACTGGTCTTACACATCCTGCAGCTGTGCCGCATCTGGGTCCACAGCACCGCCGTTGAATCCATGTTCATGGCGATGTCTAATACTTCAGAGAGTGAGTTTTCCTTACACGCTGTATCATTTTTGGACCCCCAGGTCATCAGGGCTCCCTTAAGGGTAGCTCGCCTCTTTGGCCATGGGTCATCAGGCCCTTTAATCATCCATTTCAGCTCTGGGTCATCAGGGCCCTTTCCTGTGCCACTTCACAGCATGGGGACAGCTCTGAATCATGGCTGTTGCCATGTTGCAGGTGTCTCTGCTGGGCTTCCTCACACAAAGTCTGCTGCACTACACCACAGGTATACTCGTACTCTGTCCAATGCTACTATTCCTTGCCTTCTGTTGCTCTATCACACTCTGCAGGCTCTCACAAGCTGATGTTTCCCGTGTTCTCTCATGACACCGTTGTAATAATTTATATGTCCAAGATGGCTGCCGTGACATCACCCAAGGATGGGTCTTAGTTAGAGATGAGCGAGCACCAAAATGCTCGCGTGCTCGTTACTCGGGACGAAATTATCGTGATGCTCGAGGGTTCGTTTCGAGTAACGAACCCCATTGAAGTCAATGGGCGACCCGAGCATTTTTGTATATCACCGATGCACGCTAAGGTTTTCATTTGTGAAAATCGGGGCAATTCAAGAAAGTGATGGGAACGACACAGCAACGGATAGGGCAGGCGAGGGGCTACATGTTGGGCTGCATCTCAAGGTCCCAGGTCCCACTATTAAGCCACAATAGCGGCAAGAGTGCCCCTCCCCCCCGCACTGTCAGCATAAAGATCGTTCTCCTCTGCCACAGCAGTAACAGCTGTGGCAGAGAAGAACGATGTTAGCCCATTGAATTCAATGGAGCCGGCAATACAGCAGGTACCACTGAAAGCAATGGACTGCCGGCGTGCGCGGGATGAATTGTTGGGAAGGGCTTAAATATAGAAGCCCTTCCCTGCAATTCATCCAGAAATGTGTAAAAATAAAAAAAATATACCGTATATACCGGCGTATAAGGCGACGGGGCGTATAAGACGACCCCCCAACTGTCACCTTATACGCCGGGAATACAGCGGAGCAAAAAATAAAAATCATTACTCACTTCCCCCGGCGTTCTGCGGCGCTGCTGCAGGATGTCGCTCCCTCCTGGTCCCCGGCAGAGCATTGCTTTCTGGACGCAGGGCTTGAAATCCCCGCCTCCAGAAAACACACGTGCCTTCAGCCAATCACAGCCAATGACAATGATGTCATTGAATAGCTGTGATTGGCTGACGGCGTGTGTTAGCTAATCACAGTAGCTTTCTGGAGGCGGGGATTTCAAGCCCTGCGTCCAGAAAGCAATGCTCTGCCAGGGACCAGGAGGGAGCGACAGCCTGCAGCAGCGCCGCAGAACACCGGGGGAAGTGAGTAATGATTTTTATTTTTTGCTCCGCTGTATTCCCGGCGTATAAGGTGACAGTTGGGGGGTCGTCTTATACGCCCCGTCGCCTTATACGCCGGTATATACTTACCTTGTCTCGGCAGACGGAGTTCAGCGCGGCCGGCCTACAGTGGGTGTGAAGGGGGTGTGAGTCAGACCTGCCCCCTGATTGGCTCAGCGCTGAGTCTGACTCACACCCCCTTCACACCCACTGCCGGCCGCCGCGGCTGAACTCCGTCTGCCGGGACAAGGTAAGTATATATATATATTTTTTTTTTTATTTTAACACATTTCTGGATGAATTGCAGGGAAGGGCTTATATATTTAAGCCCTTACCGACAATTCATCCCGCGCTCGCCGGCAGCCCATTGCTTTCAGTGGAACCTGCTGTATTGCCGGCTCCATTGAATTCAATGGGCAAACATCGTTCTTCTCTGCCACAGGTGTTACAGCTGTGGCAGAGAAGAATGATTTGTCTTCTATATGTTCTCAATGGGGTCGGCGCTGCTGCCGCCGGCCCCATTGAGCGCATATAGAGAAGAGAACAGGAATCACAGATCGCAGATAGGTGCGATCTGCGATTTCTATGGCCTAAGAAGGACCGTTGGGGTTCTTGAAGCCTAAAATAACTCCTAACACTCTCCCTATAGCAGCTCCGGCATCAACAGCACTTTCCCTGAACTATGTCAGAATGCATCTGTGGCGAGCCGCGGGCGGGCAGATTTTAATACTCGGGTGACACCTGATCTCGCCAGCCACTCACTGCAGGGGGGTGGTATAGGGCTTGAACGTCGCAGGGGGAAGTTGTAATGCCTTCCCTGTCTTTCTATTGGCCAGAAAAGCGCGCTAACGTCTCAGAGATGAAAGTGAAAGTAACTCGAACATCGCGTGGTACTCGTCTCGAGTAACGAGCATCTCGAACACCCTAATACTCGAACGAGTATCAAGCTCGGACGAGTACGCTCGCTCATCTCTAGTCTTAGTCCTTATTCACAGTCCTAACACAAAAGCAGTCCTAGTGAGTGCCAAGACCTTTCTGGGGGGAGGGGGGGGGGGGGGGGTGAAGTCAAAGGTTCTTTTTACTCCACAGCACTACAGTATTATAGAAGTGCAACGGTGCTTGGAACGTCATTCTTGGACTGTAAATGAGTGGAAGCAAGTGTTGTGGAAAGCGTATTGGATGGCCGCACTTGGGTGTGGAGGTTGCCTGGAGAGCAGTTGCTGTGTGACTGCAATATCCCAATTGTGAAGTTTCGATGAAGTTCTTACACCTCCCACATCGCTTTCTGAAGCTATCCTTGAGGAATGAAGGCAAATCCCTCCACACATCTATCAGAATTTGATGGAAAGCATGTCTAGGAGGAATACTGCAGTCATTGAGGTCAAAGGTGGCCCCACACCATACTGAAAAATGTGAATAAAATCAAACTTCATCACCTTCTTTATGTGTTCCAAGACTTCTATCAACATACGGAGGATGCTATTATTATATAAATAGGCATTATTCTACATGGAGGACACATTATATGTTGTGTAAGGGGTATCCGCAGTGGGCATCAATATGTAAAGAGGCTCTCAATGAGAATGATATTATTAGTGTACAGGGGGACTGTCAAGGGGGTCCATATTACTTTATATAGGGGTGGAAAGGGGGGATTTACTACTTTCAAAAAGGCGCAAAATGGCCATTATTAATATAATGTGGCAGATCAAGCAGAAACGGGCGCTGAATTAAGGGTAGCAGCAAGATGAAGAGTTTGTGTAGGTTGGTAAAAGTTTTCAGGGTACTTGAAAAGTGCAGAGCCAAAGATATCATAGAATCGTAGAGCTGGAAGGAAACTCCAGGGTCATCGGATCCAATCCCCTGTTCAATGCTTAATTTACTAAATAGTCCTAGACAGATTTCTGTCCAGCCTCTGTTTGATAATTTGTTCAAAGATTAGAGATGAGCGAGTATACTCGCTAAGGGCAATCGCTCGAGCGAGCATTGCCCTTAGCGAGTACCTGCGCGCTCGAGAGAAAAGGTTCGGGTGTCGGTGCGGGTGAGCGGTGAGTTGCGGCAGTCAGCAGGGGGTGCGGGGGGAGAGGGAGAGAGATCTCCCCTCCATTCCTCCCCGCTCTCCCCCGCAGCTCCCTGCCTGCCACCGGCACCCGAACCTTTTCTCTTGAGTGAGCAGGTACTCGCTAAGGGCAATGCTCGCTCGAGCAATTGCCCTTAGCGAGTATGCTCGCTCATCACTATCAAAGATCTTTCCCGGTATAGAAGTCAGGCTCACAGGCCTGTAGTTTCCTGGATGCACCTTCTTCCCTTTCTTGAAGTTTTGACCTTTTCCAATCTTTTGTTCTCCAGGAATTTTCAAAGATTATGGCGAGTGGTTCAGCAATTACCTCCGCTGCTTCCTTTAGTATCCTAGGATGTAATTCATCTGGACCTGAGTTAAGTTATCTAAGTGTTCCCTCACCATTTCTCTGTTTATAGATAGCCTGCATTCTTTTATTCCCCCAATAGGACAGGGAAGATCAGTTGATGTTCCATCTACTTTCTGAGAGAAAACAGATACAAAATAGGAATTTAAAAGTTCGGCCTTCTCAACATCATTTGAGAAGGCTGAATTTCTAAATTCCTGTGTTACAAATTTGCAGAAACAAGTCCTAACTGGAAGAAGACATCATGGTGCTCTGGGCTGGATAAAAAAGATGGGAAAAGTGAACTACTCCAGTCAGAATGGACATCACCTGTCATTACAGGAATAAAACAGTACTGTTAGGACTGTCAGGGGCCGATGGACAGGGGATCCCTACGCCAGCCCTCTCCCATGTCCCTACCTACTTGCTCCCCCGAGCTAGGCCCCAGGGCGACAACTGGGCGACGGTCCCTGCGCTGCACTAGTGACAGGGACCCCAAAGAAGGAGGGACAGGGAGACCGGCAGGTGAGCACCGCGTAGCTGACAGGAGGCAACATATGAGCAAACCAGAGAATAGTCGTGAAACAAGCAGAGTCAAACCGGAAGACACGTGCAGAGTACAGGAGGGCAAAACAGAGTCAATAGAAAGGCCGAAGTCGAACACACAGAAGTCAGGTCAATAATACGGGTGTAGGCAGACAAGTCAAAACCAAACACTGGCAACCAGAGTCTGGGCCAGTAAGGTATATATGCAGAATTCCCTGCCCACAGGAGCGGGACGAAGTCACATGACGACCAGAGGAAATCATAAGGCCGCCTTCCCCTGGCGGCGTGCACCGGCCCAAACACCGCGCGGCCGGCCGCTCACAACGTGCCGCTGGCCACTGCGACCATCCACCAGAGTGGGGGAACCTCGGACAGAGCCGCAAGCCTGTCCCCCAACAGCACCAAGACGAGCATCCCGCACCAACCGGACTCCCGCGCCCCCAGTGGTAACTCCATATCTAACAAGTACTGTAATCACTTATATAGGATGAAGAGCACCTCCATAGAACTGATGTCTAGTAAATGATTACTGTATGGTGGTCATATTAATCATTGTACAGTAATATTGTAGAAGTAATAATCAGTCACTATATAGTGAATATGGTGTGGTGGTATTATTAGGCCTTGTATAGTGATATCATTGGTAATATTACTCTTTTTATAGTGAACATTATTCAATACCTATATGGCAATATAAATCAGTCACTATGGACTAGTAATGGTCATGGTCTGACAATATTATATTAGCCTTGTATAGTGGTAGCATTGATTATGTTGACAGAAAATTGTAAAAGTGATGGCTTTTACAATAAAAATAACAAAAAGAAAAATGACTGTGTCCTTACAGGGGCTGTACCAAGATGATCACCGCAGGTCCTGCACTCGGTACCACCAACAAACAGCTGATTTGGCTGGGTGAAACTGTAGCTAGCCTGAAATCTCTCCTGCAATGGCAACTGCAGGAACATGCAGTATTAGAGGGTGGCCATTCACATAAATGGCTGTCCTGTAACAACAGGACCGCAGAAGACCTGTCAGAATGGGAGCCGCTTTTTACTGAGCGGCTTACTGTATTGGCATCTAGAGGGGGGTCGCAAGGTCGGGATCCTACTCTATGACATTTGTATGCCATTAATAGGGCATATGAACAAGAGCTGCCATCTGGGCATAACTTCTTTAAGTCATGTCAGGATTAAAACTCAAGGGGTCAGTAGAATTCCGTGGGGGGTCCCAAAGGTAGAGCACGTGCGCTGCCATTCCATTAATTTAAAGGGGTTGTCCAGTTGCAAACTATCGATGGCCTATCCTTAGGGTAGACCATCAATAGTAGATAGGTGGTAGTCTACTGCCCAAGATCCCCTGCCCATCAGCTATTCTCCAAGCTGGTGTGCTCGTGCACTGAGCTGATTTCTGCAGGAAGTAAACAGCTCTGTTCTCATCTCAGGGGCCATGCTTGGTATTGCAGGTCAATTTCCGATTGAAGTGAATTGGCATAGTAAGAAGCTTGACCCTTGCAGAGGGAACGGATCTGTCTTCTTCCTGTAGAAATCTACCCAGCACTTGAGGGTACTGGCCC
This sequence comes from Eleutherodactylus coqui, assembly GCF_035609145.1. Taxonomy (NCBI): domain Eukaryota; kingdom Metazoa; phylum Chordata; class Amphibia; order Anura; family Eleutherodactylidae; genus Eleutherodactylus; species Eleutherodactylus coqui. The sequence continues at coordinate 495,948,134 of NC_089837.1, read as the reverse complement.
AGCAAACAGCCGATCAGCAGAGATCCTGGGCAGCAGACCGCCATCAATCTACTATTGATGGTCTACCTTAAGAATAGGCTATCAATAGTTTACAGCTGGACAACCCCTTTAAATCAGACTTCCAGAAATTGCTGAGCATTTGAATTTGGTTATCTCAGGAAGTTCTATTGAAATGAATGGAATGACGGTGTGCATGTTTGATGGCAGCTTTATTTATGTGGGGGCCTTTGGAACCCTCATTCCTCAGTGGATCAGTCTCAGTGGTTGGACTCTTACCGATCTGAAGGTTATCTCCTATCATGTGGATAGGGAACAACTTTTAATCCTAACACAATCCCTTTAAGATTGGAGGGTAGTCTTAAAAAGAAAATTTTAAAAAACACACAAAATTACTTTCCTTAATGATCCTTTGCACTTTAAATGAATCTGTCTGCATCAATAAACCAATCGTGCAGGACCCAGACCTGTACGTGCAAGGATTCACTAATCTGCTTCATCTCAGGCTGTCAACTGCTTTCCCTATGTAAGACGTGATTAAAAACGGCAGAACATATTATTAAAGGCCGGGAGCGATATTATATTTCTGTCTGTTAATTCGCAAATATAAACAACGGTAAATGTGATCTGTGGGCGCAGTAACAACTGTTATCTTACTGCCGTTATTCTTTACAACAATAGGAGTCTCCAGTGAGAGTATTGTATATCTTATAGACAATTAGTATGTCTTATAGGCAGAGCTATGATAAATCTCTCCATAAATAGAGCTTTAGCACTATAAAGTTTCTTTTCCTCCAGGAAAAGTGTACATTACAAACTGAAAAAGTAATAAAATAATATTAATGTATTCTATTTTCTTCTACATATTTGGACTTATTTCTCATTTAAAAGAGAAGTAAGGCAAAAAGTATTAAAAGAGGAGATCGGTGAGCGGCAAACACAAATAAGAGGTGGCCCGATAGCAAACAGTTGCTAGTTTATGCCACTATACCCACTATCAAAATGAAAGGTCTAAATGTACGCTGTGCCCAGAGGCATACCGTAGCTTGTGGCTGTTTAGCTCTGGTGCAAAAATATATATCTATGTATATTATTGCTGGACTTTGCAAATGTTTTTGCTAGAACCTTCAGAGAGCTCACGTAACTGGTTTTTTTTTTAAATTTGCTGCTGTGGATTAAAAAAAACCTGAGCTGTTCACTGAATGATTGATGGCCCGGGTATGACAGGTCTGTGCAGCGAGCAGAGAACCCTGTGAGGAGTAAGCTGCCCCAGTACTAGTGGAGAGCTGAGTTTTCATTTACCAGAGAGAGAGCATTACCCGGATTCCTAGAGTGGTGCTACCCAGCTGTTGTAATGCGAGTGCTAGAGGGAGTCCTGTCAATCGTCCACAAAAACATCAGCTGTAGGGACGAGCAGGAAGATACTCGTCTAAAGCACATTACTCGAGCGAGTAGTGCTTTAGCGAGTATACTCGCTCATCCCTAATCAGCTGCAATTACCGACCACAAATGCCGAGCCATGACCATGAGAAAGACCTCCAGGGCAGATAAACCTTCATCCAGTATCCCAGTATTCAAAGTGTGTAATTATGAGTACTATCATCCAGGCTCAACACCAGTAAAGTGGATTATTTAGATTTCATCACTGTACAGCCTCCCCAAAGGTCCTGTGCTAATATTCTGTTCAGGGGACAGTGACTGCGTATTTCAGGTAGTGGATTTAGTCATTTGGTTAACCAAAATTCCTGCAAATTACTTCAGAGGAGACTCCTATCAACCACCATCTGTAGAGCTATTTACCCCTGGCCAGAGTAAACCATTTATCGACTGTGATAATTCTATATTGTGTGTACAATATTAAAGGGGTTGTCTCGCGAAAGCAAGTGGGGGTATACACTTCTGTATGGCCATATTAATGCACTTTGTAATATACATCGTGCATTAAATATGAGCCATACAGAAGTTATTCCACTTACCTGCTCCGTTGCTAGCGTCCTCGTCTCCATGGTTCCGTCTAAATTCGCTGGCAGCTTGCTTTTTTAGACGCGCTTGCGCAGTCCGGTCTTCTCCTTTCAGCACGAGCCGCTTCAGTGTGCTCCCCGCTACAGCTCTTCTGCGCATGCGCAGACGAGCTGTCACTGCTCGGGAGCGCGCTGGAGCGGCCATTCTGTACCATCCTCTGTTAGAGGAAGGTGCAGAAACTGGAGCTGCCCAGCGGAGAAGCCCAGCCCAGCAGCCCCGAGAAGCCGCCCAGGTAAGTGATGGGTCGGGGGGTGATCTTCACTAACAGGTGAAGGTCCCGGGCCACAGCGGTAGGCCCCGGAGCCCAGCGCTGGGCTCCGGAACCTAGCGCTGGGCTCCGGGGCCTACCGCTGGGCTCCGGAGCCTAGCGCTGGGCTCCGGGGGCCTTCACCTGGGCTCCGGAACCTAGCGCTGGGCTCCGGAGCCTAGCGCTGGGCTCTGGAGCCTAGTTTTTCCTTGTGTTTCCCTATATTGAGAATTTGGGATATGGAGATTTGGGATTTGGGATTTGGGATATGGAGTCATTGATTCTGTAGTAAGAGGCAGTAAAGAACCTATCAATTATTGCAATTGCCGTTGGCAAGGAAATACCTGGGCTCGAGAGAGAGCTAGGATGACATCATCCATGTAGAAGCCTATTTTGTGCTCTCTAGCACCCACCCGAATCCCACGCACATCTGGAGACAGTCTAATACGCTCCACGAAGGGCTCCATTAGTGAAGCAAATATTAGTGGGGACATGGGGTAGCCCTTTCTTGGTGCCGTTACTAATTAGAAAAGTTTTAGACCTGTACCTTGATGAGTAGACATAGGCATTAGGAGAAGAGTACAGGGACATTGTGGCGGATAAGACATTTCCCTCGAAACTAAATTCCTCCAAAGTGGCTCTGAGATACCCCCAGTGTATCCTGTTGAATGCCTTATCTGCATTCAGCGGGAGAAACAGAGAAGGAGTGCGACCAGATTCGGCCACCTCCACCAGGTTGATAAATCTTCTAGTGGCGTCTGAGGTTTGTCTGTTTTTTATGAAATTTCGATTTGGATTAGGCAAGGTAGAATATCGTTGACTAGATGCCAAAATCTTGGCAAAAAGTTTAACATCAGAATTAAGCAATGAGATGGGCCTAAAGTCAGCAGGGGAGGTAAGCTGCTTTCCTCCCTTGGGGATTGTAACTATCAAGGTGCTCAGCATCTCCGGAGGATGGAAGCCCAGCCGAGTGGCATAACTAAAAAATTTTAAGAGATAAGGGGCTAATATATTTGCTAATTTTTTTTTGTAATATCCATCAGATAGGCCGTTGGGACCAGGAGATTTATGTATTGTCAAAGACACAATAGTGTCGAAAATCTCTCTCAGGGAGATCTCCCTGTTAAGATATTCAGTCTGTGACTTGGAGAGACAAGGAGGCACAACATTTTCCAGAAAGCCCTTGATAATATGCGCATCAGGTTGTGATATGCTTTTGTCGTCTTTTAAATTGTATAGCGAGCTGTAATAATGTGCAAATTCCTCTGCTATTTCACGGGGATTGACGATTTTTTTTGTTATTTGCATTATAGAGGAATGGGATTCTGGTTTTGGACTCAGCAATTTTTACTCTCCTAGCGAGATGTTTAGAAGCCCTGTTTCCCTGACTGGAATTCATTATCTTGGATCGACGGAAGTACATCTCATATTCATTTTGGATGAGGTTGTGTAAGTAGAATCGTGCTTTTTTCAGCTCAAGGAGCGTTTTATCAGCAAATTTCTTTTTCTTCACATATTCCAGATGCTTAATACGCAATAGGAGGTCATCTATCTCTTTTATTTTATTACAGCTTTATGGGGGCACCATATAGATGCGATTGAAACGTTCTCAGTATCATTAAGATGGAAGTATTCTTTCAAACGTTTTTGAGTTTCACCTGAGAAATCCAGGTCGTTGAGGATGGAAATATTCAGCCTCCATGGGGACAATGGCATGAGGTTGAAAACCTCATTAACAGCCAGGGAAACGGGAGCATGATCAGACCAGGTTATAAGACTTATATCTGTCGAATGTAGTTTCTGAAGAACCCATTTGTCTACTAAGAAGTAGTCGATACGGGAGTATACTTTATGTGGGTGTGAGAGAAATGTGTAATGTCTTTCGCTAGCATGTTGGATTCTCCAGGGGTGATATAAGTCGCTTTGAAGAATAAGATCTTTCAGGTCCCGAAAATTACTAGTAGGGGATGTACTGCTTCTGTCTAGGGAGTCGTCAGGAACAATATTAAAGTCTCCACAGAGTACCAGTGCTCCTTGTTTAAAAATAGAGAGACGGTCCAGACAAAAGCGGATTGCTTAGAGTTTGGTGAATAAATTGTGAGAAAAATATATGGGCATTATTAATCAGACATACCAGGATGATAAATCTTGCCTCTTGATCTGCATCCACATGGAGGCACTGGAACGCCACAGAGTGTCTGATTGCTATCACAACACCCCACCTTTATTGGTAGCATGGGAGAATAAAATATGTGGGAAATTTTTGTTTTTGAGCATAACAGTGTCTATTTCATGCAGATGGGTTTCTTGGGCACAAAAGATGTCAGAATTTTGTTTAAGGGCTTCATTCCAAAACAAGGAGCATTTAAAGGGACTATTAAGGCCCTTTATATTTAGGGAGGAGATTTTATTTACCATTGGAGAAATACTGTAGTATACACTGCTCCTGCTGGGACCAAACATATGACCTCGGCCTCCAGAAGACGCCCCTCAGTACCAGACTTGCATCTACAGAGAGAGGCAACCTGTGCTTAACCTGTTGAGATTAGTTATTAGGAGATCTAACAATAGCTTACCTATGTACCAAAAATCTTTAACATAAGAACAACTAAGACATAATACCAAACTGAGGGCGCCCAGCCACTGGCAATTTTTTTTCCTTTGCGTTTTGCGTTTTTTCTCAAGAGCAATTAGTATTGAATGTGCTCCTGTCCACTGGCGTTTTTTTTCGGTCCGTTGCAATTTTTAACATAGGAACTGTCAGTTGCATATGTGTCCTTATTTTTCTCTTAATGCACCCATGAATGTCAATGGAAATTAACGGAAAAGGCGCGAAAAAGCCGCGAAAAACACCGCCATTCACACACAAAAATCGCAAACGCCAGTGGGTGGGCACCCTAAGGTATAAGAAAAGTCCTGGCTCTACGTGAACCAAAAAATAAGCTGTGAAAAAAAGTGTATAAACACGCGTAGGGGGGGGGAGGGGTGATTAATAGCATGGGAAGTTATGAGAACAGAATAAGGCCAAGGCATAGAATTAAAAGGGTTTTCGAAGCATTTAAGGATCATAGAATATTGTCACCTATGATGGGAAAAAAGAAAAGTTAGTAAAGCAAATGGTTAGGTGGCAGTCTTGTGTTCACGTGATCTTGTATTTCTGTGCTCAGGTGGAGGTCTTGGGTGGATGCTTGGGAGGGTCTTTGAACCATTCGCGGTTTAGGGTTGGAGGTTGTTTCTTTGGAGGAGAAGAAGGTTTATTTTCTTCATTAGGCAAAACAAGGGACCATTTGGAAAGCGCAACTTCTGCTTGCTTAGGTGAAGAATAGAGATGAGCGAGCACCAAAATGCTCGGGTGCTCGTTACTCGAGTCGAACTTTCAGTGATGCTCGAGAGTTCGTTTCGAGTAACGAACCCCATTGAAGTCAATGGGCGACTCGAGCATTTTTGTATATGACTGGTGCTCCGCTAAGGTTTTCATTTGTGAAAATCTTAGCAAATCACCAAAGTCATGTAAAAAGCACAGAAATGGATAGGGCAGGCGAGGAGCAACATGCAGGGCTGCATTTCGGGCTCCGAGGTCTCACTATTAAGCCACAATAATGGCAAGAGTGAGCCCCCCCCACACTGTCAGCATAAAGATCGTTCTCCTCTGCCACAGCTGTAACAGCTGTGGCAGAGAAGAACAATGTTAGCCCATTGAATTCAATGGAGCCGGCAATACAGCCGACTCCATTGAAAGCAATGGGCTGCCGGCGAGCGCGGGATGAATTTTCGGGAAGGGCTTAAAAATATAAGCCCTTACCTGAAAAAGAAAGATTTTAGTGTAAAAAGGAATAAAAATGCAGGCATTCTCTTCAATGGAGCCGCTGCTGCTGCCGGCGACTCCATTGAAGACAATGGTCCGCTGGCACACCTGAATTCTTTTTCAGGGAAGGGCTTTACATATAAGCCATTCCCTGGAAATGAATTAAAAGTGATTTAAAAAACAAAAAAAAATAGATACTCACCTCCCTTCAGCTGCCAGGGCACAGCCTCGTCTTCTCCTGCTGTCCCCTGCACTGTGGTGCTGAACTGCTGTCATTCAGCTGAGAGCTGCGCTGAGCCAATCAGAGGCAGCATTCACTCACCCATTCATGAATTCATGAATGGGTGTGAGTGAGATCTGCCTCTGATTGGTCAGGCTGTGACCAACCAGAGGCAGCTCATTCAGCAGGCGGGGATTTTAAATCCCCGGCTGCTGAATACTACTCACAGCTGTTCAGAGCAGTTCAGGAGAACTGCCAGCTGGCCGCAGCTGAACTCCGTCTGCCGGGACTAGGTGAGTATATATATATTTTTTATTTTTACACATTTCTGGATGAATTGCAGGGAAGGGCTTATATATTTAAGCCCTTCCCGACAATTCATCCCGCGATCGCCGGCAGCCCATTGCTTTCAATGGAGCCGGCTGTATTGCCGGCTCCATTGAATTCAATCATCAGTGCTCGTTTAATCGAGACGAGTACCACGTGGTGCTCGTCTCGAGTAACGAGCATCTCGAGCACCCTAATACTCGAACGAGCATCAAGCTCGGACGAGTATGCTCGCTCATCTCTAGTGAAGAAATGATGTGGGTAGTTGCGTCCTTGAAAACCAGACGTTTTACTGGAAACCCCCATTTCTTTGGGATATTTTCTTCTTTTAGGACTTTTGTGAATTTCCCAAATTCTCTTTTTCTGGCAAGAGTTGCAGGAGAAAGGTCTGTGAACAATGCGATTTGGCAGAAGCATTCTGGAAGGTCCCCAGCTTTAGATGAAAGTTTTAGAACAGCATCTTTGAAGTGAAAAAAATGCAACCTAGCAAGGACATCTCTGAATGTAGTTGGCGGTAGATTTTTGGGTTTGGGAACGCTATGGGTTATATCTGTCAGTTGGTCAGCTTTGGGTGCATTAGGAATGATTGCGGAAAAAGGGGATAAGTGAGGAATTCCACCAGCTGAGAGTCCTTTATGTTTTCTGGGATGTTTCTAAAATGAATGTTGTTCCTCCTTGACCTGTCCTCCAGGTCAGCCAATTTCAGTTTTTATTGATGTTGTCTTCCACCTTGTTGTGAGCGTCCACCAGGCTATTATGGGCTATAATGAAATCCTCCATCTTTTCCTCAAGGTGGGATGTGTGTTCACTGATAGCTATGATATCATTATGTATAGAGGACACAGCTTCTTTCATATCTTTCTGTATCAACTCTTTGAGATCTTGGAACATGGCCCTCACGGGTTCAGGTGAGATATGTTCTGTATTGATTGTTGAGGTGCTGAAATATCTTGTGAGGAAGTTTCTTGTCTGCATGAAGAATGCCCATTATTTTTCCCTGGAGAGAGTGACAAACGAGGTGAATTGGCAGTTGTTCAGTAAAGCTGGAGTTTTGTGTATCTTGATGAGATGGTTCGGTAGGAGAAAAGAAAGAGGTCACCTTGGCGGTGGTAGTACCCTTTTTTTGTGTCTTGTCATAGTTAGATAGGAAAAAATTTAGTGGCAGAAGATTATATCGGCAGACCTGAATGGAGCAAGACCTCCACTTAGACCTGTTAGAGGATGATGTAAAATTTTACATGCCTTAGGCCGCCTGCAGACGGCGGGTCGGATCCCGCTGCGAGAATTCTCGCAGCAGGACCTGACCCGAGCCCCTGCAGGGACCAGCGCGGCACTCACCTCTCCCATGAATCCGGCTTTTTGATGAGCTCTGCACAGAAATAGAGCATGCCGCGATTTGTTTTCTGCGTGTGATTTCGCGCGAACAAATCACGGCCGTCTGCCTAGGATTGTGCTTTCTAACGTAATCCTATGGCAGCTTCCACGGGCGGAAATTCTGCTGGAAATCCTGCCGCAGAATTTCCGCCCGTGTGCAGGGGGCCTAAGGCCATTAGACGTTGCTCTCTAATGGAGAATTTCTCTAGGTTTAGCAGAGATTAGATTCAGAATGAAATCTTTTATTATTTGTTCACCACTAGGTGGCGATCTTCACTTGGAGACAGGAGGCAGGAGTTGTGAGAAAAAGGGATCAGTGACATCACAGTATGTAAGAGAAACAGACCATGCAACACTTCTGAAGTACCCTGTGTACTTCAGGGGAATAGTATATCCCATATAGTGGTTTGTTTAGAACCCTTTCCAATCCACTGTCTGATGTCTGAAGACATTCTGATTGAAGGCTGTACAGCTCTGATGTCGGAAGATGTCCAGCAGGGTATTCTTACTGTATATTACTGGCCACTCTGTTGTTGGTAGCCTCTCTGACATGTCCCATACCGCAGTAATGGCTTTAGCCAACAGATGGCGCCATTGAATAATGGCAGAAAGAGTAAGCCCCCAAGGAAACCCTGAATCAAAAATTGGATTGCAAAGGGTTAATAGTTTTATGCTTGTATGAGAGAGTTGATGAAACTGTCCTTTTGAGGAGTCAAGGGGCTAAAGTCCAGAGAGTCAATAGGTAGCACAGGAAGAAATATCACTATCCTTCTTCATGAAGCCACCCTGTTCCTTGATAGAATGATCCCTTTCACCACTTAAGGAAGCAGGGCTGTATTTCCTTCCTCTTATTTATTATCTAAGATGGTGGCTGCTGTGAAGATCAGGGGTGGGTGGACCAATGTGGCGGGTCCCACGTGTATGGAGGCCCCATTATGATTATGCAGGCCTCTTGATCTCAGGGAGGCTGAAAGTCCTCTTCCTGAGAACCAGGCACCAGACTACAGTGCAGGAGAGGAGAGTGCCCAGCCGGTGGATCGCGGAGGAAGGGCGGAATCCCCCTGTTAGTGCAATAAGGTGCGTCAGCTGAGCGGAGACACTACAGCTCATAGCCAGGCCGGGCAGACCGGAGGCCAGGTAAGCTCTGTTCTGGCAATCAGGAAACCTCTCTGCTGCTGCCGGACGCATGGAGGTCTCAGCAGGCTGCAAGCCGTATCCACCGTCCGCAGCAAGATGTGACCTGGAGGGGGCTCAGGCAGAGCCGCGGAGGGCAGTCAGGGAGGATCTGGAGCGGACAAGGGTCAGGGGAGCAGGGATGCTACTGATTTTCTCTTCTTTCTCAGGAGCTCCAGAGATGTGCCGCCATATTATTTTTTATTGTAGATTCAGTAAAGCATTGTTTGTTCAACTCAACTGGTGTAAAGACTCTCCATCCCCAGCATCATATTTTACACTTGCAACCTGTTTCTACCCCTCTTCCATCATTTCCCCCACTTATGATGCTGCATTCATAATACGGGTATCCTTATATGGGGAACAGAAACCTTATGGGTCCCCTGAAAGCTTCAGGTCCCGAGTGTGATAGCATCCTTGGCACTCATTATAGTTATGCCCCTGATTGTAGCACTGTAGTGGCCCGGACGGTCCTCCAGAATAAACCACTATTTTAGCATTCTGTTCCACCTTGCTTTGAGCTCTAAGGAGGCATAGAAGGTGTCGTCCATCGGAGGAACCCTGTTTTCCCCCTTCCATACTTTAAAAATTAACAAAACTGCTTAGCAAAAGCTGATCTACGATTGGCTGTTTGTGTGGCTTTCCCTAATTGGTTGAGAGAACAGAACCTAAGACAGAGCGGGAAAAACACCAGAGGACAGGGAGAGAGTGAGTTGGGTCGTCAGAAAGTGTGCCAGAGCCAGTTGCCAGAAAGAGAAGAATAGCCTGAAGCAATCCAGAGAAGGAAGTCACTACAGTCCGGAGATAAAGTACTCAGGAGTGAAAGCCTAATCTAATCTACACCACATAAAAGACAGTGGAGTACAGGAAAGTGTGGGGCCACCATGTCGTCTTAATCAAGAGTTATATTAACCCTCACTTAGAGTCAAAGTCAGGAGTTTCTACAAGGGCCCTTCCTAAACTGTCTAATTTCAGCTAAACTACTAAATCCATCCCATCAGTTACCTAAAGAGGGAGGACCAGCTTCTAGCTTAAAGGGGTTGTCTCGCGGCAAACCTCAAAATTTTACCTTACCCCATCCCCCTTGTCACCCCCCTGGCATAAAATAGCAAAGTAAAGCGGTTTTTAAGCCGCTTGCTACCTACCGATCTGACAAAATAAGGACTTTAAAAAATCTTCTCCCAAGATGGCCGCCGGTCCTTTCCCAGGGATGCACTGCGGTTTTCTCCCATGGTGCACCATGGGCTCTGTGCGTTTCATTGCCGATTCCAGCCTCCTGATTGGCTGGAATCGGCACACGTGATGGGGCGGAGCTACGTGATGATGCGTAGAAGGGGCGGAGCCAGAACGCAGCTCGTGCCTGGACCGAGCAGAAGGGGAGAAGACCGCACAGCACAAGCGCGTCTAAAAAAGCAAGAAGACATGAGAATTAGACGGATCCATGACGACGGGGACGCTAGCAACGGAGCAGGTAAGTGAATAACTTCTGTATGGCTCATATTTAATGCACGATGTATATTACAAAGTGCATTAATATGGCCATACAGAAGTGTATACCCCCACTTGCTGCCGCGAGACAACCCTTTTAACCACCACTAAAGTGCAGAAAGAGAGAGCGTGGAATAGATTGTCAGTGTGAGAAGTCAACTGTATTCCTGCGTTACCTTTGGAACTTGGTTGTGCTCTCATTGGACTGTGCTCTATTGCTTTGCCTCTGGCAATTGTGTTTAGTAAACTGTACACTTCCAGCTTTGCTAAAAACCACATCACTGGACTCCTGTCGAGTTATTTCCGCCATCTTGATAAAAGTCCAACTGAAGTGCTGGAGGCACCCGTGACAAGTACAAATTTAAAGAAGAAGACCCATATACAGGTAATCGCTAAGTCAGCATTGCCTTGAGAGGTCTTCACAAAGGGTTGCATGCATCCCTTGGGGGAGGAGAAGGTAGTGCCACCGTGATATTCCTAACACCTACCCCGCCATCTCCTCAGCTGTGGGCCCTGCGCCTTGGTCCCTGCAGACTACCCCTCTCTTTTGGTGTCACGAACAGGATTAAAACTGCCTCTGTGCCGCAACCATGTGGGTGCATTATTGCACCAATTTCAAGAGAATTCTAGATTGAAACCGGTTATGGTGAAAAATGTCAGTGAACAACGTAAATTTTTCTACTAACCCACTGGCACTTGCGGGTGCTCTGGTGGCACCTCCAAGTCCTGCATTAGCTGCTTTGCCAGTGTTAGTTGTGCCTACAGATATCACTTTAGCTGCTGCTGCATCTGTTATTTCTGTCCTCACCGTGCCTAGTTTCGCACCATTAACCATGCCTTTTTGTTTTGGGGCACCTTGGTTGTCAAAGCATAGCGGAGAGAAGCGTACTTTATGGGAGTTCGGAGAAAAAATGGGGGCAGTATTCAGACTATACCCTCTAGCTGTTGACCAGAAAGTGGTAATTCTGACAGGTCAGCTAGAAGCGGCTGCGGCGCATTAAGTACAAACATGGCCACGTGATCACAAACTCACAGTAGAAGATATCTTTGACTGTTTACAAAATATCTTTGATATTCACACAATGTCTGAAATTAAAAAATGATTCTTTAATAAGAGGCAGAAATTTGGAGAATCTCTAAGAGATTATGCTTTATCGCTGCAAGAGGGCATGAGAGCCATGATTCATGCAGACCCTAAAGAGGCCAATGGCGCTGACCCGGCCCTGAAGGAACAGTTTATTGAAGGTTCTCTAACTGAGACTCTAAGGAGTTAGTTAAAAATGCTATCTGTCCAGTACCCCCATATAACTTTTCTTAAATTTAAAGAGTTAGCGATTCAGATTCTGGGTACGGAGCCCAAGACCACTGACACTCCCTGACACTGATGGGGATGATGTAACGCCCCACCACCACAAGCGGGAAATTTACTGCCAAGCCAAACAGTCCATGGCTTCCTCTCCTGCACTCCTAGTGGAAGTTCAGCGGCAAATGTCCGATTTACCCCTAGTGTCACGGCCTTATGCAAAAAGCTAAATGATTTGTATTCTACTCCCCAGCCCCATACACTGGACTGCTGGCCACCACCAGAACCACCCTGGCCTACTGGGAGTTACTCGCGCTTATCGTGGTCATTTTTTGACCACTGTTGTTGGCCCGGACATGAAATAAATGAGTGCTTTGCTTTAAATAGGCGACACCTGAAAATAAGGGCCATACCCTGGGTGGACAAGCACTAGGTCCAAAGTCTCAAAAGGGGATTTCCAAATATGTGGGACCCAGACCTGAAGTCACTTTATATGTCGACGGGCTACCACTCCCCGCACTTCTGGACACTGGGTCACAAGTAACCACGATCAGAAAGATAGACTTTGAGAAATATTGGTCTCCTGAGGTGCTCTGTTGTCCCACCAAACAGCTAATCAATCTGGTGGCCAGTAACAGGTCACCGTTACCAATAGTGGGGTACTGGGAGCCCAATGTAGTAGCTGGTAGAGCGGAGCTACGTCACCAAGATATCCTTGTGGTGGACGTCTCAGATAAAAACACACCCATAATAATGCTGGGAATGAATATACTCCGAAACTGCTACTCAGAAATGCTGGAGGCTCTGCAGAGTACAATTCCTACAGCCTCTCAAGCCCAGTGAGCTGTCCTAAAAAAAGCTATAAAAGCTCTTACTGCTCACCAGTAGTTTGCTAACCCGCAAGGCCACATAGGTAGAGCTTGTGTTAAAGACGTCCGACCCGTCATAGTCCCACCAGAATCTGAATTTATTCTATGGTGTCAAACTCGCGCAGGTCTTTATGGCCAGGATTATGAAACTCTTGTGGAACCCATTCCTATTGATGGGCATCCATTCCTGATGGCTGCACGGAGCTTAAATACAGTGAGCGATGGCAGGATTCCCATCTGCTCAATCAATATCGGTAACGTCTCCATCGAGCTAAAAAAATACACGGCTATTGCACAAATATCTTTACTCTCCCCTGAGGATGTACTGGATCAGGAGGAGCAGAGTGCTCAGCAGGGGACGTAAAATATGAGGAGGGAATCCACTAGTCCGACATCCTGGCTTGCTGATCTCGACATATGAGATGCACAAACATCTGAGACCCAGATACAAGGGGTGAGAGATGTTGTCTTGACCAAGCAGGCTGCTTTTAGACAGCACAGCTTAGACTTTGGTAAAGTAAAAGACATTACTCATGGCATCTCCACCAACAGTCATCCTCCCATCAAGGAGCGTTACAGACTGATTCCCCCATCCTCATACAAGCAAGTCAAGGACATGACTGCAGAAATGTTACCGAACCACATGATCAGGGCAGCCCCAATAGTGCCCGTGAAAAACAAAAATGTTTTTTGTGTGGATTACCATAAGTTGAATAATGTAACGCACAAAGATGTATATCCTCTCCCCCATATTGAGGAATAGTTAACTGCCCTGGGTACTGCTGCATACTTTACTACCCTTGACCTGACCAGCGGTTACGGGCAGGTGCCCATCAGCGAGGCCGAAAGAGAAAAGACCGCCTTCACAACCCCAATGGGGCTGTTTGAGTTTAAAGGGGTTGTCCCGCGAAAGCAAGTGGGTCTATACACTTCTGTATGGCCATATTAATGCACTTTGTAATGTACATTGTGCATTAATTATGAGCCATACAGAAGTTATAAGAAGTTATTCACTTACCTGTTCCGTTGCTAGCGTCCACGTCTCCATGGTGCCGTCTAATTTTCGGCGTCTAATCTCCAGATTAGCCGCGCTTGCGCAGTCCGGTCTTCTTCTTTTCTCAATGGGGCCGCTCGTGCAGGAGAGCGGCTCCGTGTAGCTCCGCCCCGTCACGTGCCGATTCCAGCCAATCAGCAGGCTGGAATCGGCAATGGACCGCACAGAAGCCCTGCGGTCCACCGAGGGAGAAGATCCCGGCAGCCATCTTCACCTGGTAAGTAAGAAGTCACCGGAGCACGGGGATTCAGGTAAGCGCTGTGCGGGTTTTTTTTAAAGTCCCTGCATCGGGTTTGTCTCGCGCCGAACGGGGGGGCTGTTGAAAAAAAAAAAAAAACCCGTTTCGGCGCGGGACAACCCCTTTAATTGTATGCCATTTGATCTTTGTAATGCCCCTGAAACCTTTCAAAGATTAATAGAAAGATGCCATGGCCACGAAAATTTTGAGTCTGTATTGTCATAGTATTTTCTAAAAATTACGGGGATCGTCTGCAGCACCTTAGTGAAGTCTATCAGATACTCATTGACCACGGTCTTAAAATTAAACCTTCATAGTGTCATCTCTACCCCCGCCAGCTCCTCAGCATGGGCCCTGTGTCTCGGTCACTACGACAGAAGCAGCATAAATCAATGAATTCTTCCTATCAGTTGGTCAGAACATGTCAGAACCTCCATCTAATTTGTGGCAACTGCAAGAAGCTTCCTGTCCACTTAGTGCAATCTATGCCATAAAGAACTGTCATAGTTCTGAAGGCCAAAGCAGGTCCAACGTGTTAATAGATGGGGATGGGGGGGTCTAATAAAGTGTCCATTCAGTGTATATAGGAAAAACTATGTATTTTGCCATGTATGTCCAGGGAGAGGAAACTCAACACATCTTCAGTATCCTACTGAATTTGTCCTGCGTTCTAAGGATTAGTAGTTCCAGAAATGCACAACTTGGTGTAAAATCTCCTTGGTTCTTCAACTCAGTATCTCTGTCACAAACTCAGCCTGCCATGAGAAAAAAACAAAAAACGTAGCACAGAAAGCCAAATAACGTATCTCCGGCCTTGAATAGCATAGCATACTCTTACTCTAAGATTGGTGATGGTAATAGAAGCAGTACAAATGGAGCAGTTACAATGTTCTTGAAATAGCAAGATTGGAGATTTTGAGAGATTAGAATGTTATCATCTGTGATTTCCTTGTCAGACAGGGGAAGAAATTTTGAAGATGGAAAACTTTAACTTTGGGTTTAAAAGTTTTAGTTTAACCCCTTAAAGGGGTTGTCTAGTTTAGAAAACTGTTTTAGGGAATCCTGAGTTATGACAGGGTCAGGGGTTCTCTGTTCAAAATCCTCATCTCTTGGCCAGAGTGGAAAGTCATTACTATTCATTCCGGAGAACCTGAATAAAAAGAAATTACAAACAATGGCAAAACTTGGGGTAGGAGCAGGATGGAGTGAGTGCGCAGAGATGAGTTGTAGCTGGAAGAAACCTTCATGGCGGTCTGGGCTTGGATAGAAAAGAAAAATTAAAACGGAGAATTCCAAATCAGAGAAGATGTGGCTGTAACTGGTCATCTACTCTTACAGCCCATCCAAACTTAGAAATAATGAGCCGTATGTTCTGACACGTTAATTAGAAGACCAGTAGTGTACATGGCAATTTGCTTCACCGTGCAATGTCTATTCATCAGAACGATTCCTAACATCCTTCGTAAAGTGTGTTCACCTTTACAATATGTGGTGACTTTGATAGGGCACCAAGTATCCCATCTGAGACTTTTATGGCATATCAACAGTACCATTTTTGGCCCACTTAAGACTGCAGAGTGGAAGAGCTAAGGGGGTCACAGATGCACAAGCCTATCTCCATTGAAGTGGCCAGCTGTTTCAATTAGTGATTTTTCTTTATCAGTACAGCTCATTCAACCTATTCCTTCTTTTTTCTATAAACACTTATAAAAGTACTTTGTAGTCATCACCGATATGCCAAGCAGTGGCAGCATCCAATCTAGTACATTGGGTTATTGTTAAGAAGAAATGAATCATACAACTTCTTAGTTTCATAAATCTTCAAACTCAAGAGGAATCTTTTTGAAGAGATCTTGGCATTGACACTCAAGTTGAAATTGCCCACTTCTCACTGACTATTCATGGAAATTGCCAGAATAAAACATGCTATTGGTTTAATTTAGTAAAATACTACTGAACATTTATTCAGGAAATTTCTTTTTTTTTTTATGTTAAAATTAGAGATGAGTGAACGTACTCGTTTTGAGTAATTACTCGATCGAGCCCCGCGATTTTCGAGTACTCCAGTACTCGGGTGAAAATATTCGGGGGGCGCCGGGGGGCGGGGGGAGGCGTGGCGACGTGGGGGGTAGCAGCGGGGAACAGGGGGGAGCCCTCTCTCCCTCCCTTTCCGCCCCACTCCCCGCTGCAACCCCCTACTTACCCACGGCGCCCCCCGAATCTTTTCGCCAGAGTACGGAAGTACTTGAAAATCGCGGTACTCGGGTGAAAAAGGGGCGTGGCCGAATACGCTCGCTCATTTCTAGTTAAAATGTATTGTGATTTAAAAGAAATTTAATACATATTCACAAGGTGAAAGAACATGAAGAATGGGCATAAACATGGGACTAGAGATGAGCGAGCATGCTCGGTTCAGGCAGATACTCGAGGGAGCATCTCTCTTCTTGAGTATCTGCATACTCGTCCAAGCAAATGCGGGGGGGGGGGGGGGGTGGCGGGGGTCAACAGGGGGAGAAAGAGAGAAATCTCTCTCACTCTCCTCCCCGCTTCCCCCTGCTCCCTCCCCCGCCAACCCCTCGCATTTACTCAGACGAGTATGCAGATACTCGAGAAGAGCGATGCTCACTCGAGTATCTGCCTTTACTGAGCGTGCTCGCTCATCTCTACATGGGACCTATTTTGGGATAAAGTCATGGGTCACTCATTCTAGGTATAGGCAAGTGGGATCTTAAAATTTAGTTTTCCTTAACATACATACAGCAAATTGGGTCTCCTTTGGCCTTTAGAGCTACACCAGGTCATCGTGGCATAGATTCCACTAGGTTCAGAAACTGTTCTGCAGGAATATTGGCTCATGTAGACAGGAAGCACCTTGTAGTTGCTGTAGATTAGTTCAAGGTGATAACATGTTCTGAACAGCTGACAGGAAGGGTTCATCAATTCATGCTGCTTGCAGCAAATTCTGACATTCCTATCAGCACTGTGCAACAGAAATCTGGATTCATCACCAGGTGATCTTCTTCCACTGCTTAGTAATACAATTTTTGCGCTATTTTGCCCACTGGAGTCTCGCCTAGAGAGACAGCAATACGCTGAAACTGGTCATCTACTGTTATAGCCCATCCATGCTAAGGAATGACAATTTGTGTGTTTGGACACATTAGTTGGAGCACCAGCATTGTATTCAGCTGCAAATTGCCTGTTCATCAGAACAATTCCTGACCTCCTCCTTTTTCGTCATCAAGTTTTTACGCCCACAGGATCCCCTGGATCTTTTCCTCGATCACGCCATTCTGGATATACTCTCCATAGTGTTACATGGGAAAACCCCACAAGTTTGGCATTAAAATCCTGGACCCGGCTAGTCTAGCACCAATTACGAGGCCTCGTTGGAAGTTGCTCAGATCGCTGGAATCACACTGAAACTGATTCACGGAAAACCTGTCATGTGACTTTATGCTGCACTCTGGTGGCACAGCTCTAATTTCTCTACAGGAAAGCTCCAACTGTGAGAGGACTTGTGGCTCTAATAAAGTGGCATTCCGTGTATATTAGAAACAAACAAGATAACTGCTTGTCTAGTTAAACTCAATTAGATGTAAACATTTTGTCTGTACCTATAAGTGGGGCACTTAATTTATTATAATAATGTTCGTTAGAACGTAGAATGCAAAGTCTTAACGAATAAGGGTGCCTCATGAGTGTCTCTCAGATGTTATTGGTGAGTGCTAAAGTGGAAAGCTTACCGACTGGTTGGTCAGATCAATGAGCAGGGTGATCATTATAACAGAGGGATGAGGGCTCTTTCACATTTTTACGCATGAACAGGCACACAAATCTAACATTTGTGTACCCGTTCAGATGGCCCGGGCCCGACACATATACGCCGAGGCCGCAATGCCATTGGGCAGTCAGAGACAGCTTAGTTGTCTCCCCTCCTTTCTCCTCCCCTCCGGCTGTTTGCAATGGGAGGGGGCAGGCGGGGCTAAGCTCCCGAGCCCCCCCCCCTTGTCTACAGACAGCATTTGGAGGGGGTGGAGCTTAGCTCTGTCTCTATCCTGCCCCCTCCCATTGCAAACAACCGTAGGGGAGAAGAGAAGAGGGAGGAAGACTATCAGTCATACTGTTAAACACCCTCCCACTTCTCTTCTCCGGCCGCTGTCATTGGCTCCCATAGGAGTCTATGCAGCGGCCGACATATTCCGGGCAGAAAGATAGTTCCAGGACTATCTTTGCTGCTCGGTGTAAAAGTGTTCGGCGCTCTATTGGCCAGCCAGGCGCTTTTACAATGCGGGAATACGTCTGTGTGATCTGATGCATTGGAATCCAATGAAAACGGCGACCGATATACGCTTGTGTGAATAAGCCCTGACTGTGATATTCTTCTTGAATGCAGTGGCCTGTCTAATCAGCTGCAGACTATTATTCAATACCCACCAAATTGACGCTGCTAAATAATTTTTATGGCATCTGCAAAACTCAGATTCATCTTTCAGTTAGACAGACATAGTTCATGATTCAACAGAATGCATTTCAACTGGTTTAGTGTCTTATGACTTTACACTACTCTAGCAGCATCTTGGCATTGAGATTTCTAATCACCAACATGTATTTGGCGGTTCTGTCTTGGAATCCTATCTATGAATCTCTCAAATAATCAATTCTTTAGTTTTGATTTTTCTCCCCTTTTCCCCCTCTTTTTTGTCTCTTAATCTAGGACTTATTAGGGTTATACAGAGTTAGTTTCCATCACAGGATTGCCCTTTTCAGGGCGGGTGCTCCATATTGTCAGTAGACACCACAGGGCATTATAGGATGCTTTTTAGGGCCCTCTTCCTTTCTACATATCCTTTTTTCTATGTTTTCTCTGGACTCTCCCTCATAGATATAATATATATCAGCTTTTGTGATTTTCCCCTTAGAGAATGAGCTGTTGCTTCTCCTATTTCCACGTTCCAATTAACAGCTCTCAAAGTTGACTGTCATTTCTTGCCAAAAAGAAATCTGAAGAGCCAAGTTTTATTAGAAAGTTGCTAACATTGGGAGTCACTGAATAAGTGACTCAGCATGACATCATCCATAACATAAAAATGGTTGCAGATATTGAAAAAATAACAGCACCCTAAAATCTGCTCTTAAATCATATATCCCATGACCTCCTTCCCGTTGAAGATTCTTGGACTGAATTCAAGATGGCTCCACCAAGATGGCTAACAGACACCACCGTAGTGCCAAAAAGTTTTTTTCCCACCATCTAAGGCCTCATGTCCACGGACATAATTCAATTGGGGAATCCGCACGGATGATCCGCAGTTCAATATGCCCATAGACATTCATTGGGCATCCGCAGGTAATTAAAAACCTGCAGATGTCATTTTTCCCCGGCATGCGGATCACATGCGCAGGAAAAAAATGCAGTCTGCTCCCTTTTGTGCGATTTCCCTCGTAGACGGCTTCCATTAGAGTCAATGCAAGCTGTCAAATCTGCAGCATAGCCGCAGCTGACACTGCGGCCGTGCCATGAATCCGCAGGAAAGCAGGAGATTGAGCAAAAAAAAAACGCGCAAGCTCGCGGCACGGCGCCTGGATGCATCCGCTGTCCAGAAAAAGAAGATTCGGAAACAATGGAGGACACCTGTGCCGCATCCGGACAGGTGAGAAAATGTCATTTTGGGCCTCATGTATGCGGGCACTGCTAGAATCCGCTGGGGCATCCGTGCGTGCCCGTAGTCATGAGGACTAAGTGTTCTAAAATGTTTATTGCTTGTATCTCTTTCCATACAGAGAATATTCTGGGTGGCCCGGACTTTTATAATACTCATATAAACTATATCACATCTGGAGGCTCCTGTAGGTTGTAATAAACATCCCGAATTCTATGATTAACTGATAGGTCTTTAATAACAGGACAGCCGCCAGTTTGCGTCAAATAAATCAATACAATTATGATTTGGATTCCAAGATGTTCTTTGGCAGGTAATAAGCCGCCAGCTGGTACGGAGGAAGTTCAATGAGTCAATAGCAATTTAATAAGACATCTTAATCTGCAGATCTGATTTTATTATAGAGTTCTGTTAACTCATTAGGCCTTGAGTTTACGTTCCTGGTTGCTTGTATAATTAATTGCAGACAGTTTTACCTACAAGTTTGTTGTTTTTCAACAAGACAAAGCCGAAAAAAACGTGGTTTTTTTTTTACAGAGATGAGTCTTTTCTACTGCTGTATATTTGTGCTTGCCTGACAACTCCTGAATTGGTTTTGGTTACCACTAAATGATGATGCGTACCACAAGGCACCCACAACACCATATGATAGCATGAACATTGCAGTGAAACAACTGGTACGCTTCCACTGTGGCTAACCTTCACTGGAGCTACGGCCAGATGCAGCTGTTTTCTGCAACCTGCTCCTCCACCTCTAGCGCCCCCCTGAGACCAATATACTTACCCCCTCCTCCTCGTGGAATCTCCGCTGCTCCTTTGCTCGGCATTGCTGCTTGGCGCTGATCCCAGGTGTACATTGTGACATCAGTGTGTGCTGCTGGACACCTCCTCCCCCTGCTCTCGCAGAACCATGGAGGAGTCATCAGTGGAGGGGGGAGGAGGATCCCAGCTGCACACGTAACATCACAGTGTGTGCCGGGATCAGTACAGCTAGCAGTGCAGCTAAGTGAATACAGGCAGGGAAGGCGCGGCCCCTGCCAGTTTTCACTAATGTGGTGAGCGGCCAGCAGCGCCACGTGCCTGCAGGGAGAGCTCTGCATGCCGCCTCTGGCACGTGTGCCAAGGATTCGCCACCACAGGACTAGAGCAAGCTGCTAAGGATGTCATCTCACTGCGCTCCTGCACAGTATACAACGTCTCGTGCCTGCTGATCTCCTCACAGAGAGAAGTGGTCCGGGGTATCTATCATATCTCATATAGCTGAACTTTTGCACTTGGGCCCCTGAGCCTTTAGTTACTTTTAGGTGCGCCCCTAGTAGGAATCCAAAGTTGCAGACCCCCGCCAATCAACAATTGATGACCCAACCTGAAGATAGGCCATCAGAAGTTTAGTCCTTGAAAACACCTTTAAGAGAAAGCAAAGTTTTGCGAGATTTCCTAAATGGTAGGTCTTTTTCTCATCTCATACCAATGGCTCTCAATCTATGATTTGTGGCGAACACCTAATAGCAATCGCTTCCTCTATGTCAGTAGTGGTTTATATTGGGGGCTTATAATAAAATACAGGGTTATTACAAATGATCTTCCTGATTTGAAACCCTCATAGCTCACGATTAATGACACTTAGATACATACATGTGACATCAATGGAAATTGATACTCAAAAAGTTTTATTGCACATCATCCGAAATGTTCCTGTTCCAGCTGTGGCAGAAGCCATATCTGTAGCATGTCCAGGCACGAAACCCCAGGGATTGTTCCTCATGGAAAAAGAAGGCACAGTACACTTTCCTACAGGTTATAGTGTGAAACTTTGTCTTTAGTAAGTTAATAGAAGTTTTGAGTTTTACAATATACTTTATGGCTGTAGAAAAGGTAACAAATAAAAAGTTTCTTTTTCCATCAGAGAAGTTTTATTGCTGAAGATTTCTTCTTAACAGATGTTGAACTGTCTGCTGATTCTCATTCTATGCCTCTATTATCCTCATGAAATAGGGAAAAGTACATGTTCTATTGCAAACTTTCCCAATTTGATTATATTATGGAGAGTCCAAAGAACAGCCTGGAGGAAAAGACATTAAGACTCCGTTTGGGTTTCTATCTATTATCGATCTATGATCACGCAGAATTCTGTTTGCGTTGTCTAGCCTTACAATACTCACTTATTTGTGAAAAGATGAAAAACTTCTCAGTTAACTCTTAAGTTTTTTCACCTAGAGCGCTAGAATAGTGAGGAAAATAATATAACTTTGCCGTTCTCTATGACCATTAAATAGCTTGATGGGTTTATACAATCTGGTTTGGTACAATCTATATGGAGGCCCCAGGATAAATAATGCAGGGACACATCTACCCTTGTTTCCTAAAAGGAGGAGGTTTAGGAGGAGAATGATTCTTAAAGGGGTCATCAACAGTAGAGTGTCAGACTTCTACAGCCTGGGATCCCTGCTCATCAGCTGTTCACCATGCCAATACTCTCATGTACTGAACTGATTTCTGCAGGAGGCAGACAGCTCCATTCTCACTGTACTAGTGAGACTTGGCATTGCAGAAAAAGTTCTCATTGAAATGAATCGGAACTTTACCTGCAATACCAAGCCTGCCCACTGCAATAAGAACAGAGCTGTCTGCTTCTTGCAGAAATCAACTCAGTGCACAAGCATGCCTGCCTGATAAACAGCTGATCAGCAGGGGTCCTGGACAATGGATCAGAGGGAAATCAGCAGAGAAATCCAACAGCGAGTAGTGCTGACTCCTCTGGTTCCAGGATAAAATTTTGTCTTGAAACCAGAGGGTCGCTTTAAGACTTTATGTTACTATAAGGGCCCATTCACACTGTGTATTTTCTATCCGTGATCAGTCCATATTTTTTAAGGATTGAATGGGGACGTATTTAATTAAATTGGTGTATTTAACCATCTATTTTACGCATGTAATGCAAGCACGTAAAAAGAGAAAAATAAAGTATGTTCTATTTTGGTTCGTATTAATGGACCAAAGTAGAGCGTGAAAGTCAACGGGAGCATAAAAAACACAGTAAGTACAGATGTTACATGCATATTAACTGTGTTCTTATGCATATAACCAGGGAACAGTGAAAAAAGTGACATCAATTCGGCCTCCTTCCCTTTTTTTGTATGTGTATGAGAAACACACTGAATATAGATGCAACAAGCACCAAATATGCACACATTTAAAAAAGTGTGTTTTTCAGGGATCAACATTGCATACTCCCATGAGAATTCTAATATCTTATCTAATCCTCCGGAAATCCAAAAGGGCTGTCATTGAATCCCCCAATCTGTGCTTGTAGTGTGATGGCTCTGCGTATTCTATCCAAGTCTACACAGCAAAGCTAACAAGTAAGTTGCCGTAAGCCTGAAGAAGGGTTCAAAGGGTTCAAAAGCTCACTAACAGAGGTCTAAATTTTTTAAAGAGGATTCATGCATGACTGGGAAGTATTAGAAATCTATAGCACAGATAAAATGCTGTCCCGCTGACCCCCTAATACCAATTCAGAGACAATAAAACTTTACATCCTTATCAGTGGACTTCTCTACTCATCCTGTTCTGGTATTTTTAAAGTGCAAATTAATCACATCCGTGTCTGTGCCTTTTCACATGTATATATATATGCAAGTTTCTTGAGATCTATTCCATATGCCTGAAGAAGAACCCTAAAGAGGTTCGAAAGCTCACAATAACGTCATGCAGAGGCGTAACTTGAAGCTTCTGGGCCCCAATGCAAAATTTGTAACAGGGCCCCCAACTATAATAACTATAATGCTTTATTTGAAGTACTGGGCTCACTATATGGAGAAGAGAGGCCCTATGGGCCCCCTAAGGTTCCTGGGCCCGGGTGCAACCGCATCCCCTGCATCCCCTATAGTTACGCCCCTGACGTCATGTATTTTTGTTAGCCATTAAAAGGAATCATATCTACAAGATTACTTGGTTTCTCTTACTGAGAACAACCACACATAAAAATGTAGCCTGTTATAATGCTCTAGCAGCCTGAAAATTGGAATAATTCGGGAATTTTTGTATGTATAAGAATAAACGAGGATGGAACAATGCTCAATCAACAAATGAGAGTGTGAAGGGATGTTGGGTAGTGCACTGACTAAATACAGCAGATGGTTTGCTGAAGGTGAATCTTACTCTTATATGAGAAGTCTTATAATACCATATAGCAATCTCCTTATATACCTAAAAGGAGTTGCCTGTTTGCTGCAAAACTCGGCATGTAGTTCCATCTCCGGCAGGTATGTAAATGATGAGAGTAGTGGTGATTAGATGAACAGTCTTGTCACCTGAGACCCTAAAAGTGGTTTCATCCTTGGCCTATAAAAGGCTCTCGGAGGCTCCTTGTGTGTAGTGACCTCTTTTACTGCTTGTATAGAGCTTGTTGACCACCAGAGGATCGTCTGACAAGGACGAGCAGCTCCAACTGTTTCACTGTTCACCATCCAGAGACAGGTGGCATCATTGTTTCAGGCCCATGTAACCATTTCCAGATGCTTGGCTAAAGGACATTTGTTCTTATGGCGTCTATTACATGTATGGCCTTCGACACCTACCATCACCTCCATTTGCACTGGTATCATGAACGATGAAACTGGACATTACGGAGAGGAACTGGGTTGTTTTCAGTGATGTCTCCAGGTTTAAAAAAAAGATAAAATAGGTCAGCACTACCCAATGGAAATATATCTCAATAGAAATATATAGGTCCACGTTAAACCATGGCTGCAACATACAGTAGAAGCAGAAGCCAAAACTGGCAACAGCACGCAAAGTAAATTTACTATCAGAGGTATACATACTTGTAATCAATACTCTAACCGCACTAAATAAGGCAAGGTTCTTGGTATATAATTCGATCTAATTACATTGGCCCATCTACCAACATCCAGGTGACTAAGCTCAGATGGGTCCTATCGCTAATACCAGGTGGTAAATCTCAACCTGAGAAAGTTGGGTTCCTAAATCTCAGAATGCTCCTCTCTTGGGACTAAGTCTACAAATAAAACCAGGGAAGGTAGGAAACCATTCATATGCTCCAGTAGGAAGCACAGAAGGTTAATGAGCGGCAGGTGTTAGTTTGGGCACTGATGGCAGCTGTGTTTATATCTGGAGACCTCGGGGTGAGAACTTCAATCCTGCCTTTGCTGTGGAGCGGCACACTAACCCCACTGCTGGTGTGATTGTCTGGGGGGCCATGGCATATGACAGTTGGTCACCCCTAGTAGTGGTACGAGGGACATTGACAGCTCAGGGATATGTTCAGGACATCCTGCAGCCACATGTGTTACCTTTGGCAGGGCTTCCAACAGGCTGCTTGACAGATTTATCGCCAATGGAACATCTATGGGACCGTCTAGGACGCCAACTTTGACAGCCCATGAGGTTGCAGGATCTAGAGGCTCAGTTATAGCAAATGTGAAGCGATATGCCGCAGGATATCATACAGAAACTGTAGGCCTCATTTTCCCCCGTATTGCATCTTGTGTATGAGCTAGAGGCGGTACAACAGGGTACTAGAGCCCTCATGCCCGCCCGTATCACATCTTGTATCCAAGCTAGAGGCGGTACAACAGGGTACTAGAGCCTCCATGTCCACCCGTATCACATCTTGTATCCAAGCTGGAGGCGATACAACAGGGTACTAGAGCCTCCATGACCACCCGTATCACATCGTATATCCAAGCTACAGGTGGTACAACAGGGTACTAGATCCTCCATGGCCCCCGTATCACATCTTTTATCCAAGCTAGAGTCGGTACAACAGGGTACTAGAGCCTCCATGACCACCCGTATCACATCGTATATCCAAGCTACAGGTGGTACAACAGGGTACTAGAGCCTCCATGGCCCCCGTATCACATCTTTTATCCAAGCTAGAGGCGGTACAACAGGGTACTAGATCCTTTTGCTCTGATATTGTAATAGCTTAGTTATATCAACGTTATCACACATAAAAGTTTCATTCAGTTCCGACAACTTCGTCTAGGTGCTTGATTCTTATTTTTTTTATAATGAGTGTAATTGAAGCAATTCAGACAATAGGTGGCTATTAGATAATTACTGTTATTGGGCGGAAGTTCCAGGAAGAACCTGAAAAGTTGACATTGATAGACAGGAGTGCGTCTAAGGTGAGCTGATGCTAGCTTCCAACATAAGAGTTTTAGTCTTGCACAAAGCACATCTTCCCACGTCTGGCGGATAATTCAGAGTTGGAAGCAAGGTTTCTTTTCTAAGATGTAATCCTACATACTTGAGATGTTATCGTGGTATGAGGATCAGAGTCCTGATACAAGATGTTCTTTCATTCGTTACTAGCTTATAGAATGGCTATAATTACCCTGCATGAATTGTGGCGGTGCTGGTCAGGCTCTGATGGATTAGTCTTACTCACCAATTTATTTATAGGACATCACATTTTGCAGCTCAAGTAAGTTAAGTTTTGCGGCAAGTAAGTTAATATTGCAGCCTTATTAACTTCTTCTTGACCTTAGACCATAGGAGGTATTAGGTAATTCACATCTACCCACCATACTTCCAGAACAAAGTTTAACAAATCAATCTTCTTTAGTATTTCTGATACACATGTATTGAGATGGACCTCTGGAAAGACAACTAGCACTGCTTCCCCTCTATCTTATGGGAGGGAGGCACACATTACTTTTGGGGTTATAGCAGCTCTGGCTTTAGGCCCCCCTGTCCATGGGCGAGGTGGAATATCGCTAGCGATATTCTGCCGCCGGGGAGCAGGGGAGAGAACTGTCAGTTCTCTGCGGTGAGCCCATCTGACAGATAGGCTCACCGCAGAGAATAGCGGCAAATCGCAGCATACTGCGGTTTGAGTCCCACGAGCAGAGATTTGCTATGATTTTCCGCTCATGGACAGGGGGCTGCACTTTACATAGCAACGCTATGGAAATTGTTCACTGCGTTACTCATGGCCAGATTATCGCCGCGAGTAACGCAATGCAAGATCGCCTGTGGACGGGATGTGTGAACCCTTAGGCTGGGTTAACATTGGGCGGATTTGCCGCAGTTTTGCTGCGGCTTTTCAGTTAAGGTTTTGCCGCAGAAGAACTGCTTTTGCAGGAAAACCACTTTATTTTTGTCTTGTGGATTTTCCGCGCTGCGGAAAAAATCCATCTTGTGAGAACAGCTCTTTGCCCAAACACATTTGCACTGCATTGCACTGCAAGCACAGTGGTTTTGCCGCAGTGCGGATATGCAACAGCAAACCACGGCAAAACCGCAGCAAATCCGCTCCGTGTGAACCCAGGCTTACTGTTCATTGTTTTTTATGCTTTTTATTTTCTGTAAAAATGTTGTAATAAGGCTGCATCTGAGCCTTAACTATAATACTGAAACAACTGCAAGAATCTGTATTATATCATTCTTGATACAACCAGCAGCACAAATCCAACAAGCATGGATGAGCAGATCCAATACTTTACCGCAATCTTGGCAATTATCTTAATTTCATTTGTTATATATTGATGTAATGTCTTGAAAATGTTTAATAAAAACATATTTAAAAAAAGAAGGGTGTTAAGATTTTTTCAAAATCAGATAAGGTCACCCTGACCCGATTTGTTCCAAAAATTGCCAGAAAATCGTTTTACAAATAAAATATAAATAGGTGTGCATTTTCTTCTATGAATGTGGTTCAATTATCAGAACGGTTGCTTTCTAGTCCTGGCTCAAATCCCATCAATGATAACACCTGCATGGACTTTGAAAAACTCCATCCAGGTGTTGTTCTTGGTGAGATTTGAACCAAAAACTCTAGTGCTACAAAGCTAACAACTGAGCCACCATGTTTATCGATTATGCTCCAATGGAGGGGAAGAACAACATGAATAAACAAAAAGAGAATGCAAAAACAACCTCAAGATGTGGTCCTTGAACATATTTGAACCCAAGCCTCCAGCACTGCAAAACAGGAGTGCTAACAACTGAGTCACCACATCTGTCCTTTCTGCTCCAGAGGAGGAGAAGAATGGGAAAAATAAACACAAAGCAAATATTAAAGCACCATCCAGCTGTTGCCCTTGGACAATTTTGAACCTAGAGCTCCAGCATTGCAAGGCAGAAGTGCCAACAATTGAACCACCACACCTGGTCTTCCTCGTCTACAGCCCTGGGATTCTAGGTTTATGTCTGATTATGGACAACATCTGCATGGCGTTTGTATGTTCTCTTTGAGTTAGATATTATCGCTAGAGTTGAGCGAACACACTCTGCTGAGCTTGATGCTCGTTCGAGTATTAGCGTACTTGATGGTGCTCGTTACTCGAACGAGCATCAAATCGTGTTCGACCCTGCCCCAGTTTTTGGCTCCTGCCCGCTGTGACGTGCCTGTTTTGGCCCCTCCTCGCTGCGGCACAGCGCGCGTCATTGACAAATGAGAGAGAGAGAACACTAACCTAGAAAAAAAAAAAGCTCAGGACCCGGTGTCCCACATACAAAAATGCTCGAGTCTCCCATTGTAGTCAATGGGGTTCGTTACTCGAGTAGAACTCTCGAATTTTACGAAAAGCGTGACTCGAATAACGCGGACCCGAGCATTTGGGTGGTCGCTCATCTCTAATTATCGCTCTTCTCTACCCTCTCCAACTGCCTGCTCAGTTGTTAGCACTGCTGCCTTGCAGTGCTGGAGTTGTAGGTTCAAATTAGTCCCAAGGCAACTTCTGAGTGTTGTTTTTCATATGCTCTTTGTGTTTATTTCTTTTGTTCTTCTCCTCCTCTTTAACCAAAAGAAAAGTTGTGGTGGCTCAGTTGTTAGCACTGCTGCCTTGCAATGCAGGAATTCTGCATTCAGATCTGTCTAAGAGTAACATCTGGATGAGGTTTTTATATTCTTTTCCTCCTCTTTAGCAGAAAAGACAGGTATTGTTTGCATTGCTGCTTTGCTGTGCTCGAGGTGTGGGTTCAACTCCGTCCAAGGGTAACAGCTTAATGTTTTTTTACTTTCTCTTTGTGTTTGTTCTTCTTTTTCCTCCCCTCTATTAGAGCAGAACCAACAAGTGTGGTAGTGTGGTTGTGTAAGCATTGTTCTAGGTTCACATCTGGCCAAAGGCAACATCTAGAAGGGTTTAAGTGCTCATTATCTTTGTTATTCTTCCCCCTCCTCTAGAAGAAAGGACACATGTGGTGGCTCAGTTGTTAGCAATGTTACTTTGCCGTGCTAGAGGTGTAGGTTCAAATCTGCCCGAGGACACCCTCTTCATGGAATGTTTTAACATTTTCTTTGTGTTTATACATGTTGTTCTTCCTGTTATCTGGCACATAGTAAACAATTGCGGGTATTCAGTTGCTAGTACTGCTGCTTTGTACTGCTGGATTTGTGGGTTCAAATCTGACCAAAGGCAACATCTGGATAGAGCTTTTCAAAGTCCATGTAGATGTTGTCATTGCTTAGATTTGAATCTAGGACCCCAGTACTGAAAGGCAACAGTGCTAACAACTAAAACACATACGGTTAATCGCTCAGTACTAGTCACTGCTCACAGAGCATGCACTCTCCCATAGAAGTCAATGAGTTATTTCCAGTCATAAGATTCATGTGGCTGCTGTAAACTAAATCAGTGAATGCTGTTAGTAGAGCAGCAGCTTAGGCAATACGGCTGCCCATATAAATTAGTTTTTAATTAGTAAAAAACAAATTTTGGCATTACATTCCTTTTCCACAAATGTATATTGTG
The DNA here is from genome assembly GCF_035609145.1 of Eleutherodactylus coqui. Taxonomy (NCBI): domain Eukaryota; kingdom Metazoa; phylum Chordata; class Amphibia; order Anura; family Eleutherodactylidae; genus Eleutherodactylus; species Eleutherodactylus coqui. Next base: position 495,918,629 of record NC_089837.1, on the reverse strand, counting down.
TGTGAGATATGGTAACGATGCTTTTGAATTGCGAGTGGGTGGCTTCTATAAATGGAATGGAAATGAGATGCTGATTTGGGGAATAATATAGAGGATTCAGATCCGGTGGATACAGTGACTATAGTCTAAGTGCTGGTAATTGTTCCCCGCCTCTGATTACTTCCTATTCTGTGTCTAAATTAATGGGATTCCCTGCTGGAATTGTTTATAGTCCCTTTCATTTCGTGAAATTGACTATAAGATAAAGTAAAGGGAGAAGTCCTGTAGAGAACGCAGTGTAAATATATTGAGCGGAAACAATGCTTCAGTTAACATGTTCCTACCCACTTTCTAGGCATATCATATGTGAGCACTATGAAAAAGTATTATTTTATGCTTTTGAATATAATAAAGTATGACATCACCACAATTGTTACCAAATTGTTAAAGAGCCCCCTTAATTAAGAATTTAGAGCAAGACCTAAATACTTGGACATCATACAACTTATCCTGGCTAGGTAGAATCCATTCTATCAAAATGTCATGGCTTCCAAAAATTCTATATCTTTTCCATGCTTTGCCCATTCCTATCCCGGCTGTAGATTTGAAAAGCTTACAGCTTTTGGCTTTCATTTGGTCCAACAAATCAAGACGTATTCAGCAGTCTACTCTATACACGCCTTGGAGCGCGGGAGGCTTGGGATTCCCCAATATCATAAAATATTATCATGCAGCCCAATTAGCTCAATTAGTCTCCATCTTCTCCCGTCATGATAAACCACTTTGGGTATTAATTGAGGCACAGGCAGTCTTTTCCCTACCACTAGAAGAAATCTTTAGGCACAGGACAGAACATAAAAAGGCAATCATGAATCTCCCCCTGTTTTCCTCCCTGGCCCTCTGGGATAGACTCTGTAAAATATATAACCTGATCTAGGCACCTCACCATATCCAGTATATTTGGCCATCCCGCCTTTCCCCCGGGTATGAACAAGAATAAGTTGGGAAGGTGGATAGAGAGGGACCTCACCAGCATAGTTGATTTTGTGGATAGACTTGGATTCAGACAGTTTGAGTTTTTCCGGGCTGTTCACTCTATTAAACACCCTGTTAGCACTTACAGAGAATAGACGGGACCTTTCCGAACTAACTAGTTTTGAAAGCCTGTGTAACACACAGGGTCCTGGTAAAATCACTAAATTGTACTCCAACTTTACAACACCCACGGATAAACTCCAGTATATGAGGAGATGGGAGGAAGAGCTGGGCGAGGAATTGCCTATCTCGGACTGGCATAAAATAGCCATTTCAACCGCAAAGCCTTCTATTAACCTCTTAGTGATGGCCCCATAGTGCTTTTACTTCCTAGCTAACTGGGCTTTAATCCTAGAGGATGTAGAAACGTGCATCCTCTTTGGATTAAAGCCCTGTTGGCTGAGGGTGTGTCAGCTCCATGCTGTCAGCGTCTGCAGGTCGCTGACAGCATGAAGCTTTCATCCTGGGCTGCGGGGAGCCCCCCTTGGCGATGGGATGGGCGATCGCAATACAGTGCAGAAAAAGTTAAAAATAGTTAAAGATTCAGCTCCCCTGATGGTTTGGATCCATTAGGGCAGCTAAACATACTCATCGTCCATGGTGTCCTGCGGGGAACTGGTCCTCCAGGATCTGCCGCTACTCTTCTACACATGCACGCCTGACGTATGACGCCACGCGCTTGCGCAGAAGGCCGGGAGCCCAAGTAAATTTAAAATCTCCTGGCTCTCGGCTCCTGAAGGTAGCTGGGAAAAAGGGGATGTCACCGGGGACCGCAGTGACTGGTCCCCGGGCCCGTGATCGCCACTATCCAATGGATAGCCTGACCGCCTGTGTGAATAGGCAGTTACGCGCAGTACATTACGCGGCCGTACGCAGGGCCACGGCTGGGATCTGCTGCAAGCCGCCGCAAGAGGATTCCCCATACGGCCACGTTATTCAGATCGCTACCTGTAATATGTAATTTTCAAGAAGCCCCGGTAACGCTCGCCTTCCTGCAGTTCCAGGAGCAGCTTGTTGATCGCCTTCTGTGTGAGACCACCGCCCCTAAGCAAAATTATGAAGCCTCACAGAGCGCCACTTTTTACACCCCATCCCTGCCGCTGAAATCAACAAATACCCCCCAAAAAGTATAAGAGGGGGATACCTGGTTTTATTGCCCCATGTACCTACCCCAACCAGCCTCCGTAATTACCCCTGTCTTCGTAAATACCACACAGTTAACATAATTACTTTTATCTAAGATTTGGGGAATACCAAAAAGAGCGTGATGGGGAGGGATTATTTTTAGGGAGTAAACGGGCGTATCCATTTTGGGGTGAACGTCTTCTTTCCTATGTACACTGTACAAAAAAACTGTTTTTAAATTGACACAATTGCCAAAAAAATGAAAATCATAATTTTTTCCTTCTGCTTTGCTTACATTCATTCAAATACTGTGCGGTCAAAATACGCAGTACACCCCTAGAGGAATTTGTTAAGAGGTCTAGTTTTCAAAATAGGGTCATTTGTGGGGGTTCTTTATTGTTTTGGCCACTCAGTAGCTCTACAAGTGGGCAATGGGGCCTGGAATTTATTCAGTTGTGCTCCTTACATTATAGGCCTAACCATGTGTCCTGTAAGTAGATTAGGGCCACAATGGGTATGTTTATGAACAAGGCACAAACAGGGGTATCCATTTTGGGGTGAAAGTCTTCATTCATATGTGTGCTGTACAAAAAAAAAAAACAGTTTTCAAATTGACACGATTGCCAAAAAAATGAAAATCGTAAAAAAAAATCGCAATCTTGGCTTGGTGTAAGGCCTTAGTCAGACGGGCGTTTTTTCGCGTGATTTGCGCATCGCATGTCGCATGCGCATGTGCAAATCGCGTGACCGGGGGCGAAAAATCGCGGGGAAAATCTGCACCTAGCCGTGTTAATCGTCGCAGCAAAACGCCCGTCTGACCGGAGAAAAATCGCCGTGCGCATCAAAATGCGCATGAAACTTAGACTGACCGGCGAAAAAAATGATTTTGGTGCGCACATAAAACGCCGAACGCAGATAGGCGCGATCTGCGAATCGTCGTGTCCTATAATTTATCACATATCCGCATAAAAAGCGGACATGTGACCGATACCATAGCGAACCATTGGTTCTATATATGCGTGAATCGCATGCGCATGCGCAAATCGCGCGAAAAAACGCCCGTCTGACTAAGGCCTAAGAAAGCAAAGGGTTCCTCAAAATGCTGAAAAGTAATGTTAAATTTATATGCCTCCTAAATGGTTAAAAAAACACAAAAGTTTTTCAAATGTGCATTCAGTATAAAGTAAACAGATGGAAATATATATCTTAGCAAAAACTTGTACAGTATGTTTGCACATATTTGAGATATTACAGTTGAAAATGTGAAAAAATGACAATTTTTTCAAAATGTTCCCAATATTGGCACTTTTAATAAATATACACAAATTCTATCTGTCTATTTTTACCACCTAAATGAAGTACAACATGTGGTGAAAAAACAATGTCAGAATCACTTGGATATACAAAGCCTTTACGGAGTTATGCTATGTTATGTGACATGTCAGATTTCCAAAATTTGGCTCTGTCACTAAGGCGCAAACAGGCTTGGCACTAAGTGGTTAATGTAGCAATAACAGAGGCAGGCTATAAACTTTTAATGCAATGGTATATGGTTCCGAGACGATTAGCCAGTATGTTCCCAGAAACATCAGGCTTATGATTCAGAGGATATGGAGGTGAGGGTTTCTTCCTACACATTTGGTGGAATTGCCCTAGGCTTCGTAGGTTCTGGATCCAGGTATATACTTTAATATTTTCCATTACAAACCTGTCACTACAAAAATCACTCTGGGAAGCTCTACTGGGTAAACGAATTCCTAACATACAACTTGGTCGTCCTTGTACCATTATTTGCAGACTATACGCCTACGGAACCCAACAGTCAGAGCTTTGACCCTTCCAAGGCAGTCTAGTTTACCTTCATGCATTTCTTCTACTCCCCCAACAGATTTATGAGGAGCATGGTTCTGGCCAGGTTAATAGAATAAGTGTGGTGTCCCAAAGGACCACTCGGGACACGAGGCTCACGCTGAAGAGCTGGGAGGGTAGAGTGGTCACTTGTCATGGTGGTACTTACCAGACTCCTCCCTAGAAGGACACACACGACCTCAACCCGAGTACCACTAGGCCTCTTCCGGACAGGGATAGCCTATATACGTGTAGTGGATTTTAGGATTGTCACCAGAATGAACTTTGGTGGAGAAATGAAGTAAATCCTCATACAGTTAACTTTGTAGCACCTCAGTACATGGGAACGGTCAGGGCTGGCAAAACTTTATATGTAGCTTTAGCAGTACACAGCATAAAAACACACCAGGAAGGACAGGAGACTTGAGGTCAAGGAGGAAACTCAGGATGATATCCTGCAGTGCAAGTTATCTGTTAGGTACCGCTCCTGGAAGGGTTACTCTCCAGAGGAGGATAGGGGCAGGGATAGGGGCAGGGACGCTCCACAAACACTCACTTGTTAAGAACTTAAAGGAGATGTCCCGCGCCGAAACGGGTTTTTTTTTTTTTAAACCCCCCCCCCGTTCGGCGCGAGACAACCCCGATGCAGGGGTTAAAAAAACCACCCGCACAGCGCTTACCTGAATCCCGGCGGTCCGGTGACTTCAATACTTACCGCTGAAGATGGCCGCCGGGATCCTCTATCTTCGTGGACCGCAGCTCTTCTGTGCGGTCCACTGCCAATTCCAGCCTCCTGATTGGCTGGAATCGGCACGTGACGGGGCGGAGCTACACGGAGCTACACGGAGCCCCATAGAGAACAGCAGAAGACCCGGACTGCGCAAGCGCGGCTAATTTGGCCATCGGAGGCCAAAAATTAGTCGGCACCATGGAGACGAGGACGCCAGCAACGGAGCAGGTAAGTATAAAACTTTTTATAACTTCTGTATGGCTCATAATTAATGCACAATGTATATTACAAAGTGCATTATTATGGCCATACAGAAGTGTATAACCCCACTTGCTGCCTTGGGACATCTCCTTTAAATCTCTGCAGGGTGTACGCTTCATCTCTCTCTCTCTCTCATTAGGGACCTCAGGTAACCTCTCTTTCTCTTCTATCATTCTTCACCACATGAGGGTTGAAGGTACCCCCATGCGGCTGGCACTCCACTCTCTACCATTGAAGGTGATGAAAGACCCACTGAAGAAGATGAACGAACGAACCCCACCTTGCTCTCAAACACTCATACTTATAGTCTCTAGCATACCACGTAACAGGACATAAACAGATACTTTTGCAGATATATCCCAACCAAATGCAGACATTAACCTCTCATTTGCTGCAGCTGTGCAATAATGAGACTAGACAGTTGGCACAGTGCATCTACACAGAAGACATGACATTTATGACATTTATGGAGGGGACAAAAATATAGACTTTGGGCCACTACATAAGTTAAATTTTTCTTTTCAGGTTCACCCACAGAATGAAGAATACAGCCTCATCCCTTTCTTCCCTTCTGTTATTTCCTTACGTGTTCTTCCTGCCTTCTTGTCTTCCCCCACTCGTTAAGGCACATTTAGGACCAACGATTCTCGTGCAAAATTCACTCAAAGCCGTCTTTTGAGCGAGAATCATTGGGTCTAAACGTGTGGCCATCGTGCAGTTTTCGTTAACGATTTGCTCATCATTAACGAAAGCTGAAAGACAATGATGAGTCTTATCAGTGCTGCGCGCTGAGTTCTCAGTGGGATACCACTGATACTATTGTTTCAGCTGGTAACACAGCAGACGTATGCAGAAGACAGTGCTTCAGCTGTCTTTTGTATGCCCAGCTCGGAGCGCTCAGCTGTATACCAGCTGAGTGCTCCGTGAACACAGCAGAAGTATGCAGAAGACAATGCTCCAGCTGTCTTCTGTATATACCCTGCTCGGAACGCTCAGCTGTATACCAGCTGAGTGCTCCGTGAAGACAGCAGAAGTATGCAGAAAACAGCTGTCACATCTGTGCAGCACACAAACACTAAGCTCAGCACAGATGCAGGGTGATGATTACCATGACAGCAGTTGATTGCCTATTGCACTGACGAACAGTGCACATCACAACTGAAGTACGTAACCCAGAAGTAAGGCCCGTGCAACACCAGAGTACAACACTCTGCCAGGGAACGTACATACGGTAGAAAATAGCCGTGCACAATATGTGGGGCGGTAGCACCACTCCAGGGAGAGGGAAGGAAGCCTGGCCCTAACCTAGCAGGGAGAGTGATGGGTCCCTACCTAAAGCGGGGACATCGCCCCAATAAAAGACGGCCAGCGGTCTTCTTTCTGGGCTCTGATTGTCCCTATAGGAACCCCTAGAGAGATGACCCGATACGCAAAGCAAAACAGAAATGAAAAGCAACCAAACAAACTAGAAAGGAACCAGCAGCTACTTATCTGCAGGTTGAAAAACACCCAGCACAGCAGAGCTCCAAACTCCAAGTTCCCCACTATGGAATGGAATAAGCAGCACTGCTCACCAGGAGAGGTGAGAATATATAGCCACTCCGCACCTGAAACAATGGCATGGCTAATCCAGCATGCATCTATGCAGCAAGGCAGACAGCACCAACAGACTCTGCAAATGATGCATTAACCCTTGAGCTGCTTAACCAGGCAATGGGTCTTTGCCTGTGTTAAAGCCACCATGCCACGACGTTGTCACGACCGACAAGCCACAACAACAGCACTCCAGCTGTGTTCTGCATACCCCGCTCGGAGCGATCAGCGGTATACGATCAAAAGATGTCTTTTGAGCGAATTTTGAGCGATAATCGTTGTGTCTAAATGGGTCTTCACTCTCATTTATGGTTCTCTAATATTTATACTGATTTATTTGATTGGGAACTGCAGTAATTAAAGAAGTGAAAATTAGCACTTCACTTTTATTTTACCTTGTATGTTCACTAGAAACTTACATCTGGCATTGTAACTCCTGATTTCTCTGTTCAATCCACTTGCCGCTGGACTTTACACATGACTGGAATGTTATAATTCTTTATTGATACGTTTTGAACATCATAAAAGCAATAAATATTTTGTTAAGCAAATTGTTAAAGCGACCCTCCAGTTTCAAGACCAAACATTGTCCCAGGACTGGCAGAGAAAGGTATATTACTTGATGCCCCATCCAATCTGCTGGTTCTGGGCCTAATTTAAAGTTAAATTGTTAACGATGGCTGCAACAATTTTCTAACTACCTTGTGCACACTGTGCATTGCTCTCTATTTGGCCAGCGCTGATCACGTGATCACCTTTGGTCAATCAGAGAGCAGGTATAGTACATTAGCGGTCTAACAATGCACTGTGGGAATTAGGTAGTTTGAAGATTGTGCTTGCCATCTTGGAGGGCCAAAAACAGGGCCCATAGCCAATGGATTAGAGGTAGAGCAGAGAAGAAAAACAGCAGGTAATATACACTCCTTCACCTCTGGGCAAGAATTCTGTCTTGAAACCAGGTGGTTGCTTTAATTGATATAATTATTTTATACAGGCCAAATCCAACTAATACCTCGCATTTATTACTATTATTCACATGCAGTGTGGCTTTTAAACGCAGGGGGAGCCCAGGGTGGCAGTACCAATTTGGTTCACTTTTTGAGGTGCAGGGCAACCCGCCGAATTATTATGGCGTCATTAATAGGTTGCTTGTTTGCATGGTGCACTACATATATCAGAAGGTCTGCCACTTTGTATCCACTCTGTGTGGGAGTATACACCAAGCAGTCACCTCTCTCTATATTAAGAGGCAGTGTGAGTCGCTGTCTCATCGGTGTCCAGCATAGGTGTAATCTGCTCCCTCATTTGGCTATACAGGCCCAAAGACATGTATCTCATGTGTCCTCCCTACAATTTGACCCTGACCACTATTGTTGACAGATGCTAAAATGTTCTCACTATGGCATGCTGTGAATGTTTCCTGTTGGTCAAAGTGAGACCCTTGTTGGCCAAAGAGCTCTGTCTTTGAGTTACCTTTCCTTGGAATTCGAATTGGGTTAATCAGAAAACATTTTTTGGAAATAATTTTCTAGCAAGTATATCTTTCTCATTGTTCTGTCACAAATTCTGACCTTATCTGAGACTACAGAAGCCTTCAGTCCTTCTGGTGTTCTTCTGAGATATTTTGTGACATTATGGATTGCCATTGAGCCCATTAAATAATTTTGACCCCAGTTGCCCTAGAAGTAATAATGACCTCCAATAATTGCCCCAGCAGTAATAGTGACCCCCAATAATTACCCCAGTAGTAATAATGACTCCACACAGTTGCCCCAGCAGAAATAGTGACCTCCAATAGTTGTCCCAGCAGTAATAGTGACCCCAAATAATTGCCCCAGCAGTCACAATAGTCACCGCCACTGTTGCTCCAGCAAAATAGTTACCCCCAATAATTGCCCCAACAGTAATAGTGACCCCCCCCCACAGTTCCGACGCTGTCTATTTTGAAACAGCCCTGCCCATTTCCGCCACATATAAACATACCCCAGCAGTAATAGTGACCCCCTCCCTACAGCGGCCCCTGGTAGAATAGTGATCCCCTCCCCACAGCTGCCCCCAGTAGAATAATGACGCCCCACGGCGGCCCCCGGTAGAATAGTGACACCCCATGGCAGCCCCGGTAGAATAGTGACACTCCACGGCGGCCCCCGGTAGAATAGTGACACCCCACATTGGCCCCCGGTAGAATAGTGACACCCCACGGCGGCCCCCAGTATAATAGTGATACCCCACGGCGGCCCCTAGTATAATAGTGACACCCATGGCGGCCCCCAGTATAATAGTGACACCCCATGGCGGCCCCCGGTATAATAGTGACACCCCACAGCGGCCCCCGATATAATAGTGATACCCCATGGCGGTCTCCAGTAGAATAGTGACACCCCGCGGCAGTCCCCAGTAGAATAGTGACACCCCACGGTGGCCTGTAGTAGAGTAGTGACACCCCATGGCGGCCTGCAGTAGTAATTGTGACACCCCACAGCGGCCCCCAGTAGTAATAGTGACACCTCACGGCGGCCTCCAGTAGTAATAGTGACATCCCACAGCGGCCCCGCCATTATATGTAAGCCTCACACAGTGTCCTGGTGGCGCCGCCGATGTTCCCTTCAGCGTCTGCTGCCAGCAACTCTGGTCCTGCCACCGCCACTCTCTGTCCTTATCCCGCCGGCGATGCATGTGGTGCTGCTGCCGCCGACGCTTCCTCTCCTCAGGTCACACACGCCCCAAGCCAATCACAAGCTGGGGGCATGACTACATGTCAAATTCCTGTATTATGTCGCCACCCCTAACTTTCGGTGGCGACATAATACAAGAATACTGATGTCGGGAGGAGAATCAGCGCCGCTAGCTGAGCAGCTGAGTGAATGCCGGCAGGGGAGCCGGCATATCTCTCCTCCTCGTTTTAGAAGATCCAATATATAGTCCCATGTAAAACACATCTGTTATCCTATCTTCTGCCCCATCCAGCAAACAATCCCATGTATAATCCTACAACCCTCCTTTCACCAGTTACACATGTAGATGAGCTCTGTGCTGCCCCCTACTGCGAGCAACAGCATAGCTTCACTCCTCCCCTACTCCTGACTCCTGTTCTTAACATCATTAAAGAGTATTTTACATGGGGTGATTATCACTAGAGATGAGCGAACGTACTCGTCCGAGCTTGATATTCGTGCGAATATTAGGGTGTTCGGGATGCTCGTTACTCGTAACGAGTACCACGCGATGTTCGGGTTACTTTCACTTTCATCTCTGAGACGTTAGCGCGCTTTTCTGGCCAATAGAAAGACAGGGAAGGCATTACAACTTCCCCCTGTGACGTTCAAGCCCTATACCACCCCCCTGCTGTGAGTGGCTGGGGAGATCTGGTGTCACCCGAGTATAAAAATCGGCCCCTCCCGCGGCTCAGCTCAGATGCCTTGTGAGTTAGCTGAGGGAAAGTACTATCGTGCTGGAGCTGCTGTAGGGAGAGCGTTAGGAGTTAGTGTACGCTTCAAGAACCCCAACGGTCCTTCTCAGGGCCACATCTACTAGTGTGCAGTACTGTGTTAGCACTGTATTTTTTATTTTTTTTTCAAAATTGGATCTGCAGAGCATTGCGCCCTGCAATAGGGACAGAAGTGGTGGTTAGGCAGGGAGAGTGTTAGCAGTGAGTGTAGGCTTCAAGAACCCCAACGGTCCTTTCTAGGGCCACATCTATCCGTGTGCAGTACTGTCCAGGCTGCTGTTAGCAGTGCTGCATATATTTTTTTTTTTCTCAAAGCCGGCTGTGCAGACCATTGCACCCGGCATTAATACTACAGGGATAGAATTGTGTAGGCAGGGCCAGAAGACATACATTATTCATTGAATAGACGCAGTGTGGCTTTTCCTTTGAAAAACAAGGGAAAAAATTCTATTTCGCCTGCCTCTGACAGTCCTCAGGGCTCTGGGTACGTGTGTGCTGCGTGCAGAACGTTAAAAAAAATCAGACGCAGCCAGCTACGTTTTACTGCAGGCTTGCGCCAATTTTTTTCCTGCATGGGAAATCCCTGATCTGCTGTAGCGAATAACTTTGCATCACTGCAGTTCTGTGACACATTTGCAGGGCCACAACACAGTTATTAAACTTAGTAGTATTCATTGAATACACGCAGTGTGGCTTTTCCTTTGAAAAACAAGGGAAAAAATTCTATTTCGCCTGCCTCTGACAGTCCTCAGGGCTCTGGGTACGTGTGAGCTGCGTGCAGAACACACAGCAGGGCAGGTTGCAAGAGGCAGTGCGGTGGCCAGGGGTGGGGGCAGGGCCAGACCGAATAATCCACCAACTGTTTCCCAAAGCGCACCCTCGCGCCATGCCACCCTGCAGAGGCCGAGGTGCTCTAAGGTCTGGCAGTTTTTCACAGAGACGCCTGACGACCGACGAACAGTGGTGTGCAACCTTTGTCGCGCCAAGATCAGCCGGGGAGCCACCACCAACAGCCTCACCACCACCAGCATGCGCAGACATATGATGGCCAAGCACCCCACAAGGTGGAACGAAGGCCGTTCACCGCCTCCGGTTTGCACCGCTGCCTCTCCCCCTGTGCCCCAACCTGCCACTGAGATCCAACCCCCTTCTCAGGACACAGGCACTACCATCTCCTGGCCTGCACCCACACCCTCACCTCCGCTGTCCTCGGCCCCATCCACCAATGTCTCGCACCGCACAGTCCAGCCGTCGCTAGCGCAAGTGTTGGAGCGCAAGCGCAAGTACGCCGCCACGCACCCGCACACTCAATCGTTAACCGTCCACATAGCCAAATTTATCAGCCTTGAGATGCTGCCGTATAGGGTTGTGGAAACGGAGGCTTTCAAAGCTATGATGGCGGCGGCGGCCCCGCGCTACTCAGTTCCCAGTCGCCACTACTTTTCCCGATGTGCCGTCCCAGCCCTGCACGACCACGTCTCCCGCAACATTGTACACGCCCTCACCAATGCGGTTAGTGGCAAGGTCCACTTAACTACGGACACGTGGACAAGCACAGGCGGGCAGGGCCACAACATCTCCCTGACGGCACATTGGGTGAATTTAGTGGAGGCTGGGACAGAGTCAGAGCCTGGGACCGCTCACGTCCTACCCACCCCCAGAATTACGGGCCCCAGCTCGGTGGTGGTATGTTCGGCGGTGTATGCTTCCTCCACTAAAGCACCCTCCTCCTCCTCCTCCTCAACCTCTGTCTCGCAATCTAGATGTGTCAGCAGCAGCAGGACGTCGCCAGCAGTCGGTGTCGCACGGCGTGGCAGCACAGCGGTGGGCAAGCGTCAGCAGGCCGTGCTGAAACTACTCAGCTTAGGCGATAAGAGGCACACGGCCCACGAACTGCTGCAGGGTCTGACAGAGCAGACCGACCGTTGGCTTGCGCCGCTGAGCCTCCAACCGGGCATGGTCGTGTGTGACAACGGGCGTAACGTGGTGGCGGCATTCTGGCCACTACGGATTACTGGGTGTACACACTGCTCGACCCACGCTATAAGGAGAACCTTCCCACTCTCATTCCCGAAGAGGAAAGGGGTTTGAGAGTGTTGCTATACCACAGGACCCTGGCGGACAAGCTGATGGTAAAATTCCCATCCGACAGCGCTAATGGCAGAAGGCGCAGTTCCGAGGGCCAGGTAGCAGGGGAGGTGCGGAGATCGAGCAGCATGTACAGCCCAGGCAGTGCAACAGTCTTTATGGCTCCCCAGCAAGACTGTGTCACCGCTCCCCAGTCAAGGCTGAGTCGGCGGGAGCACTGTAAAAGGATGGTGAGGGAGTACGTAGCCGATCGCACGACCGTCCTCCGTGACGCCTCTGCCACCTACAACTACTGGGTGTCGAAGCTGGACACGTGGCCTGAACTAGCGCTGTATGCCCTGGAGGTGCTTGCTTGTCCTGCGGCTAGCGTCTTGTCGGAGAGGGTGTTTAGTGCGGCTGGGGGAATCATCACAGATAAGCGTACCCGCCTGTCAACCGACAGTGCCGACAGGCTAACACTCATCAAGATGAACAAAGGCTGGATTTCCCCAGACTTCTCTTCTCCACCAGCGGACAGCAGCGATACCTAAGCAATACGTAGGCTGCACCCGCGGATGGAAGCATAGTTCTCTCTCACCATCCAAAACGGGGACATTTCTGCTTCATCAATCTGTGTATAATATTCCTCCTCCTCCTCCTGCTCCTCCTCCTGAAACCTCACGTAATCACGCTGAACGGGCAATTTTTCTTAGGGCCACAAGGCTCACTCATATAATTTTTCTAAAAATTTTTTATACGTTTCAATGCTCTTAAAAGCGTTGGAACTTTAACTTGAACCAATTTTTCGTTAAACTGGGCTGCCTCCAGGCCTAGTTACCACTTAAGCCACATTGGGTTAGCAGTGAGTGTAGCGATTAATGGGTTTCACCTGCCATCTTGGTTGGGCATGGCCAATTTTTACTGAGGTACATTAGTACTGTTGGTACACCAATTTTTTTGGGCCCTCACCTACAGTGTAATCATAGCAATTTCTATGTCCTTCGCCTGTACTCATGGTACAGAAAGGTGTGTGGGGTTGGCCTACACTTTAGCTACATAAATGTAACTTGGGCCTTGGCTATACTGCAGCTACTGAAATGGAACTAAGACTGCGCTCCCACTATACTGCTGCTTCGGAATTGTTCCTGGGGCCTGTGTAGGCTGCTACTATTACTTAAATGGAACTTAGACTATGCTCCTCCTATACTGCTGCTTCGGAATTGTTACTGGGGCCTGTCTTGAGTGCTACTATTACTGAAATGGAACTAATACTGTGCTCCCCCTATAATGCTGCTAGTGATATGTTAGTGGGGCCTGTCCTAATGCTACGGATGAAATGTTACGAATTCTGGGCTCTGCCTATACCGCTGCTAATGGTATGTCTCTGGGGTGTGGAAACAGAGGCTTCCCAAAGACATGATGGCGGCGAGGCCATTTCCCACCAACGCGGTTACTGTTAAGGTGCATATAACCACGGACACGTGGAGAGGACACGTAGTGCCTCAAAAACATCCCCCTCCTCCTCCAACAATGAAAACATTCTTGGCAAATGCCTTTGCATTGGTTCGTCTGGTGGCAGTCCAAGAATTTCACCTTTACCGACACAACAAGAGAGCCCCCCCACCATCCCCCCGCCACGGCCCACTTAATCCTGGCCGCATTCCGAAAACCAACAAAATACAACCGTGCTACTAGGTCCGCAGTCACCACCACATTACCACCAACGCGGTTACTGTTAAGGTACATATTACCAGTCTGACTGGGGCATACAGACACCTTGACAGAATGAATAGTGTGTGGCACATAGGTTCCCCATTGCTATGTCCACGTGTGCAGCTCCTGATGGAGGTGGCACAGGATTGGATTTCTCATTGCTTCTGTACAGCATTGTGGGCTATCGCCCCACCACTTTTAAAGAGGGTCGCTGCCTAGCCGTGCCAACCCTCTGCAGTGTGTGCCTGCAGTTCCTCCTCATGGCAGACGCACTTATAAATAGACATGAGGGTGGTGTGGCATGAGGGCAGCTGAAGGCTGCGCAGGGACAGTTTGGTGTGCGCTGTGGACACTGTGTCGTGCAGGGGGGAGGGGGGTTGGGCAGCATGTAACCCAGGAGAAGTGGCAGCGGAGTGTCATCCAGGCAGTGATTGTGCTTTGTTGTAGCTAGTGTGGTGCTTAGCTAAGGTATGCCATGCTAATGAGGGCTTTTCAGAAGTAAAAGTTGTTGGGAGGGGGGGGGGCCCACTCTTGCCGCTATTGTGGCTTAATAGTGGGATCTGTGAACTTGAGATGCAGCCTAACATGTAGCCCCTCGCCTGCCCTATCCGTTGCTGTGTCGTTCCCATCACTTTCTTGAATTGCCTAGATTTTCACACAAGGAAACCTTAGCGAGCATCGGCGAAATACAAAAATGCTCGGGTCGCCCATTGACTTCAATGGGGTTCGTTACTCGAAACGAACCCTCGAGCATCGCGATAATTTCGTCCCGAGTAACGAGCTCGCGAGCATTTTGGTGCTCGCTCATCTCTAATTATCACCTGAATCGTCACTGGAAACAACAAATTTGGGTAAATAATCATGTATATGTAGTCGCCGACAAGGCACTAAGCAACAAATCGCTCATTTGTAGGAGTTGCTTGGTTTTCAGCTGAACTAAAAACCGTACGACTATGTAAACAGGAGAAGCTCATTTTTGGAGTGACTCCTGTTTATTGTGAATGGGGGCGAGCAGGCTAGAATGATCCGTGATAAAAAAATCGGCCGAAAATCGCGGCCATCTGAAGCCTTGGATTCCATTGCATTCGTTCAGATGGGTGATTTTCCGTCGCGTAAAATCGGCCACCTGGGAAAGATAGCACACACTGCAGATTCTGGCCAGCCGCTTTTACGCGCAGACAGAAAAGATATAACTTATCCGCAATCAGTGGACCCATAGAAGCCCATGACTAGTGCTGCTAAACTCCTTCCCCCTTCCTCCCCCTCCCTTTGCTGGGAGCTCCCCTGAGCTTCTATTGCTGCGATTAGCCGGCAAAGTTAGAGGGAGAGAGTTTAGCAGCGCCGCACCCGGCCATCTGAATGGGTGAGAAAACGCGAAATTTAGCTGTGACTTGGTCGCAGCTTTCTCTCGTTCATGCGATTTTCGACCGCAATGTGGGTGACCAATAGTCGCAATGTCATGTGAATGAACCCTTAAAGGAGTTCTCCATGGAAATACTACTGATGACCTAGCCTCAGGATAGGTCATCAATAGTTGATTGGCTGGGGTCCATCACTCGGGACCCTGACTGCTCAGCTGAGCAGGCGCAAACTGTCAGTTGACAGTTTGAAATCAATGGGAGTCGTACCTGCAGTTACAAGCGCCGGCGACTATAAGGAGGTCGGCACGAGGCTTCCACTCTGACCTCTGTGTATTTGAAGCGGAAGTCTCCAAGCCAACCTCCCATATAGTGGCCATTGCTTGTAATTGCAGGCAATCACTTGTAAACTATAGTTATTTATTACAATGACAGACCTTCTAGATGGGAAAATATCAATGCCTGTGAAGGTCCTATGCACTCGCGGAGGTCAAATAATAAAATAAGTGTACGTTTTGCATGGATGTATAATTAGTTTAGAAATCATGAGAAGTTAAATTATTTTTGGAATGAGACAACTTTTTGTGCTCAAGAAACTTATGTGATCAAAAATTGCATGGTGAGTTCAGGTGAGCCACAAGCTTTGGCCTAAGATGGTCAGAATATCATTGAGTGTTGCATAATGATTGTGGTATATTACAGTGATCACTGGGCTTATTTAGCACTCTATCCATATTGGATACTAAGATTATCTAAGGCTAGCATTTGTGTAATAAATAACTAGTTATGTGATCAAAAATTGCATGGTGAGTTCAGGTGAGCCACAAGCTTTGGCCTAAGATGGTCAGAATATCATTGGGTGTTGCATAATGATTGTGGTATATTACAGTGATCACTGGGCTTATTTAGCACTCTATCCATATTGGATACGAAGATTATCTAAGGCTAGCATTTGTGTAATAAATAACTATAGTTTACAAGTGACTGATTGTGAAAAATGAGCAGAAAGGAAGCGCAACTGCTGGATGCCATGTCAAGCTGTAGCATGCCGGCTGATCAACAGATCCTATGAAGCAGCTTAATGACAAAACGCAAAACAAAAATTTCCCATCTAGAAGGTCTGGGAACAAAATGAAAAACATCAAATCTTGTAGAGCAAAAAATTCATTTTCAAATAGAGCAAAAATAAAATAAAAAAAAATGGAGTACATTCCGATTTTTGCCTCTGAAAAAAGGTAAAAATTTGCATAAAAGTGTTTTTTGCCATTTTTGACTCATTGTATCTTAAGAGCTATGCATCCTTTTGGATCCATAATGTGAATAATGAGAAACAGTTGGATTGCATTGATTATGAGTTATTACTGCTTAAAATATGAGTTTTATTTTGCGCGATAGAATTTTTCAGCTACTTTGACATGCAATGGTGGCAGAATGATGATAAGAGTGGCAGTCTGAGTAGCTTAGCTGGATTCAGCACCAAAAGTTCTCCTAGTGTGTGAAGTTTCATTGCTCTAGAGTCATTAGAACTGGCTTGGCAATAGATTGAAATCGCCACTTTTTTCAGGTTGCGCGCTGTAATCACATGACAACCCCCTAGATAAAGACCTGTAGCTCGTGAACCAAAGCACTTTGAAGCCTAATATTTTGGCTATCTTAGTTTAGGGTCAGGTTCTATCTTTGTGCAAAGTTTTATTGAAATCTGAGATGGTCGACTGGGAGCGTTGGTTGAACTGACATGGAATGACCCTGCTGACAGCTTGCGCCCACTCAGCTGATCGGTCAGGGTACTGTAGGGGATGCAGTTGCACCCGGGCCCAGGAGCCTTAGGGGGCCCATAAGTCCTCTCTTCTCCATATAGGGAGCCCAGTACTATGAATAAAGCATTATAGTTGAGGGCCCTGTTACAGGTTTTGCATGGGAGCCCAGGAGCTTCAAGTTACGCCTCTGCCCCAGCCGATCAACTATTGGTGACCTATCCTGATGATAGGTCATCAATAGAATTTCGCTGGAAAACCCCTTTAAGGTGTATAAGATACCGTAAGAACTCATAGAGGGGGTTCCCTTGTACTCACTCCCATTTTCAATTTATGTCTTGAAAGTAACACTAAATTTTGTTGTGTTGATGGCCCCGTGCCTGGAAGATATTTTTACTTGATGATGCGGGTCGTCTCAGTTTCCAGAACATTGGGTTCTTTGCTATTCAAATGAAACTCTAATAACCGAATTGCTCTGAAGTACATGTGATGCACGTCTCTACTGATAAACACAAGCTTTGGTCCTCCTGCTATTGTACCTTGTATTCTAATTACTGCTTAACTGCGTCTATCATACTTTATTGAATACAACCTTAAAATTAGCAGCATTCTAGTCCCCGATAGTTACGAGTGCCGAAGACACCTAATGTCACATAGATTTATTCCTGATGTTGTTTACTGACATCCGAAATGTTTATTTTCGAATAGTTCTCATCTAATTGTCCGCAGGTAATTGTTTGTTTTTGTTGCTTATTTCCGTGTACTTAAAATAATTGCGTTCTGTACAAAGAAGCCTTAATTACTGTGATAAAGCCATTTTATTGCCTAAAGTATTAATTCGGAATGGATGTCTGGCCTTTACTTGAGAACAGTGGGGGTTACGTCTCTGCCTGCGGTGAACGCTAAAGTATATGTAGTGCTTGTGTTCAATGCAAGCAATTCATGTAGGAAACTGGTAGGAAAAACTAAAGCTACTGCAGTGGCTGAATAGGCACATTGTAATAATACCTCACACTGATTATAGAGTCTGAGCAGCGGTGATGCCACTAGTTGGCTGCAGCGGTCACATGATAGCCACCTGTAGACAAAGACTAGGAGAACAACAGAAGCACCAACATTGGATTGCCAAATCTGAGCAGTGGTGATGCCAATAGTGGTCTGCAGTGGTGGTCTGCAGTGGTCACATGGTGGCCACTTGTAGACAAAGATTGGAGGAACCACAGAAGCACCAACGTTGGATCACCATGTCTGAGCAGTGGTGATGCCACTGGCTGGCTGCAGAAGTCACAAGCTAGCCACTTGTAAACAAAGACTGAGAAAACCACCGAAGCACCAGCATTGAATCACCAAATCTGAGCAGTAGTGATGCCACTGGTCGGCTGCAGTCGTCACATGGTGGCCACTTGTAGACAAAGATTGGAGGAACCACAGAAGCACTAATATTGGATTGCCAAGTCTGAGCAGTGGTGACACCACTGGTCAGCTCCTACGGTCGCATGCTAGTCCCCTGTAAATAAAGACTGGGAGAACCACTAGAGGACCAACATTGGATCGCCAAATCTGAGCAGTGGTGATGCCAATGGTTGGCTATAGCGGGGTCACATGGTGGTCAGTTGTAGACAAAGATTGGAGGAAGCACAGAAGCACCAATGTTGGATTGCCATGAGCAGTGTAATGCCAATGGTTGGCTGCAGAAGTCACAAGCTAGCCACTTGTAAACAAAGACTGAGAGAACCACAGGAGCACCAATGTTGGATCACCAAGTCTGAACAGTGGTGATGCGACTGGTTAGCAGCTGCATAGACAAGATTGATTGAGCAGCACACAGGAATCTTCAGGTTAATATTGACATCCTCAGATGCATCTTTATTATGTCCACCAGTGAAAACAAAGTTTCGACAACAAGACGTGGTCTTTGTCAAGCTCGACAGTCCTGTTGTCGAA
Organism: Eleutherodactylus coqui; assembly: GCF_035609145.1. Taxonomy (NCBI): domain Eukaryota; kingdom Metazoa; phylum Chordata; class Amphibia; order Anura; family Eleutherodactylidae; genus Eleutherodactylus; species Eleutherodactylus coqui. The sequence goes on along the minus strand of NC_089837.1, from coordinate 495,899,774 downwards.
ACGTTGTTTTTACTGGTGGACATAATAAATATGATAAATATTAATGGATTTTTTCAAGTCAGAATCCTTATTATGAGCATGCACCTTTTCAGCTTCCCCAAATTTGTTCTGGTCTTTGGTTGTGTTGCTGACTACTGCAATTGCTTGGTGTGGTTAGCAGCAGCAGTCACATGGTGGCCCCTGGTAAACAAAGACTGGTGGAACTACAGAAACACCAATGTTGGATTGCCACGTCTGAGCAGTGGTGATGCCAATCAGAGGCATAACTTGAAGCTCCTGGGCCCCAATACAAAACCTGTAACAGGGCCCCCAACTATAATGTTTTATACATAGTACTGATATCCCTATATGGAGAAGAGAGGCCTTATGGGCCCCAAAAGACTCCTGGGCCCAGGTGCAGCCACATCGCCTGCATCCTCTATAGTTACACCAGTGATGCCAATGGTTGGCTGCAGCAATCACATGCAAGCCACTTGTAGACAGAGACTAGGAGAACCAGAGGAGCACAACAGTGGATCACCGGGGAAAACAAGAGGCATGCAGTATTTCCTTTTTGTTTTATACTATTAGGTAACAGACAGTCTTAAAAAAAATGTTAAAAAGTTGGATAACTCCATTAAAGCATGTTAGAAGAAACTGTGTAGGCAAGAAAGTCAGGGTTCATAAGGGTTTCCATAGATGGTCAATCCTTAGTGGGGATATGACGCCTAATACCGCCACAGTCAGTACAAGAGAGAGGTAATGGTGCTCTCTGGTACGTGCACCCACTTCAATGTTTATCCAGCCATAGCTGCTCATCCGTAAATGTGACTGTGCTTGGTACTGCAGCTCAGTCCCATTCATTTAGCAGGAAGACAGGGAAGCAGTACTGTCTGTGTTGACATTATTTGCAGACAGACAAGGAAACAGTACTTTGTGTACCTACATAATTTACAGGGAGAAATAGGCAGGCGGTACTATCTGTACCTACATAATTTACAGGGAGAAATAGGCAGGCAGTACTATCTGTACCTACATAATTTACAGGGAGAAATAGGCAGGCAGTACTATCTGTACCTACATTATTTACAAGCAGCGACAGGCAGGAAGTACTATCTGTACCTACATCATTTACAGGGAGTGACAGGGAGGCAGTACTATTTGTACCTACATCCTTTACAGGGAGAGACAGGGAGGCAGTACTATTTGTACCTACATCCTTTACAGGGAGAGACAGGGAGGCAGTACTATTTGTACCTACATCCTTTACAGGGAGAGACAGGGAGGCAGTACTATCTGTACCTACATTATTTACAGGGAGAAATAGGCATCAGTACTATCTGTACCTACATCATTTACAGGGAGGAGTAGGGAGGAAGTATATCTGCTCCTACATCATTTACAGGGAGAGACAGAGAGGCAGTACTATTTGTACCTACATCATTTACAAGGAGAAGTAGAGAGGCACTACTATCTGTATCTACATCATTTACAGGGAGAGACAGGGAGGCAGTACTATCTGTACCTTCATCATTTACAGGGAGAAATATGGAGGCAGTACTATCTGTATCTACATCAACTACAGGGAGAGACAGGGAAGCAGTACTATCTGTACCTACATCATTTATATGGAGAGACAGACAGGCAGTACTATCTGTACCTACATCATTTACAGAAGGAGACTTTACAAAGAGATAATGGGAGCAATACTATAGTATCTGTGCTTACTATATAATATTTATAGAAAATAAAAGAAAACAGTACATGAGCATTGTTCATCAGGAATAATACTATTTCTCACCATTATATTACTTGTTTCCTGCATTTATCACCAGTGTTCGCCTTCGCAGACTGTAGCTCTAGTTTTCAGTTCTCTCTTAGATGGTTAGAGGAGACTGCTGTTTTGTTGTGTTCTATAAATTGCACATGGAAAGAAACAGTGTAGACTTGAGCCCATATAGAGGAAATAAATGGGTGTAATACCAAGCCTGGCCACTGCAGAGACAACGGAGCTGTCTGCTTCCTGTAGACATTAGCTCAGTGCATGAGTGCAGCACTCCTGCAAACTGATGATTAGCAGGGAGGCGGTAGACCGCGTCCGATTTACTATTGATGGCCTACCCTAAGGATAGGCCATCTATAGTTTACAACTGGATCACCCCTTTAATGAATGTCAGCAGACGCCACTGATCTGCTTGTTCCGACACCATGCTAATCAGTATAACAAGTAATTGCCACATTTGTTTACATAAAACATTTCCCTTGTTAATTTTTAATGACCCAGATTTCCCTGCACACAAACATGATGAATGTGGATATAAATGTGTTACTGCGCAGACAGCTCAGGCAGATTCATGACATCACTCCAATATCCACATATACAGCATATATCACTATAATACACACTGCACAAAAATGCCGCTGACGGTAATCAAAGTCTATATTTCACATTTATAGCAGACATTACGATATTAGGTGCACAGCGGAGCCATAAGCGGAGAGGCTGTACGGAGGCACATAGAACCGCTGCAGCTCATTACTATGTAGCTGTAGTCACTCTGCGTGCCGTCACATGGTGCTCAGAAGGCCGGCTCATTATATTCCACCCCAAGAAGCAATAATTAGCTCCATAAATAAGGTGTCCAATGGAGCTTGACAAATTCATACAGAATATGAGATCAAAAAGCTCCATATGCTTCTACAGATGCAAGGGAAAGTAACTGAATCCGTTGGAATTGCTTGCATTGTGTATTATTTACTAATGTTGCTGCATTCATAAATATATAAGGATGAGTCAAAAATTATCCACACTTCAATTATATTAAAATTTCTGTTGGCCGCCCTGACTCATCAATGCTTTCCACTGTAGGTTGCTGTCTCCCCAGTGACTGCTGGGCAGGTGTGAATGTCAGTAAATTTGTGACTGTAGTGCAGAAAAAAATGGCTGCCCACCTTGTGATTTGCACAAAAGAAGAGCAGCGTGCAGTGATTTGGTTTTGTGGTCTGTAGGTGGGTCTGGTGCCGATATTTATCAAAGATGTTGTGTAGAGTATGGAGGAAGTGTTTTGTCGTGAAGAAGTGTGTATGAATGGATAGAGACGTTCCAGGAAGGTCGTACAAGTGTCAGTCATGAAGAAGGAGCCGGACCCTGGGATTCTCAAGGGCCAGTATTGTAACATTATCAGGAAAAAGGTTCAACAATCAACAGTGCTCATTACAGCGAGATGCTCACTGAAGAATTGAAGCCTAAAATAGATAAAAAAGACACAGAGGACTGCTAACCAAAAGGTGTTGCGTCGTTGCATGACAATGCTCGTCCACACACCACTGCCCAGACTGTCAAAACTTTGTTTTGAGGTGTTAACGCAAACTCCCTACAGTCCCGATCTTCACTCATCGAACTAACACCTGTTTGGTCCCCTGAAAGAAGCCCTAAGAGGATGAAGATTCACATCTGTTAAAGAGGTAAATTAGAAAAGAAAATATATAGCGAAGTTCAGAAATAATTAATGTTCTACATCGGACTAATGTAATGATAAAGAATAATTAACAGGGCCCTTATTCAAGAATGGATATGGTGGGAGGTAATTAGTAACCCTGTAACCCACTGTAATAAGCCAAAGAAAGCACACTAGGAACAGCACTATAGGTATTTTTATACTTTTGGAATCCATGTTTTCTACCATTTAATAAAGAGCAACATTTTATATGCATCCTAAAGAAGTCTGCGATGCGGTTTCTGCTTTTGATATAACAGAAAAAAAAATAGTGACATGTCACTTCTGGACACTGGTACCGTGATTTTTCGAGGCACAATCTGCGTCGGGAATTCCAGGCACGGATTTGCCCATTGAAGAGAGCTAAATTGTTTTGCGAATCCCTGGCCAAATGTTTGCATAGTCGCAGCTCAACGGTCTTTTGAGGCAGAAGCCATGCTGAAAAATCGTCAGGCCAAAGAGAAGCCATAGGAGGAGGGTATGATCAACTTGGCACTTATACCTTCTAGAGTCTTGGGAAGCGCAGAGACTCACAGTATTGGACCTGCGGTCACTGTTTTTGACCTCCCTTCCTGCACCCAATCTCTTGCTTACACAGACAGGCAGCTGAACAGCAGTGTTGTAGTAGGTGGCCCATTTGGGAATGTTGGCCCTAGGCAATTTCCTAGTTTTCTCCCCTCCTAATGCTATCCCTGCTTGTCCATTTTTTACAAAATCTTTTGTTTGTAGGGTTATCAAATAATATCTGGGCGTCCACCTTTTGTGATCAAACATGATCATCTGTAAACCGAGGTGGAACCTCACAGAAAGTGATAAATGCTTCTGCAGCGCTGCCAGTTCCCATTAAATAATGCATTTGGTTGTCTGTATAATAGATGAACATGTCGGGCGTTTTAGAGAAGAAGACTCTTCATTTATTATTCATTTTCTGTTGCTTATATAGCGCCAAAATATTCTTGAATGCTGTATGGAAATTCTCACCATTCACAAAAGCCACTTTCTCCATTGGAACTCATAATTATAGCTGGTCTTAGCTATGTGTGAACTGTGTGATCGCATAGGGTAAAGGCCACCAGCTTGTAGGGGAAGTATCTGACAGATATAGGCTGGGGCCTATCACCACCCTTAGCTCTGCCCAGTCAGATGATCTTCTTCCTCCATGAGGCAGGGTCTTGTAAAGCTTCATGAATCCTCCTTCTCCTGGCTCTTTCTCTCCTCTGATGTCCACAGATGCCACTGTTAGGCCTTTGGTTGGCCTGCAACACAATCGTTTTGTTCTACTATTTTTTTTTATCTTATAAGCTTAATTCTGGTATTGTGTTGACAGTCATTGCCAAAAAAAAAAATCAAGCACCTAGAAGAAGTTGTTGTTTTGTGGCAAAACTCAGCATGCAGTTACATCTCAGGCAGATATGCAAATGATTAGATTTGTGGTGTGATTACATGAACAGTCTTGTCACCGGAGGCCCTAGAAGTGGTTCCCCCCCTTGGCCTATAAGAGGCTCTCGGAGGCTCCTTATGTGTAGTGACCTCTTCTTCCGCTTGTAGAGCTTGTTGACCACTAAACACCTCTACGATGTAGAGAACAGATTTCACCCCGTTACCAGAGTCTGAGAGGGGGTGCATCGTAGGGTTGCGAAAAGCTGGAGACTCGTATCGACGAATTGCCTGCTACCTGGACTGTTCTGACCAAACTGTTAGGAGGTTTTTGGACCAGTGAATGTGTGAGGGAACACACAGAAGGTGACCGGGCTCAGGGCGCCCTTAAATGACCACCAGTAGAGAGGAGTGTCTGATAGTTATAGCTACTCTTGCTTGTCAGACTGTTTCATTGTTCGTTATCCAGAGACAGGTTGCAACATCGGTACAGGCCCTTGCGTCTCTCTGAACCATTTCCAGGCATTTGGCTGAAGGACACATGCTCTCATAGTGCCCATTACATGTACTGCCTTTGACACATTTACCCACCGTTACCTCTGTTTGTAGTGATGCCATGTATAACGATACTGGACTGCTATGGAGTTGAACCAGGTTGTCTTCAGCCCTTAATCCAGGTTTAGTTTGGGCACTGAAGACGGCCATGTTAGTGTCTAGAGACCTAGGAGTGATTGCCTCAATCCTGCCTTTGCTGTGGAGTGGCACACTACCCCCACTGCTGGTGTGATGGTCTGAGGGGCCCATCACATACGACAGTCTGTCACCCCTACTAGTGGTACGAGGGACAATGACAGCTCAGCGATATGTTCAGGATATCCTGAAGCCACACGTGTTCCTCTCATGGAAGGGCTTCCAAGAGGCATTTGCAGCAGGAGAATGCTCGGCCCCACACACACTTTGTCACACTTCCATGGCTGCCCGGTCGTCAGATTTATCACCAATAGAGCACACATGGGACCATGGGGAACACCAACTTCGACAGCCTATGAGTTTGAACAACCTAGAGGCTCAGTTACAGCAAATGTGGACCAATATGTCACAGGATACTGTATGTAACCTATGGACCTTTATGCTCGTCCGTATCACATCCTGTATCCAAGCTAGCGGCGGTACAACAGTGTACTAGAGCCTACCTTCAACCATTCAGTTTTCTGCAATATATTTAGCTCTGACTTTATAATCACTTACTTATATTAACGTTACAATCACACATAAAGTTTCATTCCATTTCAACAACTCCTTCTAGCTTGATTGTTTTGACAATGAATGTATACGGCCATGTATGTGCTCTTGGCTACTGCTTACATTGATTTCTTACATTTTTGACCTTGGTCATGGTTATTTCTGCAGTCAAATTTTTGAAACCTTACTTATTCACGAGAAGAATACAGTGCATGCCACAGAAGAACATACAAACTCAATGCAAATGTTACCCTCAGTCGGATTGAAGCTCAGGACCCCAAGACAACTGTGCTTACCACTGAGCCACTAGCTAATCGATAGAAATATGCAGGGTGGACAAAGATACCTTTAAAAAGTAATTCCACTTATTAGTGATAGATTCTCAAGATGTAACAGGTCAGCATTTTTTCGGAAACCCAAAATATAACCTTTTGCTATGGTCGTCAAGTATACACTTTCTCAATTGTAAGAATCTTTAAACTACTGTATGTCTTGCGGTGAATGCCCCATGTGGAAGAGAAAAGAGTGAGCAGCTAGCAGAGACGCCCAAGGGGGAAACCAATTGTTCAAGGAAATCAACCGGTTTCTCATTTTTTGTGGCTGTGGCATTAGAAGTATGTTCATCTTCTGATAATGTCTTTTCCTTCCTCTAGTTTTTCGTTTCCTAATTGCACTCTCGGTAATGACCCCAAACTTTTTTCCTCACTTCACTCAGCTCTAGATGTTCCTAACAGTTAACTTATCTTAGCCAACTCCAAAGTAACTGCAATTCAAAGATCCACTCCTCAGGTGGGAATCTTAACATTAACCACCGTATAATGGTTTTCTGAGATGAGAAAAAAATTGGACACGGGGCGGAAATACCATAAAATAATAAAAGACCCATTGCTCACCTGGTAATAAATCTCCCGTCAGTCCACAGCCTGATAGGTGTGTGGCACAAGACTACTACGGTCTATGCTTGGCTGTAGTAGTCACATAGGATTACAGGCAAATCCTTGCTGCAGCACAGCAATGACTGTTGGGAAGATTTGGAACGGAATACTAGAACCGCAGGGCGTTTATCAGGTGAGTAATGTTTTGTTTTTGTTATTTTATGGTATATCCCTCTTGGCCAATCTTTTCTGATTTTGGAAAACCTCTTTAACCCTTTCCTGTCCAATTTGTATCCTGGTTTTCCTAGGGGGCTTACTCTTTTTCTGCTGTTATACAATGGTGCTATCTGCTGGCTAAAGCCAGTACTACATGAGGTGACACGTTGGATACGCCCTGACAGCAGAGAGGCTGGCAATATACAGTAAGAGAACCCCGACGGATGTCTTACAACATCGGAGCTGTACAGCCTGAAATCATAATGTCTTCACAGGTCAGACAGTGGATTGGAAGGGGTTAATTCAACTTACATCAAGAAGAGCCTGATATACAAAAACAGCTTCTTCCTCTTTGCCGTTGGACAGATTTATCTATTCTCGCAGTTAAATAAGAAGGTTGGTTGTTGACCATCGATGAGCCTTGAACTGTTAATTACTCTACATCTGGTTTTCACAAAAATATTGACTCGGTGTTGGCAGGTCTTCAGTTTAACGAGCGGATTATGTTATTTCTGCAGTAGACTATTCTAATTAAAAAGAAAAATCACAAAAATATTTCAATTTATGGATCGACCTTAGCCGGTCTCCTGCCTCAGATTAAGGATCAAATGCAAATTCAAAGCAATTTCAAGATACGATCCTCATAAAGATTGCAGGTTAGCTCCCCGCTACATTGGCATTGATTTTAAAGTGTTCTCTTGCAGAAGACTACTAGTGATTATTGGCCATTATAGTAGATTTATGGATATTTAGAAAGCAATGTATTTAATATAGATTGTTTTCCTCACATTCAATCAGTAGAAGAGACTACTCAATATTGGCCAGTAATGGAATATTTGACTAAAGGCTCGTTGGCTGGCCTTATTACCCAAGTCACATCCATCAAGTTAGCTCAGGGTGATGACTTTTCACCAAGTTTGTAACATGATAGAAATAAGTCCACTTAATGACGTTTTTGACGTTGAATATGTCTATAGTTTTGGAACCGTACTTGGGCCAATGAGCGTTAAAAAAACGATGCAATAGTGCTGCCATCTTGAGGTAATAAAATCGTGTGCGCATTGCTAAACATTAGTGTAGCTTTGGACTCCAGTGAACTATAACATTGTGTGAGGTGTTGTTTGATTTGTCTCTACAAGTAAACAGTGAAAAAAAGGCAAATAGTGAATATTTGAGAAAACTGTGGTGTGAAGTAGGGTAAAAAATGTCTTTCTTTCGCAAAATGTCAGCAACATATGACTAATAAATAGCTTTAAAATGATCAAAAGCATATTTGAATGTCAAAAGGCTTATCAGGAGGATCTCAAAGTTAGGATGGCCACGTGTCGTGTCTCCATCTTAGATTTGGGAATGCTGCTGTTCGAGGAATGATGGCTTACTCTGAGACTACAAAGAAGATCAGAGAAAACATGATAGTCTATGCACAAGAGGCCATTATACTAGTTACAGGTTTCAATAACGAAGCCAAACTGAATTTACATGCTTTAAACTTCATGTTCAGTTCATTCTAATCTAGATATCTGGCCATGGAATCTCCCACAGGTCTGGGTGGTGTAACTATAGATTTAAAGTTCGGTGAGTGCCGGTGGGTACTCCTGCTGCTTCCCGCGTCTACCAAACGGCTTCTTCCCTTCCTCCTGCTGCACACAAGCGCCACTGTGATATGGAGAGCTGTTTTTTCAGACCTCTGCTGCTTCTTCTTCTCTGTCGCCTGGCACTATCCCTGCACTGTCCCTGGGTGAGTTCAAAATATTTTCCCCTATTTTCCCGCTCTAAAACGGGGGTGCGTCCTATAGTCCGGTGCGTCTTATAGAACAAAAAATGCGGTAATTTATTTCAATAATAGATATCACACAGTTTGTATTCCACACCCCTAAAGACTTGCGGCCATGACCCTGACACAGCCCCGTTTTATAATTTTTATAATGCTAACACTCACTTTCTATGAAAATGACCCTTGAGGACTAAATAACCTGTTAAAGACCAGAAATTTCTGAAATTCTGCTTTTTCATCCCCACTTTTCAAGAACTATAACTTTTTTTTATGTCAACACTGCCTTATGAGGGCTTGTTTTCTGCAGAACGAGTTGCATTTTTTAATAGTTTTTAAAGTGCCCTGTAAGTTATTGAAAAACTTTGAAAAATTGTTAAATGGAATGCAATAGAAAGGAAAAACACAATTGGACTATTGTTTTCTGGGTTTTTACGATATTTATGGTGCAGCAAAAATGACATGTTAACTTTATTCCGCAGGTCTGTACAAATGTATTTATGACAAATATAGACAGTTTTTAAGCAGATAGGTGGCTTATAGTAACTTTAATGTGCTGATTTATTTTTCTGCCACGTAAAGGTTTTCCAATCATGGGGAATAATGTAATCCAATTACCGTTGTACTTTATTTTTTTATTTTATTGCTGACTGAACACTATAAGGGTAGGTTTATGTAACATATAGGGTATGTTCCCACATGGCGTAAACACTATGATCATCCAGCAGTAAGTTGTAATTAATAAACTGTGTTTTTACAGGTCATTGGTTAGACTGGGACTATTTTTCAAAATGTAATAACAATATGGCTGAGCGGCGTAGATGTCTCAACAACCCAGACAGTTTCTGCTATGTCTGCGGACAGTTCACAACTAAGACACAGTAGAGGAAAATAACATCCTTGGTAAAGTATGCCCATCACAAGTATTTCGGAATAAAGCTTGGTAACCAAGGTAAGAAGTGGCACCGTATATCATCTGTCTGTCATATAACACTCATCTCACACAGCGGCTGGAAGGCAAGAGTACAATGCCATTTGCTATTCCAATAGTATGGTAAGAACAAAGACCACCATACTGACTGTTACTTCTGCATGACAAATCATAAAGGTTTCCCCAATAAACAGAAAAATCAAATTCTGTATCCAGATATACCTTCTGCAATAAAACCTGTACCTCATGGCGCCAGATTACCTATTTCTGATTCAATGGGAGGGGTACTATTGGCCTCTGGCTGGGCAGCATCTCTGGGACTACTATAGTCGTCAGAATTACTACTCAGCCAACATAGGGGATACGGTTACTACTGGGGCCACTGTGGGGAACAGTACTAATGCCAGTAGAGGGGACACTGTTACTGGGGCCACTATGGGGGTCACTTACTACTATGTCCACTATGGGTGTCACTGTTACCACTGTGGCCACAGAAGGGGTCCCTATTACTACTAGGTATACCATAGGGGTCACTGTTGGGGCTCATTCCCATGGATGTAAGCGCATTTTAGTCATGCAAATGCAATATGTATTTGCACAACTAAAATTCGCTTACGCCCGCATATTTCGCCTGCTCTGGTGTGTTTTTAAGTGCACTACATATTTGCACATGCAAAAAAGAACATAGACAGGCTCATTGAAATCGTGTGCAAATAAGCAGGTTTCCAGTGTACTCATTGTGTATTTGTGCCCGCCCATTCACTTCACTGGGTTATTGCAGTGTGTAATATGCCCAAACACGGTCATGTTGCATTATTTTTTACATGACTGTACATCGTGTGAAAAAATACGCTCATGTGAACGAACCCATTGAAATCAGGAGGAAGTCAAGATCCAAGCGTCATTTTCCACCAAAAACAGTCGAATAGTAATATCACGGCACGTTCAAACTGTTATCATCTTAAATAAAGGAAATGGTTTGTAACTACAGATGAACGAGCATACGCGCTAAGGCTAACTACTCGAGCGAGTAGTGCCTTAGTCGAGTATCTGCCCGCTCGTCTCTAAAGATTCGGCTGCCGACATGGGTGACAGGTGAGCAGGGGGAGCGGGGGGGGAAGAGAGGGAGAGAGGGATCTCCCCTCCGTTCCTCCCCGCTCTCCCCGCCCCCCCCCCCCCCCCCCCCCGCCGGCCCCCGAATCTTTAGAGATGAGCGGGCAGATACTTAACTAAGGCACTACTCGCTCGAGTAGTTAGCTTCAGTGAGTATACTCGCTCATCTCTATTTGTAACCTGAAAGTGAGTCGTGCTGCTATTTTCCAATTTTACCAGTATAATCAGGTTTTAATTTTACAAAAACATTTCAATTACTTTCTGCTATGAAAGTTTTTAAAAATTTGTTGCACGGTGTTATTATTATTTCTAAAAAAAAAAAAGAATTGCTTCTGCAGCCATATTGGGAGATTTTTTTCCATTGATTTAGCTGTGTGAGGACTTGCACTTATTATTAGCATTTTAGGGTAGATACGGCTTTTTGATTAACATTTTTTCAGGAGGTGGAGTGCTCAAAAAACCTGCTGGAATAATTTTTTTTTTTTCTTATAACATTCACTGAGTAAGAAAAATAACCATATATTTTAATAGCTTGTAGAATTACTGAAACGGCACTACTTTTTTTTTTTTGTTTTATAAACACGAAAAATGGGAAAAGGAGGTTTTTTTTCTTTTACATTTTTTCATTTATATATTTAGATTTTTCAAAATGTCATTATTATTTTGTTCCCATAGGTGACTTGAACTTGCAATGGTTTGATCCTTTCTACAATATACTGTTACAGAATTAAACTATATTGTTTTTTTTAACAATAACCTATTAAACTCTGCCTGTGGTAGAGCTTAATAAACTGTAATACACTGCAGCCTTGGGAGCCTTTTCTAGGCCCCGGACTGCCATGTGAATCCATTGGCATCCATTGCCAATTTTGATGCAGTGGACCAATGAAGGGGGCCCCTACCTCCAGATGGCTGCTTAGATGGGCTGCGAACTTTGACAGCAGCATCTAAACAAATAACCGTAACAATAGGAGCCAGATATGATCCCTGCAGGTGCAGGTGGGTGTCAGCTGTCAGAAACATTTGAATATTTTTTAGCTGTTTTTAAGGCAAAGTTAATGAAGAAAAAAAGCAAAAAGAGGATGAAGGGGTATAATGAGTAAGAAGAAAGCAAATAAGAAAGAAAGAAGAAGGAAAAAGAACATGAAGTTCCTTATTTTTCCTTCTGCTTTTTAAAGCAGAGGGGAGAAGAAAAAAATAATTATATTAGTGGGCTTGGCCTAAAGTTTGTGTTTGTGCCAAACCTACCTTATAGTAAAGTTCAACCTGAAACAGTGTTCAAGTGTTTCGATTCTCTCAACACTTCTTGTTACAGTCGCTCACATCCTTATATTTGACAAATTTTGCTTCCAACGCATCAACCTGAAGAACTCTCCGATCCCTTGCTGCATGATGTATCCCCATCCCCACGCCTGATAGGCGCCATTGTCACCAGATAATTGGTTATTTACTTCATCTATTTATTGGCTGCATGGAGATTGGACTAAAAACATGTTTGTGTACAAAACCTTGAGTAAATAATACTCTTTTACATTAGCAGAACATTCTGAACATCCGATATATACAGCAATTACGGCTAGAACATGACCCTTTGGCTGTTACACTGCAAATGTACATTTTTGCATGTTAACCCTTTCCAATCCAATGTCTGACGTCTGAAGACATTCTGATTGAAGGCTCTACAGCTCCGATGTCGGAAGACGTCCGGCAGGGTATTCTTACTGTATATTACTGGCCGCTCTGTTGTCGGGGGCTTCTCCAGCATATCCAATACCGCAGTACTGGCTCTATCCAGCAGATGGCGCCATTGTATAATGGCAGAAAGAGAAAGCCCCCTAGGAAACCCTGAATCCAAAATTGGATTGCAAAGGGTTAAGAGAATCAATCAACGTTATAGCAATGGACATTTGATGCATTCTCCTTAATTAGCTCATAGAAGCTCTTAGGAATACTTCCTACCCTTTTTATTTTAGGTTCTGTTCACATCTCCTTTACTTCCTACGTTTAGCATAAATATTGGGCAGGGTGGAATTTAGGCTGGTGAGGTACCCATCCAGCTCTGGAACATAGATTTCCCACAATACCCTTTAATAACCAGTAGAGAGAGCCACATGCATGTATGGCCATCTCTCCACCTCTTAGATGAGTAGTACATATGAAGTGGTACCAATCGGAAGAGTGGTTCTGGTTTGGCAGGGAACAGACCCAGAGGGGAGTTGACTCCCATCCCTAGCCAGCAGATGTGGACCAACAGCAGCACAGGCAACCAAAGCAGGAATTGGAACAGACTCCCTTGTTGTAGCAACCACAATAGGAGCCTGATTGGCATACTCCAGCCTGGTGTTCATCTCTAGGTGCAGATTGCCCACTTCACACAGCTTCATACCCTTTATCGAAACAACTGTTGTATGACTGGTGAAGAACCATTCATGATGCAGAAACAAACTGGCATTAACACCACATTGCTTGCTTGAAATAAAACTTTACTAACCACCATTGATCATATAACGTCCATGGAATAACAACGGGAAAATTTAGTGGCAATTGTATTTCACTGTCGGAAGTTTTACCAACTGCACAGTCAGTTGCCAGTCTCTCTAGCAGTTCAGTGCCAGTCTGGTCCTCAATGTAAGTAGTACAGCCCCAATACCGAAAGCCTTTCCTGTCCTCTTTTTTTCTTTGACTGTGGTGTCTCCACACGAGGACTCGCCTTCTCACACAGATCAATGGGCGTTACTTACCGCTGAGACCCCCAAGAATTCTGAAAACAGAGGTCCCTTGTCCCCCCTCTTCTCCTCACCGCCGGATCACAGCACCTTCCACAGCAAGGAGGAGTCTGAAGGGAGCGATGGTCATACATGCCTGGTGCAACTCCATTAATTTTCAATGGGACTTCTGAAGCTAGCCAACACTTGTACTTAGTTGTTTACTTAGTTGCCCCGCTGAAATGAATGGAGTAGCACCGCTTATGTGCGACCAATGCTCCATTCAATTTGTAGACAGTGTAGGGGGCAGACTCCAACCGGTGTGCACTCCCGTAGAGAACAATGGGAAGTTTATGGTGCATGGGTGATGACAGGTTTTCTTTAAGCCTCTTCATGTCAATATTCTATAAAACAAAGAACATATGCACTAGAAGCAGCAAATAAAGTTTTGCTTAAACTCGATGATACGTGACACAATGGTATCTTCTCAAGCTGGGAAGAGACAGAGCCGAATGTTAAAGCTGACTTAACTGCCACAAACTCTTGCAGAAGGCCCATATATCAGAAGAGTTACCAGCATCTTGTTTACATCATCGACAAAATCCTGAAAATAGTTAAAAAATAAAGAAAAATGGAGCCCTATAAAATAACACCAATGGAAAAAAACAATAGATAGGTGCACGGCTGATGGCATAAAAGTCTCCATGTCCCCCAAGTGTAATGCTGTAGAAATGGGAATTGAAATGCTAAAAACTCAGAATGAATGTCTGACAATCTTTTCGAAAGAAGACATCTTTGTTGTACCTGACAGATGTTGAAAGAAAATCTTCCACACAAAAGGAGAAAGTGAAATGGGGCTAGAAAAATAATTTTAATTTTTTGCATTAATTCAAGAAGTCTTTTAGCCTTCTGTTTCCTGCAGATGCTCCGGTGAGTTCTGCAGTGATTGACAGATTAAGATGTGAAAAGAATAATTTACTGTATGTGGATAATTGGACCTACATAACAATGGGAGAGATGGAGCGAAGACTTGAAATTTGCAGTGAACGATGGTATAAAAATATTTGGGGTTGTAATAATGCATGAATTTTTGCCAGCTCTCTCTCTACCGGCCTCTGTTTAAGTACCGACTACAAAATTATTCCGTTCACAATTGATTCTCTAATTTGGGCTGGTTTCACACAAGTGTATTATGCACATGTTTCTGTGCCCTTTATTATGGATGAGTGTCTCGGTCTATTCATGGCTCTACTAGCCCGTATGCACAGCAACATAGACGTAGACGCATGGACGGAGCAGGACACTCACCCATAATGCGCTTATGAGAACTCAGCCTTAAGCAACCTCTAAAAGAGGTCAAGTGGAGCGAGCAGAAGCTGAAGAGAAGTAAGAAGAGGGTGTTTGGAAACCTATTAATGTTTTTCCAAAGTTGAATGTCTGTATATGTTATTTTTGTTTATATTGGAAAAATGAATATAAAGCGCCTTGATCATCAGTCCCCCCTTCCTGCATATCAACCAACAACATAGCCTGAGAACCAATGTACAGGGGTATAGTGGTCAACGTTATATGTGTCTACTGATTTTCTGGGTCACATTGATTGAATACCCCCACTGATCAGACCTCGGTGGAATATCCTAGCAAACCTCAGGTGCTTAAGAATATTCCTGGCACTTTGGTACACTCCTGCTTTGTTTGTAGTTGTCAAACAGTGTATATACTGGAAACATGGCCACTTGACCAATCACAGTACCCAACTTTTTGGTGGATCCAGTTGTCTGGATGATCGACCAATAATGAGTGTGGGTCAGCAGACCAAGCTGGGCGAGGGTTAGTATGACCTATAGGAGAGCAGGGCTTGGTATTTGAACCTGCTCTGCATTTTAGATTTGGCTAGTTATTGTGGAATGTAGGTTCTACAACTGGGTATTGTTACATTCGTGTAGGCAAACAAACACGGGCCCACGCGAATGTGACCAAAAGGACAGGGATTTAGAACAACTGACTCACGGACACAGAGGGGGAAAATGACCCTGTGCTGAAGGAGAGATGGCAAGGCCCTACCTAACAAGTGAAGCGATCACCCCTATAAAATTGACCCCGTGCTGGAACCTCGGCCCTGGCTCTCCCTGAATAGGTGGTACACGGAACCAGGATAAGTACGGACAAACCCAGTGCACAAACTCACTTACCACACAACCTCGCATGCTAACGCAGATGGTAATGCTGAGTATAAAAGCAAGTGATAAGTTCGTACATTGGCCAATGAACTTAAGCTGCAAGACCGCGACAAGGCTCCTCATGTCTTGCAGTCTCTACACTAGCAGGACAGCAGATCAGGCAGCACAGGACACAGTTCACACAGCCTGGAACCCAAACATAACAGAACACACTGCAAGCTGCAAAGCAAGATGACAAGACACTACACACACAGCAAGCTGCAAGCTGACCAGACGCTACACACACAGCAAGCTGCAAGCTGACCAGACACCAACACAGGCAGACAAGACTGAGGAGATACAGTTTTTCTCCAGCAGATGTGCTCTTGGAACCTAGTAGAACAACAAACTCCAGCAGCACAACCTAACAGGTGGGCTCTGATCCAATATACTCTATATGAGGAGCAAAAAATAAAATGGGTCATGGTCATGGTGTCGGGGTCATGACCGCAAGTCTTTAGGGGTGTAGAATATGAACAGCGTGATAGATATTGTCAAAATAAATTAGTGAGTATAGGTTTGAAATGTTATTTTTGAAATTTCATGTCTTAATTCTGAACAATTTCCACATCTTCCAAACAAGGTGAATGTACAACAGGTCTGTGATATGAGATCGACGTCAATATTATGGTGGAAAGTTAAATCTATATTTGGACCACCATGGGAGAGTCCATGGGCAAATAATCCAGATTTTCATTAAGCTTAAAGCATGTAAATTCAGCTTGGCATCGTTATTGAAATCTCCGACTAATATGATGGGAACTTGTGAATCGACTATCATGTCTACATTGATATCCGAGTAAGTAGTCTCCCAGTAAGCCGAGTAAGGCAACATCCCCCAAACATCAACATTTCCAAATCAGAGATGGAGATGCTCCTGATAAGCCTTTTGATGTGTGGCATTAGTGATTTTCATGAATGCGTTTTCGATCACTTTGAAGCCATTCATTAGCCATATGTCGCAATATTTTATGAAAGAAAGACATTTTTTCACTGCTTTTCACAACAAGTTTCTCGAATATCCACTATTTGCTTTTTTCACCATATACTTGTAGATAGATCAAACGACACCTCACACAATGTGATAGCATGCCAGAGTCCAGAGTTACAGTACTTTTTAGCCGCGTGACTATTTTAGTACCTCAAGATGACGAGACTATTACACCACCTGATAACGTCATACCGAGGGAAGACTCTTGTTGCTAGGTACATTGTACCTTCTTCTTTACAATGAGATATTTAACACTGTCCTCGTACGTGTTGTCTAGAAATTCTTTTAATTTTAAAACTTTCATGTTTGTAAGGTTCACCGGCCCAAGTACGGTTCTGAAACTATAGACGTATTCTACATCAACAGCAAACGCCAGCACTTAGGATGTAGTATTGCCCAGAGGAAGATAAACACCACACTGATACTGTCTGAGATAAACCTACTCCAATAAGGGGGTTATGGATTTATTGTCCGCTTACCCCTTTTTGGGATACCGGTAGGGATTTTTCAGGTTCTGACAGTGCAGACTTCTTTTCAGTAGGACTAGATACTCCACTGGACGCAGATGGCTACAAGAGTCTCCACAATATAAAGCTCCATACAGCGCATTTCGTAATCTAGTACCTCCGTTCTCAAGTATAATAGGGTCACCGGATCACATTTCACCCCAGCTACTACATATCCTTCACATGAGGTTCTTGGAATGATGTGTGTATAATACCAGATCATTGTTCATTTTGACCCTATTATACCTGAAAGAGGTACTCTATTAGCCTCCAAAATGTGTTTTATGGAGCTTTTAATGTACAATAAAACTATATTTTTGGCCACAGAACTGTATTATTTCATCACCTGTCTAGTGGATTATGTAGTTCCACCCAAAAGAATCTAGGTCCTGGAGAAATTATACAGGCATCCCAGGAAGTGGACATTATATACATAAGCCCATTTGTGGAATAAGGTTACCTCATATATAAGTGTGGTGTTTTATCTTCCTTTAGGCCATACTACACTCTAGGCAATGGCTTTTGCTTTTTTTCTTCATTCACACTATATATCAAAACCGTCCATCAGTTGGCCCATCCAGCATACTCCGTTTTAGATATTCTCCTAAACAGGGGCTTCTGTCCTTTGCAGTATTGAGTGTTACCTTGGCTTATTGGTGTGATAGTGGATTGGACATCATGGTGGATGCCACCAAAACACCAGGTGAATAGTTGTATATAACAAGCTAAACTAAATTAGTTAGATTTAGATTAGTGATGAGCGAGCATTGCCCTTAGCGAGTACCTACTCGTTCGAGAGAAAAGGTTCGGGTGCCGGCGCGGGGGAGCAGTAAGTTGCGGCAGTGAGCAGGGGGAGCGGGGGGGGGGGGGGTGAGAGGGAGAGAGATCTCCCCTGCGTTCCTCCCCGCCGCTCCCCGCCCGCCGCTGGCAGCTGAACCTTTTCTCTCAAGCGGGCAGGTACTCGCTAAGGGCAATGTTTGCGCGAGCAATTGCCCTTTGCGAGTATGCTCGCTCATCACTTATTGAGATATTTCAATGAAGAAATCTCTGTTCTCATTTACAGCTGACAGGATAAGGCTTCCTTCACATCTGCGGTGGGGGTTTCATTTTGCTGAATGGCTCTGTCTAATGACGTAACGGAACAGTGCCGAACAGATCCTATTGACTATAATGGTGCTCCTGGTATTTGACTCTGCTTTGCTCCTGACACTAATTGTTGAATTCCCCTTTACTCTGATAAACTCTCCAACTTCCCATATATATCACCAACAAAACACGGCCAGTATAGGGTTATAACTTGCCTGTGTACATACATATATAGCACCAAATAAAATCCACACACAGGGCTAAAAAGGACGTAGTAAAAGCAAAATAATTTATTTAATAACATAAAGAGTTAAAACTACATGTAAAAATTAGAAATAAAGAATGCAATTTCCATAATGTAGATATGTCTGAAGGCTGGTTACCAAAACATATATCTATATATATTAGTTATATATCACAATGGATAGAAAGGTAAATAACATAAATGCAGTGCAAATAAGCACTATCACCACGTTCTGAAGTTACGTCTGAAGATCTGACTACACCTCTGTTCACACCCTCAGGTACCGCACCTAGGTCTATTGTAGCATCAGCTGTAACATTATTGGGATTACTTTCTAGTGTGACAGCCTGGAACCCTGCAGTGAAGGTCGTATCCAGATTATTGGGGTCAAAGGGTGAAGATTGGGGTTGCTCATGAGTTTGGTACAAAGTCAAATCAGTGGGTGGCATGGCCAATGCACATCCCTGACAAGTTCAAGCAGCTCTTGCACTTCCATGTTTATGGTATAGGCCAGGCATTTTGTGACATTATTGGCACAGGAGGAATCACCAATCCAGCCACAGAAACTAGGAATCACAGGTCTTCTTCACCCTTTAACACTTCTTAAGGGATATGGCATTTGCTGCTATTAATCTCTAGCCTGTCTCTGTAGAGTAGCTGCTGATTAATGAAGCAAGCAGATGACAGATATAAATGAGCAAATAGTCAATCCTGGGAAGTTAGAGAGTGCATCAAAGTTTTTGGATCTTCTATTATTTTTTTCAATAATTGACATGCATTATAGAAATAGACAATCTATTTTGGCACAGCACTGGAAGGATATCCTTTCTTCCAGTGCTGTGCCAAATCCATCATATCACATAACTGATCCCAATGGTGGCTGGCTGACTCTTCCTCTACTCTTCCTTAGTCAGACCTCATCTTGAATACTGTGTCCAGTTCTGGGCCCCACAATTTAAAAAAGACATAGACAAACTGGAGCGAGTTCAGAGAAGAGTTACCAAGATGGTGAGCGGTCTGCAAATCATGTCCTATGAGGAAAGGTTAAAGGATCTGGGAATGTTTAGCTTGCCAAAAAGAAGGCTCAGAGGAGACCAAATAGCTGTCTACAAATATCTGAAGGGCTGTCACAGTGCAGGGGGATCAGTCCTATTCTCATTTGTACAAGGAAAGACTAGAAGCAATGGGAAGAAACTGTTTTTTGATAGCGAAGATGATCAATGAGTGGAACAGGTTACCACTGGAGCAGGTGAATTCTTCTTGACAGACACCTGTCAGAGATGATTTAGTGAATCCTGCATTGAGCAGAGGATTGGACCCATTGACCCCTGGTCTCTTCCAACTCTACCATTCTAGGATTCTATGACTCCATCAATGTATAATGGGGTCCTCTGGGGTCCTGTTATCGTGTCAGTCAAATATAACTAAATTGATTATAGCAATGGAGCTTCCAAAGGCAATAAAAGGTTTTATCTTTATCTCTGGGGTCCAGGAGCATCTAATTACACATTGGTTGCTATTACAATATTTTTTTATCATGTTTACCCAGTTATCATGCACAACTTAGGGGATATAAAAACCATGACTTGTAATGATGAGACGTACAACTTGTGTCTTCCTCACATTAAAACACGTGTTGTGAAACAGAGTACAAATAATATCCCAACTGAAACAGGTGAGGCAGAACCATATAATATCCCGCTAAGTGCTGAACTATCCCGCAGTGCTGCAGACTCCTGGCAGGCCACTTTATTTTAATGCTAGAGATAAATTGATACCATTCTCCTGGGCGTACGGTGTACAAATCTGCTAGTAATATATAGGGCATTACAAGCACGAAGTATGCACTGGAGCCACTGAAATAAAACTAAATCTTTGGACAAAGTTTCTTAAAGCAGTAAAATGTGAAGAAAGTTAACTTATAGGAATTTATTAGTTGTACAATAATGCAAGAAACTATGGAGTATTTCTTAGATTGTCATTAAAATGTTAATTGCTGGGGACGGGAACGTTTTCTGGCATTGGAGGTGCAGTTACTCTCAGGGGGATTGGTAATCTGTGGTCTAACCAATATGGCAATGGACAGTTATAGCCTCAGATGCCATATTGGCTGGTAACCTGATGGTAAGGTCAGACTGTGTGAGTGTGAGTAAGGGGGTGGAGGTAGAGCTCCCTGAACTTAATCCCTTATTGTAAAAGTTGCATAATATGCTCCGTTAGGAACTCTTATTATGTTCAAGTAAATGTGCCTTTGACCCCTTAGTGGCCACACATACGTGTTTTCATGTCCTGGGTGTCTGGGCTTTATTCTACAGTGCTGTAAAAACATGCTGGCCCTGTAGAATAAAGCCCCAGGGTCTGAGAGTGTGACAGGTTCCTGCTATCGGCTTAGAGGTGTTACCAGGGACCACGGTGTGCGGTTCCTGGTCACATGATTGCCATTATTCAACGTATAATAGCAATCACGTGAAAGTAAAAAAAAGTTTCAAATTTAGGATCCGATCCATGACGGGAGATGAAACTACTCACCTAAGGCCTTCACAATGTCCCTTGACGACCTTGTCCTGCAAGGGCCTCTCCCCAGCTTCTGTGCAAAAGCAGAAAAGGGCTGGAAATTTAAAATCCAGCTGAGAGCCTGGAGATGTCATCAGGGGCACAACAAGCGGTCCCCGGTCACGTGAATATCGTTAACCATTAAATAACAGCACAAAAAAGGTAAATTATAGTTTTCAAAAAGTTTAAAAAGGAGATGAAAACACCTACTTAAGGCCTTCGGCAATGTCCCCCTATGCGATCTTGCTGCAGGGCTTTTCTCCTGCTTCTACCCAAAATGGTGGTGCGCATGTGCATAAACCAGGAAGGCCACCAGCTGCTCCTTTAGTTTTAGGCTCTGTTGTGTATACAGACATTGTATTAAGGCCACAATGGATATGGTTCTGCACACAGGACAAACAGGAGTATACATTTTGGGGAGCAAGTCTTCATTCATATGTGTGCTGTGCAAAAACCAACTGTGGGGTCAAGATACGCAGCCCACCCCTAGATGGATTTTTAACTGGTCTAGTTTTCAAAATTGGGGAATTTGCGGCAGCTCTCCATTGTTTCTGTTCTGAAACCTACTGGCTGCTCCTTTCCTTGTGGGCCCCGTTGTGGATACGGACATAAGATTAGGGCCACAATGGGTATGTTTCCAAACACAGGACTAACAGGGGTATCCATTTTGGGGTGCAAATCCTCATTTTCAAGAGAAATAAAACTCTTTTAAATGACATATTTGCATATATGTGAAATTTTATTTTTTTCTCCTCTAAATTGCATTAAATCCTAAAAAAAACTGTGGGGTCAAAATACTCATGACCCCCCTCAGTAAATATATTAAGGGGTTTATTTTTTACAATGGGGTCATTTGTGGGGTATCTATCATTCTGACACCTATGAGCCTTCGCAATCTTTGCTTGGTGTAGGAAAACAAAATATTCCACCAAATTTTAAAAACTAATGTTAAATTAATGTCTCCTAAATTGCTTAGAAAAACACTAACGTTTTTCCATGTGCTTCCAGAATAAAGTAAACAAATGGAACATAGCTCATCAAAACTTCGTACAGTATGTTTGCACATATTTGACATATTGCAGTTGAAAATGTGAAAAAATTACAACTTATTCAAAATGTTCCCACTTTTGGCACTTTTAATGAATATACACAAATTCTAGCAGTGTATTTTTACCACCTAAATGAAGGACAATATGTGGCGAAAAAGCAATGTCAGAATCACTTTGATATGCAAAACCTTTACAGAGTTATTCTCTGTTAAAGAGATACATGTCAGATTTCCAAAATTTGGACTGGTCATTAAGATGCAAACATGCTTGGTCACTAAGGGGTTAAGAGGGACTTGGCCTGGTGAACGCTCCTTAGTGAGGATCAGGTGACGTGGGCTAAATTAAAGGTCCCGGAATGTGAAGTAGTTTGGCGGTAGGTGAGAAGCGCCCTAGTGAGAGAAAGAAGCACGTGGGACTGAAAAAAAGAAGCATCCCCTGTCGTCGATGTGGTCCTACGGACAGTAAGTGAGTAAAGTGACCATGATAGGACAAGGGAATAAAATTCTGTCACATCAGTACCAAGCAATTTGTGTGTTTCACCAGGCCGCTTTCTCTTGAAGAAACAGACTATCATGTACTTTGTTCTTCATCCTACCATTATCAATTAAAGACAAGCCATTGTTCAGCAACCATGTGGTCCTCACATTTATTGACCACAGAATTGCAGGACTTGAGATTACGGTGTATCCCAAGCTAAACGGCCTATGGGGTATGCCTATCTCCCTGTTGGATGCCTGCCTGGGGCGTCTCCTGATGTGCCCTTCCAGTGTATGCTTTAGGGGGCCTAGCCTGGGCATCAGTATGCCTGATCTGACCGAGGAGGCCCTCCAGCTGGAGGCCTTCGGGGACCGATCCTCCACACCTGTGGTGAACCTTATAAATGCCATGAGGTAAACACGCCATTTTCACATTAGATTTAGTAATCCATTTAAGGGAGAGGCTTTCTACCATTAGAGGGGCCAAGTGACTCTAAGTATTAATCAACCAGTGACTATTTTTTGGTGAGATGAAATGAAATAACTATCAACTAATGAATTAATTATCACTTGTTACCCTGTTGGTGGCAGTGTTTATGAAGAGATTGGGAAAGTCTCCGACTGCGTTTTCCCTTTAGCCCCTGGAGGCAGCTGGACTGCTGCAATGGCCTGAGTCCTTTCTGGGCGTGGGAGACTTACTTCTGTTTGGGTCAAGATATGAATCATGATGGGGGTCATAAGTTTGCATCAGCATTACCAGGCTCTATTGACCGGGCTCCAACCATTCTAGGTTGGAAATCGGTTTAGACTGCTCTCGAAAGTAGGCCTGAGGCAGGGCCATGTATCGGAGACCTCGTGGATATGAGTTGAAACCAGACATTGTGAATGCTCAAGAACTTTTAATGACAACTGTAGGTATGAACAAATGGCTGACTGTGTTCAGTTCATAATTTCCGTGAAGAACAGGTATGCGGCACAACACTTTCAATAAAATTCCCTGTACACCAAGTAGAAACAAGAAGAGAAAATACAATCCTCTTTTGCTGAAGATGAACTAACAGTCTCTGCTACAGTCTTTATCAAACTCTCCACTAACATTGATACTGGTCTGATTCTCCTGGATTCCGGGTTTGTATAAAGTATAGGTCTTCTTCTCATTAGCACAGAGTCATGTGCTGGAAGGTAGCAGAGGTAGTAGTTGCTACCTGGCCCTGGAGCCTTAGGGGGCTCAAAAGCCCCTTATCACATAAGAAGACACCAGTATTATTAATCACATAGTAAGTTGCGTCCCTGTTACATATTTTTCATTGGGGTTCAAGAGCTTCTAGTTCCACCTATGTAAGCCGTCACCCTGAAGACCTCTACATCATATGCCTGTAAGAAGCAAAGCACCTCTCCGTCAGAAAAAGTTGCTTTTTTGCAACTGAACTGTGTTGATGAATCTCAATCTCATGAAGACAAAGTTGCACTGACTTGAAAAAGACAGATTTCTTGTGGGCCGAATCAGCCTAAAACCTCTCCCAGCGTGGCCAATTTATGCTGTGCTATCAGTTTCAGTAAAGTTCATAAGAACTTTGTAATTCTGCCTCCCACTGTGTCTGTCAATTAAAGCGACGGCTGATTATGAGCCTTATGATGTCTAGAGACATTCAGGCTTTCATCCTACATGAACATACAAATTCTTTGAATGTTCAACATACCAGATGGAATACATTGATAGCCGACGTCCATCAAGTCTACCGAGAAGTAATCACCCATCTCGAAATTGGATTCTTTTTTCCGTAATGTTCACTATGAGACTCGGTGCCACAAATTGAAGCATCGTGGAAAGTAAGTGCAATGCTGCTCCACTTGTTTATTATCCGTAATTAGAACAAACTGCTCATTTTCTTATGGACGTGGTTTTGGCATAACCTTATGTCTTTGCCAACTATATGCTATGTCTTTTTAATGGTAAAGCTGTTCCTAGCAGCTGAGCACATAAATTAAACTTGCAGTTTTGTAGAATTTTATCACTTGTACATGGTAAGATAAAATGAATCAGATACACATACATCTATAGTGAGAATGCACACTGAATATTGAGTATGTACACTGCATTAGGAACATCAATCCAATAATGATTTGGTTCATCTTTTTGGGCAATCACAGTTTTCAGATGTTTGGGAACAGATTTCACAAGGTGGTGAACATGCTCCATACTCAACTTGACCCATGCCCATTGCAGCCACTCCCATTAGTGGGAGTAGAGCTCACAGCCCTTTCCAGCATATCCCAAACATGTCCAATGGGGTTACTGTCCGGTGAGTTTAGGGCCCAAGACAGTGGAGAATTTATTGTTGTGTCCCTCCAACAATTCCGTAGTGGTCTGAGCTTGATGACACAGAGTGATGTCCTGTAGAAAAATGGCAATGTGGTCAGGGAAGGGTGAAAATATGGGTGCAGATGATAAGCTAATAGGTCCTATTAGCATTTACCAATCAAGGACTGATCAATCAGTATGATGATCAATGTTCCTTGGCCATTCCAGGAAAATGCTCCCTAGACCATGACACCACCAATCTGCTGAAACTCAATGGTGCAACGCTGGGATATGGTTTCATGCTGTTTACGCCAGATGTTGATTCAGTAATCTGTATGGTTTAGCAGGAAATGGGAGTGATCACTTCAGAAGACCTTCTGCCATGTGTTCAAGGTCCATTAACATATTTCCTGGGCGCTCGTGAGGCCTCGTTGGCGATGCCATGGTATAATCAGGAGCACCCTTACTGGTCTTTGGCTTGAGAACCCCAGCCGATGCAAGGTAAATGCATAATTATTGTAAAGATTTGTCTAACTTCTTCACTGCTGTACTGTTGAGTCAGTTGGCACATCGCTGCTGAGATACCAGACGTGCCACCCTACTCTCACCTCTAAGATCACCCACACTTGGCCTGCTGTTGTGTGATCTTCTGTCTGATGTCTGCCCATGGTATAAGCAGTCTTGGTACACACTTGATACCAAAGTTTAGGAAGAGCAACTGTTTCAGAAATACTGGAACCAGACCTCTGGTCACCGAATATGTGCCCATGGTCAAAGTCACCATGTTTACCCATGACTGCCAAATGTAGCCTTCTGCTGTGCAGAGAAGAGGTCAGCACATTATCTTAGAGAAGTTTGGGACGTGGCCATCATGTGATACCACATTACTGATCATAGGATGTCACGAACAAGCTGTTTCTAATGCAGTGACCATTCAGCGTAAAGTGCTCTAAAGTTAAAGGGGTTATGGAGGATTAGAAAACCACAGTTGCTTTCTTCCAGAAATAGTGCCACACCTGTCTACATGTCATGTCTGGTATAGCAGCCCACTTCATTGCAGTTAATGAAGCTGAGCTGCATTACCAGCTATGGACAAGTGAGGCACTATTTTTAGAAGCAACCAGCCATGTTTTTGCAATGCTGTACAACCCACTTAAATAAAATGTAATGGTCTGGTGTTAGTCAACCTACATCAGGAACCCAAAAATCAGCATTTGATTTTACCGTGTGTCATATGCAAAAGTGAGGCTGAAGTGGTCCCACGGATGGTTCACTGGGCTTTCTACAGTATGAAATAATCAGGCCCTCCTTCTAGCTCTTGATTGGCTGCTAGTGTAATACTAAAGCCATCAATCAAGAGCTAGGGGTAGGGCTTGACGATTGCTTATTGACGAAAGCTCAGGACAGCTATCCAACAATGAACCTCCCATTGGACCACTCTAATGTCATTACATACAGTGCATGGATGTTTCAAAAGCAGATTGCTCCTGAAGTAGGCTGTGCGGCAGGGAAGTATGTTTCTTTTTTCATTTTTCTATCTCCGCTTTCAAAAAAATCTTAAAATCTTAACTTTTTTATTTTTCTGATGACATAGCCACATGATCGCTGTGTGTTGCAAAAGGAGTCACATGTTTCAATGGAACCATCTATCATACTATATAATGTATTGGAAAAGTTTTAAAAATTAAGTGGGGAGAAAAGAAGGAAAAATAAACACAATTATACAGTAGAAACCATAGAAGATGATGGAGGAAGGCAAATCTATTAAATAGTTTTTTCTCAAGTGTAATCGTGAATGAAAAAAAAAAAATGCACCCCTCTTTCCCCCGCTAAGTATTGCATGCCTAACACAAGAGGAGGTACAGAGCCGGTTAAAGAGGATTAACATTGATAAATCGCTGGGCCCAGATGGAATACACCCAAGGGTTCTTAGGGAACTAAGTAATGTGATAGATAGACTGCTTTTTCTTATATTTAGGGAAACCATTGAGACTGAGGGTTGTACCACAAGATTGGTGCATTGCCAGTGTGGTCCAAATATACAAAAAGGGGTCTAAAAGAGAGCCTGGTAACTACAGGCCGGTAATTCTCAATTCAATAGTTGAAACAATATTCAAGGGGGTTTCTGAGAGATGCCATCCTGGAATACCTCAAGGGAAACAACAGTATAACCCCTCATCAGGATGGGTTCATGAGGGGTTGATCATGCCAGACCAATCTGATCAGCTTCTATGATGAAGTAAAGCTGGACCTGGGAGAGTCTATTGATCTCGCATATCTGGACTTTTCTAAAGCATTTGACACCGTGTCGCATAATAGGCTAATATACAAAATGAGACAGCTCGGATTGGGTGAAAACGTGTGTATCTGGGTAAAGAACTGGTTCGGAGATAAAAAAAACAAAGAGTGGCAATAAACGGTTCATACTCTGATTGGCCTCCCTAGTGCTAGTGGGGAGCCACAGGGTTCAGTATTAGGCACCATTCTGTTCAATATATTTATCAATGACCTGCTAGAGGGGCTGCACAGTAAAATATCAATATTTGCAGATGGTACAAAAATATACAAGATAATTAATACAAAGGAGGACAATATGCGGCTACAAACGGAGCTAGATAAGCTCGGGGCTTGGGCAGAAAAATGGCAAATGAAGTTCCATATTGAAAAATGTAAGGTTATGCACATGGGCAGGAGAAATGGATGTCACCAATATACACTAAATGGAGTACTGCTAGGGAAAAGACTTGAGGGTACTAGTTGAATGTAGACCTAACTGGATTGATCAATGCCAGGCAGCTGCTGCAAAAGCAAATAAAGTCTTGGGGTGCATTAAAAGAGGTATAGGGGCGAGGAACATTATCCTCCCACTATATGAGTCACTTGTCAGGCCTCACATGGAATACTGCGTACAGTTCTGGTCACCAGTGCTCAGGAAAGATGTTACAGTGCTGGAGGGGGTTCAAAGAAGGGCAACTAAATTAATAAACAGAATGAGAGGACTGGAATACCCAGAGGGGCTATCCAAATTAGGATTATTTACCCTGGAAAAAAGATGGCTAAGGGGCGATCAAATAACTATGTATAAATACATGAGGGGACAATACAAGGATCTCTCCCATGATCTGTTTATACCCAGGGCTGTGACGGTAACAAGAGGGCATCCGCTACGTCTAGAGGAAAGCAGGTTTTATCACCAACACAGAAGGGGGTTCTTTACTGTAAGAGCAGTTAGACTGTGGAACTCTCTGCCTGAGGATGTGGTGATGGCAAAATCAATACAAGAGTTTAAGAGGGAACTAGATGCCTTTTTGGAGCGCTATGATATTACAGGATATAGACATTAGGTGACCAGCGGGGTTGTTGATCCGGGTCTTGGAGTTAGGTAGGAATTCAATCGTTGATCCAGGGAGTATTTTGACTGCCATTATGGAGTCCGGAAGGAATCTTTTCCTCCAAATGAGCTAAATTGGCATGAGCTATGTTATAATTTCACCATTTGAGGGGATATTTTATGGTGTTCATGGTGCTGTAGAAGCTTATTCTATGGGACAGTATGATTATGGTGATACTAAATTATGTAGTTTTTTATGCCGTAATGCTAAAATACATTGAAAAATTGCTTTCTGTTGCCATTTTTACTTTCAACTGATTTTATTGAGAAAAAGATATGCAAATTATTACATGCTGATCAGCTAGAAAATTCCCCTCGCAGGGGGTGCAATAGAGAAATTTCACAATAAAAACAAAACAATTAAACAATTAACTTCCACACAGGGTTCCGTTTACAGGAAATCTAACAGGTATTTATGTTGTGCTTTTTTTCCTATCGTTCTTCTTTCTCTGCTTTTGAGGGGAATGTGGAACCCAGACTAGAACTAGTAAAACTTTAAAAGACGGAGGGGGGAGCTAGGGTCGGGTCTATGGTTCCTACATATGTCCTGTCCTACACATTCCTTCTGCTTGTTTTCTATCCCACATTGAGTACTCTGGTTAGTCCAGGTATAAGCCAGGGAAATACACCATGGTTGCCAAGTTTTTAGGAATAACTCCATTTCATCTTCTCTAATGGCTGACAGTTTTCCATACAGCATCATTCTTGAAACCCTAGCTACAATTGGGTCAACCAGAAGAGTGGGTGAGAGCCATTGAGAGGCAATGTATATTCTAGTAGCCATACAGATGAACTGCAAGAGTTTATGCTGTTGGTTATTGAACCCCGTAGGATTGTTGGCCAGGAGACAAAGGAATGAAGAGAGGGGGGGATAGCTTGCCCAGCACTCTGGATATGAGGTTAGTCATTCTGCTGCCATTTTTGACCCCATAACTTATCTTATTTTTTTAGTCAGTAGCGCTGTGTATGGGTTTGTTTTACCGGAAGACCTGTGATTCCTATTGGCACCATTTTTGGGTATATAAAATTTTTTAAATACTTTTTTATTTAAGTTATTCTTGGAGATGGGGTGACCAAATAAGCACAATTCTAGCACAGTGATTTTTTTTCTGATGGTGTTCAACGTGTCGGATAAATACTATGACATTTTAATAAATTGGACTTTTATATATGCAGTGGAGGGGGCGTGTAGCATTCTGTCAGTAGTTCACTGTCTTGTACTTCCTTTCCTTGTCTGCATTGCTCTCTCTCTGGTCCAATCAGCATAAATGCACTGCCTGCCTCTCTGCTTTCCTAAGACAATTGTAGGAGATGGTCATTCAGAGACATTCTGGCCAAATGGTTAGTAAACCCGACATAATGTGTAGACACACACGCACGTGCTGTAATAGCAGGAGAGGCACAGTTTGGGGGATTGTAGACACAGTGTCTGCAGATCTGTCACCATGTAACTTCATGGGAGCAACCTGTAAAGATAGCCCCTCCCCCATGTCCTAGACTCCAAGTAACTACAGAAGCTCAATACCTAACAACAGGCAGTGGATTGCAGAAGAGCTGGAAGGGAGACCTCTAGTGGCAGCCATTTCAAATCTGATTTACAGGCCGCTGGTAAAACAGCAACATTTTCAATGAAAGTATATTACAAGAAGGAAGAGACACACAACATAGATTGTCTAAAATATTAGTGCCACTTTAAAACTTCTAATATTCTATACAGACAATACAGGAGGGGAGTGTGTGTGCCCAATATGTCTGCCCCCAAGGAAGTTTTTTTTTTAAACAAAGAAAATGTGAGTGAAAGCATGTATACAGCTCTATTATTACAGCGCTATTAACCCTTTCCAATCCAATTTGTATCCTGGTTTTCCTAGGGGGCTTACTTTTTTCTGCTGTTGTAAAACGGCGCTATCTGCTGGCTAAAGCCAGTACTGCATGAAGTGACACGTTGGATAGGCTCCGACAGCAGAGAGGCTGGCAATACACAGTAAGAGAACGCCGACGGACACCTTCCAACATCGGAGCTATACAGCCTTAAATCATAATGTCTTCAGATGGCAGACAGTGGATTGGAAAGGGTTAATGAATTTCTGAACAACGTCTGTAAGTTGCATTTCTATTTTACAAGCTGGTTTAATTCCTATAATTTTTTTATTTACAATGTAATAATGAAATTTACAGTAATTTTTATTTTCAGGTCCTGAATGCTGAGTTTACGAGACAGATATCTTACTGCAGCTGTCCTGACTCATACTCTATATTACTGTCAGTTTATGGTCCTTATGTCTTATGCCATTATCCAGGATGCTAAATAGAATGACTAAGTAAAACAGATTGTAGCAGCCAAATGTCAGATTAATGCACGTTGGCCGAACGAGATGACACAGATGCTCCGAGACACCAATCCTTAAATGGTACGTGTGATTCCCTACCCAGAAATCATCTCAATAAAGACAGAAAAGCGAGTCAGCAGCATCGCTGCAAGGAATATGTTAAGCATTGCACAAATTGTGTGCTGTAATGGCTTTAAGTACAGTGAAATTTTAGGTTTTACAGCTTAATCCCTTCAAGACCAAGCCTGGTTGTGCCTTAACGACCAAGCCAAATTTTGGAAATCTGGAATATGCCACTTTAACAGGGAGTCAAGAATGCTATCTTTAATCATTAGGGAGAGCAACTAGAAGGTGAGTAAGTTAGGAGACTTGTAGGGCCATTCATGCTCCTCTGGGTAATATGCAAATAAGAGAGATGGAACAATACCTCTGCAGCACCATCTATTGAAAGGCAGCATTCCTGCAAGTCAATGGTAGTCTCTTTATACAAGCCTTGTAACAATGACTGGGAATTGAAAGCCAAGCCAGAATCCATACACAGACAACTGTTTCAGGGGAATTTGTCCCTTATCAGTGTACAGTAGGATTCTGGCTTGGCTAGTGAGAGGCCTGTAATGTGGGTCAGGAACGCTATCTTTTCTCCTTAGGGAGAGCAACTAGAAGGTGAGTGAGTTAGGAGACTTGTAGGGCCATCCATACTCCTCTGGGTAATATGCAAATAAGGGAGCTGGAACAATACCTCTGCAGCACCACCTGTTGGAAGGCAGCATTCCTACAAGTCAGTGGTAGACTCTATACAAGCCTTGTAACAATGACTGGGAATAAAAAGCCAAGGCAGAATCCATACACAGACAACTGTTTCAGGGGAATTTGTCCCTTATTAGTGTGCAGTAGGATTCTGGCTTGGCTAGTGAGAGGCCTGTAATGTGGGTCAGGAACGCTATCTTTTCTCCTTAAGGAGAGCACTTAGAAGGTGAGTGAGTGAGGAGACTTATAAGGCCATTCATGCTCCTCTGAGTAATATGCAAATAAGGGAGATGGAACAATACCTCTGCAGCACCACCTATTGGAAGGCAGCATTCCTGCAAGTCAATGGTAAACTTTTTATACAAGCCTTGTAACAATGACTGGGTATTGAAAGCCAAGCCAGAATCCATACACAGACAACTGTTTCAGGAGAATTTGTCCCTTATTAGTGTGCAGTAGGATTCTGGCTTGGCTAGTGAGAGGCCTGTAATGTGGGTCAGGAACGCTACCTTTTCTCCTTAAGGAGAGCACTTAGAAGGTGAGTGAGTGAGGAGACTTATAAGGCCATTCATGCTCCCCTGGGTAATATGCAAATAAGGGAGAGAATAATATGCAAGGTCTTATTCAAACCAGCATGGTTTTAGCACATTATAGGCGAGTGAAAAGATTACAGCTATACTGCACTAACAATAGCGTGAATAGTTGATTTCCAGCTATTAAGTCTCGAGCTTAATTAGCAGTGAAAATGCCCATTCACGCAATCTGGAGCTGCGCCCTGCGTGTTATCCAGCATCCATAGGAGTCTATGGAAACTCCCGCTCAGTTCGAACTAAAGATAGGTCAGGTCCTATCTTTTCACGCAGCACGGACCTTAGATTCATGCTTTGTAGTCGTATGTCCTATCTTTGTTAGATGCGAGTTTTTTGCATGTCTTAACCTTCTTCACCTAAACGGTTTTATAGGAAACCATTGGTTCTATCAGACGTGATCTTTTCACGTGCCTATAATGCGCTAAAAGCATGCTCGTGTGACTGAGGCCTAAAGGTTTTACACTTCCAAGTAGAGGTGCATTCACATGCCTTGTCCATGTGTTGTGCGATGTGCCGCAGACCGCACATCTGCATGTTCTATTCCCGTGCAAGACTTGCACAAAAATAGAACATGCTAAACTAAACCCTCAACCCACCCCATCTCCACTTACCCCCCTACTACACAACCCAGAATTCCGCCCTGGTCTAGATGCGACTCAATTTACATGGTGGAAAACAAACAACCTGGACGTCTTTGTACGACTTCCTTACACATGGCAAACTGATTTCAATGTCCACCATCACTAGTCAACATAAACCGCTCCAACAAGAATGGTGGAGAAAAATACAAGTCTTCCCCTACTGGTCCTCTATTTTACCAACATCAATCAAAACTGAGATGACTCACATGGAGGCCATGTGCAAATTCTGCCCCACACACCCAGGCACTCTATCCCATTTCTACAATATGTTGAACAAATCACTGCAAGACTCCAAACACCCCTTCATGTTACAGTGGAAGTCAGACTTTCACTCCTCCCTATCATGAGAGCGTTGGCACCACTGCTGCGAGACCATAAGCAAAAATAGCTGGCAATTCTCGTTGACAGAGACGCCCATAAAAGTCCTACATAGAGCTTATCTCGTACCAGAGGGATTGAATGCGATCAACCCAGAAGTCTCTAATCTATGCTTCTGTGGATGCAACGATGTAGGCTCTCAACACCACATTTGGTGGTCATGCCCAGTGGCTCAGGCTTTTTGGAGAAGGACCTCCCTCCTTATAAATTCTGTGACTGGGACGAACATCAGACCTGACCCCTTTGTTCTACTGCTAGGAAATAAACCGACAGGAATGCGCAACGCCCCCTTTAAGCTATTACAATATATTACAACGGCAGCACGAATTTCGATAGCACAGCAGTGGCGTAAACCAACACTCCCATTCGAACTCCTGGTAACTCGCATCAATAAAACCCTCTTAAACGAAAAACTCATAGCCATACGCCAAGATAAAATCCAACAATTTGGAAAGGTCTGGAACCCCTGGATAGTCTACACTAACGTACCGAACCTACCCTATTTTGTGAGATTATAGGCAGATGAAAAATAAGACACGCCCCCAAAAATAACAAAAAAGAAAATAGATAAGAATAGCATCAGAGCAGCTCCACACCCATATGCTGCAAACAATCTATAACACGGCAATGAATGGGAAATTTTGGGATCGGTTCCCTTCTTTCTGAGTGATGTACGACGAGATATTCATGTTTCCATGCATACAATTGGAAGTTCTACCCTGTATGTTGTTTCTCTTCTCTTTCTTTCCCCTTACCTCTTCCCTCCTTTTTCAATATTATCCTATTTTCCATAGCTTCTTTCCTTACCCTTTCTCCCCTGTTGTATTATTACTAAAGGCTCATACCCGTCTGAAAAACGGAATCTCTGTGCTACGATGTTAGGACCTGACTATATCCCCCTGCGCGGGGTCTCTGCGGCAGAGTGTTGCCATCTTTAAGTTTAACCCTTTCCAATCCACTGTCTGACATCTGAAGACATTATGATTTAAGGCTGTACAGCTCCGATTTTGGAAGACATCCGTCTGGGTTCTCTTACTGTGTATTGCCAGCCTCTCTGCTGTCTGAGCCTATCCAATGTGTCCCCTCATGCAGTACTGGCTTTAGCCAGCAGATAGCGCTGTTGTATAACGGCAGAAAAAGAGTAAGCCCCCTAGGAAAACCAGGATAGAAATTGGATTGGAAAGTGTTGAACCAAATAAAACTCTTTGAAACATAAAAATAGAGCATGCTGCGACTTTACCGTCCCACAGCATCGCCACAAGAAAATAATTATCCATGTAAATCCACCCTGTGAAATAATGGGTAGTACTTTTGTGTGAGTTCTGTGTGTCTAGCAATGAACACAACTTGCACAATTTTATCCCCCATGTGAATGCACCCTTAGGGTTTTTACTCGCTAGCATTTTTTTAACGCTGCAATATCGCTGTGTTTTTTTTGTTAAAAACGCATAAAAATTGCAGAAGCCCAAACTTGCGATTTTTGTGTGATGCGATTTTAACATTAGAAAGTCCCATTGACATTTGCAGTAAAAAGAAATGCAGCGATATCGCAGCTTTAAAAAAACGATTGTGGGTAAAAGCCCTAAGGCTTCATTCACACGGGCATATATCGACTGCTAATATAAACCACCCATCTGATGCACTGGTTTCCAATGCATGTGTTCAGATGGGCGATTTTACGCTGCGTAAAAGCACCCAGCCGGCTAAGACAGCGCATACTGTGTGCATTCCGGCCAGGCGCTTTTACACTGGGCAGAAAAGATAACTATCTTTTCCATCTGGAATGTGGCCACTGCCATAGACTCCTATGGGAGCCTATGACAGCTGCCAGAGAAAGGAGGTGGGGGGGGAGTTTAGCAGCGTGACAGCAGCACAGAGCTAAACTCCCACCCACCCGGCCGACGGCAGCCTCTGCCATCTGAACAAGCATGTAAATGAGAGTTGCAGCCATGACTTTGTCATGGCTGCCTCTCGTTCACGCGATTTTCGGCCACGCTATGGCCATGACACGGCCGGTTGAAAATCGTCATGCCTATGTGGATGGAGCCTCATTCGGATGTTTTGATTTTGTCACATGTTGTACTTCATTAGGGTGCATTCAGATGACCTTATGTCAGCTGGGTTTTCACGCCCAGCCGATATACGGCGTCTCTCTGCAGGGGGGGGGAGGCTGGAAGAGTCGGGAGCAGTGCTCTGAGCTCCCGCCCCCTCTCCACCCCTGCACTATTTTCAATGAGTAGAGGCAGGATGGGGCGGAGCTAATTCAAGAACTTGGCCCCGCCCTGTCCCGCCTCTCCTCATTGAAAATAGTGCAGACGGGGCGGAGAGGGGGCGGGAGCTCAGAGCACTGCTCCTGCCTCTTCCAGCCTCCGCCCCCTGCAAAGAGAGACGCTGTATATCGGCTGGGCGTGAAAACCCAGCCGATATACGGTCGTCTGAATGCGCCCTCAAGGTGGTAAAAGTACACCGATACAATTTGTGTATATTTATTAAAAATGCCAAAATTGAAAAAAGTTTAATAAGTTATAGGTTTTTCAAGTGCAGTATGTAAAGTATGTACATAGTGTATTATTATGTATCAGATCTATATCTCTGACGTGTATTGTTTTAATTGTCATTTATATTTAATTTATATTTTTTATTGTTGAGGTTGTGCCAATGGCAAATCATTGAACCATTTGCCCATCATCATGTTTAGAAAGCTCAGATCTGGGCACCTTTCAGGGTGCCGTCAACAAAAAGAAGACCAAGCAGCTGCTTACCCAGGGCCGTAACTATAGAGGATGCAGTTGCACCCGGGCCCAGGAGCCTTAGGGGGCCCATAAGGCCTCTCTTCTCCATATAGGGAACCCAGTACTATGAATAAAGCATTATATTTGGGGCCCTGTTACAGGTTTTCCATTGGGGCCCAGAAGCTTCAAGTTACACCTATGTGCTTACCCCAAATTCCACACCAGACCTTGCAGCTTGCATTATGTTGTCTTTTATTATGGATACATTGACGAAATATAGTTCTTTCGTGATTTGCATCTTGGCCTGATATATTACCTATTCCTGTTGATTTACCATTGTCACAGGACCCTTTATTGTATTTCACTGACTGCATTAATTCAGTTTTGGCTCTTTTTAATTGCCACCAATGAATAAATGCATTGTTATGCTAATTGGTCTTACCTTGTACTCCCCTCTGGTTGTTTTAGTGTTGGAACAAGCAGCTCCACACATATTCCCTCATCCAGTGCTAGAAAGCTCTCTTTGGCCCCTGGATAAGTATTTCTCTGGACACCATGTATAATCATGTAATTGTTTTTTTAAGACTAGTCTCACATGGGCAATCCTAATTTTGACTTGAGAAACATCTTTGTCCCGCGTCCTCGTCCCGCACTTTTTGAGTATCAGTGGTGCTTTATCTTGAGAATAATCTTACATCGCATCACTGCCACTCGTGATAAAATCACTCAAATTTTTATAGCGAAAGTCAATAGGACTTTCTAATGTTAAAAATGCATTTCACCGCCCAAAAATCGCAGCTTTCGTGCATTGCAATGCGATAAAAAGGAGGCTCCATAGGGAAACATGGGCGATAAAGATAGGGCATGACGCAATTTAGTTTTTTTCTCACAACATCACATCAGTAAAAAAAAAAAATTGCTAATGTAAAGGAAATCATTGAAAAACATTGGTTTCATAATTCTGCTTTTTTTTTACTCACTCTCGCATCGTACGGTTTTATTGCCCGTGTGAACTCGGTCTAATACAACTGCAAAATCACAGAAAATGCTATTAGGTTTCCAAGAGGTTAGGTGAAACCCAAATAACTTTCTCCCAACTCTCCTTTCGGAGAGTGTCACGATACAAGACCTTGATAACTGTATTGTAACTTTAAGGCTATGGTCATGAAACGGGGGGCTATGACAGCGTCCGCCTCCGCAGGATCAGGATTGGCCGACAGGTGTTGTAGTCTCCGGGGGGTCAGGAGCCTACCTAGATCTCAGGATGCGGAGTATTCCACGGGGAACCTGGCATCTACATCATCCGCCCGGCTCACCAATGGTTTAGGTAACAGGTTTTCTTTCCGATTCTCCTAACCGTGGGGAGTGATCAAGCCCACATCCTTTATAAACTTTCAACAAACTTTATTGCAGCCTCTGTGGTATGTGTTTTTCTCTGAGTGCTGCGTTGGTACACTCAATGGTGTTAGGAGATAGACCCACATCACTAGCTGCTAGGACTCATGCTTGGCTCACTCGGTACACTCTCACTATCTCAGACCTGCTTATATAGTGGCCCAGAACTAGTGGGTCTCTATAATGTGATATGTCTGTCTCATGCCATTGTCTTGCCAGTGTCTTATGTGTAGTGTGCATTTGGTATGTGTGTTGCATCTTTGCAGCACTAAATTAGTTAATGTCTGGGTTATGTCTGGAAAATGTATCATGTTGCATGTCATGTGACTACATCATTCATATATATGTGTTTGCAATGGGGATGGGTGAAAAGAGAAAGAAAAAGGAGAAGAGTGTAGTCCAGTCTAGAGAGTTGGTCTGTACCAGTCTAGTCTCAGTCTGCGAGTGAGAGGAGTCTGACACTCACACTTCAAAGATTGGTCTGTGTGTGGAGAGAATGGAAGAAACTGAGTGATTCCCTTTTGCTTGGCTTGCGCCTACCCTACCCAGGATATGCTGGTGCTACTACTAAGCACTGAGTGAGAGAGACAGTAGGACCTCTGCTTGAGAGAGAAAAGGCACCAGAAATGTGAGTGTTGGCCAGTAGAGTGTTGGAGGGAGAAAGAGAGTTCTCGGGAGCGGAATCACACGGATAACTAGGACTGTGGATTGTCTGGATTACCCCAAGAGTCCTCCCTGTCACACCACCTTCTATACATGTAATTGTGCTGAACTACTGTTGTAAATTCGTATTTGCAGAAGTTATAGTAAATGGACATTACCGACCGTTCACGATTTGTCCAGTAAGTTTCCCTGTGTGTGGACTAAGTTATTTACTTCATCAAGATTCACCACAGAGGACAGAACGGTGGCGTCACGAGTGACTAAGAACTTTAAGGTAACTCCTGATTACATTTTCCTTGTGACCTTCCCCAGCAGTAACTTGGATGGGTCCCGAGCTACCCCCAGGGGAGGAGATGGTAGAGCCACCGTGACATAATTATCCTTATCTACCTCACCATCTCCGCGGCCGTAGACCTGCTCCTTGGACGCTGCACTAATTCTTACCCTGCCAGTAAGTGGACACTAATAGGGCCTTTTGCCAGGTTGCACCAGAGACGGGTTGCCTCACCCAGAGGGTGCAGTCTTAAAGCAAAATGTTTCCATTAAATAGAATTTAAAGTAACAGTACATACAATACAAACAATGCACACATCATAGTCAGAGGCCATGCGACACTCTCTTACAGTCACAACATATTTTGTTCTTTATTTGATGTATATGTCAAGTATATATGCAAAATGTGTCCATAGGGCTTCATTAACCTGATGGAGGCCAAAAGAGTTTCGATTTATCACTATTTTGTGGTATAGAATAGTGTATTAGACCACTATATTCCATACACATGTATACAGTAAAAGAATGCATACCACACGGATGTGTATATTATTTTTTACAATGGGCGCCTCTGATGGAAGGCTCTTAACATGATATGAACAAAGCCAAACAAGGCAAGTACCCATATGTCCATCACAGACATCTCTCCGCATTACCGGTATTATATCTAGGGTGCATGCAGGGTGAATCGATATCGATGAGTAGTGCAGTAATGTTGCGGCATTGGACCCGACCATTTTTGATGGTATCAGGTCTCGGTTTCGGCATCATGCCGGCCACCAACTGTATCTCTCTCCGATCATTGGAGCACTTTCTCTGTGCTTGTAATTGCAGGCTGGGGTCCCACTGATATCAATAAGAGCTGAGCTTGCAATTACAAACAATGGCCACTAGACAGGGGTCGGAGTAGCGGTTTATTCTGACACTGACAGCCAGCGCTGCCTGGAAATCCCCCTTTAAAGAATTGACACCTTTGCTTCGTTACATTTCCCGAATAGCTCCATTCTACTGGTTAAAATAATTTTCCTGGAATTCTGTTTTTTGGCTTAGAATAGTCTGCCCCCACTGGGATAACAGGTCTAGCAATAATGCATCAGTGATTATTAATGTCCAGTAATGCCTAATTTCCTGTGTGCCTCTTACATCCTATGGTCACCGCTCTGCCAGTTGTGTGACCTCGATGTTCCTCATCACAATCTCGTATTTTTTAAATATAATTCCCAGAGCAAAAACACGTCTCCTTTGAGCAGCGTCCCTCCCTCGGGTGATAATTATTGAAGATGAGACATATTTCACTGAGGTGCAACCCTGTGCTAATTAAAATAACTAGATTAGAACTGCACCGACAGCAGGGAGTGTTACAAACTGAACTAAAATATGACTAGAGAACTAGAACAAAAAGATCGATAAACCATACAACAGTGGGCAGCATTACATGGGCAGAAAGTGATACCTTAACCCTTTCCAATCCAATTATTTTTTCTCATCCATTCTCCCCAGCTCCAAA
Organism: Eleutherodactylus coqui; assembly: GCF_035609145.1. NCBI lineage: Eukaryota > Metazoa > Chordata > Amphibia > Anura > Eleutherodactylidae > Eleutherodactylus > Eleutherodactylus coqui. The sequence continues at coordinate 495,859,995 of NC_089837.1, read as the reverse complement.
TAAATTGGAGCTGGTGAGATGGATGAGAAAAAATACATTTCCCTGCACCCTCCTGAACTGACAGAGTTCAGGAGGGCGCAGGTGCTCACTGCACCGTGGGGGGGCCTGCTTACCTATCCGGCATCTTCCGCTTTCTCCCTCTGCCTCCTGGCTCGGCGATCATGTGACCGCTGGGGTCAGGTGGCACCCAGCGGTCACATGATCGCCGAGCCGCAAGACAAGTGAGAATGCGGAAGACGCCGGACAGGTAAGCAGGCCCCCCCACGGTGCAGGCTCCCGGCTCGGAGTTCATGTGACCGCCGGGGGTCAGGTAACACCGGCGGTCACATGATCGCTGGCCGGAATCTCCATGCATTACATAGCGCTAATTGAGCGCTATGTAATGTGTAAAGGAGAAGGCAGAAAGGGTTCAAAACTCGATGAGGACCAGTGCAGATGTGTATCTGCACCAGATGTGTCTGATGATCGGGTGCAGGTGCACTCCTGCACTGCAGTGTCGGGCCTGCCCCGACATCGGAGCTGTGGAGGGAAATTATGATGTCGGGGCATCCGACATTGGATTGGAATGGGTTAAGGCCCATTTAGACACAATGATTATCGCTCAAGATTCGCTCCAAAGCCGTCTTTTGAGTGATAATCGTTGTGTGTAACTGCACTGCCATCGTGCATTTTTCGTTAAGCCGTCACTCATCGTTATCTTTCAGCGTGCTGAAAGACAATGATGAGCCTTATCAGGGATTCACAGTAGGATACAGCTGATACTATTGTTTCAGCTGTACCCCGCTCCCTGATGACAGTCTGGGTAAGGAGAACAGAGCAGTCCAGCTCTGTTCTCCATACCCTGCACGGAGCGCTCAGCTGTATAACAGCCGGGCGCTCCGTGCAGAAAACAGCTGGATGCAGAAGACAAGCGGGGACACCACGCCTGTCTTCTGCATTCTCCACTCGAAGTGCTCGGCTATATAACAGCTAAGCGCTCTGAGCGGGGAACAGCTGGATGCAGAAGACAAGCGGGGACACCACGCCTGTCTTCTGCATCCTCCACTCGAAGTGCTCGGCTATATAACAGCTAAGCGCTCTGAGCGGGGAACAGCTGGATGCAGAAGACAAGTGGGGACACCCCACTTGTCTTCTGCATTCTCCGCTCGGAGCGCTCGGCTGTATAACAGCTGGGCACTCTGAGCGGGGAACAGCTGGATGCAGAACACAAGCAGCCTTCTGCATCCTCTGCTCCGAGCTCAAGGTGATCGCTCAACATTTGAGTGGTCTTCTTGCGCTGTAAATGGCACCACGATTATCGCTCAAAAGACATATTTTGAGTGATAATCGTTGTGTCTAAGTGGGCCTTTAGTGAGTACAAAGTAGCATGGTCATGAATGCAGCTAGGGCGTGGAGATCTAGTGGACAGACGTGGTTGTGAGACATATAAAGTCGAATACCAAGGACATGAAGTAAGAGTATCAAGAAATGTTGTCTTGTTCAGGCTCTGGGGATACTCAGAAAAGCATAAAATAGAGGCTGTGAAGTCACTGGCCCTTTATAGAATAACTGTACTTTTTACAAATTTTTGACATGTCACAGCAGCATGTGAAAAGTTTTGATCAGTGAAGGTCCCAGCCCGCTGCTCAAACCACTGCTGATCTCTGAAATGAAGCAGCTGCAGCGCTTACTCAGCTATTTTTGTTGCTTGCAGGCTCTTCACGGCAGCTAAAGACGGGCACTATAGGTCTATAGACGGGCTGCCGAGACGAGCTGACAGTCAGGTGAGCGCTGTAGCCTTATTGTTGCAGTGCTCAGCAGGGGTGTCCCCACTGATATATCACTCTGACATGTCAAAAGTTTGCAAAAAGTGAAGTTACACTTTAAGGGCGAGCACCCACTGGCGTTCGCGTTTCCCGCGATTTTTCCGCGCGTTTTTCGCGGCGTTTTCGCGGCTTTTCCATTAATTTCCATTGACTTTCATGGGTGCATTAGGAGAAAAATAAGGACACATATGCAACTGACAGTTCCTATGTTAAAAACGCAAACACAACGCAAAAAAAACGCCAGTGGACAGGAACACATGTTATCTCTATGCCTGTGCAGGAAAAACGCAAAACGCAAAACGCAGGTAAAAAAACGCCAGTGGGTGCTCGCCCTAACTCCTGGCTGCAGGGTACTTAATGCAACAAGACAAACTTCTGTCCTGTGTATGGCACAGGCTCAGAAGTGAGCCCGCGCCATAGCACAGTGGGAGCTGGCTGTGATTGACAGCCAGCTTCCGGCTGCAACAGCAGGGATCAGTGAGGACAAAGATCCCCACTGTTAACCCCTTATATCCTGCAATCAGTGTAGCTCATGGCATGTAAAGGGTTCACAGTGGGAGTGGGCTTCCTAAAATGTCTGCAAAGTTTTGTCATTGTTGCTATAAAATGTGTTCTTCTGTAGACTTACCTGCAAATTTTCAGGATAATAATATAAATTATTATTTTTTTCACATCACTAAAAGAAGCATGGCAGAGAAAAATGTGGAATTCTCCAGCATTCAACTGAGAGGCATCATGAAGTTCCTGTTTGTGTAGAATAAAACACCCAAAGGAAATTCATGAGCACATGATGAAAACATTGGGTGAACAGCGCCTGTCATACTAAACTGTGAAAATGTAAAGATAGAACAATAACTCTATAGCGCCACCTATTGGAAGGCAGCATTCCTGCAATTCAATGTCAGACACCTTTTAACAAGCCTTGTAACAGTGACTGGGAATTGTGAGCCAATGCCAGAATAACCATACACAAACAGCTGTTTCAGGGTGATTGCCTCTCATCAGAATGCAGCAGGTTTCTGGTTGGCTAGTGAGAGGCCTATAGAGGTGGGTCAGGAAGGGTATCGTTTCCCCTTAGGGAGAGCCCCTAGAAGGTGGGAGCTTATAAGACTTATAAGGCCATGCATGCTTCTCTGGGAAATATACAAATAGAAGATGAAACAATTCCTCTACAGCACCACCTATTGGAAGGCAGCATTTCTGCAAGTCAATGTCAGGCTTTTTTGCAAGCCTTTTAACGTAGTTATTCTGGCTTTGGCTCACAACTCCCAGTCATTGTTACAAGGCTCATTTAAAAGTCTGACATTGACTTACAGGAATGTGAAACACCCTTACATATTTTGATATTGCGAGTTCGGGCTCCTGTCCGCAGGTGATCTTGCATTGCGTTACTTGCGGCGGTAATCCGGCCGCGAGTAAAGCAGTGCATGCTTTCCACAGCGTTGCTATGGAAAACGCAGCCCCCTGTCCACAAGAGGAAAATCATAGCGGTTCTCCGCTCGCGGGACTCAAATCACAGCATGCTGCGATTTGCCGTGATTCTCCACGATGAGCCTATCTGTCAGAAAGGCTCACTGCAGAGAACTGTCAGTTCTCTCCCCCGCTCCAGGGCGGCGGGATATCGCTAGGGATATTCCACCTCGCCCACGGACAGGCGGCCCTAATTGACTTTTCTTGTAATTTTTATTATTAAACAACATGATAAGCAGCCTGTATGTACTAATATGTCTGACCTGAAGTCCCAAGGTTGCCAGGCTGCCCTATTCTTCTCTAACGCTGCCAATGTCCTGACTTTACTTCGAAAAAGTACTTGAACATTGATTGGATGGAGCATGTCAAGTGCTTGTTTTCTGCTTCAGTAACCTTCGTAAATGACTAAAACATATTACCTTTCTTGGAAAGAAGGAATATAGAGATAAATCTGTGTAATTATTGCTGTTCTGTTTTATTTCTAGTTGTGCTATTCACCATCAGGGCTTTTATCCACTAGCGTTTTTTTTTAACGCTGTGACATCGCTGCATTTTTTTCAATGGGACTTTCTAATGTTAACCCTTTGCAATCCAATTTTGGATTCAGGGTTTCCTAGGGGTTTTTCTTTCTGCCATTATGCAACGGCACCATCTGCTGGCTAGAGCCTGTACTGCGGTATGGGACATGCTGGAGAGGCCCCCCGACAACAGAGCAGCCAATAATCTACAGTAAGAATACCCTGCTGTACGTCTTCTGACATCGGAGCTGTACAGCCTTCAATCAGAATGTCTTTAGACGTCAGACAGTGGATTGGAAAGGGTTAAAATCTAGAGATGAGCGAGCGTACTCGGAAAAGCACTACTCGCTCGAGTAATTTGCTTTATCCGAGTATCGCTGTGCTCGTCCCTGAAGATTCGGGTGCCGGCACGGAGCGGGGAGCTGCAGGGGAGAGCGGGGAGGAACGGAGGGGTGATCTTTCTCTCCCTCTCTCCCGCCCGCTCTCCCCTGCTCCCCGCTGCGACTCACCTGTCAGCCGCAGCGGCACCCGAATCTTCAGACCCGAGCACAGCGATACTCGGATAAAGCACATTACTCGAGCGAGTAGTGCTTTTCCGAGTACGCTCGCTCATCTCTATTAAAATCGCATCACCTGCGATTTTTGTGTGATGCAATTTTAAAGGGGTTGTCCCGCGGCAGCAAGTGGGTCTATACACTTCTGTATGGCCATATTAATGCACTTTGTAATGTACATTGTGCATTAATTATGAGCCATACAGAAGTTATAAAAAGTTTTATACTTACCTGCTCCGTTGCTGGCGTCCTCGTCTCCATGGTGCCGACTAATTTTCGCCCTCCGATGGCCAAATTAGCCGCGCTTGCGCAGTCCGGGTCTTCTTCTTTTCTGAATGGGGCTCCGTGTAGCTCCGTGTAGCTCCGCCCCGTCACGTGCCGATTCCAGCCAATCAGGAGGCTGGAATCGGCAATGGACCGCACAGAAGCCCTGCGGTCCATGGAGACAGAGGATCCCGGCGGCCATCTTCAGCAGGTGAGTATGAAGACGCCGGACCGCCGGGATTCAGGTAAGCGCTGTGCGGGTTGTTTTTTTAACCCCTGCATCGGGGTTGTCTCGCGCCGAACGGGGGGGGGGGGTTAAAAAAAACAAAAAAAAAACCATTTCGGCGCGGGACAACCCCTTTAACATTAGAAAGTCCCATTGAAAAAAATGCAGCGATATTGCAGCGTTAAAAAAAAAACGCTAATGGGTAAAAGCCCTCAGCCGTAATATTAAAGCGGTTGTCCAGTTACTGTGAAAGTCGCATGTGCAGAGATGCGAAACATTTTTCTTGCAGAAATCACATATTTGCAAGCGAGATATCTGTCTGAGTTTCTTGGACAGACAGCACACTCAACCATGCAAATCTGGCCTAACCTATTAGCAAATGTATTCACATAAGCCCTGGGACAGGTTTTAATAGGCTAACTTTAATAATGTACAATGCACCCCAATGCAGATATAATGCAGTACATTTTTCTAGCAATCAAGTGATTGCGAATTCAAATTCCCTAGTGGGACTAAGACACAGAAAAAATAAATTACATTTTTTAAAATATTTTTCTTTAAATACTGAAAGCTTTGAGAGCCCAACTTTTCCCATTTTTGACATTAAAAGAAAAACATAATTTGTATCACATTCTGTAAATGTTACGACCATTAAAACATCACATTATTTATCCTGCAAAGTGAATGCTGTAGGAAAAAAAACTGCAATCTCCTAAAAAGAGTAAAGAAAATGTGATCAAGTATGGTCATATGTACCCTGAATATGATGCCAATGAAAACTACAGCTCACCATGCAAAATAAAAAAGTTATGGGGGTCAGAAGATGGTGACAGAAAGCTATTTCTTTTATTCCAAAAAAACTTTCTTTTATATTTTAAGGGCTTATTTAGACGACCGTATATTGGCTCAGTTTTCACGCTGAGCCGATATACGGTGTCCTTGTCTGCAGGGGGGTGGATGGAAGAGCCAGGAGCAGGAACTGAGCTCCCGCCTCCTTTCCGCCCCTTGCCACTATTTGCAATAGTATGGGGCGAGGCAGGGGCGGAACTAAGTCTCGCCGCTTAGCTCCACCCGCCCCTCCCATTGCAAATAGTCTCGAGGGGCGGGGAAGGGGCGGGAGCTCAGTTCCTGCTCCTGGCTCTTCCATCCTCCCCCCCCCCTGCAGACAAGTACACCGTATATTGGCTGGGCGTGAAAACCGAGCTGATATACGGTCGTCTAAATAAGCCCTAAAAGTAGTAAATCATAAAAAAACCTACAAATTTGATATCACCGCAATAGTACTAACCCACAGAAAAAAGTGAATGTATTATATTTACTGCACCTTCAATGCAAAAAACTAAAACAAAGCCCAAAAAGTGAAATTATGTGTTTTTCCCATTTCACCACAGTTAAATATTTTTGAATGTTTTTGATTACATTATATGGTACAGTAAATAGTGCCATTAAAAGATAAAACGTTACCCACAGAACATTCCCATATGGACATGTCAATGGAAAAATAAAACAGTAGAATTCTTAAAGGGAGTGTATCACCAATTCTTTTATTAATTAAAACCAGATAGAGATACATATGGTACTGATGCATCTTGTCTCCATCAGGGGAATCGGTGGAGACCAAGTGCATGCCCACAACTTGGGATTGGCTGGGCCAGAGAAAAGGTGAAGGCAAAGTGCATGCTTCCAAGTTTTGATTGGCTGCCACGTAGTCCCTGGTGCTGCGCTCACACAACTCCCTTGCTGGCGGCTGACACCTGGCCTGGCGACACTGAAAGCCGGCTTGGTGATGGAGGCGCCATGCATCTAGCAGCAGAAGACAGCAGCTGACTGACTGCAGGACTGTAAGCGCAGAGCTGGAAGCACAGAGGGGAGGCGGGCGGGGAGACTGGGTGCTGGCCCATGTGCAGACACATGGCAGCCCCACACGGGGACTGTGACAGTGGGGCAGCTAGCGGAGATGCAAGGCTGGTGGGGGCGACTGTGACAGTGGAGCTGGGAGAGCGCTAGACAGCGGAGCTGGGAGGAACACTAACCAGCAGCAGGGTCGGAAGGGGAGATGCCAGCGGGACACTCACAGCTGTGGGGTCCAGAGGGGAGATGGAAGCAGGGATGGAACACTGACAGCGTGTTCCACACTGCTGATGGCAGGCCAGTGGGGACACCCAATTAGCATGTGTGGATGTCACCTGCCCCTCTGCTGTATCTCAACCCAGCTAACACATGTCTCCACCCATTCTGCTGGTGGAGACAAGATGCACCAGTACCGAAACATATTACCTTTTACTAATCTGTTATAATTTTCTGATTGTAGAAGCCCTGATGATCTGGACCCAAAAACAACACAACACTGCATGGAAGCAGAGGGAGTCTCCTTTTCTGTAGGGAACTTGGCCCCTGAAGTAGTAGATATCAGCATGGACCTGGGCCGATGACTGTGCTGCATGATTTATAAGGCTGATCCACTGAGTAATTAGTGTGCACACACTGAGAGATTATGACAGATGAGTACAGACAGGGGGAGAGGACTTTAGCTAGTTGTAAATTGTGATGCTTTATTTCAAGAAAGTTTCATGTGTATTATTAATAGGTGATGTGATCTAGAAAACTCTGTGGAATGAGGATTGAGTGAAGTGTAGACGTGATATACTGTAACCAGATGCACGGGTTATAGTGTACATGAGAAAGTGTTCTGGAGATATACCTTTGTCCCGTGAGGGAAGCCAAACATTAGCTACTCTGCAACACCCAAGTGATGTGTGATGCTGCAGGGAAATGTGACTCTCTATCCAAGCATACGGCTGGAGTTGGGAGGGTGTAGTGTATGGACATGTCACGGTGGCAATTACCAACTCCTGGTCCTGAGGGAGTTAACACAGCAAAGGATATGGCAGTAGTCCTCAGGTTGAGGGGGTAGAAGTTGTCAGTTCATGACACCACCGTTCCACAGACCGGCATTCATACATGGCGGATTAATAACGCTGGACAAGTATATAGTTTGGGTCGCATAAATTTAATTAAAATGAAGCTACTGCCCAAATTCTTGTACATATTCCAGAATACCCCCATCTTAATCCCTAAAAGATTCTTTATAACAGTGTGAAAGATACTCCTTTGTATACTGTGGCGAGGCTCCACTCCAAGAATTAAACTGGAGATCCTCCGTTTATCCGTGGAAGAGGAAAGCTGGCTCTCCCTCACTTTATCTGTTATTATTTAGCTGGCCAGTTGGTGTACACTAGGTGGTGGCTGTCATCCACTGACTATAACCCAGTGATAGGACTTGAGCACAGAAATATAAGTCCTGAACAAGGCCTGAGAGGCTTGCCGCTAAGGGAACCGACATCGCGTGTAAGTACTCTAGCTACACCTATGTGGGTGACTCTCAAGGCCTGGAATACTGCCCTCCATCTGATACCAGATGAAGCAGCTAAATGGTCACCCCACACTCCCCTATGGAGCAATCCCAATCTTCCACATTTACAATGCATACCAGATACCGTCTTCTGGAGAGATCATGGAATCGCTACTCTCTTTTGAATATATTGGAGGGGGTGGATACATTTTGGCCTCTCCAGTAGTTCCCTCTTTAGATACTTCCAACTCCAACACACCCTTAGAGGCCAATTTGGGGGCCTGAACATCCTCCTTGCCTTGACCAGAATGGAAGACCTGGCACAGATGGCTAACCCCCTAAAACCTTCCTCCAGCTTTTATAGGCAGTTGACACATAGCCATACTCCGCTGAAGGATAGGACTCTTGCAAAATGGGGCTCAGATATATAAGGACCTGGACTCAGATGACTGGAGTGGCCTCTTGGCCACCTCCAGACCCCCCCCCCCCCCTGATTAATGCTAGGGACAGACTAATACAAGTTAAGTTCCTTAATAGAATGTATTACACCCATACGTTGCTGCATGCTATGGGCCTATCCCCGGAGGCAGTCTGTCCAAGATGCCTGACAGATGTAGGAACAATCATGCATATTTTCTGGGAGTGCCATGTCTTAGAGATTTACTGGCGAGGTATTCTTCAGCTTATGGAAACAAATTTGGGAACCCCGCGTATATTACACCCTAAGGTTTGCCTCTTTAACTTCCTAATTGACACAGCAACATACATTCTATACAAATTACTTTTTTTTACCCTAACAAAGTAATATTACTCAACCGGAAGCACCCCGAAAAAACACTAAGACTGCCTAGCCGCATGAAATAAATAGTGTTACCCCCTTTTATAAGCTGACATACATGCCTCAAGGTTGCCCTGCCAAAGGGAAATGGGCCACCTATAGTAACAGTACCCCTAAATGTGGTCCTTTTACTACTAGTGCTCCCAAATGTGACTTCTTAGTAACAGTACTTCCAAATGTAGCCCCTTATAATAATATTGCCCCCAAATGGAGCCTCTTTTGTAATAGTGCCCACATATGTGACCCCTATAGTAGTAGTACCCCCAAATGTGGGCCCTCTGTAACAGTGTCCTCAAGAATGGCCCCTTATTATTTACCCTAATATGGCGCTTCTGGCCATTGCTGTGAGCTGAAACTTTCTCTCTTCGCCATTCAGTCACTTAACCCGGGAGCATCAGAGCCAGACCTCTCCTCTGTGTCTCCAACACTCGCTGGAGACTGCACTGGAGACATGGAGATGGAGTTGGGTTCTGATGATCCTGGGTTATGGGAGTAGGTGACAGTAAGGGGAGGTTTGAGCTGACAGTAGCCATAGCACCAGTGGGTGGTTCACTGGCAGAGCCAGGCACAGGCATCAAAACCAAGGTCTGGAATCATCTTCCATTGTCAATAATTGGCAGGGAAAATCTTATCAAAATGGTTTTGATGCCACAACTCTTTTATATACATCAAAAGTCTCCAGTTTGGATTCCATCACAATATTTTTTTGACTCCATATGATATTTAGGAGTTTATTATGGAACAAAAATCTGCTAGAATTAAATTGGAGACTGTTCAAAGTGACAATCCCAAATTTTTGGATATAATTTTTGGCATCAATTTTAACAGTTGAAGGGGTGGGGAGAAAGAAATGGGGTAAGGTTGAATGGTAGACTAGTTTCTAAAATGATAGGTTGTAGCCCCCATATAACAGTGCAATGCCCCACAGCAACCAAGACATGAGGCCCACACTGAGGAGCTGGCGGGGGTAGAGGGGTCACTTGTCACAGTGGCTCTACCAGACTCCTCCCTGGAGGGACACACAGAACCTCGGCTCAAGTACTGCTAGGCCTCTTCCAGGCAACGCTGGGACAGTGGTTACCTGTATAAGAATGTGTAGTGGAGCGTAGAAGTTGTCACTTGTGACGCCACTGTTCCTTTACACTGTTGAGTATCCGGCGGTTGAATAAAGAGAGTCCACTCACACGATTGGAACTTGATAACTCAGTCACTGGGGAACGGGCAATGACTGGTGAACTTTACTGTATAATTTGCATATAATACAGCTTACACACATGTGCAGGGAGACAGCTTTTTGTGATTGGTCAGGGAGGAGAACTCAGGATGAAACCAGGCCTACAGTCTGAGTTATCTGCAGGGCTCCACTCCTGGACGCACACACTCCGGGACACTGAATTACATTAGAGGAGAAACACAACACTCCACTGACACTCACTCAGAACTCTTGAAGACGACTCTGCACGGCAGACTCCTTACTTCTTAGGAAGGAATATGTGTAAATACAAATGGAGTATTTTTTTAAGAGAAAAAGAATCAGTTTAAGCAAACAGAGAAGCAAGACAGAACAGCCTAAAGGCCCATTTAGACACAAACGGCCGTCTTTTGAGCGATAATCGTTGTGTCTAACTGCACTGACATCATGCAATTTTCGTTATACCGTCGCGTGCTGAAAGACAAAGATGAGCCGTATCAGGAATTCACAGCGGGATACAGCTGATACTATTGTATACTCACCCTGAACACCGGCTGGGTATAAAGATAAGAGCTGTTCAGCTGCATTCTTCATACCCCTCTTGGAGCGCTCGGCTGTATAACAGACGGGCGCACCAAGCAGAGAACAGCTGGATGCAGAAGACAAGCGGGGCCACCCCACTTGTCTTCTGCAATCTCTGCTCGGAGCGCTCAGCTGTATGACATCCGGGCGCTCCGAGCGGGAAATAGCTGGATGCAGAAGACAAGCAGCCCTGCTTGTCTTCTGCATCCCCTGCTCAGAGCGCTCAGCTGTATAACAGCCGGGCGCGCCACGTGGGGAACAGCTGGATGTAGAAGACAAGTTGCCCCCCTTGTCTTCTGCATCCCCGCTCAGAGCGCAAGGTGATCGCTCAACGTTTGAGCGATCACCTTGTGCTGTAAATGGACACAACGATTATTGCTCAAAAGTCCTCAAAAAAACATCTTTTGAGCGATAATTGTTGTGTCTAAATGGGCCTTGAAGCAACAGTAATTAACTATAGGAATATTCATACTTAAGGAAATAGAAGATTAAGAGAAAGAGAGAAGCAGGAGGACAAAGTATAGAGGATAGAAAGAAACCCAGTGTTTTTCAATTGATGAAGTGCCTTAGTCTACAGATTAGTTTTTTGGACTTAATACCTGAATATGAAATGGAAATGTATATTTACCTCAAGTACCTAAGTGACATGAAATGTATGAAGTTGTTGAAGATGCTCTTCTGTGAATAAATTGTCCTACTGATTCCAGGTTGAACCCTGCCTCCCTTCTCACCACCGTAACATCTGCACTGAGGTACCACACTACACTCCAGGAGAAAGGACTAATTCCTTTTATTTTATTATTTCCATTATTATTTTGTCCAGCACTGGTCTTGGCCTGTAAACAGACTGGCGTTACAAACTTGACAAACCACCATCTTATCCTATCTGACTTTATCGGTAGCCCAAAGAGCAAAAAACTAAATTATTATTTTTCAACTGCACACCGCTTTCTGCTAGTGAGGGAAAGCAGCGGAGCAACCGTGACTACCACCATTGTTGCCCACCCTACCGCGGTCTGACGTGTTGCACTTGGAAAGGGGGATATATGAAAAGAGAGGATGTTGGACTAAGTTTGAGGAAATTTGGGGAAGATGGTGTGATATATTTAATGGATAGTTTCAGTGCCTGTTGTGTTGAGGTACCTTAGAAAAGCGGATGGGATTTGGAGAGGATGACGGAGAAGAGGTGAGAAAGTGTAGACTTTGGCCTCTCTCACACAGGCTACAAAATCACAATATTTTGTAGCAATGCGACAGCACTACAAAACACATTTATGTGAAGCCCATGGTTTATGTTGGAAAATAATAGGAATATAACGAGCATTGTGGAAACTATTTTGTATGTAGACCAAAAAGCTTTGTGCTGCTGAGAAGGGCGTCTGTGGAAGTAAGTGCAGACAATAAGGGAATCAAAGACAAATAAAGCAGAGCCGTCTCATCCACAAAGCAGAGTACATATTTGGCTCCACTCGAAGTATAATGAGAAAGGTTTGACCGGACGCATCTACTGGATGTAACCCACATCCGATTTTCTCTTTCTGTTTCCATGGTGAATTAGTTTTCCAAGCTCCAGCTAAAATATGAACGGATAATAACTAGAGATGAGCGAGTATACTCACTAAGGCACATTACTCGAGCGAGTAGTGCCTTAGCCGATTATCTCCCCGCTCGCCTCTAAAGATTCGGGGGCCGGCGCGGGGCGGGGAGCGGCAGGGGAGAGCGGGGAGGAACGGAGGGGAGATCTCTCTCTCCCTCTCTCCCGCCCGCTCCCCCCCCGCAACTCACCTGTCACCCGCAGCGGCCCCCGAATCTTTAGAGGCGAGCGGGGAGATACTCGGCTAATGCACTACTCGCTCGAGTAATGTGCCTTAGCGAGTATACTCACTCATCTCTAGTGATGTGGAATGTTTTGGATTCGGAAATGCTGCAGAATTTTTTAATAGAATGTTTTGTAGCATTTCCACTCCCTGTGAACCATAAATTATATTGGGTCATATTTACATTAATTTAAGTAAACTGTGCAATCATTTACCAGCGATAAATGTATTAAAAGGCAAAACCTCCGTGCGCTAAAGTAGGTTTTATGTATAATCTATGCTAGTTACTACAGATTATAGTTAAAGAGACAGACCACACATAGTCACGCCGACCTAAGCTGAAAACTGCCAACTTTTTAGCAAGATGTAAATATCAGAAAAGTTGCAGTTCTGGCACTCATGCCAAAAGTATTTTGCACATGAAATGATGAATATGTCCCTTTTTCTATTGGAAAAGAGGCATGACTTTTCGGAAAGAAGCGTGGCTTTGTGTAGCAGGCTGTGCTTAAATGGGACATTATGCGCCAAAAATTGTAAGCTAAGCCAACTAATAGGTGGTATAAAAGTAGACATAGATGCGCCAGGCTTTTTATCCAAAATGAGCCACAGTAACGAATCCGATGCATTTTAAGACTGCAGGGGATATTTATGAACGCACAAACGGCATACAAAAGTTTGAAAAGTTTGCACAAACCCTATTTCCCCAGCTATGCCTGTCCACTGCGCTTTTTAGGAAAAAAAGTTGTGACTTGTTGGAGTCGGCGTGGCTTCCCCGAGCCGACACATTTATCTATATATATAAAGACGAAAGCCCTCACTGATTGACTGACTGACTCGCCACTAATTCTCCAACTTCCTGATGTCGTAGAAACATGAAATATGGCAGAAGCATAGATTATGTCCAAAATAGGAAAAGTAAAGGGGTCCCAACTCGATTATTCAATTCTAGCGCAACAGAACTAGCGTCCAAATTTTACGTACGGAATCTAATTCTCTCACTTTCCGATGTCATTGAAACTTGAAATTTGGCAGGAGCATTGATTATGTCATAAATAGGAAAAGTTAATGGGTCCCAACTCGATTATTCAATTATAGCGCAAAAGAATTAGCGTCCAAATTTTACGTACGGAATCTAATTCTCTCACTTCCCGATGTCATTGAAACTTGAAATTTGGCAGGAGCATTGATTATGTCATAAATAGGAAAAGTTAATGGGTCCCAACTCGATTATTCAATTCTAGCGCAACAGAACTAGCGTCCAAATTTTACGTACGGAATCTAATTCTCTCACTTCCCGATGTCATTGAAACTTGAAATTTGGCAGGAGCATTGATTATGTCATAAATAGGAAAAGTTAATGGGTCCCAACTCGATTATTTAATTATAGCGCAAAAGAATTAGCGTCCAAATTTTACATACGTAATCTAATTCTCTCACTTTCCGATGTCATTTTATATAAAGGAAACGTCGCATGGTTACCTCCATGTGGTGTTTCCTGGGTAACGCAAAGGACCATGCAAAATGGTGAACATATTTTTTTCCTCGGTATCTCTAAAATAACCACGACTTCATAAGATTTTCCGTGTGAACACCAGATAAACACCAGTACCAAATTAACTCGGACGAAGCCGGGTATATCAGCTAGTCTATCATATACATCATGAATTGGTGCAAATTGTACTAGAAATCTAGTCCAACTCAGAGCTGGCGTAGATTTCTGTGGGGTTTGCGGAGGTTCTGAGATGTGCATGAATTTATGAAGAAGCATGTATTTTAATATGTTTTCCTGTCTGCATGTTCTTTTTTATGGGCAAATATTCTGCCCGTGCTAATGCCCAGTGACCAACAATGAGAATGTCAGTCGGCGCTTGTTCCGTCCGTGTACACGGGCAGATTGTTTGCTCGAAGGGGTTAACTGATCGCTAATACAATTGTTTGCCCCCATACAGCTCTCATTGATTAACGCATATCTCCCCATTTAGGTGGCTTTCACACTGGTAAGTGCGATATCTGTTTAAGAAAGTTGGATGAAGATCGCACTTTTAAACCTGCGACTTGCTTTTGCATCCCCCTATCTAGAGACAACATGGCCTCGTTTGAGCAGATGAGAGCAAACGTGGGAAAATTACTACGGGACATCGACAGATACAATCCAGAAAACTTGTCAACATTGGAGCGCTACGTGGAGATCCAGTCTAAGGAGAATGCCTACGACCTGGAAGCAAAGCTGGCCGTACTAAAGCTCTATCAGTTCAATCCCGCTTTCTTCCAGACTACAGTCACTGCTCAGATCCTGCTCAAAGCGCTGACCAACCTCCCCCACACAGACTTCACACTGTGCAAGTGTATGATCGACCAGACTCATCAAGAGGAGCGTCCAATCCGACAGATCCTGTATTTGGGGGATCTTCTAGAGACCTGTCACTTTCAGGCATTCTGGCAAGCATTAGATGAGAATCTCAATCTTCTAGACGGTATCGTTGGGTTTGAGGATTCTGTTAGAAAATTTATCTGCCACGTTGTGGGGATCACCTACCAGCACATTGACCGGTGGCTTTTGGCTGAGATGCTGGGAGATTTGTCAGAACCCCAACTCAGAGTCTGGATGAGCAAATATGGCTGGACGGAAGCAGAAAACGGCAAAATCTTCATCTGCAAAAAGGAGGAGAATATCAAACCGAAAAATATTGTGGAGAAGATCGATTTTGATAGTATCTCCGGAATCATGGCATCTTCTTGACTTTCTAATTGAAGAGAATAAACTAGTTTATGTACAGACCAAATGTTACAACTGGTAATAAAAGCAGAATTAATCCACACAAAAAAAAAAACCTGCGACTTTGGCCTGCAAGTGCGATGCATTTTGTGAAAAGAACGCATCGCCTCACACCACATGCGATTTTCACCTGCGTTTGTCCTGCGCATGAAAACTATGTTTTTCAATAGTGAATCACATCGCACTTGCATGGACCTCACATTTATGTGCAACACCATTTTTTTTCCTACCGTAGGAAGGAATGGCAATTCTTACACAAGTATCACCCAAAAATAAGACATGCAGTGATTTTTCTATCTTGGGCTATCAGTCCGAGAGAAAAATCACTCATGTGAATTACATCATTGAGATCAATTGGTCACTTTAACACAATATCTGAGCATGTTGCAATTGGTCAGATATAGCACGTGAAAACCACCCGTGTGAATTCTCCCTTACACAGGGAGATGTGCAGCTGACCATGCTCACCTACATGACAAGATCAGCCAACGGACAAGCGTTTACTCATTTGGTAGATTGTTTAAGCTTTCACACAGTACGATTGTTGGGTAAACAAGTGTTCGTAGCTCATGTAAAAGGACCTTATATTTGGACTGTCTAACTCTTAGAGAGGATTAGTAAATCTGCTCCATCGTGGTCCGAAGGATTTAAGTGGCTTTTACATTTATGTAATTAGGGTGACTGTTTACTGGTGAACACCATTTCCCTTTTTTTGTGGCTTAAATAGGTCCAACATTCTGTGCTGATAATTTTCTTATCGCAAGATAATATATCTTCATAGCAATCAGAACGCTGTATTTCTTATCCAGAGCTCCACATGCCCTACATAGACAAAGAGATGAACGATAAAATTCTGACTTCCTGTAGCGGCCACTAGGGGAAGTTTACTGTATACTGTGAAATTATTGAGTTCAATGTAGAACCAGTATGCAGTGAGCTCCTAAGCTCCCTCTAGTGGTGGCTGCAGGCAGTGGGTGCTTCTCCAACTCATGTGTAGTGGCCAGCGCTCGTACTTGCAGCTTTCATTAAAATCAATAGGAGCTGCACTTTTAATTGCAGGTGCAGTTCCTATTGATTTCAATGAGAACTGTGCCTGCAATCCTGGCTGTGACAGTGGACGCTGCCTGGAAAATCTTTTAAAGGGAACCTGTCCCTAGGTATGAACACAATAAACTAAGTTATGGTGCTTATATGGCAGGTTGCCTGGAGTCCAGGAGGTATTTCTTATACTTATCCAACTTTCCATTTTAGTGTTGTCACCCCCGAAAGTCAGCAGGACCGTGCGGCCAGACCACTCAGACCAAGCCATCCATTGAAAAGACTGCCGTTCACACTGGCAGTTCATGAATGCTTGCAGTGGTGTTGCTCCCAAGCTACCTGGCATGATGAATGGAGACTCTGTCTCAGCAATGATGATCACTGCATAAGGGTCTGGAAACAATGTGACAAGCTGGTTGATCCTTTCACCATTTTTGATGGTCATACAGCTTGTTATTGTGGAGCCTTGGTTTTTGGTACCATCAGCATCAATAGCCAACTATCTTTTGTATGCATGAGGGGCACATTGACAATACGTTGTTATGTTGATGAGGTGCTGCACCCCGCTGCACTACCATATCCAGCAGGATAACGTTGGCCCCACATAGCCAATATCAGCAGGCATCCTCTGAAAGGTGTCCAAGTGATCCCTTGGCCAACACAATCTCCAGATCTCTATGGGACACAATTGGACGTGGAGTGATCACTTTCCCAGAGGCTTGTAATGAAGATGGACTGTGGTTACTACCACGTGGTCAGCAGGACCCCAGGACGGTATTCCAGCTCTCATAGAATTGATCCCACATCACGTTAACAATTGTATCGCCCAACATGGCCGCCCCATCACTTACCGATCATCCTGGTTATAGGGTTAAATGAGATATGAAATTGTTTAAAATTGTTCAGAACTTCAGTCCCATTTTGAGCGTTTCTTAACAGTGGGGCATTTTCTCTGTCAGACAGTGTATCTCAGAGCTGAGAACTTATTGCAGTCATATCCATTCTAGGCATTTGAAGGATTTATGTTGATTGCAACTGAAATACAAAGTATAGTCTGCAGATCTTTTCAGTCCACCTTGTCATGGTTCTTTTGGGTCAAGTTGTTACTTTGACATCTCAAATAACCAATGCATCCAAATCTCATTACTTTTATTGTTATGAAACCTCGTACTTTTAATACAGAGTATCCATGGAGACCACAATGTGCAGAAGATGAGGATCACGGGTAACAAGCGATGAAGGACAACTGTAGATAATATAATGAGCTCCCGGTTTATTGTTTGTAAGGTCATTCACTCGGAAGTAGGGTGGAAGTTTTGCTTGTTTGGTTACTTTATGAATTATATGTATAATTACAGCATATTTACTTCTATTTAATGCAGTTTTTTGCTTGGTGTTAATTATTCTACATTGGTCAGGAGGGGTGTTGTGTCTCCTTAAGGAGAGCACCCAAAGAGGGGTGTGAGAAGACCTAGAAGGTGAGTGAGGAGACTTATAAGGCCACGCTAGCTCCTCTGGGTAATTTATGCAAATAAGGAAGCTGGAAAAATACCTCTGCGGCGCCACCTATTGGATGGCAGCATTCCTTTAAAACAATGTGACTTTTTAACAAGTGGGTGACCAGTGCGGTGCAAACTGCAGAATCCAGGAGGGAGGACAGGGATGAGTATAGCTGTTTTTACATTTTAGTGCATTTCTGCAACAACAATTTTTTTTTAAATGGCCACCTCTGCACTCGTCCCAGGACTTGACTGGCCTGCTGGGATTTCTCTGGGTGGGTTCAATGGCCAATCCACCCCATCACCTCTGTTATTTCTCTGGACTTCTGCAGTCCATGTGACACAGGTTCCCCATTGACTTCCACGTAGCATGATCACATGATCACTGCAGCCACTCCTCAGCCTCACCAATGCAGAGGCCAAGGAGTGGCTGCAGTGGTCATGTGTGCTTGTCACATAATAACTCTACCTGGAAGACAGTTGGTGACCAGTGTGGTGCAGACTGCAGAGGCCAGGAGGCTTGACAAAGGTGATACCGTGTTTCCCCCAAAATAAGACACTGTCTTATATAAATTTTTCTCCTAAAAAAGAGGCACAGTTTCTTTTTTATTAGGCGGGGCGGGGGGGGGGGGTTATACTCACCTGGCCGGCGGTGTCTGAGACCCTTGCGCTGGTCTCTGGCACTGCGCAGGCTTCTGCGTCCTCTGCACTGACATATCACTCTCTTTCTGGTGATGTGGCTTTGAATACTCTGCCTCCAGCAAGCAAGTGCTGTGATTGGATCACGAGCACTGCTGGCTCAGCCAATCAGAGCTGGTGCTTGATGAACCGATCGCAGCCATTCAGTGATGTCATTCACTGAAATGCTGTGAATGATCAAGTGCCGGCTGTGATTGGCTGGCTCTCGATCCAATCACAGCACTCGCTTGCTGGAGGCGGGGTAACCAGAAAAAGAGTGCTGTGTCTACGCTGAGTGCCACAGAGCCGGAGACCAGCGTGAGGTACTCAGATGCCGCCGGCCAGGTGAGTATTGATATTTTGGGTTTTTTTTCCATATAGTTTAGCTCAGACTTAATTTCGGATTGGGTTTATATTTCAAGCCTTCTCCGAAAAGCGGGGTAGGGCTTATTTTCGTGGAAACACGGTCGGTGTTTTTTATATTTTAATGCACTTCCACAACTAAATTTAAAAAATGGCTGCAGTGGCCGCACGACTTGAGCAGCCCACTGGGATCTCTCAATGACCTATCAGCCCCTGTCTATGTCCATATTCTAACATGTTTTTCCAGCTTATTACACTGTGGCCAATTCTGTAGATGCTGATTTTGATCCAGATAATGAAGCAGCTTTATCAATGTTTTCATGCCAGTAATTTGGCAAATACATAAAAAAAAATATAATTATATGTCTTCTAAATTATTTCTAGCGTGTGGTGAAGTGGCCTCAGAGTCGCAGCTGGAATGACGCATTTAGTAAGATTTTCCGCTACTTTTCTGAATTGGAATTGTTTTGAGCTAATGCCAAATGCACCAACACAAATCTGGAGCATGCTGCACATATAGTACTTTGACTACTTAAAGGGGACATCCAGTTTAGAAATTCCACTTTCAAAGACCCTATTACAGCAAACTCAGTTAAAGGGGTTGTACCAGAATTTGAAGTTATCCCTTATTCACAGGATAAGAAATAACTTGCAGATCATTGGAGGCTTCACCATTGAGACCACCACCGATCTGAAGAACAGGGATTTTGTGTCCCCCATCCTCCCCACTGCGGAGTTACTGCACCCCCACAGTGAGGAAGAGACTGAATGGAGTGCTACTCATGCAAGTACATCAGCGCTCCATTCACTTTCAATGGGACTGGGGAGGCAGCCAATCGGCACCTGCTCAAGTATTTCCATAAGCCTCATTGAAATTAATGAAACGCTGACTGCATATGCTTGGCCGGCGCCCACTTAATGCTGACATCATTGTGGATAGGAGATAACTTCAAATTCTAGTGCAACTCCTTTAATAGAGGATAGTTTGGGATGCTCATTTCTTGTCCAAAATAGAAAGCACTTTCAAAGAGCGCCTCTTACTCTTGAGGACCTATCAATTTGAATGTGCAATCTGTAATGCTTCATTTCCCCTGTGGTGGCGCTGCAGATAAATTGAACATTTGCTGCCATGTTTACCCAGAGATTGCAGCTAATCGCTGAGGGTTCCAGAACAGGGACCCTTCTAGCAAGTAGGGATTGTGCAAAGTGGGCAACCCTTTTAAAAATGACAGTAGCTACTGATAAGAGCTCTCCCAGTCTCGTTTGGTCACCGAGTGGTGGACATGGTGTAATAAAGTCCATTATGCTGCATAAAGGCTGTAAAAGAAGAAGAGTAATTAATGTATGAAATATATTTTCTACACCCTTGTGGAGCTCTCCACCAGGACAAATGTTACCCCTACCCCACCACCCTTCCCAGAGTCATGTTGAAAGCCTCTTACCTAGCCAAACAAGAACCCTACTTTGCACTAATGAGGGGCAAGAACCCATATTGCAAGGCCTGTTAAAAGGTTGGCTATTGACTCACAGGGTAGCTACCATTCTAATATCTGGCACTGTGGAGGATTATTCCATCACTTATTTGCATGGCCTTTTCCCAGGAAACATTGCCTGACCTATATAGGACTTCCCACACCAGTGCTTCCCAAACTACAGTCCTCACAACTCCCCAACAGATATCCTATTGAGAGAATACTTATGGCAATTTCTGAGGCACCAACAATAATGACACCACCTTCATTACTTAGAAGATGTAGTGGGGCATGAGGACTGGGGTTGGGGAAATACTTTTCTACACCCTTGTGGTTCTCTTCACAAGAAGAAACATTACCTCCTCCCCAAGACTTTGCATAAACAGCCACGAAAACCTGATGGATCATGTATTCTATGTACTCTTAAGAATAGGAATGCCCTGGTCTGACCCCATACATTAAAGGCAAAAGCATCTGTATGGAGATTTATTTAAAGCATATCTCCAGTGAGGCACCTAAAACCATTTTAGGATATAGTCCTCAGTGAGTAAAGTGTGTAATCTAGGATTAAACTTGAGTGTTCTATGCTGTTTTGTTGCTTCATTCACTTGCATTTTACATATTTCTTTCATTTCAGTAAAGGGCAGACTAAAAGGAGAATTGAACCACTGCCATGTTTTTCTTTCTCTATGCAGATGTGAGGAGCAGGTAAAGAGAGAAAGAAAGAGTTAATTGATCCAAATAACAAATTACAAGTGTATGTCGATAGAACTTGCTAGCTAATAAAGTCCTGTGATCACAGCAGCCTCTACACCAATTCGAACAGTGCGCGCTAGGGAAGATGGGAATGAGGAGCTGAAAAGTTAATGTGAGCAGCTAATAAGCTTGTAGAAACAGTCACCGGGCTGCAGCTCCACTGGATTTGTATCATGACTGACAATGATAAGAATTTGCTGCCCAGTGAATTAGTAAGGAGGAGACATCTGCAGAACAAACAACTAAGTTAGGAAGGAGCAAGGCTCCACAAAAGTACTGCCCATCAGGATCCAAGAACACTGTGAACAAAAGCATTATCACTTTCAAAGTGTGATTTGGATAAGGGGCATACAGAGAAGTCTTTGGACCCCAAAGCAAAACTCTGAATTGGCTCCCCACTCCACTAAGAGCCATAGTGGTATTCAGATCTGAACCATCTGTAGCAAGGAATAATTGGTGGTCCCACCTCTGAGACTGTTTTCCGATGCAACGTGACTACAATGGTGGCCACAAGTGACCATGAGATGGAAAGCAGAGGAAGACGTCACATGTCCTGCCTCTATGGTAGGTACACCACTGATGATTAGATTAGAACTTTCTTCTACGGCACTGGAGTATATGAGCAATAAGAAATCAATTTGTGAATCAGTCTTGCTGAATTGCCAACAATGAATTCGGTTGATTTGTTGCCTGCTTGCTTTCTCAGTGGTTTGTGCTCGGAGGAGTCCATACTGCTCATGTTTTGTAAGCAGTGCTTGATCATTAGCTCAACATGCACAGAACTGACCTTTATAGAAAATGCATGTGAGTCACATTACTGAATAAATAAATATGTTATCTGTGGGAGAAACATTTCTTTTCACATCAGGCACCCTGAAGGAATGTAAAGAACTCCGAGAACTCATAAAAAGAAAATGGAAATATATATTTCTGTAACCAGATACAAACTTTCTGTTGCTTACTTGCTTAAAGCCCATTTAGACACAATGATTATCGCTGAAAAGAGTGACATTTGAGCGATCATCGTTGTATCATAGACAGCGCAAGATGATCGCTCAAACTTTGAGTGACCACCTTGCGCTCTGAGCGGAGGATGCAGAAGACAAGAGGGGCTGCTTGTCTTCTGCATCCAGCTGTTCCCCGCTCAGAGCGCCCGGCTGTTGTACAACCAAGCGCTCTGAGCGGAGGATGTAGAAGACAAGCGGGGTGTCCCCCGCTTGTCTTCTGCATCCAGCTATTCCCCGCTCAGAGCGCCCGGCTGTTGTACAGCCAAGCGCTCTGAGCGGAGGATGCAGAAGACAAGCGGGGCCGCTTGTCTTCTGCATCCAGCTGTTCCCCACTCAGAGCGCCCGGCTGTTGTACAGCCAAGCGCTCTGAGCGGAGGATGTAGAAGACAAGCGGGGTGTCCCCCGCTTGTCTTCTGCATGCAGCTGTTTTCTGCTTGGAGCGCCCGAGTGTTATACAGTAGGAAGCACACAGCTGGGCCGCTCTGTTCTTCATACCCCACCTGTCACCAGGGAGCGGGATACAGCTGAAACAATAGTATCAGCTGTATCCCGCTGTGAATCCCTGATAAGGCTCATCGTTGTCTTTCAGCACGCTGAAAGACAACGATGAGTGGTGGCTTACCGAAAAATGCACGATGTCAGTGTAATTACATACAATGATTATCACTCAAAAGATGGCTTTTGAGTGAATTTTGAGCCATAATCGTTGCGTGTAAATGGGCCTTCAGTTTCGTACTTTACATCACGGCTGTGGGTTAGTTAATGCAACAGGATATAGACTTGTCATGTAGATGCCGTGAGATCAGCAGGGGTACATAAGGACAGCGATCCTCTCGGATAACCCCCTACGTGAGCTATGTAAATTATAGCATGGGAAGGGTACAATAAATTGAACACACTGTTTATCCTGCACGAATAAACAGTGTGAAATCTGCAAAAAACATAAATAACACCCTGAAAACTAAGGCAAAATGCCTATTTTGTTCATTTTGCCTCCCTAAAAACCCTATAAAAGTGATAAAAAAGTTGTATGTACCTCAAAATGATACAAAGTAAAACTACAGCTCGTCACGCAAAACTCAAGCCCTGACCAAGCTCCGACCATGGAAAAGTAAAAAAGTTATAGGACTTTGAATGCAAGGATGTAAAAATAATAATGTTTAAAAAAAGCGTTGTGCAAAAGTGTAAAAACGTAAAAAAAAATTATAATATTTTAAGTATAGTTGCAATCGTACTGACCCGCAGAAAAAATGTATGATGTCAATAAAAAAAAATGGCACTATTAAAAACAACACCACGCAAAAAACAAGCCCTCATACGACCATGTCGACGGAAAAATAAAAAAGTTAAGGCTTTTGAAAAGTGAGGATGTCCTTAAGGTGTTAAACTCCTTTTTACATTTTTTTAGTCCCCATAGGAAACTATGAGCTTGCTCCTGAAGTATAATGTAAGACCATAGTACTTGCAGTACTGGAGGCCTTCAGAAGGCCCTATGCTGCCATAGTAACTAAATGGCACCCCGCAATCTTATTATGGTGGGGGGCTGTTTGGGACCCTGCAAAACCAATCATAGGATTTAAATGCAGGTGTTAGAATTGACAGCAGCATTTAGAGGGTTAACAGATGCAATCCATGTTAACGCAGATCAGGGCTGTTGTGGGTGGGTGCTTTGAGAAACAGCCAACACTCGCTTTGTGTGGAGCTGGAGCAGCCCTCATGATGTAAATGTACAACCTGTGCTGTTAAAGGGTTAAAATACATTTGTACATTAAAGGGGTTCTCTAGACATTTTACTATTGATGATCTAATCTCAGGATAACTCATCAATATATGATCGACGAGCGTCTGCCGCTCTAGACCCCCAATGATCAGCTGATTCCTGTCACTGATGTCAGTATTGACAGCGCTGGAAGCAGATAGCACTGTCCATATTGTAGTTGCCAAGTTTGGTACTGCAAGCATTGAATTTAGTGGGAGTTGTGTCTATAGTACCAAAGCGGGTTGCTGCAATCTTGAGAGTAACAGCCAAGGACCCGGTGTTACACTGTTTTTGCAACTTCTATAGAAGTGAATGAGAGCTTTTTAAATAGTGTAGCACAACGAGCTATGCTGCTTCTGCATCTTACAAGTTACAGAAACAATGATTTGCTATGCTATTTACATAACTTCTATTCAGTACTATGGCAGTTATGGAAACTGTATATCTCAGCATGTTCAGCTGTTTCTGTACAACCCAACTAACTCTGAGAACCTGGAAGCAATGGTTAGTAGGGAATGGAGGGGGGCGGCGGGATGGAGTCATGCCCCGAATTGGGAATCAAACTACTGATGACCACTTATTCGCAAGTATGTGTGTGAGTGCTTCTCATGCTCCGCCCTTGATCACATAACAGTGACATCATCGCAGGTCCTACAGCATATATAAAACACAGAGCCTGACCGACAGAAGAAGAACAAAGTTAGGGCTCTTGGAAGGGGAGGACAAAAGTAACAAAATGAGAATACAACTAAGCCGTTATTATCTAAGACACAACTCAGCGGTCCTGACGGGAGACACCGACCCAGCGCCACCACAGAGATCCAGTGGGCTGAAGGACCTGTGGTGACGTCACTTCCACGTGACCAACACTGCTCTGGGAAGAGCCATTCTTGAGTTTGGTAGAAAGTACTGTATAATGGATAAGCACCAACTCAAAGAGCCACCTACAGAGACGGACAGCAGCTACCAGGACATGTGATGATGTCACTGTAATGTGATCACCTGTGTGGGTGGAGTCAGGGATCACATGACCAGGGGCTGATCATTTTATCCAGGAGTCTGCTGTGCTGGTTGTCATCCCTGCTGGATGAGCTGAAGGGATAAGGATGTAGCAGAGCTGTGTGTGTGATGTGTGGTAATCAGGATGGATGTAGTAGAGCTGTGTGTGTAATGTGTGGGGGTCAGTATGGTTGTAGAAGAGCTGTGTGTAATGTGTGGGAGTGAGGATGGATGTAGCATAGCTGTGTGTGATGTGTGGGACTCAGCATGGCTGTAGTAGAGCTGTGTGTCGAATGTGTGGGTATTAGGATGATGTATTAGAGCTGCGTGTTTAATGTGTGGGAATCAGGATGGATGCAGTAGAGCTGTGTCCATATGGCATTAATTAGCAAAAGCGAGCAGCATCACGAGTGTCTTCAATAAAATCGCATCAATACGATGCCTCTTTATTTACTCCACATTAAGTAATAGCACAATGTTTCAACCCATGCTAATTTATGCCATATGAACTAAGCGAGACCATTGGAGTCTGGTCTTTTTTTGTTGAAGCTCTGCATCATAGTTTCAGCTACCTCCCACAATTGTGGTAGTTTGGTAGTGCCGCTGTGACACTTTTTGTTTTGTAGTAGAGCTGTGTGTCTAATGTGTTGGAATCAGCATGGATGTAGTAGAGCTGTGTGTATAATGTCTAGGAATCAGGATGTATGTAATAGAGCTGTGTGTGTAATGTGTGGTAATCAGGATTGATGTAGTAGAGGTGTGTGTAATGTGTGGTAATCAGGATGGATGTAGTAGAGCTGTGTGTGTGTAATGTGTGGGAATCAGGATGGATGTAGTATAGCTGTGTGCACAATGTTTGGGATTCAGGATGGATGTAGTATAGCTGTGTGTGTGATGTCTGAAAATTAGGATGAATGTAGCAGAGCTGCGTGTGTGATGTGTGGTAATCAGGATGGATGTAGTAGAGCAGTGTGTGTGTAATGTGTGGGAATCAGGATGGATGTAGTAGAGCTGTGTGTGTGTGTAATGTGTGGGAATCAGGATGTATGTAGTACAGCTGTGTGTGTGATGTCTGGGAATCAGAATGGATGTAGCAGAGCTGTGTGTGGGATGTCTGAAAATCAGGATGGATATAGCATGCAGCACTGGTACCATAATGTCCTAATAATTACTAGTATCTCTTTAAAGGGCCTGTGTCAGCACTTTTGAACACCATAAACTGTGTTATGGTGCTCAAAAATCAGTGAACGGGGAGTCCGGGGAGGTATGTTTTATATTCACCTGGTCACTTGTTCCTGCACCGTGTCACTGCAGACTTGGCAAATGCACACAGCTTAACTCTTTTCAGATGGTTGTGCATGTGCCTCTCAGTTATCTCTAAGGGAGAGCATGCACAGAACCATCTGAAAAAAGTCAGATGAGTGAATGCACTGATTTCTTGAGGGCTAAAGTGCAGAAACGGGAGACAGGGTGGGTATAAAACATACCTATTTAAACTCCCTGTTCCATTATCTTTGAGTACCATAATGTAGTTAATGGTGCTCAAAGGTGCTGACAGATCCCCATTAAGGATCGGCCGCTACTCATGGACCAGTGTTGTATGTTTTCCCTCAGCCCCTACTAGAGAAATACTGAGCAGTGTGCATGTGATTTCAGTAGTTCTTACACAGTATTACCTCCAGCAGTTACCTTTGTGTGAGTCTCTGCCTCTTTTTTCCTCCTCCCCTCTCTTCTTTCCACAGACATCTATGGGCAGCATGAGTCATCACTTCCTGTGTTTGGTCTTGTTATCTTTGTTACTGGAGATGGACTTCATATAAGCATAAGCAGAGCCTTATTTCTGTCCCTTTCACATTTGATTCGGACTTTTTGCCCCCAGTACTAATTTTTTACCCCAGTGCCCAGCACTGTTTCTGACATAATGCCTTCATTGTCTGTAATATGTGATTGTTCTTGCAATTAAATATTTCCAGGCAAACGTAAAACTTTAGTTTTAATCTTCAGTTAGCAGAAGACAAAAATATAAGAAGGAACATTAGACGTGCTCATTAGCATGTATTAATTATTATAAGACGCTTTGCTTAATGAGTACATGCAACAGCAGTGGAGAACTGCAATTATCTCAGAATATCAAACTGTTATGACAAAAGTTCAATCTGTCACAATCCGGAAGGCCACAGAGTCTTTAAATAACACAAACAAGGACATTTACTAAAGAGAAAGACAAGGATAATTAATTATTATGACTCTAACCACATTCAGTGCAAGGATTTAGAAGGAGGTGAGTGGTGCAGAGTGTTCAGCACTTGCTCACGACCTGAAGGTTGTGAGTTCAATCTCTGCATGGCTCAAGGTTAACTCAGCCTTCTAAGGTCAATAAAATGAGTACCCAAATTGGTGTGGGGTAATAACTAAATTACCTGAAAGCTCTGTAGAATAACAAGGTTTATTGTATTTTATGTTTACTTTTCGAAATAGAAAAGAGCGAGATCACCACTTTGCACCCCTAAGAGAACCAATCACATTGCTCCCATTATGGTGCAAGCTCTAGTGCCATCAGAAGCATGGCACTTACATCTGGGTTGTGTACTTCCTGTGCTACTTGTAAAACTGTTCATGTTAGCCAAGATTCCTCTTTTTGGGAAAGTCCTGAATAAATCTGGTTCTCCTAATTTTAGCTGGGTCCAGCTGAGAGATAGAGCTGAGTAAAATTGTGAAGTTGATATGCACACCTATTGCCAGGATGTAAGTACCATATTGACAGTCAGCTTAGTTGCTATGGGGTTCCTGGGTAAACAAGGGCCATTCCAGGTTAGTCTCATTCCCCAAAGAGAACTTGCAATAGAATGCGGTACTGAAAAATGTGCAAAGGTTGTGCCAAAGGTAATGCAAAGATGGGCAAAACGTTTTTATTAAATGATGATGATTATTATCGGTCCCTTTATGGATCAATGTTCTCCACGCATTCCAGTGTTTCGCCTCTTCTTTCAGTTAAAAAAAAAATTCTGCCACTTTTATACCACTTCTTCACAGCCACCTTTACCTAGTCTGTGTCATCAAATCGTTGTCCCCGAAGACTGTCCTTCATTGGGCCGAACAAGATGGCACCAGATCTGGGCTCTACGGTGAATGGGGAACCACCAACCTGCCCAGCTGCTGATCGCCTGATTTGTGCTCAGAGAAGTGTGTGGTATTGCGTATTGTCATAGTTAATGTGGATGATAGCTACAGTTGTCACAGCTGAAAATCTTTTTAGACAAGGAACAAGTGTTAACACTGATCAGTCATGACAGATGAACCAAGTTCAGTGAAAAGTTCATAATTGTTAGATTTAGTAGACAGGTCTGCTACTCTGCCTTGTCTGTTATCTGAGTTTGTATCTATTTTGCTCCAGCATCCTATATAACGTCCCCAGAGCTGCTATCCAGTTCTTCCGTGTTATTGTTGTTCTTCTATGACGGCTCGTGGCTGCTGCTCCTGCAGTTCTCTGTGACAGCCGATTTCCTGTTCCTGCTTACTTCCTCGGTTCCTGTTTCTGCTTGGTACGTCCTGTTCCAATTAGGGCCTTGACAGAGTTATTCAGTGCCCAGGTTCCAGCTCAGGGTCATCCTTATCAGGATGATCACTACACTCTGTTAGGCAGGGACTTCATTACCCCATTCCAGCTGAGGGCTAGCTCAGTCCCAGTCTCTGCCTCATATCAAGCTACATGCCGAGGAGTGGGTATCCGATCTCTGCGTCAGCTGTCAGTCCTTCCAGGTGGTTTCCCTTACTCGGAGGGACAACACAGTGGTTCCACATCCAAATACGTAACCATAGTACAGTGAAATGTCTTTGGGACAGCTGCTCAAAGTTGCAGTGAAAGCGATTCCATAGACAGTTGATGCATAAATGTTACGACCAATGTACATAGGACATATAGGATGCAGAGATATCAAATATCGTCTTCTTAGACAAGTGAGTTTGAAGGCATGATGATGCGCCCATCCAATATACGACAGATTCAAACTATTCCTGGCAGACTATGTTGACTTTTAAATGCCTTTGTTGTAATTCTGGCAAGGTTTCCTACGTTTGGATGGGAAGAACAGCACTGCATATGGCCAACAAAAGTGACGAAACCCCTAGAAGGACGTGCCAAATGGCAGTGTGAGCATGGTGATCATCTCTTCTCCGCATACTAAAACATTTGTACTATTAGAAACGCTGAACAGTTTTCTGACTCCTATGCATGTTGCAGTGAGTGCTTTGAAGAAACTAGAAGCAGGAGTCTGGCAGGTCCTGGAGGCAACTGAGTAATTGCCCCTTTTGCCCTCTCTGGAAATAGGCAACATTCTCTTTTATAATCCCCCTCCCCATTCATATCTAGTTTACTATTAGAGATGAGCGAGCACGCTCGTTTAAGGCTGGTGCTCTATCGAGCATCGGTCTTTTCGAGTAACTGATTACTCGTCTGAGCACCATGCAGGGATGGGGGGGGGGGGGAGATCTCAGACGAGTAATCAGTTACTCGACAAGACCGATGCTCGATTGAGCATCAGCCTTAAATGAGCGTGCTCGCTCACCTCTATTTACTATCCTTTTACAGATTCGTATGCTGTTGACTTACACGACTTGCTTTGGGGTCTTACTAAATAATGCATTTTAATCCTTGCAAACAGAATAAAAAGACCAAACACTGATTGATGAGGCTGCTTAATCCTCTGATTTATTGACTTTTGCAGGTGTTGAAGATTTATAGGGAGGGATTAGGAGATAGATTTCCTCCAGGACATCTATGTTTTTTATATAACCAGCCGGAGCTTCAGTGGGAGCTAGAACTCCTTCTGATGTTGTGGTTCTTCAAAAAGTAGAGAAAACTCCTAAAATAAATTAAGATTACTGTGGTTTACAATGATTAGTAATTCTGCCCATGGGACCCCTCCCCCATATGACATTCATATGCCCTAACAGAACATATGGATGGGGGATGTCTTGATGGTACATTTGTTTTCCGCATCCTACAATGGTATTTTTACATGAGTAATGTAAAAAAAAAAATTCTTGCAATTTTTTGTATTTTTTGGTTTCACTACAGTGAAAGCGACCCTCCATGCCTGGAGAAACAAAGATGACCGAACCACTTCTTGACTTGATGCACATTGTGCATAGCATGCATTGGTAGTCTAATGGTGGTTTCGCACAAAGTGTCTCTACCATTAACATTTTGGCGCATACCCTCATCTGAAGCCACATGAGCGTGAGTGCATACGCGCTCGCTATTGCAGGACGTATATGTGCTATGCAGGGCGGATGATTGCGGGCTATTGCGCCCGTATCAACACTTTTTACTGTACTTTATTGTGCTCTGGGACCTCGGTAACCGGGTCCGTTGACTTGGTAAGTGGGTCAGCTGACCTTGTAGAACTAGAAGATATAGCTTAGCCCAGTGAAATCACGCAGTTCCCTGTGCGATTTCGTGCAGATGGGGGGCTTCACTAGAGCATGTTGCGTTTTATCCCCTTGCT
Source organism: Eleutherodactylus coqui (assembly GCF_035609145.1). Taxonomy (NCBI): domain Eukaryota; kingdom Metazoa; phylum Chordata; class Amphibia; order Anura; family Eleutherodactylidae; genus Eleutherodactylus; species Eleutherodactylus coqui. Next base: position 495,829,523 of record NC_089837.1, on the reverse strand, counting down.
CGAAATGCGTGGGAACTACATGAGAAGGAACCCATTGAAGCCAAAACGCGTCAGTCATGCACTGTGCTTTTAATCATATTTAATATAACATCATATATATTCCTGACCCTGGAGTGCCGATTGTCCCCATGGATGTATCGCTCCTAATTTCCCGGTTGCTCCGTAATTGGACTTGGAGCCATCAGAGTGGCAGGCGTTCTAGAGCTGGATAGGTACGCTCTACCCAACCCTTGTTCATTGCTGGGGTTATACATAGAAACATCCAAATTATATTTATATATATATTCATCCAAATAACTTTATTTTATGTGCAAATTAAAAAAAATGACGAGGCTTGAATTACACATGAAGTTTTGGTCGCAGTTAATAATGTCGTTTTATCAGGCAAAACCGGAAGTGGATCCAAAGAGAAAGAAATGTATGAAGAATAGACTGATATTTCGCCACTGTGTGCCATAAAGTACATCATAAAGTGACACGAAAACCGTCAAGTTTTTCTCCTCTTTTGGCTCTAAAAAGTACATCCAAACTGTCATGAAAACTGTATGTGATCCCAGCGCCATAACAAGACAGAAACAAGAAACTAAAAATATCCCGTGTAGTGATTGAACTCTCTCTGAACCAACAAGACACACATATTTGATGTCAGCAGGCATTCTGCAGATTGTATATACTTTTATGTATGTAAACGCCTTCAGACAACTTTGTGTCAAACAGCCATCCTCCGAAAAAGTTGCACGTTAATTCGAGTCAACACAACACATACCAAAAAAACAAAAACAAAAAGAATAATATAGGGAACCCCTCTAAAACAACCATATGCTCCAATAGGGAATTAGGAATGGGTTTAGATTTCCTGGGGATGGGGATGGGGTGGGGTGGGGGTAAAGGACATGGCAGTATATACCTATAGACTTACATTTTATCATTTTCCTTTTGTTCTTAGTTCCATTGTTCTTCAGAATAATCAGTGATTTATGTTGCACCGTGATGACTCAGCCTCTTTACTTTTTACGTTCTGTACTTTCGGTACAGAGAGGCTGAATCTTCACACTGAGACATCAATCACTGATTTTTTTAGAACAAAATCGAACAGAACTAAAGAAAAATGTGAGCATGAAGTATAAATGTACCGGATTACTGATATCTTTAGAATAAAGCACCACATAGAGGATGATGGCCATGCTGCATTAAAGGTTTATTCTCAGAATTAAAGGGGTTGTCCAGTTGTAAACTACTAAGGGCCTATCCTCAGGATAAGTCATCAATAGTTAATTGTCAGGGGTCTGTTGACTGGGATCAGCTGTTTGCCAGGCCATTGCACTCTGCCGAGCTGATTTCCGCAGGAAGCTGATAGCTCCGTACTTACTGCAGTGGCCAGACTGGGTATTGCAGGCTAAGTTCTGATTGAAATGAATGGGAACTTTGCCTGTAATGCCAAGCTTGGTTACTGCAGTGAGAATGGAGCGTCTACTTCCGGCAGAAATCATCTCAGCGCACAAGTACGCTGCCCAGGAGAATGGCTTATCAGCAGAGGTCCAAAGACACAAGCCCCGCCAATCTATTAATGACTACCATTAATAGTTTACAACTGGGCAATCCCTTTAATATTGATCACCAATCTCCAGAATAGGTGGTAAATGTCTGATTACTGAGGGTCTGGTTTCTGAGACCTCCACTGATCACTAGATCAGAGGTCCTGTGAACCTCAAAGCACCTTCTTAAGTGGAATGACAGGCAAGCATATGCGCTACTGCTCCATTTCACTCCATAGCAGTTCTGAAGATAGTTGAGCACTGTATTCACCAGTCTTATAGACCTTGAATGGAGTGGAAGCACATATGCTTGGCCGCCACACCATTCAAGCTTCACCTCACTGGAGTGGGTGTGCAGTGAAGAGGAAAGTAGGTGTTTGTTGTATCACCCACAGGGCTCACATTGAATCATTGTAATGTAGATAAAACCTGGGATCCTTCTGAATCACATAAATCAGAAGTCAGCCTTTCATGTACATTGGTTGCCGAGTAATTATTTATTAATGTTGGACTTACTTTAGACACGCCATGGCATTATCGGGTCATCGCTGGTTGACGACCTTCTACACACCACAGGTTTACAGTTGGGTTCTGGACTCCAAAAGACCAATGGAGAACTTTGGTTTTGTGTTCTTGCATTTAAGTAAAATATGCGCCAGTGTAAGGCCGCCTGCAGACAGCCGGGTCGGATGCAGCTGCGAGAATTCTCGCAGCAGGACCCGACCCGAGCGTCTGCAGAGAGCAGCATGGGCACTCACCTCTCTTGCGGCCCCGGCTCTTTCATGTGCCGGCTGCCGGGCAGCCGGCGCATGCACAGAGCGAGGCCAGCAGCCGGTGAGTGACGTTTCTATGTGGGGCTCTGCGAGCCCTGCCCAGAAATAGAGCATGCCGCGATTTGTTTGCCGCGTGAGATTTCGCGCAGCCAAATCACGGCCGTCTGCATAGGATTGTGTTTATTAATGCAATCCTATGGCAGCTACCAGGGGCGGAAATTCCGTGGGAAATCCCGCGGCGGAATTTCCGCCCGTCTGCAGGCGGCCTAAGTGTGACAAAATATATTAAGAGGCGCATGCATCTGGTAGCACCCACGTGCGCCAGACTAAAATCTATGCCCACTATGAGCTTGCATAGGTTTAAGTTCTAATTTACACTTGTTGCTGGCATAAAGCATAATAACAGACCCCACACAACCACATTCCCTAACGCTTGGCCCTGCTTACTTTTTGAAAATGTGCTGAGAGCTGGCATAAATGTTCAAAAAAATTGCAATTTTGGCACCCATACCCCATTATTCTAAAAGGAAATCTGGCACCTGTTGTCCCCCAGCTATGAATTGTATCCATAGATAGGAGGGATTGAAGATCATCCTACCATATCTTTGCTTTTATTCTAAGCGGCTCCATGTCTCCAAAATCGGCTTTGTTTCACTACGTCCGCCTTATGCTAATTAGGACAAAACCGTCCAATGGGTGGTTTTAATCCTTGGCATTCGTTTTACCAACCCTCCTTTCGCAAGAACCCCGCCCTTTCTTAATTGATGGTTTTCATTACCTAATCTATGATTAAGATTCATAAAAGGAGGTAGGAAATAGTGACAGAGTTTCCTTAATCCCTTCAAGACCAAGCTGGTTTGCGCCTTAATGACCAGGCCAAATTTTGGAAATCTGATATGTGTCACTTTAAGGGCTCGTTTAGACAAGCGCTGTTTTCGTGCACTATAGCCGTGAGAAAAGACTGCAGCTATAGTGCTATAAAGATCGCATGAACGGACTACTTAAAGCTACTTGAAGTAGCCCATTTGCATGATCTAAGGTGAGTGCTGCATGCTTTCAAGGTTCCCATAGGAGCCTATGGAAAGCATGCAGCAAAGATAGGACATGTCCTATCTTTGTCCCACCTAGGAGCCAACATGCAAGTTGCCACTTGCAAGTCCTATATTTTGTTAGGTGCACTGATTCAGCGCACCTAACATTCTGCCATTTGAACGCTTCTATAGGAACCTGCTCATAGCGCGAAAACAGCACTAGTCCGAACGAGCCCTAACAGTGAATAACTCTGTAAAGGTTTTACACATCCAAGTCATCCTTACATTGGTTTTTTTCGTCACTTTATTAGGGTGGAAAAAGTAGACTGATACGACTTACGCATATTTATTAAAATCGCCAAAATTGAAAATTCTTAAAACTTGCTTGTTTTTTTTTTTAAACTGCAGTATGTCAAATAGGTTTACTTATCAAATATATATGTACTTTATTTTGGAAGCACATTTGAAAAATATTGTGCCTTTCTGAGCAATTAAAAAGACTTACTAATTTCACATAAATTTCAAAAATTTTGGCGCATATTGTTTTTAATTTCAATTTATATTTAATCTATAATGTATATATATGATATTGATAATTAAATTAACTGATGTAATAACTAGGTTATGTAATGCATTAATGTAAGGCTACTATGTTTACATGTAGTGGAATTGGTGGTGGAGTGCTGATACACAGTGCTGACATACTGGGAAAGTTTGTAGTATACAAACTTTCCCCTCCAGACCTGTGATTGTCTGTCACTTATGACATCACTGGGACCTAAACCAACCAGGTCCTGATGACGGCACCCAAACAAGCTGTTTTGTCTTTTTTTTAGGCATTTTACGCATTGTGGGCGGCCGTGATTGCTGGCAGAGTAGCTGACATACAGGTATAGTTACGTCACTGCTGCACAGAGCCCAGACAGCAGCGACTTAAATTTACAATCGCAGTTGGGAAGGGATTAAACGAAATCTCTTGCAGGAATGGCATCTATAACATAAGTGGTAAGCAATATCTGCTAACATTTTTCAGGCATATTTCAATCATGATATGTATTGGGGCGCACATAATTTTACAATTGACTACATTATCTTCATATACCCCACAGCCTCTATGCCAAAAGCATAAAAACTACTAATTCTGTTACATTTTGACTTACTTGTAAGTATTTTCCCCTTGTAAACATCTACATTGGCAGGAAGTAGGACACGATCCCTCTCCCATCTATCTTCTGCCCAGAATAGCGCAGCCAGGCATCGTAGCTATGGTTTATTAGATATCCAGGGACGTTTATAGCCCAGAATCTAGTTTGTTTCATGCTGTGAACAGTAAATGGGAACGATCTTACAAAACATATTGTTTTCAGCCAGATGAGGCGGCCGGCTCAAAAACCCAGAGCTTACTCATATTATATTGCTGGAAGCGTTTCTAAATTTACATCATAGAAAACTTTGCAAAAGTTTATGAATTTTACAGCAAAACCTGCTACAAGTCCAAATAATTATGTCTCTTGTGCTAATTCTTCTTTCCTGTCACACAAAAATGACAGAAAATTGGAGGATCCTGAAAATGTCACTTTTTATTGTAGACATTTCATTGAAGTTGTATATGTAAATAATTAGCGCACGACTCGGGTCCCGTAATTGCATTTCTGTGTGAAAGTACAGGAGCGATTATTGCAGGGACTACTCTCAGGCATCAATGCACCTGACAATCGTCCCACGTAAAAGGACTCAAGTGATGCAAATTGATGCAGTTTCAGGCCAATTATGTGATCTTGGTGAATGATAAAAAGCTTACTTTGGCGACGTCATGCCCATGGAAGCTGGTTTGAATCATCATTTTTTTTGTGTCTGGATTAGAGATGAGCGAGTATACTCGCTAAAGGCAATTGCTGGAGTGAGCATTGCCCTTAGCGAGTACCTGCCCGCTCGAGAGACAAGGTTTGGGTGCCGGTGGCGCTCAGGGAGCTGCAGGGGAGAGCGGGGAGGAACGGAGGGGAGATCTCTCTCTCCCTCTCTCCCCCCCGCTCCCCTCTGCTGACTGCCGCTACTCACCGCTCCCCCGCACCGCCACCCGAACCTTGTCTCTCGAGGGCAATGCTCGCTCGAGCAATTGCCCTTAGCAAGTATGCTCGCTCATCTCTAGTCTGGATAAAGACTGAGAAGTGAAGTTGCCATTGCGGGTGAATTTGGAGACAGTGGTCAGTGGGACTGCAGCGCTGAGATGAAGCACAGGTCCACCTGTTCTTGGATCATTTTGCTGCCTGGCTCCCCCATTTCCTGTCCTAAGAACTCCCAACCCTCATCCTCTGTGGCTTCAACATCCCCATTAACAACCCTATCTCCCCATCTGCCTTCCAACTTCTAAGACTCTCCGACTCCCCCACTCATAGAGACAGTAACATTCTCAACCTAATCTTCTTCCGCCTCTACTCTGCCTCTAATTTTACTACCATTCTCAGACTACAATCTCCTCTCCCTCTCCATTAGGCACCCTAACATCTTCCCAGACCACCCTATCTATTACACCTCCAGGAACCTCCAGACCATCCGCACTCAACAGTTTGCCAAGACCCTACAGTCTTCCCTGTCCCCCATCTCTCTCCTCTCCTGCCCCAACCTGACTGCCAAACATTACTCCACCACCCTCAGATGCGCTATGGATGAAACGAATCACAGGCAGCACATGGCTATTGATAGAATTCAATGAATGAACAAGCACTGCCTGTGATTGGCTGAGTGCTATGACCAATCACAGGCAGCACTCAGCTGTCATTCAATGAATGGCTGAGAGCTGCCTGTGATTGGCTGAGTGATCAGCCAATCAGATACAGAGCTTCAGAGCAGTGCAGGGAGAAGACAGCCTGGATGCGCCTGAGCCCCAGCAGCTGAGGAGAAGTGAGTATAATTTTTTTTTTTAAATACATCCTAGAGATGATTTTTAATACATCCTAGAGATGACAGCAGTGACAGGGGATTCTTTACTCCCCGCAGGGAGTCCTCTTTGCACTGATTACTGTGACAGTGCTGGCACAGTGTTCAGTGACAAGAGGACTCCCCGTGGGGAATATTTACATGACAGCAGCAGAGAGGTGAGTATATATATATTTTTTATTTTTATGTTTTTACACCAACAGGGATGATTTTCAGAGAAGGACTTATATTTAAAGCCTTTCCCCAAAAATCACCGCAGGGGTAGCCGGCAGCCCAATGCTTTCAATGGGGCCGTCGGCAGCAGACGTGGCTCAATTGAAGGCAATGGGTATGGACCTGCATTCACGCGTGTCTGTGCAAATACGTGGGTGCGCGATTTTGTGCGCACCTATATACGGCACATGCTCGTGTGAATGCACCCTAATAGGACATATGGATAAGAGTTGTCCAGACACATCAGTCTTCTGCATCTTCTAAACTCGGGCAATCTCATCTACTGTTGGCCCACCGATAAACTCCAGCTCCTCTGTAATTTTAGCGAATTTTCATTATTTGCAGATAAACTCGTATTTGCTCAGTTATGAATCCATTATTCATCTGACGGATGGCTAAGCACATAGTGACATTCTGCATGCAGATGCTCTGATTACATGAGGATTACTGATTATTATCCGACTGTTGACGTTGCACTGAATATTATATTTGATGTTGCTAGGACAGGTGCCATAACAAAGGCTAAGATGGGGCGAGATGTATCTGAGGGATTGAGGTAATGGTCATTTACATTATCTACATGTCATACTTTAAGATGACTTTCATTAGGTGTGGGTGACTCCAAGATCCCTTGAAAGGACTAATTCTTAATGCACACAGTAAGGCTCATCCACTCTCCCTAAGGGCTTATTCCGACGTGTGCATATCTGCCGTGTTTTCACGCCCGGCTGATGTACACTGTGCAATGGTAGGGGCAGGGCAGAACATAGCCCCCCCCTCCCCCGCCCCCATCCCAACCTTCCATTGCAAACAGTGACGAGGGGCGGAGAGGAGGTAGGAGCTCAATGCACTGCTCCCGGCTCGCCTCCTCCCCCTGCAGAGATGGACAGCATATACCGGCCGGACGTGAAAACCTGGCTGATATACGCACGTCAGAATAAGCCCTAAGGATGACTATCCCTTCATGTGACCCCTTGATACAGAAAAAGGTTCCGCTTTGAACAAAGTGTATTCCTCCCATCAAGCTGTTGTATGATGGGGACAAGAAGGAGAGAAAGAGAGAGACTCGGATTTCTGGAGTGCCAATTACCGACCACAAGTGCGGTAATCACCAGGACAGAGAGTGTAATAAGAAGTGTATAGATATTACCATGACTTATTCTGTGGTGAGAGCGTCTCAGGTGGATGGTGTGGGACACAGATTTAAGATACGATGCAGCAGGTGGAGTAACCAAAAGTTACAATATTTATTCAAGAACAGAGAAATAAAAATAAACAGAGGAAAGATTACAATAAAGCAATGAAACAGTCATATTTTTTAAAGTTTTTCCACTTTTTTGGGAATATATATATATTTTTATTTTTTCATTGATGGAACTGTTTAAGAATCAATTTCACTCCTCACTACGAGGAGTTCAAGCCACAAACTTTGCATAAAATTTGCTGTTTCTTAGGGCTGGCGTACACAGGTGTAAACGCTTGTGTGCTTGCTATCGCGAGGCATATAAGCGCAATGCAGGGCACACGATCGCAGGTTATTGTGCCCAATCGATGCATTTTACTGTACTTTATTGTGCTGCCGTGACTGCTCACATCAGCACAGTCCCAATAGCACCATGTTTGAGTAGGTGGTGCAGCTTATTTAGTAGGCAGGGCAGCTGACTGTAAACGGGTCAACTGACTCGGTAGGTGGGCCAGGTGATCTAGTAGGCGGAGGTGGCGTTGCTTAACCCCAGTTCCATGTGCGATTTTGTGCAGATGGGGGCCTTTGGTGCACAATTGTGCCTGAAAATAGAGCATGTTGCCTTCAAAATGCGTGGGTGAAAAAACACATGTAAAGGAACTAGAGATGAGCGAGCATACTCGCTAAGGGCAATTACTCGATCGAGCATTGTCCTTAGCGAGTATCTCCCCGCTCGGGAGAAAAGGTTCGGCTGCCGACGCGGGTGACAGGTGTGAGTTGCGGCAGTGAGCAGGGGGGAGCGGGGGGGAGAGAGGGAGAGAGAGATCTCCCCGCTCTCCTGCAGCTCCCTGCCCGCTGCCGGCAGCTGAATCTTTGCTCCCGAGCCGGCAGGTACTCGCTAAGGGCAATGCTCGATCGAGCAATTGCCCTTAGCGAGTATGCTCGCTCATCTCTAGAAGGAACCCATTGAAGTCAATGAGTTCTATTTGCTGTATATTGTGGCCTCAAATAATCTCATATGAGGACGCACTTAAAGTTAATTTGTTGAAAGCAAGATGCCTACTCTGACCTGACACACACTCGCAAACTTTTGACTGCCTTACTTCAACCCTGTGATCCCGCAATACTATACATTAAGGCTTCCAGTGGCTCTAAGAGAGTGAACCCCAGAGGATGGAACTTTCCTCTCTTCCTTGTACCCCTCGGTAGGTCCTGCAGCTCCTGCAGCATTATGTTCATAACCTCAGCACAGGGGTCTCTCATTAGAGAAAGATAGATTTCCACTATGACATGTGGCTGTTTTTGTTGCATGCCAGATTAACAGGATTTCTGAAACAAAAGGCACCACATTAATGGACTTTTTTGAGTATCGGTGCTTTTATATGGAGCGATTAGTGAGCGATCATAAATAATAATCATTCAGTCTAAACGGAGCCAACGAGCGAAGGACGTACGAGAATCGTTCGCTTTTCGTTCGTTAATTATATTACACAAACATAAAACTCATCGTTGGCTCGTTCGCTTATCGTTCGCCTTAAACAGCAATCAATCAGTCGCTCTCAGTCATTTATACAGCAAATGTAATTGACTGAACGATTCTAGTTTGAAGGAACCAACGATGTATCTGCCTGTCTAAACAGGACGCACAAGAGCTAACTTTCCACAACAAGTCATCTTATCTTGGGCCATCGATAAGCTATCCTCATCGTAACACAACAAAGCCATGATAAAGCAATTAAAAGTGCAAATTAAAAAAAAAAAGGCAAGTTAAACTTTGCTACATCTGTAAATCAGTGAAGAACAATGATGAAAAAACATCTGTAACGGGTTAAATGAATGCGGTTAATATATGATCTTCTCTGCACTTATGGGCTTTAGAGATGTTTGAGTTTCTAGTACATAAACAACTATCCAGCGTGATATCAAGTAATAAAAAAGTACAAAGCTTCATTAGAAAAACTAGTTAAATCATCACGCCATAAACACAGCCACAGGGTGACCACAGGCGCATTGTGGACTTGTTCCCTTAGTTGTAGCCGTCACCGAATGGCACTAGACACATTTATATAGCTACTACATTACACAGCTAATTAAAAATCTGCTTGTAAAATGACAACATGATACCTTGCAGATGATACTGTATAACATGTACAGGCTTCATGCTGTCATTATACAATGGATTTTTAATTGTGTTATGTTGTAGCTATATAAATGTGTCTAGTGCCATTTACTCACAACTACGGTTAGGGAAACATGACTGAAATGCGTCAGGGGTCACCGGATGGCTGTATTTACAGGGTATAGCTGCTCAAAGGACATCGTGAGACCAGAGATTGGAGCTGCAAGAAGATAATTTGCATATTCCCTGTGCTTCTGGGAAGAGCAAAGAATCACTGCAAGCTGGAAGATTGCTGGGATTAGCCGGGTCTAGCTGTTCGGAGGACATCGCCATACCAAAGATTGGCAGCTGCAAGAAGATATTTTGCATATTCCTGTCATGTGGATGGTTTCCATTGAAGTCAATGGAAGCCAAAAAGGCAAACACAATTCTGGGATGTATTAAGAGAAGCATAGAGTCTAGATCATGTGAGGTCATTATCCCCCTCTACTCTTCCTTAGTCAGACCTCATCTGGAGTACTGTGTCCAGTTCTGGGAACCCCACTTTAAAAACGACAGACAAACTGGAGCAATTTCAGAGAAGAGTTACCAAGATGGTGAGCGGTCTGCAAATCATGTCCTGTGAGGAACGGTTAAAGGATCTGGGAATGTTCAGCTTACAAAAAAGGCTGAGAGGAGACTTAATAGCTGTCTACAAATATCTGAAGGGCTGTCACAGTGCAGAGGGATCAGCCCTATTCTCATCTGCACAAGGAAAGACTAGAAGCAATGGGATGAAACTGAACAGGAGGAGACACAGATTAGATATTAGACAGTATGGGTGATCAATAAGTGGAACAGGTTACCACAGGAGGTGGTGAGTTCTCCTTCAATGGAAGTGTTCAAACAGAGCCTGGACAGTAGAGATGAGCGAGCGTACTCGTCCGAGCTTGATACTTGTTCGAGTATTAGGGTGTTCGAGATGCTCGTTACTCGAGACGAGTACCACGCGATGTTCGAGTTACTTTCACTTTCATCTCTGAGACGTTAGCGCGCTTTTCTGGCCAATAGAAAGACAGGGAAGGCATTACAACTTCCCCCTGCGACGTTCAAGCCCTATACCACCCCCCTGCAGTGAGTGGCTGGCGAGATCAGGTGTCACCCAAGTATTAAAATCTGCCCGCCCGCGGCTCGCCACAGATGCATTCTGACATAGTTCAGGGAAAGTGCTGCTGATGCTGGAGCTGCTATAGGGAGAGCGTTAGGAGTTATTTTAGGCTTCAAGAACCCCAACGGTCCTTCTTAGGCCATAGAAATCGCAGATCGCACCTATCTGCGATCTGCGATTCCTATTCTCTTCTCTATATGCGCTCAATGGGGCCGGCGGCAGCAGCGCCGACCCCATTGAGAACATATAGAAGACAAATAATTCTTCTCTGCCACAGCTGTAACAGCTGTGGCAGAGAAGAACGATGTTTGCCCATTGAATTCAATGGAGCCAGCAATACAGCAGGTTCCACTGAAAGCAATGGGCTGCCGGCATGCGCGGGATGAATTGTCGGGAAGCGCTTAATATATAAGCCCTTCCCTGCAATTCATCCAGAAATGTGTTAAAATAAAAAAATATATATATATATTGTGAGAAGGTGACCGGCAAAGTGCTGGAGGGCATATATATTTCGCCTAGGATGCTCTCCTATGAGGCTTTGGGGAGCACTTGGCCAGGTACGTGCCACCGAGCAGCCTGGGCTCGGTGGAGGAAGCCGGCAGTATGGTGTCAGTAGCATTAAGTTACTGACACGGTGTAGTAAGTAAGTGGCTCCAAGCCGCATAATCCGGGCCGGCTTTTCCTGGAGTGACCAAAGTGAAGGGTGGGATGGTCACTCCCACGTACCAGGTGGGGCTGGTACCAGGCCTTATAAAGCCTGGGCCTACAGGGCCAGCAGGGAAAGCGTCTGGCTGAGAGCCAGAGAGAGCATCTGGCTGAGAGCCAGAGAGAGCATCTGGCTGAGAGCCAGAGAGAGCATCTGGCTGAGAGCCAGAGAGAAAGCGTCTGGCTGAGAGCCAGAGAGAGCGTCTGGCTGAGAGCCAGAGAGAGGGCTCTGTGAAGCAGGAGCCCGGCTAGCCCAGCATGTGGGCTGAGAGAGCTGAGACCTTTGCAGGTCTGAGAGGCCTGGCTGGCTGTGTGCAGGAGCCATTTTGTTACCACTGTGTAGACAGGAACGCTACCTGTATAGTAAGTGCTCAGACGAGCAGGATTTACTTTGTGTTTGCCTGATGTTAAGGCCTGTATTTCGTTTTGTTTGCTTGGAAATAAACCCAGGCAAAGCCTGGACTAAAGAACGTTGTTGCCCGGTGTCACTGTCTCTGGCCGCAGATGCCCACGCTGCTACTGCCCCTAAATGCTAATCCCTCACATATGGTGTTTGGATGCGGGCAGCGGTCTTAAAGAGACATACACCAATTAATGGACATTTTGCTGCAGCAGCTGGGGTACCGTTGCTAAGGGCAACCGCCCAACTGAGATTGACGGGAGAGTGCTGTAACCCCCAGGTCCTGGGTGAAAGCTGCAGCGGCACAGCCATCAGATACTGCCAAGATGGAGGAACTGATAAAGCAGCTGGTACAAATGAACGTGCAGCAACAGCAAGCGTTGGCCCAGCAGCAACAAGCGACGGCGACCCAGCAAAAGGTCCATGAGGAGGCCATGAGAGCTCAGGCCGAGGTTAATGCTCAACTCAGCAGCCTCGTCGAGAGGTATAAAGCCGAGGAGGACTTACTGCGAGCCGTGCCTCCTGGACGTTCCAACCCCGGAGACAGCAAGGCGGCTGGAGCCCCTGGTAAGACTGTTCCGTATGCAAGGGGTGTCAAAAGTGTCCCAAAGGGAGGCAGCTCAGAGGGGGATCATGTGGGACAGAAGAGGAGTCCCAACTGGACATTCGGGTCCCGGATAGAACCCCAAGGAGACCAGGCCCCCATACTATGTTGGCGCAGTCGTGATCCCGGGCATATTGCCGCCAACTGTCCACTTACCGTGGAACCAATGGACTGTGACTCTGCCCAGCGGAGGTCAATGTTCGCCCGGCCAGTGTGTTCTGCAGAGACTGTGTCAGAGACTGATCGACCATTATGTCACCTAAAGGTGAATGACTTTGCGGTGACAGCTCTACTGGACTCAGGGAGCTTGGTTACGCTGGTGCACTCCAGCCTGGTCGATCCCACAACCTTCACCGGCCGTCGCATGGAAGTTGTGTGTGTGCATGGGGACACCAAGGAGTATCCTATTGCCCTTGTAAGACTTGAGACTCCGTGTGGACTTGCCACCCATGAGGTGGGCGTCGTCAAATCCTTAATGCACACCGTGATCCTCGGGAGAGACTTTCCCCTATTTTGGGACTTGTGGCGACACCGAGGGTCGTCTGCAAATAAGGTTCATGATAATGCAAATGTGTATGATGTGTGTCCAGAACCGTTTGACCCTGAGGGTACGGTTCCAGCAGTAGGGGTGACCCAAGAGAATGGGGATAACTTTCCCTTAACAGTATTGGCAGGTGAGACGGAGGTACAGGATGAAGTAGTTGCTATGCCTGACTTAGAGGTCTCACGTGCCAATTTCGGAACTGAGCAGCTCCGAGACCCCACCTTAGTAAAAGCCAGGGAAAATGTTAAAGTGATAAATGGGGAGCCTCAATTCCCAGGGGCTGATACTGTGTTTCAACACCTTGCAGTCAACCAAGAATTGTTGTATCAGGTTGACAAGGTCCGTGGGGAGGTTGTGGAACAGCTGGTGGTACCTCAGTCCTATCGTAGGATGGTCTTAGACCTGGCGCACAAGCATGTGCTGGGAGGTCATCTCGGGAGCGAAAAGACGAGGGAACGCATCCTTCAGCGTTTTTCTGGCCAGGGGTACATGGTGATGTAAAACGTTACTGTGAGTCGTGCCCGGAGTGTCAAATAACAGCTCCTATGCCCCATTACCGGAGCCCCTTAGTGCCCTTGCCCATCATAGAGGTGCCGTTTGAGCGGATCGCTATGGACCTAGTTGGGCCCTTGGTAAAGTCTGCCCGGGGCCACCAACATATATTAGTGGTTGTAGACTATGCCACCCGTTACCCCGAAGCCGTTCCTTTACGCAATACATCATCCAAGGGTATTGCAAAGGAACTACTTCACATGTTCTCCCGCACGGGCATACCAAAAGAGATCCTGACGGACCAAGGAACCCCCTTTATGTCAAAGGTCATGAAGGAATTGTGTAAGCTGCTGAATATTAAGCACTTACGGACGTCTGTGTACCACCCACAGACGGATGGTCTGGTTGAGAGATCTAATAAGACCCTAAAAAGCATGCTAAAAAAGGTAGTCAATAAGGATGGGAAGGACTGGGACTGTCTGCTGCCATATTTAATGTTCTCAATCCGTGAAGTCCCACAATCCTCCACTGGGTTCTCTCCCTTTGAATTAGTTTATGGTAGACATCCCCGAGGGCTCCTTGATGTAGCTATGGAGACCTGGGAGCACGAGTCCACCCCCTACAGGAGTGTTATTGAACACATCTCCCTCATGCAGGATCGAATTGCGGCGGTCATGCCCATTGTTAGAGAACATTTACAGCAGGCTCAAGAAGCCCAAAGCCGGGTATATAACAGGTCCGCCAAGGTGAGAACCTTCAACCCTGGGGATCGGGTACTAGTGTTGGTGCCCACCCTAGAAAGTAAATTCCTAGCCAAATGGCAAGGGCCCTATGAAATAATTAAGAAAGTCGGAGAGGTAAATTATAAGGTATACCAGCCAGGTAGGCGGAAACCAGAACAGTTGTACCATGTAAACCTAATTAAGCCATGGAAGGACAGAGAAGCCCTGACTGCAGTGAGCACCCCCCATGGGGCGGTCCCAGAGGTGTGTGTATCAGGATCCCTGTCCAGATCCCAACAGCAAGAGTCTAGAGAATTTATACGACGTAATTCAGCTGTGTTCTCCGATATACCAGGGCGTACTGGTGTCATAAAACGCAGGGCAGGAAAACTACAGGACAATGCCGATGCCTTGTCAAGGACGCATTGTATGGCGGCTAAAGGTGTCCGACCCCACAGGCTCGAACAGAGGGGGAGGGTATGTGAGAAGGTGACCGGCAAAGTGCTGGAGGGCATATATATTTCGCCTAGGATGCTCTCCTATGAGGCTTTGGGGAGCACTTGGCCAGGTACGTGCCACCAAGCAGCCTGGGCTCGGTGGAGGAAGCCGGCAGTATGGTGTCAGTAGCATTAAGTTACTGACACGGTGTAGTAAGTAAGTGGCTCCAAGCCGCATACTCCGGGCCGGCTTTTCCTGGAGTGACCAAAGTGAAGGGTGGGATGGTCACTCCCACGTACCAGGTGGGGCTGGTACCAGGCCTTATAAAGCCTGGGCCTACAGGGCCAGCAGGGAAAGCGTCTGGCTGAGAGCCAGAGAGAGCATCTGGCTGAGAGCCAGAGAGAAAGCGTCTGGCTGAGAGCCACAGAGAGCATCTGGCTGAGAGCCAGAGAGAGGGCTCTGTGGAGCAGGAGCCCGGCTAGCCCAGCGTGTGGGCTGAGAGAGCTGAGACCTTTGCAGGTCTGAGAGGCCTGGCTGGCTGTGTGCAGGAGCCATTTTGTTACCACTGTGTAGACAGGGACGCTACCTGTATAGTAAGTGCTCAGACGAGCAGGATTTACTTTGTGTTTGCCTGATGTTAAGGCCTGTATTTCGTTTTGTTTGCTTGGAAATAAACCCAGGCAAAGCCTGGACTAAAGAATGTTGTTGCCCGGTGTCACTGTCTCTGGCCGCAGATGCCCACGCTGCTACTGCCCCTAAACGCTAATCCCTCACAATATATACTTACCTTGTCCCAGCAGACGGAGTTCAGCCGCGGCGGCCGGCAGTGGGTGTGAAGGGGGTGTGAGTCAGACTCAGCGCTGAGCCAATCAGGGGGCAGGTCTGACTCATACTACCTTCACACCCACTGTAGGCCGGCCGCGCTAAACTCCGTCTGCCGGGTAAGGTAAGTATATACCGGCGTATAAGGCGACGGGGCGTATAAGACGACCCCCCAACTGTCACCTTATACGCCGGGAATACAGCGGAGCAAAAAATAAAAATCATTACTCACTTCCCCCGGCGTTCTGCGGCGCTGCTGCAGGCTGTCGCTCCCTCCTGGTCCCTGGCAGAGCATTGCTTTCTGGACGCAGGGCTTGAAATCCCCGCCTCCAGAAAACTACTGTGATTAGCTAACACACGCCGTCAGCAAATCACAGCCATTCAATGACATCATTGTAATTGGCTGTTATTGGCTGAAGGCACGCGTGTTTTCTGGAGGCGGGGATTTCAAGCCCTGCGTCCAGAAAGCAATGCTCTGCCGGGGACCAGGAGGCAGCGACAGCCTGCAGCAGCGCCGCAGAACGCCGGGGGAAGTGAGTAATGATTTTTATTTTTTGCTCCGCTGTATACACCCCGTCGCCTTATACGCCGGTATATACGGTATATTTTTTTTATTTTAACACATTTCTGGATGAATTGCAGGGAAGGGCTTCTATATTTAAGCCCTTCCCGACAATTCATCCCGCGCACGCCGGCAGCCCATTGCTTTTAGTGGAACCTGCTGTATTGCCGGCTCCATTGAATTCAATGGGCTAACATCGTTCTTCTCTGCCACAGCTGTTACAGCTGTGGCAGAGGAGAACGATCTTTATGCCGACAGTGCGGGGGGGGGGGGCCCACTCTTGCCGCTATTGTGGCTTAATAGTGGGACCTGTGAACTTGAGATGCAGCCCAACATGTAGCCCCTCGCCTGCCCTATCCGTTGCTGTGTCGTTCCCATCACTTTCTTGAATTGCCCCGATTTTCACAAATGAAAACCTTAGCGAGCATCGGCGATATACAAAAATGCTCGGGTCGCCCATTGACTTCAATGGGGTTCGTTACTCGAAACGAACCCTCGAGCATCGCGATAATTTCGTCCCGAGTAACGAGCACCCGAGCATTTTGGTGCTCGCTCATCTCTACTGGACAGACATCTGTCTGGGATGATTTAGTGATCCTGCACTGAGCAGGGGGTTGGCCCCGATGACCCTGGAGGTGCCTTCCAACTCTACCATTCTAGGATTCTATTTATTGTTTGGTGATTTTTTAAACTATTTTTTCTTTTTTATTGTTTGATATCCCGCTGGTTCTCCCTTTGTACATGTGTGGTTACGGGTGCGTGTTTTGAATAGTATTAGGTTCCCGCTGTAGACGGTGTTTTGACTTTGTTTGAGTTTCTCGTGGCTGATAAGATCAAAAGACCCTAAACTTGCTTTCTGACTTCAGACTCTTCAGTAATCTACATCAGCAGGCAATGTATATTGATCATCAGAGGCGGGCATGCCATTCACCTCCCACATAATAATCAATGTCATAGAGTAGCAAAACTCAAAGACATGAGGAGTCCGGCAAGACTTTGATTTGCTATTTTTCATACTTTGCTGTTTGCATTTTTTGACCTTTTCACTTTTTGTTCTTTGTTTTACTTCTTGCTGTGCAGATACTTTTGTGTAAATTGCTTAATGTTATGATGGTAAGCAGAACGTTAGGAGCCCCATATAAGGCCACCTGCACACAAATGGATTTGTTCTGCGGAATTTGCGGCGGGCGTCCGCACCACGGACAAATACTGTCCATAGCATGCTATGGGAAAAGACTCGTTCCTGCACACTTGCGGAAGCCAATTGCGGTTTCCACGAGTGGAGGAAAAATTGCAGCATGCTCCTCTTTTGCGTGGACGGTTTCCATTGAAGTCAATGGAAGCCTTCCAATCCACGGCCCGTCTGCTATTAACATTGTGGACTGGTCGCAGACCCTGCGCCATCACTTAGCGATGGCACGTGTAAAATAAACATTTGAAAAAAAATCTGTGCTGTGCATATCCGATGGCAGCATGTCGCAACCATCTGCAGTACAGAAAAAAAAGACAGATATGCATGTTAGCTGGCCGTGGATAGGGTCAGATTCCGCTGCAGTCTCCCGCATGTGGAAGCCGGCTCTGCCATGTGCAGGTGGCTTAAGAAAAAAAACCTATGAATATGTACAGTTCAGATTAAGTGCTCTTTCACATGGGCGTATTTTTATTGCACATGGCACGCACAACACGCGATGCTTATAGCCCATTGATTTCTATTGGGCCACTCACAGCTGTGGCATGTTCTACCTTGGCACATCTTATGTGCGAGTATATGCCAGGATAAGCTATGGGGATGTGATGTACGCAGACGTCACGGAGAAAGTACAAAACACAAGCGCGGCGCACACAAAAGTACACCCGTGTGAGCCCGGCGTAACTGTGAGCTTCATACTGCTCAGAAATGGGAAATGGAAGACATGCACATAGAAGACCTGTTGGCAATCCATGAGCCAAATGCAAAGTACCCACATTGAAAACTGCATTGCCCATTCACCTCTGCCAGTGCTTGATCCTTAAAAGAGCTGTCTCACCAAAATAACTGACCCCCTATCCGGTGGATAGGGAATATGTTTCTGAGCAGTTGGGTCTGACCGCAGCGACTCCCACTGATCACAAGAACAGGGGTCCTGAAGGTCTCTGAATGAATGGAGCATTGGTCATATGTGGGCACTACCACTCCATTCATTTCAATGCGACTGTCATACATAGCCAAGAACAAGCACTTGGCTATCTCTGGCTGTCCCACTGAAATGAATGGAGCAGTAGTGTGCCTGTATAACCACTGCTCTATTCATTAAGAGACCTACAGCACCCCCATTCTTTATATTGATGGGTGTCTCAGTACTCCGACCCCATCGATTACCTATTCTCTATCCCATAAGATATTCTCATTATGTTCCGCTAAGAGCCTTTTGATGCATTCTGTAATTGTATGCGCCTTGCCAGCAGCTGACTGTCAGCGGTTGCTACAGATGTATCAAAGTTTAACTTGACTATGATAACTTTCAATAACAATCTTATCTTATTGTAACTTATTCAAAATCTATTGTTCTCTTATATTGGAAAGTGTTAGTGAAATGGATATGACTCCATGTTCTATCCAATGTGTAGCCATTTTGTGAGCCAGTGGCCATCTTCTGTGTCAATTATTTTGTACTTTTCCTTTTACAAGATTTGTTAAAATGTATTGAAGAATAAGAAGGGACCTCGATAATTAGAAAAACCCAAAGCCCTAGATTGAATGTCTCGGGTCATTGCGTCCTGTTATCCTGTCTCTCTCTATGCAATTTATTGTTTAGATTTAATGTACTCTTGTGTTTCAAGAAGTTAATCACTTGTGATAGTTTCTGTACTTGTGTGTGTACATTTGGCAGTTTAGATGTTAAATTCTAGAGATGAGCGAGCATACTTATTAAGGGCAGATACTCGAGCGAGTATTGTCCTTTTCGAGTACCTGCCTGCTCATCAGAAAAGATTCGGGCGCCGGCGGAGGTGAGCGGTAAGTTTCGGGAATGAGCAGGTGGGAAGGGGGAGAGATGTCCCCTGCTGCCCCCCGCCGGCACCCAAATCTTTTCAGGCAGGTACTCGAAAGGACGATACTCGCTCGAGTATCTGCCCTTAACGAGTATGCTTGCTCATCTCTATTAAATTCCTTATCTTGCATGTTTATGTTTCTTTGACCAATAGTAATAAATGAATTATAATAGATTTGAATTATTGTAATTAGATCATGTGCCTTTATAAAAGCTGCTGTCCGTCAATCAATAAACAGATTACTTTGATCACGCTAAGTATTGTTGTGGTGAAAGTTAATCTTCTGAGGTCAGCTTATCTCTAACTAAGAATTTGGACCCCAAAAAGCATTTTGTATAGCAAATATTGGTTTTTACATTAAAAAAAGCTATTAAAAGGGTAAATAACCTGTGACACAGTAAGTTATCATGACGTGTTAAAAAAGTCAGGTTAAACTTTGCTAATTCTGTATGGTGCAATAGCAATGATCTATACTGTATTCCTTAAAGGGGTTGTCCCGCGCCGAAACGGGTTGTTTTTTTTTCAATAGCCCCCCCGTTTGGCGCGAGACAAACCCGATGCATGTGTTAAAAAAAAAACGGATAGTACTTACCCGAATCCCCGCGCTCCGGTGACTTCTTACTTACCTTGCTAAGATGGCCGCCAGGATCTTCACCCACGGTGGACCGCAGGTCTTCTCCCATGGTGCACCGTGGGCTCTGTGCGTTCCATTGCCGATTCCAGCCTCCTGATTGGCTGGAATCGGCACACGTGACGGGGCGGAGCTACGAGAAGCAGCTCTCCGGCACGAGCGGCCCCATTCAGAAGGGAGAAGACCGGACTGCGCAAGAGCGTCTAATCGGGCGATTAGACGCTGAAATTAGACGGCTCCATGGAGACGAGGACGCCAGCAACGGAGCAGGTAAGTGAATAACTTCTGTATGGCACATATTTAATGCACAATGTACATTACAAAGTGCATTAATATGGCCATACAGAAGTGTATACCCCCACTTGCTTTCGCGGGACAACCCCTTTAAATTGTGCTATATATATAATAGCAGATTTGAAAGAATGCAGGTGACACCTCAAAGTGTAAAGAATAGGGCCATGTACTGGACAGGTTGTTGGCCTTTTATACACTCCGCCAAAAAAAATCCAGCACCTAGAAGGAGTTGTTGTTTTGCTACAAAACTCGGCATGCTCTTACATCTCAGGCAGATATGCAAATATTGAGAGTTTTGGTGTAATTAGATGAACGGTCTTGAGATCCTAGAAGTGGTTCCACCCTTGGCCTACAAAAAGGCTCTCAGAGGCTACTTGTGCGTCGTGAACCTTTTTTCTGTTTGTGTAGAGCTTGTTGACCACTAGACACCTCCATGACGCAATCGAAGACATTTTGCCCACTAAACAGAGTTTTAGAGGGGGTGCATTATTGGAATGCAAGAAGCTAAATGGTCGAAATTCAACGAGTTGTCCCCTACCTAAGTCATTCTGACCAGTCTGTTAGGAGATGTTCAGACCAGTGGATGTGTGAGGGCATGCACACAAGGTGACTGGGCTCAGGATGCCCTCGACAGACCACCAGTAGAGAGGATTGTCTGATTGTCAGACAAGCATGAGCAACTACAACTGTTTCGTTTTCCACCATCCAGAGACAGGTGGCACCATCGTTACACCCCTGTGTTTGTTGGAACCATTTCCAGGCACTTGGCTGGAAGACGAAACTGGACTGTTATGGAATGGAACTGGGTTGTCTTCAGCGATGAATGCAAGCTTAATTTGGGCACTGACGACGGCTATGTCCTTAGTGAAAAATGCAAGTTGTATCAGCAGCGCCAATATCATTCCAAACCGGGTCAGGCCATCATATGCAATAGCCTCAAACCTTAAGCTCCTTAGAAATCCAGTATTCATAAAGTATTGGACCAGCAGCATGTAGGGATGCAGTAAAATTATTGTTTTATTCTCCCATCACACAGAAATAATTGATTACATCTGTGGTGGAGGTGTAGTACTCTGTGATTGATGTATGGCTATAGGGGCTATACTATATATAGTTCAACCATATACATGTGGAGTGAGCTTGAGGAAGGCTGCAAGGCCGAGACGGCCATGTTTGTATCTGGAGACCTCGGGGTGAGCGCCACAATCCTGTCTGTGCTTTGAAACAGCACACTGCCACCTACTGGTATGATGATCGGGGGGGGGGGGGGGCATTGCATACAACAGTCGGTCACACCTAATAGTAGCACAAGGGACAATGACAGCTCAGCGATATGTTCAGGACATCCTGCAGCGGCATGTGTTCCTCTTATGGCAAGGCTTCCAAGAGGCATTTTCCAGTAAGGGCAAGGGGTGAAGTAAACACAAATTTTGCGGAAAAGCTCCCAGTCAAGCAGGAGTCAAAAGGGCAGCTCAGTGCTAATGATTAAAATCCAATGCATTTTGTATGGTGTTTCCATATTTTTGTCCTCCCTCTGTTTCTACCACAGAGGACCATATCTAATGACAGGTGATTAAGAGCAAATGTTAGACAGTACGTAACATATAGCCACACCTCAAAACCTGCAAGCCAAAAACGGAAACTCCACGATCTCTCCATTGAGTCCAGAAATAGATGACCCATGGCTACCTAATCTAGTTGAGGATTTTAGAACTATCAACCTCGGAGAGCGTATACGGAAACCTTTTTTTACAACGGATCAGCTCTATAAAACTTGAATCCAGACGAGTTCATTTTTTCAGACGACAGTCATATTTGATAAATGCGACATAACATCTACTTTAATTAATGTTCTAGCATAACATACTGGGAATACAATGGGGATGACATCAGAATGACAGATCTCACATATTAATTCAAATCCATTGTCTTGTTGTCAGTATAATGTAACGAGGTGTATTGTCATTGCCGTCAACAAAGATGAACTTTTTTCATATAATTAATGGTGGTGTTACGTTTATACCTGATGAGCATACAATATGTGTTAATTAATAGTAGGGAGACATTTACTAAACTGCAAATGAGACAATTGAACGGCTTTCTTAGGGCCCATCCACATTGTCATATGGTCATCTGTGATGCCAAAAACTGATACAAACATAACGTTGATCGATCGATCGGCCACAGTGGGTTAAGCATAGTCAGACAATGCATATGTTTGACTACATTCAGTAAGGAATACATTTCTGTATATTTTTGGGGGAGGTGAAAAGCGTGGCCCTCTATATTTTTTGGAATACGGAAATGTATATTTTTTTAACATTGCAGTCAATGGAAACCGTCTGAAGACGTTGCATGTGTTTTTACACGTTTTTCAGTACATTTCTCAGATATGTGAAACTGCCAGTGTGGCTAGGCCCTTAGTCACAAAGCAATACATCTTAACAGGGTTTGTTTTAGGAGAGACTACAGATAAGTGACTAGGTGTTGTACCTTAGGCCTCTTTCACACGGGCGACACTACCGCAAGAAAATGAACCAATCACAGCTATTCCATGATTCATCGAGCGCTGGCTCTGATTGGCTAAGTTTCACAGCGCTCAGCCAATCAGAGGCAGCGCTTCTAGGAGGCGGGGATTTTTCGATCCCCGGCCAGAAGAGATGATGAAGAACAGTGCCTGGGATCGGGAAGAAGATGCAGCGGAGCCAGACAACGCTTCTAAGGTGATGTATTCCTTATTTTTATTTTTTTCCCAGCAGCTAGGGCTTAGTTTAGAGCTTAAAGTGGATTTCCTGCTGTCAAAGTCGCATTGCATCACACGAAAACCGCTCTTTTGTGCGATGTGATGCAACAGAGAGGAAAGCTCCATAGGGAAAATGGGCTACAAAACCTCTTGAGTCGCGTGCATATCACGAAACCCGCAAGGTTTTTGACTCGCAATGTCGCATGCTACAAAACCTCACAAATGTAAAGGACCTCATAGGAAAGCATGGGCTTCACATACATGCGACTTGTAGCATTGTCGCATCGTGAGAAAATTGCGCGATTTTGTCACCCATGTGAAAAAGGCCCTATTAAAATTTTATTGCATATACCATATATACCGGCGTATAAGACGACTTTTGAACCCCGAAAAATCTGCTCTGCAGTCGGGGGTCGTCTTATGCGCCGGTAATACAAAAAAAAAAAAAGTGTAAAAAAAAAAAATTTATTACTCACCTCCCACGGCGTTCTGTCGCGCTCCGGCAGGATGTCGCTCGCTCCGGCAGGCTGTCGCTCGCTCCTCGTCCCCGGCGCAGCATAGCTTTCTGAATGCGGGGCTTGAAATCCCCGCTTCCAGAAAGCTAATACACACGCCGGCAGCCATGACAGCATTGAATGGCTGTGATTGGCTAAAGCACACGTGGCTTCAGCCAATCACACTATTCAATGACATCATTGAATGGCTGTGATTGGCTGAAGGCGCACGTGTTAGCAATCACACCCATTCAATGATGTCATTGAATAGTGTGATTGGCTGAAGCCACGTGTGCTTTAGCCAATCACAGCCATTCAATGATGTCATGGCTGCCGGCGTGTGTATTAGCTTTCTGGAAGCGGGGATTTCAAGCCCCACATTCAGAAAGCTATGCTGCGCCGGGGACGAGGAGCGAGCGACAGCCTGCCGGAGCGAGCGACATCCTGCCGGAGCGCGACAGAACGCCGTGGGAGGTGAGTAATAAATTTATTTTTTTTTCTCCACTGTATACCGGCGTATAAGGTGACAGTTGGGGGGTCGTCTTATACGCCCCGTCGCCTTATACGCCGGTATATACGGTAATTTGGACTGGTCATGCTGTACCCAGAAATTAAGTATAGAGGTCCTGGTCTTTAGGCATGTAAGGAAGTGAAGGAGCTCCCCTAAGTGCTGAGAAGAAGTTCCACCCCTTGGGTGCTATGGGCGGTATCACAATTAGCATAAGGTCATTGTAGAAGTAGCTCCTGTCTTGGCATAGTCGGCAGGATGGTGCACCCATTGGGAGGCAGAGTGGCAACACTAATGGACTATGGACGAGTGCATGTTGCCAACAATAGACCAGAAAATTGAACCTTCCCTCACCTGTTATTATTTCCGCATCATCTTAAAGGACCTGCCCTTACTTCTTTATTTTTAAAGGCTGTCCAAGATTGCTGACTGCCTTCTTTCACTGCAAACATAGATTGAATGACTGCCTGTTTACACGGGCCAAGGGTTACTTTTGCTGAAAACCAAGTGACTCTGACAAGTGAGCAATTTCTCACTCAGTGTCCTGTCAGTGGGCGTTTGTACATGGGATGGTTATTGCCCGAATTCATTGTTTCTAGCAATAATTTGGGTGATTATCGCTCCCTGCAACGGTACCTTTAAGTAGTCTGAAGATTGCGTTTGGCCATCTTGAATGGCTGAAAACTGGACCTAGAAGTGGTGGGTTGCAGAGAAGAACAACCCTACCTCTCTCAACCCAGGACAGACTTTTGTCCCAAAACTGAAGGCATTCAGCTTATTTGCATATTACCCATAGAAGCATGAATGGCCTTATAAGTCTCCTCACTCACTCACCTTCTAGGTGCTCTCCCTAAGGAGAAAAGATAGCGTTCCTGGCTTTCTCTACATTCACAGACGAGCACAGCAAATCCCCAGGGCTTTAAACTGCATTTATATCAGCACAGGTCATGTTTGCTATTAAATGATTGTCCTCGCCATCCAATATGTAATTATGGAGAATTTCATCACTGCAGAATATGTCATTGCCTCATCTACTTTTCATCTATAAATGTGATTTTTACAGCAATTAACTACCATTATACCATAAATAACACTGCATATGTAATTACAACCTACAAAGGCCTCCCAAATAAGCATGTTATTAGAGGTATGTTCATCATTGCACTCTTGGGTTACTCCTGGACTAACCCGTGACCCAAGCAAATCAATCTTGTAACCTACTGCAAGGCAAAGTGCTCCCACTCCAGCAGATGCAAAGATGATTGGATCCAGCACGAAAACAACTTATTTACATGGCTGGCCATCTTTACAATCAATGCTGTACAAGTGGACACTAGACACCATATTTGTGGTTTGCCCTTAATCCTGTTCTTGGATGGAGCATAGCAAATACTCTCCGAGTATGCTCGATTGAGTGTGACCCAGTAATGATGAATAGCCTGAGCCTGCACTCCAGAAATACAGCACTCAAGGCAATGATGAACAGGCAGAGTATGGTTTCCAGAGTGCAATGATGGATCTGCCTTAGAATACTAATGTAATGACCAAGCTCTAGTGGATGTAAAGCTGTAAGGTAAAGAAACATTGGGAACCCTTGAAAAATAACTATAAAATGGCCTCTTGTTGTAGAAGGGCCAAAACCGGCAGTAAGGGCGAATAAGTAGTTAAGGGTTCGAAACTGTTGGCCGCAGCCATATTAGAGGTAGGTGGGGAGAAGCCAATGTAGTGTACATATCTCACCACATCAAAACTTCTACAAAGCACAGAATATGTTAGGACATACGGTGCCACATATTGTTTACCTGTTGGCTGATATTGTTGTCAAGATGTCAGATAAAAGGGGGGTCAGAAAAAAAGACTACCCTGTATCACTGCTATGTTGGCTGATCAAATAACATATATAAAGTTAGATAACAATCCCAGTGCTCAATACTTACAGGAACACAAATCATTCATACAAGATGGCATAGCGTTATGTGTCTCACACAATGCCAGGCTGAATATATATAGAATGACATCCCTATTATACCTATAAAATCATAGAATGGTAGAGTTGAAATGGACCTCCAAGGTCATTGGGTCCAACACCCTGCTCAATGTGTAATGGATTATAATAAACTAAGTAAAATGCCTATTGCAGATATGTGCCTCTCCTCTACACTACTAACACAGCTTCCTGTCTGTAAGTGCTGACTAACTACTCGCTCCCCCCTCCCACCGTGCTCCTGGCAATTTACTCAATATGGCGACTTCCTACTCCAGGAATTTCGAGATAATGACGTTCGCTCCTGGAGGGAGAAACCCCTTCAAAGCAATAACCAATCAGCTACAGATTCGTACTTCATCATTAACCATGCACACTGTTTATAAAACCCAATGCAGCTTCATAAGAAAAAAGAAGTTTCATTTTTGCTGAGCAGTGTGTCAGAGTGATTCTTCGTTCCAGTGCATGCACAGGCCTCAGGCCTTAGACCTTCCAATCAGGAAGGGGGCAGATCCATAAGAAGTGCAGGATCACTAAATAATTCCAGACAGATGCCTGTCCAGCTTTGTTTGAACACTTCCATTGAAGGAGAACTCACCACCTCCCGTGGTAACCTGTTCCACTCATTGATCCCCCTCACTGTCTAATATCTAATCTGTCTCCTCCCTTTCAGTTTCATCCCATTGCCTCTAGTCTTTCCTTGTACAAATGAGAATAGGGCTGATCCCTCTGCAGTGTGACAGCCCTTCAGATATTTGTAGACAGCTATTAAGTCTCCTCTAAGCCTTCTCTTCTGCAAGACCTCATAGGGCATGATTTGCAGACCGCTTACTATTCTGGTAACTCTTTTCTGAACTTGCTCCAGTTTGCTGATTTCTTTTTTTAAACTGGGGTGCCCAGAACTGGACACAATATTCCAGATGAGGTCTGACTAAGGAATGTGCCCAAAAGTAGAGCCAGCTGTATTTTTTTTCACGTACGTGAAATAAGGAGATGAGAACAAACCCATTGAAATCAATTGAATGTTGAATGCTTATTGAATTCGCCGTAACTCAGATATGAATTTGTTTATTAAGAATTAATGTATAGAATTTTCTTATAATGCTGCTTTTTTAGAAATTTTATCTGAAATATATGGATTGTGATATGTTCTGAAAATGTTAATAAAAATGTTGAAACGAAAAATTACCCAGAGAAAGTGGGTGGGGGGGGGGGGGATGTATGTAGAAGATTAATTAATAGAGAGGCATTCTGGATGTTTAATCTTAATACCCTTCACTCTAACAGACTTAATTTAAAACATGAGCCAATGCTGGTTTTACTAATTTGAAGGCTATCTTGTCTGTTTCATCATGCTGTTGTACATGAGTTCAGTATATTAAGTTTGTATGCGCGCCTGGTTTGCAAAAAACCATTATAATGCTTTTTTCTATCCTTTTAAAGAACTTGAGATCATAACAATTGTTTTCCTCCTTTTATACAACCGCCCGTACACACAAGATGTTTCCATGAAGAATATCGCAATTTTTTTGCTCTACTGGTTACTATGGTAACTGTGCATTACTATTATGATGCGGACACCAAGCTTACAAAAATATGTATTTTTTTACATTAACAAATAGGCTTGGAGATTCAGTTGGCGGTAGAAGCTTCAGTGAATAGATAAGTAATATGCGGTTATTCAGAAATGTAAGACAGCCTTCACTGACTCAAGAATATGCTCAATAGAGGTGAGCGAACATACTCAGTAAGGCGATATACTTGAGAGAGCATCGGCTTTCTCGAGTACTTGCTGGCTCGTCCCTGAAGATCCGGGGGGGGGGGGCACGGGGGTCGGGGGCGGCGCGGGGCAGCGGGAAGAAGAGAGAGAGAGATCCCTCTCGCTCTCCCTCCCGATCCCCTCCGCAACCCCCCGCTCCCCCCCGCCCCCCCTCCCCCCGAATCTTCAGGGACGAGCCAGAAGGTACTCGAAAAAGGCAATGCTCTCTGGAGTATATCGCCTTACCGCGTATGTTCGCTCATCTCTAATGCTCAGTTCTAACGTGAGTGGGGGATGGTAGCAATCTGTTATAAATCACAAAGATCAGCAACACACTTCCACTGTAGAACACGGGGTAGTACACCGAATGTTTTAACCCAGCAATGGCAATTGCTCGCACACAGTCCGAAAGTAACGCAAGTGTTGTCCAATTACTTGTCCACATCTGGCAGATGAATGTGCGTTCCTCTGGTGTTGGCTCGAGCTTGCCTATTTTTCCTGGCAGCCCAACGGGACTTTTCCTGAGGGCCAACCTCACTTACATATCTCCAGTGTGTTTGGTACCGTAAAGTAGATGTTGTGTCTTTAGTAGAGATGAGCGAGCACCAAAATGCTCGGGTGCTCGTTACTCGGAATGAACTTTTCGCGATGCTCGAGGGTTCGTTTCGAATAACGAACCCCATTGAAGTCAATGGGCGACCCGAGCATTTTTGTATTTCGCCGATGCTCGCTAAGGTTTCCTTGTGTGAAAATCTGGGCAATTCAAGAAAGTGATGGGAACGACACAGCAACGGATAGGGCAGGCGAGGGGCTACATGTTGGGCTGCATCTCAAGTTCACAGGTCCCACTATTAAGCCACAATAGCGGCAAGAGTGTGCCCCCCCCCCTCCCAAAAACTTTTACTTCTGAAAAGCCCTCATTAGCAATGCATACCTTAGCTAAGCACCACACTACCTCCAACAAAGCACAATCACTGCCTGCATGACACTCCACTGCCACTTCTCCTGGCTTACATGCTGCCCAACCGCCCCCCCTCCCCCCCACAGCGCACACCAAAGTGTCCCTGCGCAGCCTTCAGCTGCCCTCATGCCACGCCACACTCATGTCTATTTAGAAGTGCGTCTGCCATGAGGAGGAACCGCAGGCACACACTGCAGCGGGTTGGCACAGCTAGGCAGCGACCCTCTTTAAAAGGGGCGGGGCGATAGCCCACAATGCTGTACAGAAGCAATGAGAAATATAATCCTGTGCCACCGCCATCAGGAGCTGCACATGTGGGCATAGCAATGGGGAACCTATGTGCCACACACTATTCATTCTGTCAAGGTGTCTGCATGCCCCAGTTAGACCGCGGTTTTTAATTCATAGACACAGGCAGGTACAACTCCCTATTGTGAAGTCCCTGTGGACCGACAGCATGGGTGGCTCCCTGGAACCCACCGGCGGAACATAAAAATATCCCATTGCATTGCCCATCACAGCTGAGGTAGTAATGTCATGTTTAATGCAGGTGGGCTTCGGCCCACACTGCATGCCCCAGTCAGACTGGGGTTCTTTACAAGTGGAAACAGATGCATTTATAATTCCCTGTGGACCCACAGCATGGGTGGGTTCCAGGAAGCCACCGGCGGTACATAAAAATATCCCATTGCATTGCCCAACACAGCTGAGGTAGTAATGTCGTGCTTAATGCAGGTGGGCTTCGGCCCACACTGCATGCCCCAGTCAGACTGGGGTTCTTTACAAGTGGAAACAGATGCATTTATAATTCCCTGTGTGGACCCACAGCATGGGTGGGTGCCAGGAAGCCACCGGCGGTACATAGAAATATCCCATTGCATTGCCCAACACAGCTGAGGTAGTAATGTCGTGCTTAATACAGGTGGGCTTCGGCCCACACTGCATGCCCCAGTCAGACTGGGGTTCTTTACAAGTGGACAGATGTAGGTTAAACTCCGTGTGCACCTACAGCATGGGTGGCTCCCTGGAACCCACCGGCGGTACATAAAAATATCCCATTGCATTGCCCAACACAGCAGATGTAACATCAGCTGTAATGCAGGTGGGCTAAAAATTCATTTGATTACACTGTAGGCGAGGGCCCACAAAAATTGCTGTATCAACAGTACTAATGTACATCCAAAAAATTGGCCATGGCCAACCAAGAGGGCAGGTGAAACCCATTAATCGCTTTGGTTAATGTGGCTTAAGTGGTAACTAGGCCTGGAGGCAGCCCAGTTTAATGAAAAATTGGTTCAAGTTAAAGTTTCAACGCTTCTAAGAGCATTGAAACATATTAAAATTGTTTAAAAAATTATATGAGTGAGCCTTGTGGCCCTAAGAAAAATTGCCCGTTCAGCGTGATTACGTGAGGTTTCAGGAGGAGGAGCAGGAGGAGGAGGAGGAATATTAGACACAGATTGATGAAGCAGAAATGTCCCCGTTTTGGATGGTGAGAGAGAACGTAGCTTCCATCCGCGGGTGCAGCCTACGTATTGCTTACGTATCGCTGCTGTCCGCTGGTGGAGAAGAGAAGTCTGGGGAAATCCAGGCTTTGTTCATCTTGATGAGTGTAAGCCTGTCGGCACTGTCGGTTGACAGGTGGGTACGCTTATCCGTGATGATTCCCCCAGCCACACTAAACACACTCTCTGACAAGATGCTAGCCGCAGGACAAGCAAGCACCTCCAGGGCATATAGCGCGAGTTCAGGCCACGTGTCCAGCTTCGACACCCAGTAGTTGTAGGGGGCAGAGGCGTCACGGAGGACGGTCGTGCGATCGGCTACGTACTCCCTCACCATCCTTTTACAGTGCTCCCGCCGACTCAGCCTTGACTGGGGAGCGGTGACACAGTCTTGCTGGGGAGCCATAATGCTGGCAAAGGCCTTGGAGAATGTTCCCCTGCCTGCGCTGTACATGCTGCCTGATCTCTGCGCCTCCCCTGCTACCTGGCCCTCGGAACTGCGCCTTCTGCCACTAGCGCTGTCGGATGGGAAGTTTACCATCAGTTTGTCCACCAGCGCCCTGTGGTATAGCATCACTCTCGAACCCCTTTCCTCTTCGGGAATCAGAGTGGAAAAGTTCTCCTTATACCGTGGGTCGAGCAATGTGTACACCCAGTAATCTGTAGTGGCCGGAATGCGTGTAACGCGAGGGTCACGAGAAAGGCATCCTAACATGAAGTCCGCCATGTGTGCCAGAGTACCTGTACGCAACACATGGCTGTCCTCACTAGGAAGATCACTTTCAGGATCCTCCTCCTCCTCCTCTTCCTCCTCCTCAGGCCATACACGCTGAAAGGATGACAGCCCAGCAGCATCTGTACCCTCAGCAGTGGGCCAAGCTGTCTCTTCCCCCTCCTCCTCATCCTCCTCATCCTCCTCATGCTCCTCCTCCTCCTCCTCAACGCGCTGAGATATAGACAGGCGGGTGCTCTGACTATCCAGCGACATACTGTCTTCCCCCGGCTCTGTTTCCGAGCGCAAAGCGTCTGCCTTTATGCTTTACAGGGAACTTCTCAAGATGCATAGCAGAGGAATGGTGACGCTAATGATTGCAGCATCGCCGCTCACCACCTGGGTAGACTCCTCAAATTTTCCAAGGACCTGACAGATGGCTGCCAACCAGGGCCACTCTTCTGTAAATAATTGAGGAGGCTGACTCCCACTGCGCCGCGCAAGTTGAAGTTGGTATTCCACTATAGCTCTACGCTGCTCATAGAGTCTGGCCAACATGTGGAGCGTAGAGTTCCACTGCGTGGGCACGTCGCACAGCAGTCGGTGCACTGGCAGATTAAACCTATGTTGCAGTGTCCGCAGGGTGGCAGCGTGCTTGTGGGATTTGCGGAAATGTGCGCAGAGCTGGCGCACCTTTCCGAGCAGGTATGACAAGTGGGGGTAGCTTTTCAGAAAGCGCTGAACCACCAAATTAAAGACATGGGCCAGGCATGGCACGTGCGTGAGGCTGCCGAGCTGCAGAGCCGCCACCAGCTTACGGCCGTTGTCACACACGACCATGTCCGGTTGGAGGCTCAGCGGCGCAAGCCAGTGGTCGGTCTGCTCTGTCAGACCCTGCAGCAGTTCGTGGGCCGTGTGCCTCTTCTCTCCTAAGCTGAGTAGTTTCAGCACGGCCTGCTGACGCTTGCCCACCGCTGTGCTGCCATGCCTCGTGACACCGACTGCTGGCGACGTACTGCTGACACATCTTGATTGCGAGACAGAGGTTGCGTTGGAGGAGGAGGAGGAGGAAGGTGCTTTAGTGGAGGAAGCATACACCGCCGCAGATACCACCACCGAGCTGTGGCCCGCAATTCTGGGGGTGGGTAGGACGTGAGCGGTCCCAGGCTCTGACTCTGTCCCAGCCTCCACTAAATTCACCCAATGTGCCGTCAGGGAGATATAGTGGCCCTGCCCGCCTGTGCTTGTCCACGTGTCCGTTGTTAAGTGGACCTTGGCAGTAACCGCGTTGGTGAGGGCGCGTACAATGTTGCGGGAGACGTGGTCGTGCAGGCCTGGGACGGCACATCGGGAAAAGTAGTGGCGACTGGGAACCGAGTAGCGCGGGGCAGCCGCCGCCATCATGCTTTTGAAAGCCTCCGTTTCCACAAGCCTATAAGGCAGCATCTGTAGGCTGATCAATGTGCACGTTTAACGCTTGAGCGTGCGGGTGCGTGGTGGCGTACTTGCGCTTGCGCTCAAACTGTGGCACTAGCGACGTCTGGACGCTGCGCTGAGAGCCATTGCTGAATGGGGCCGAGGACAGCGGAGGTGATGGTGTGGGTGCAGGCCAGGAGACGGTAGTGCCTGTGTCCTCAGAGGGGGGTTGGATCTCAGTGGCAGGTTGGGGCACAGGGGGAGAGGCAGTGGTGCAAACCGGAGGTGTTGAACGGGCATCGTCCCACCTTGTGGGGTGCTTGGCCATCATATGCCTGTGCATGCTGTTGGTGGTGCCTCCCCAGCTGATCTTGGCGCGACAAAGGTTGCACACCACTGTTCGTCGGTCGTCAGGCGTCTCTGTGAAAAACTGCCACACCGTAGAGCACCTTGACCTGTGCAGGGTGGCATGGCGCGAGGGGGCGCTTTGGGAAACAGTTGGTGGATTATTCGGTCTGGCCCTGCCTCTACCCCTGGCCACCGCAGTGGCTCGGCCTGTGCCCACACCCTCACTTGGCCCTCCGCGTCCTCGGCCGCGTCCACATCCTCTAGGCCTACCCCTACCCCTCAGCATGCTGTATTACCAGTGATTTGATTTCCCAGGCAGGAAAGAAATTGGCGCAAGGCTGCACTCAACCGTAGCTGGTTGCGTCTGATTTTTGTACGTTGTACACGCAGCACACACGTACACGCAGACCTTAGGACTGACACAGGCAGGCCAAATATAATTTATTTTCCTTTTTAGCAAAGGGAAGCACCCACTGCGTATATTCAATGAACAAGAAGTTTAATATCTGTGGTGTGGCCCTCAAAAAGTGTCACACAACTATAGTGTAGCAGAGTTATTAACTCTAGCAGAGCAGGTATTTGCCAGTCAGGAAAGACAATGGCGCTAGGCTGCAGTAAAGCGTAGCTGGTTGCGTCTGATTTTTGTACGTTGTACACGCAGCACACACGTACACGGAGACCTTAGGACTGACACAGGCAGGCCAAATATAATTTCTTTTCCTTTTTAGCAAAGGGAAGCACCCACTGCGTATATTCAATGAACAAGAAGTTTAATATCTGTGGTGTGGCCCTCAAAAAGTGTCACACAACTATAGTGTAGCAGAGTTATTAACTCTAGCAGAGCAGGTATTTGCCAGTCAGGATACACAATGGCGCTAGGCTGCAGTAAAGCGTAGCTGGTTGCGTCTGATTTTTGTACGTTGTACACGCAGCACACACGTACACGGAGACCTTAGGACTGACACAGGCAGGCCAAATATAATTTATTTTCCTTTTTAGCAAAGGGAAGACCCCACTGCGTGTATTCAATGAATAATAAATGTCTTCTGGCCCTGCCTACACAATTCTATCCCTGTAGTATTAATGCCGGGTGCAATGCTCTGCACAGGCGGTTTTGAGAAAGAAAAAAAATATGCAACACTGCTAACAGCAGCCTGGACAGTACTGCACACGGATAGAAGTGGCCCTAGAAAGGACCGTTGGGGTTCTTGAAGCCTACACTAACTCCTAACACTCTCCCTGCCTAACCCCCACTTCTGTCCCTATTGCTGGGCGCAATGCTCTGCAGATCCAATTTTGGACAAAAAAAAAATAAAATTACTGTGCTAACACAGTACTGCACACTAGTAGATGTGGCCCTGAGAAAGGCCGTTGGGGTTCTTGAAGCCTACACTGACTCCTAACGCTCTCCCTACAGCAGCACCAGCAGCAGCACTTTCCCTCAGCTAAGTCACAAGGCATGTGTGGCGAGCCGCGGGAGGGGCCGATTTATATACTCGGGTGACACCTGATCTTCCCAGCCACTCACAGCAGGGGGGTGGTATAGGGCTTGAACGTCACAGGGGGAAGTTGTAATGCCTTCCCTGTCTTTCAATTGGCCAGAAAAGCGCGCAAACGTCTCAGAGAGGAAACTGAAAGTAACCGGAACACCGCGTGGTACTCGTTACGAGTAATGAGCATCCCGAACACCCTAATATTCGCACGAATATCAAGCTCGGACGAGTACGTTCGCTCATCTCTAGTCTTTAGATGTCTGTTGGGGGCACCGTGATGCACTGAGCTGCAGGATGATGCTAACCCTTTGTAGCAGTCTCTCTAGCTGTAGACCCTGCAACTTTGTTCTCTTAGTGATGTTGGTTCTGGCATGTTATGGAGCTGCACTTCTCAAACACTGTTTGCCTCCTTTCTTGTGCCACTGTCCCTCCCTAACAGGGACAAAATTTCCAGGACATCTCTCACACGGCTCCCCAAGATGACTCCTCGGACTCCTTTGGCAGCTCTGTCTCCCGGAAGTGCAGTCTCTCATAAGGCACAGTACCACTGGAATTGCTCTCCAGCTTGCAGCTTTCTATGATCTGAAGTCCTTCAGATCTCCCACCTGACCTCTGCAGCCAATGGGAATTCACATACAAACACTCCATAGAGTAATATACAAACTGCAGTAATGTATGACGGCCAGTAGTTGTCGCTCTTATACCATCCAAATTACATAAGTATAGGAACCATAACAGAATTCATTGCAGCACAAACCTGAACTTGGGCTCCTTCCTTTCAAGTGCATGTGCGAATTGTGAGACATTGTGCTAATATTGACCTTGGGCCATGACATGATACTCAGGTATCATCTTTGGAAGATAGAAATAGAATGTATGGGCTGTTAAGAGATATAGAGCATGCGTGTACTTTTAAAGTATCAGGATTAGTACCAATTTTGGGTGCCATAAGCATCTCTTAAATTGGCACGCATTACATTGCATACATGGATATGGATCTGGAAGATTGTAATACATTCTACTGTAGTAGAGTCTACTAATAATTGTTAATACAATGGTATGTGTCTCTTACAAACACATTTGAAGGAATGCTGCCATCCAATAGGTGGCGCTGCAGAAATATTGTTTCATCTTCCTTATTTGCCAGAGGAGCATGCATGGCCTTGTAAGTCTCCTCACCACCTCCTAGGTGTCTCCACTCCCCTTCTGGGTGCTTTCCTTGGGGAGAGACGATATTTGACTAGCGGCAGCGATGATCAGTAGTGGTACGGGGTGATGATCTGGAAATGCTGCAGATCTTGCTGAGGAATTTTCCTCTGTTGAAAATTTCAACCATGTATGAACATACCCTAAAGAGGTACTCCTGGACTTTTTTAATGTTCTTGATGACTGACGGGTTGGTATTGCAGGCTTAGCTCCTACAAAGTTCAATGAAAGCTGTGCTGCACTACAACCCATGCCACTGTGCTATGATCAGCCCTGCTTCCTTTGCTGACAGCAGTGGCAGCAGCCCTGGGAATCAGCTGATCGACGGGGATCAGAGCAGCAAGTCCCAGACGTCATCTACTGATGACCTCTCGGTCATAATTAAGGACATAAAAAAGCCCTGAATAGCCCTGTAAGGAGTGATTGAGTTATCGTGACCTTTCTCACAGATTTTAGTATTTTTGTAATATGCTAATAAAATAAATATAACTTTTCACTTTCATGCTAAAAAGAGGCGGTTTTACTTCTGAGACTTTGTACTTTGTATCTGGAATCACATGAATAAAGCATGCTGCTGCTGTGAAGGCTCCTCCTGTGACGCTGTGAATATGCTTTTCTGCTCTTGGAGACGGGGCATGGGCACAGCGGGAGTCGGTCTGTGTGCTGACCTTTACTTTCTGTGTAACTTTTTTACTTTGGTTTCTAAGTAAAATCACTTTTTACTTTTTATTTTCACTTTTTATGCTCTTGGATCTTTTCAATGTATCTTATTTTTAGGGCTAAATTTAACAAAAATGGAAAAAACTGTAAAACTTATTACATAATTTTTTTATTTTTTCCCTGAATTGATGTGCTATAATGTGCTATGGATTTTTTTGATTTATGATGTGTATAGTCAGGGCTAAAAAAAAAAAAGTAGTGGAGGATTCAGGGTGCTTTCACAATATTGCACTTGATATCCTGCAATTTCTGCTGCGAGTGTGATGGGCTTTGCAAGAAATACGCATCGCATTTCATCAAAATGCGATTTTCAAACTGCATGTTGTTACAATAGGAAAAAAGTAGAAAAATGGCATCGCACTGCTTACTTTAAAAAACATGACTGTGCAAGTTGTAATGACGCAAGCAGGGGCTGTGAGTAATCTAGTCATAGCGGTAGCAGCCGGGTTGGTCAGCCTGAAGTCAGCTTACAAGCCCTCCAGATATTCGGGTATTCCTTCTATTAAAGTGACCTTTCAGTTTTGGGACAAAATTATGGCCTAGGAACAGAGAAGGGAAGTTATATTATCTGCTGCTCTTCTTCTGTGCCAATATTCCTCTGATCCTCTGGTTCTGGGTCCTGTTTTCAGCCAGCCAAGATGGCCAATGTAATCTTCAGACTACCTAATCCCCACAGTGCATTGGCAGTGTGTTAGACACTATACCTGCTATCTGATTGGCCAGAGTCGCTCATGTGATAAGTGGTATCCAATCAGAAAGCAGTGCACTGTGTGCCCTATGTAGCTAGAAAATTGCAGGGGCCATCTTGCATCACCGAAAACAGAGCTACAAACCAACAAATTAGAGTGACATTGGCAGAGAAGAACATCAGCAGATATAAACCTACTTCTCCGGTCCTGGGACAGAATTTTGGCCTGAAACTGGAGGGTCATTTTAACTCAATATTAATACTCTAAAAAGTTACAGCTGTTTGCTGGGAGTCCAAGCTAAGGGACATCATGTGATCAGTTTATCCTCACAAGTAGTGTTGAGTGAACCGAACCAGTAGAAAGCTGTTTCGGGCCAACTTTTGCTAAAAGTTCGGTATGCCACAAAGTTCTACCCAAAACAGGGTTCTACTAAGGGCTTTTATGGCCCTTAGACAGTGTTATACATCATTTTAAGGGTTTTGGTGAACTTCTGGTTCAGTTCGAACTAATTCTGACTGGAACAAACTTTTGCAAAAGTTCAGCGAACCGGCCGTATCAATCTTATCAAAACATTGGCTCACCACTACCCTTGGGCATAGCTTAAAAAAAGGCATTGCCTAAAGTGGCTAGGGTAAGGTGTCTTCAATCAAGCCTTTCTACGGTTGAATGAAAGTAAGAATGATAAGAAATGATAAACTTCTATAATATAATAAGCAGATGGAATTTATCGTCTTCAATGATTTACAATATTTTATATCCTCACTGCAAGCAACAGCTGTTCTAAGACTAATACATTTCCTTGAAGCGGTCGGAATACTAACTTAGTGTACATGGCAAGATTAATTTGCACAAATTACTCATCTATTACCTTTCTTTCAATTGACATTTTGGTTTAGTTTGCAGCTAAGTGCATTTTTTTCTTAATAGAAAAGCACTCACACACGGTGAGGAATGCACCCCGACAAGGATAAAAGCCTCCTGGGCAGATAGTACTTATAATTTTCTTTTATTCAATTCTCTCCACATTAAAGAATTCTTCTCCTCCTTCGCAAACAAATTCTGACAAGTATCATAATTGTTACTAGACATTTGGGAGAAAGACAAAAGTGAATACCAATCTTTTCAGAAGGGCACCTTGACCATGAGTGAAGGCGTAGAACACATTTCTAACTCTCTCCATTTACTAAAGCATCTTGTACTAGATTAAATTAGATTAAAGTTGCCATGTACTAAGAAGAGAAAAACTTAATGCCCTTTTTACACGGGCCAATGAATCATTCAGTGTAATTGCATGCCTTGACTGAATGACAAATGAGAATTAATTTGCTTCTTGTTCATCGTTCCATTTTAGCATACATAAAAATGACCGATGGATTGGCCCATGTGAACAGGTAGTCCTCTATTTATGAACAACTGCTTGTTTACTGTGAACGGAGGTGGACGGGTCAGAAGAATCCCAGACCGCTCTCCCTCCACTTATTAGTGATGATGGTTTCTGTGTAAAAGCACAGGAACGATTACCGCTGGGACGAGCTGTCGGGCATCTGCGCCCAACAAGTCTTCCCGTGTAAAAGAGCCCTTAGTGGAGACACCGGAGATGATGATCATAAATTTTTGTAATTAAGGCTTAAATGGCAGAGTAAATCTAATGATCTACTTTCATAATATGAACAGCATTGATATATGAAGACTATCATCTAAATCCGGGTTGGACTAGTGCACCAATATCTTGAAAAAGCCCAGAATATATCAGAAAACCAGTCAAGTACAATAGCCTGAGAAGTAGGAAGTAATTGACAGTTTTATTGATTAATAAACATGGGTGGTCTTACCTATGTGTGACCCATGTGTTCACACAGACCACAAGCTTATAGAAGAGCACCAGGCAGATGTAGGCCAGCGTTATCACCCTCTCTAGCTCCGCTTGGCATCTTGTGGAGCTACATGAATCATCCTCCCCTGTTCTCCCACACGGTTCCTCCATACAATGCTTTGCATCCATCTAGTGGGTGGTCTCCATCGTTCACTGTCAATCAAAACTGATGTCATCCATTAACAGTGAAACCTCCCACTTAACAGATTCAAAGCAACTGGAGCTAAATCTAATAGAGGTTGGGGTGGGAGAATGGGTGGGGAGTAAAGACAAAAAAAAATTCTACACTAAAGTCAGTGGGGTGATGACTACAAAGCTATATAGCTGGCCCTGCTGACCTGGGGACATGGCAGGTCCTCTTTAACTTTGCTAGCAGGGTGATAGTGCAACTGGATGTTGCTGTCCCACAGTAGGAGCTAGCTATGACTGATTGGTGGCCTCTCCTTACAACAGCAGAGATCAATAAGAAGAGAGATCCCTGCTGTTAATCCTCTACAAGCCAAGATCTAAGTACATTGCAGCATGTAAAGAGTTCACAGAGGGAGCCCACTCTCTCTATGTCAACATCAGCCCTCGGTAATGTAATTACAAAGGAGTGATGAGCTGCCATGGCAACCGGATGCCAAACACCTGTGTCTCGGCCTGCCATGGTCTATGATCGCTATTATAAGAAGCAATGCATAGTGATCACAGCTTTTGTGGCTCAAGTTCCCTACAGGGACATCAAAAATCTAAAAGAAAATAAAAATAGTATAAAAAAAAACAAAACATCCCACATGTTTGTATCATGTACAATAAATTGAACACACTATTTATCCTGCACAGCAAAAACTTTAAAACACCTAAAGACTAAGGCCTCATGTCCACGGGGAAAATCAGATCCGCTGCAGATTCTACATGTAGAATCTGCAGCGGGTCCCTCCTGCCCCGCGGACATGAGCGCTGAAAATAGAAATTTAAAAGCATTTACCTATCCGTAGCGGGCGGGGAAGGTCAGCTGTTCCTCACGGCCGGATCTTCATTTTCGGCCGGCGGATGAATTCCTGACGCCGGCGGCACGTCGTCGACGTGCCGCGCGCATGCGCCGGGCACATCCGCCGAGCCGAAGCAAGGGAGATGCGGCCGTGAGGAAGAGCAGAGCTTCGCGGCCCGCTGCGGGTGAGTAAATGCTTTTAATTCCTATTTTAGGTCTCCCGCGGATCCGGACGGCTTCCATAGGCTTCAATAGAAGCCCGCGGGAGCCGTCCCCGCGGGAGACCCGCATGAAAATGGAGCATGGTCCAGATTTTTTCATGCTCCATTTTTTTTTAAATGCCTTTTATTGACGATCCGCGGGTATTTATCTACCCGCGGGTGGTCAATGCATCCCTATGGGGTGCGGATCCGCGCGCGGGAGATCCGCTGCGGATTTTAAATCACATTTTGCCCGTGGACATGAGCCCTTAGGCAAAATGCTTATTTTGTTTATTTTACCGACCACATAATGCAGTCAAAGTGATCAAAAAAGCCATATGTACCCCAAAATGGTACCACTAAAAATTACAGCTCGTCACACAAAAAAATTGCCCTCACAGAGCTTCGTCCATGGAAAAATGAAAATGTTATGGGACTTTAAATGCAACTATCTAAAAATAATAATTTTAAAAAAACGGGGTTTTACTGTGCAAAAGTGGAAGAACCTAAACACAAATCTTTTGGAATCGTTGTAATCGTATCGATACACAGAAAAAATGTATTCTGCCATTAATGCTGTATGATTAATGCTGTGGAAATAAAAACAATGGCAGAATTAGTTTTTTCTCTCTTTGCCCTCCAAAAAATGTATAAAAGTATTACAATGCGTTACATGTACCCAACAAAAACTACAGTTCGCCACACAAAAAAGCAAACCATGTTGACAAGAAATAAAAATAAAAGTTATGGCTTTTGAAAAATCATCCTTACGGTCAAAATAGGCAGTGTCCTTAAAGGGTTAAGAATGTTTTCTCTGAAGGGTTTAAGTTTTTTCAATGACTGCAGATAAGATTCATATTAACAGTAGAGCATCCTGCTCTATAGTCTGTTCATATTCACTATAGATTATGTGTGGCATCCAGGCGCAGACCTTCGCGGGGAGACAGCGGGGAATCAGATGGTTGTCAATGGTGGCTCTACTGTCCCTTTCCCAGATTACCAAGACATGACCTGGCCCGGCTGCGCACAGTGGTAGTACAATAATGGTGACAACGAATGCTGTAGTTTGAATGATCACATGATGCCAGTACCTTTTTAGAAAAAGCTTTCTGGTAGCGATGTTATAAAGAGTCCAAACCAGATTTGATCAGTAAACTGTGTACCTTTGGTTTACTTTAACGCTTAGGTGATTAACAACAATTCATACTTTTAAGAACTTCCGATTAGCATTGATTTAAACAGATTTGCCAAGAGCAGAGAATACAAGTCCTTACTCTTGAACGGTTCCAAGGTTCAGGAAGTTATCTGGGGGTTCTTCCAGATGGGTAGAGTAGCGGAGGGCTTAAGTAGAGTTTATTGTACTCCCACTCACTCCTAGTTACATGGGACATGTACACACACTGTTGAGAAGTATTCCTTCAGGTTCTTTCTCCTCACTAAGACTTGTTCCTGACCACTTCCTCCATTGCCCGGTCTCCAATGCACCAGATACTGCAGCAGGTTCCTGACTCGTCAAGAGTCAATGATGTGGCTGACCTCAAACTACTAAGGTTGTGGAACACATCAGAGATTTTGGGTGATCTGGGAATCTCACATCTGAAGGACACTGGGTTAATGCTCTCAGTGATCTTAAAAGGACCAATAAACCGTGGACCCAGCTGAAAAGATGGTTGTGCACGCTTGATGTTCCTTGTGGACAACCAGACCAAGTCACTCACTTGAAAGCTAACCCCCTCTGAGCAATTGTTATCCGCCACCCTCTTATAGCTTCTGATCAATCTCTTGATATTTCTCTGCACCTCCTCCCAAACTGCTTCGAGGCTGGACAAAAATTCACTCTCTTGCGGTACCTCCAACATGAATTTAGTAAAAGAACCAAAACATGTGCCTGTAGACTCTAAAGATCTGTTGTTCAGAGCAAATTCTGCCAGAGATAACTACCCAGACCAGCAATCCTGATTATCTAAAACAAAACATCACAGATATTGATCAAGACTCTGGCTACACCTCTCCATCTGGCCATTTGTCTCAGGATGGTAAGTGGACGAAAAAGACAATTGTATGCCTAACTGGCGACACACAAAATGCCAGAACCCCGATACAGGCTGCACCCCTCGATCAGAGACAATGTTACCCTAGTAACATGAGCTTTGAACAATTTAGCCAATTTCTTAGCGTTAGGTTGCCCAGCAGAGCCACAAAATGAACCATCTTGCTGAAATGATCAACCATCACCCAGATAACTGTGTTTCCCTTGGAGGAAGGTAAGTCTGTAATAAAATCCATGGACAGTTCAATCCAGGGTCTCTCCAGTACTGGTAGAGGCAACAACTTCCCAGCAGGGAGATGCCAAGGCAATTTGGCTCTAGCACAGACCTCGCATGCAGACACAAAACAAAAAACATCAACTCTTAAAGACGGCCACCAAAAAGCTCGACTTATTAACTTACCAGTATTATTGATGCCAGGATGACCTGCCAGAACAGAGCTATGCATTTCTGAAAGTGCCCGAAACCTAAAATGTGGCGGAACAAAAAGTTTGTCAGCAGCCGCCAAATCTTGTGCTTTATGGATCTGCTCCTCAAGATCCAGTGACACCGCGGACACCACCACCCCCTCCGACAGAATGGGTGCAGGGGGTTCATTAGAGACCATCGGAGCAAAACTCCTAGAAAGAGCATACGCCCTGATATTACGACTGCCAGGTCGGTATGTGACCACAAAATCAAACCGAGCGAGAAACAATGACCACTGAGCTTGTCTAGGGTTAAGTCTATTCGCTGATGTAAAAATAAATCAAATTCTTACGATCGGTGATAACTATCACCTTATGTTGAGCCCCCGCCTGAAGATGTCGCCATTCCTTGAAAGCCCACTTAATGGTCAACAACTCTCTGTCCCCAACATCATAGTTCTGTTCAGTAGAGGTAAACTTCTGTGAAAAAAATGCACACGGACGAAGATCCTTTAATTCGCCAGCGCTTTGAAACAGAACAGCCCCCACCACTACCTCTGAAGTGTCCACCTCAACAACAAAAGGCTTGGACGAATCTGGCTGTATAAGAATGGGGGCAGACACAAAACACCTCTTCAAAGTCTCAAATACGAGAATTGCTTCAGGAGACCATTCAGAAGTAAAAGGCCTTTTTTTTCGTCATATCGGTCAAAGGTTTAAACCTTTCCGAAAACCTACGTATGAACTTACGATAGTAATTCGTGAACCCCAAGAATCTTTAAGGGGCCTTCAAATTCTTAGGCTGAACCCAATTCAAAACAGCTCGGACCTTCACTGGGTGCATCTTACATCCCTCTGAGGTTATATTATGCCCTAGAAAAGATATCTCTTGTACAGCGAAAGTACATTTCTCACTCTTGGCAAATAGGTCGTTTTCACGGAGAGCTTGCAACACCTGTTGAACGTGCAGAATCTGACAATCCTAATCAGGGGAAAAAATAAGAATGTCATCCAAATAAACTAACACCAAATGTCCAATGAACTTCTGGAGCACCTCATTAATGAAAGCCTGAAAGATTGCGGGGGCATTGGTCAAACCGAAAGAAATGACAAGATTTTCAAAATGACCCTCAGGAGTATTGAAAGCTGTCTTCCACTCATCCCCCTCTCTAACCCGTATTAAGTCGTATGCCCCCCGCAAGTCCAGCTTTGAAAACCAGCGGGCACGCATTAAATTGGGCAAAGCAAATCATGAATAAGCAGTAACGGATAAGGATTGCGTTTGGTGATCTTGTTGAGTTCCCTAAAATCCAGACATGGTCGCAGACCCCCATCTTTCTTCTTAACAAAGAAGAAACTGGCAGCTACTGGCAAATTGGATGGACGTATGTGTCTGTTTCTCAAACTGTCCGTAATATACTCCTTAAGAGCCTGCCTCTCTGGACCTGACACATTATATATGCGACTCTTGGGTAGCTTGCAACCTGGAATGAGGTCAATAGTGCAATCCCCCTGTCTATGAGGTGGTAATTTATCTGCTCTCTCCTTAGAAAAAACGTCAGCAAAATCCTTGATGTACTCCGGTAATTCCTCACTTTGTACTGCAGAGACATTGACTGACATGCAGTTCAGTCTACAAGAAGGATTCCACTGAACCATGTCTCCTTTTTCCCAGTCTACCACTAGGTTTTGCAACTTCAGCCATGGCAAACCCAACACCACCTGTGTAGGAAGTGATTCCATGACAAACAACAATATTGTCCGTATGGAATAACCCAATCTTAAGACAAATGTCTGAAACAAAAGATTTTAAGCACTTCTGGGAGAGTGGGGCGGAATCAATGGCTGACACAAGTATCGGGCAATCCAAGGGTCTAATATCAAGTTTCAGCCGTTTGGCTACCTCATAATGAATTAAATTGACTCCTGCTCTACTATCCAAAAAGATTGTTATCGGCAACTATGCCCACCAATAAGGATCTCCGCAGGAAGGACCAACCTGGAGAATGATATCCAGGCTACTTGCAGACCCAAAGAGAACTTCCTCTT
Organism: Eleutherodactylus coqui; assembly: GCF_035609145.1. Classification (NCBI taxonomy): domain Eukaryota; kingdom Metazoa; phylum Chordata; class Amphibia; order Anura; family Eleutherodactylidae; genus Eleutherodactylus; species Eleutherodactylus coqui. The sequence goes on along the minus strand of NC_089837.1, from coordinate 495,785,253 downwards.
AGCTTTTAGGCCAGCAAGTTCCCCTGACTGAGACACTCGGGAAGGACAAACCTGTATGAAGTGTCCTTTACAGCCACAGAAAAAACAGCGACCTCGGCCCCCTGCTTCACCCTTTTCACCGCTCCCCCAAATAAAAAACCTAATTGCATGGGTTCATCACACTTCACGAGTTCTACGGACGCAGAAAAGGACAGCTCACTTGCCTGCTGTCTCCTCCACCGCCAAACCGTATGGCTAGGGACATGGCCTCATCAAGAGTTTTCGGTGCCGGATGTGAGACCTTAAGATCCTTTATCTTGTGAGAAAAGTGCAGAGCAAAATTGACTCCGCAATGCAGGGTCATTCCACTGTAACTCATTATACCAGCAGTGAAACTCTGCACAAAAATCTTCTATCGGTGATATACCCTGACATAGGCCTCTAATCTTACCCTCCGCCAGAGATACCTTATCGGGATCATTGTAGATCAGGCCCAAAGCCAAAAAAAAATGAATTCACTGACAAAAAAGCCACAGAGGTGGGAGGTAATGAGAATGCCCAGGCCTGGGGTTCACCATGCAACCTGGAGATTACCAACCCTACTTTCTGCGTCTCATCACCTGAAGAAAAAGGACGCAATCTAAAGTACAATTTGCAGGTTTCTTTAAATACAAAAAACTCCTGCCTTTTACCAGTAAAATGATCTGGCAGATCCAGCTTAGGTTCTTTAACTAACCACATACCACCTAAGTGTTGTTGCTTAAGTTTATCAACCTCACTAGCCAGAGACCTAAACTGGTTGGATAATGCCTCAATGCCACTAGGGAAATGTCTGGCTGCTTATTATGTCACGTTTGTGCAGCTAACAAGCACCATGCTCAGCATGGGAGAAAGTTAATGGCCCCTGAATTACTGTTATAGGGGGTTCACCAAGCCAGCAGTCTTATCTGTGTTATAGATGTCTTATACCTGCCATTCACCCTCAAAACCTCGGCAATAATTTAATCCTCCATTGAAAGTGTCAAAAGTTGTTATAAATTTATATTCCCAAATTCTTCTATGGCTTTGTCACTTGAAACCACCCTTCAATATCATAACTTTCATATCTTCTATGTCATGTCCATGATTAGAAACGTGCTCAGCCACAGGTAATTCTCTCTTTCTCTGCTGAATTGTATGGTGGTGAGATCTCATCCTCGCTTTCAGTTTTTGCCCTGTTTCTCCAACATAAAGGCCCCCAACAGGACGTTTACTACAAATGATCAGGTACACAACTTGGTCCTGACCAAGGACAGGATACGGATCTCCAACACACAGCAGAACTATAAGATCCCAGGGACATTCACACGTTCTATGTCCAATGTTGTGTGCCATAAACTTTCACTTCCTTATCAGTGTCTAGCTAAAAATGTTTGTGTACTTCTTGCAGCATTTCAGGCCTGACGACCCCCCAACAGTAATTCAGGGACCATAAAACTTTAACTCCCTTATCAGTTTCTAGTTAAAAATGCTTGTCTCTGTTGCAGTATTCCTTTTACGTGCAAACCAATCACATCCATGTCTGTGTCTTGCCATAGGTATGGGTGTCTTAAGTTTGTATAAATATTCATGCCTCTTCGGATGTATTTTTTATTTAGCCTGAAGAAGAACCCGAGAGGTTCGCAAGCTCGCTATAACATCATGTAGTTTTGTTAGCCATTAAAAGGTATGATATCTACTAGGAGCAATCACATTTGACTCTACTGGCTAACATTATACCAAACCTTTGTTTTCATTTGGACATAAATTGATACATTTGCAGACATCTCGCAGTCTCATGCACGCATTAAGGCCAGCTGTCCACGGGCGATGCGGCGAAGCTCCGCCCGGAAGCAGGAGCCGCCGCCGAATCTCTATCAAATCAAGCCACCCATAGGGAAAAATGGGCACAAATGAAATAAAACATGCAGATTTGATTTTTGGACCTTTTCCAGCGCAGATCCTGCACGGACAGCTTCCATTAAAGTCAATGGAAGCCGTCCGATCCACGGCCCATCCACAATTGCGGACGGACCGGATTCCGCAGGAAAGCAGGAGTTAAAAGAAAAAAACTCCACTGTGCATGTGCGGCACAGTGAAGATCCGCCCATGGACATGAGGCCTTAAGGACTAGTCCTTTTTTTTCATTTTTGCTCTATCTTTCTGTGCATTTGTGCATCAAAGGACCCCAATGAAGTCTAACGGGCGGGTGCAAATCAGTGCCCAATGTGCAATTGGATGTGCAATAAGCTGCACAATTTTGTGAAAAAATAACACATCTGCATCTTATTAGGCTAAATAGCTAATTAAATCGGGGCGTGTTCGTCTTCAGCGTGCAAATGAGCATGCCCTTTGATCGCAGAAAGTACAGTAAAATATGCCATTACGCACACAAAAAAGCCTCGTACATAGCGTAAATAGGATGTGCTGAGTTGTATTTTTCACTGGTACTATTTAATGTACCATATAGTGAACTGAAAGACTTGTGAACCTGTGAAATGAAAAAAAACACAATTCCGCCATATTTGGGAGGGTCTTGTTTCTACGGCACACATACTACAGCAAGAACTGCATGATAACTCTTTCCTTTGGGTCAGTACGATTGGTATATAAGAAATATGTTTAGATAAAATGTAATTATTTTCTGCCGCTATCTTCTGACCTAATTTTTTTATTTTTCCTTCGACGTAGTTGTACAAAGGCTCGTTTTTTTGCGGGACTTCCTGCAGTTTCTATTGTTACCATTCTAGAATACATACGATTTTTTGATCGCTTTTTATCTACATTTTTCTTGGAGACAGGGGTGACCAGAAAAAAAACGAATTTCTGACTTTGTGCATTTTTTTTCCTGACATTGACTGTGCCGGATAAATAATGCGTTAGATCGATCAGACTTTTACGGATGCAGTTAGACCAAGCATGATTTTCTTTATTATAAAAATCTGTATAGGATTTTTAAAAAACTTTTATTACCTTTTATCTTTTAATAATTAGAAAATCTTTTTTTTCCCATTTTTTTGGGGCCTCATAGGGCCCAAAAACCTGTGATCGCTCCGGCAGTGTAATACCATATTGTTACATTATACCATGATCTAACAGTCTATCAGGCCACGAGCATAGCTTTATAGGCAATGTGCAATGGCTGCCAGCACTACCTTTACAATGATGTCACTGCCGGGGGAGAAGCAACCCCCACAATGATTAGAGGGGGAGACATGGAAGTCCCTTTCTCAAGACTGGCAGGGGTCTCAGCAGTGAGATTCCCACTGATCAGCAAAATATCTTCTATCCTGCAGACCCCTTATTTCAAAATGATGCAGTCAAAGATGACCTTAGTTAAAAGGGGGGAATGTAGAGGGGTGTCGTGATGTAATGTGCTCTTTTGTATATGTTATGTGATATCGAACCTTTACCTCAACTGGTCAGTTGTTTGTAATGTTTTTGTCACATTTGTCCTGGACTGCTGACAAAATCATGGCTGATATGGTACGATACAGTTAGGGCAGGCAAGTATGCTTGCTACTAGGGTGGCTCAGAAGCAGGAGCAGACCAAACAAAGGGGTACCAGTCAGAACAGCGTACTCCGAACACCTCCGACAGAACCCACCTTGAAATGGAGCACCCATCCTGAAAGAGACGACCCCACTACTTGCACAAAACCAGGGCCAAAATCAGAGGGGAACTAGAGTGTATAAACCGGGGACAAACAGTAACAGACAACAAATAAAAGATGAGAATGCACTGAATACAAAAGAAACAGGAAGACAGGGAACTAACTAGAAGACAGGAGCCAGACAGGTAAACTAGGGGTGCTTACTAGACCAGAGATATAGAAATGTAATCGGCACTTCAAGCTAGAAAAGTCGGATTGTATAGGGGAAGTGGAGAAGCTGATTGGCTGTCAACAGTTTGTCAATCAACACAGACGGCACAGCGGCTGACATAATTAATGAACCAACTGGTTAGCTGACAGAGTCAACCACCAGTCACTAACTCAGCTAACAGCTAACCTTAACTAGTCAGGACAGGAGATATTAACCCTAACCCTGAGCAATGGCCTCCACCATACCGGTTCCCAGGGCAAGAATTGAGTTTGGGAAGTGATTTTGGGAAGCAAGGAAGCTTCAGAAAGCATGACTCGGTCAATGAGAAGAGACTGTATCATTGGTGGTGCCAGCTGAAACAAGAGCAGAACTTCAGATGAGCCACAGTCCCAAACAGCAGGGCCTGACCTATACCTAGGGGCTACCTTCAGCAGACCATTTCATTTTAGACGGCGACCTATTCCAGTACATCTACTAAACCTCTAATCCTTTGTTTTAGTTTGACCATGGAATACAGCTAGGGAAAACTTTCTAATAGAATGTAACATTTCAATTTGCTTTAGAAGTAATCTTGTGTCCCCTAGGAGACGTAGGCTTATCCAGATTTCCTCATCCCCCGCTGTAGACTCATCCTGATGAGTAAAGATACCTTAAGTTCTATCCAGATATAAATAATTAATTTGATTAATGGCTCTTTGATGAGTTTTGTAACCTTTACAAAATCTCTGTAATCTTTCTGCTTTGGGTGAAATATTGCATTGTGACCCGGAGATCAGCAGGATGACTCACAACACGGAAAAACGTAATTCTGCAGTAACGATCATTTGTAGCCTTCTAAAAGGAGAAGATTTCTGGATATTCCACTGAAGGTGGGCCTTGGCATGTGATAATAAAGTAAGCATTGATTTGTATAGAATGAACGAAAATATAAGATTTCTCATCTTGTAAATGAACTCAGTAATAGAGGCCTTTTATCAACGGAGTACAAAGACATTTAATATGACACAGGGTGTCTTTGATGTGTTCTTTCCTTTCTAGGCAGTCTAATGATTAAGGTTCCATTAGTGTCCTTACATCTTCAGATTTGACTTTTGTCTCTTAACCTCCTAGATTTAATTTTAAAAAGCTCAAAATTTGGTGGTCGGAGCTCCATTGTTTTTAATACAGAGCACCAAATTTCTTATATGAACATAGAGATATAATACAACGTTCTGACTACCTCCAGTCAACACTAGAAGGATCCGAGGGGCTATATGTATATTGTTAAAGGGGTTCTCCAGCCTTCTAATATTGGTGACTAGAGATGAGCGAGCACCCAAATGCTCGGGTCCGCGTCATTCGAGTCGAGCTTTTCGTAAAATTGGAGAGCTCTACTCGAGTAACGAACCCCATTGACTACAATGGGAGACTCAAGCATTTTTGTATGTGGGACGCCGGGTCCTGAGCCTTTTTTTTCTAGGTTTGTCTCTCTCTCTCTCTCTCTCTCTCTCTCTCTCTCGGTCGAACACAGCTTAATGCTCGTTCGAGCACCATCGAGTACGCTAATACTCGAACGAGCATCAAGCTCAGCAGAGTATGTTCGCTCAACTCTATTGATGACCTATCCCCAAGATAGAACATCAATAGATGATTTCTGGGGGGTTTGATGCTTAGGATCCCCACCAATCAACTAATTTCAAGCACTACTGTCATTACCGATGGTGCTGGAAGCAGATAATGCTATCAACATTAAGGTGACCTGGTTTTGTACGTCAAGCACCGCTCTCTTTGATTTTTAGTGGGAGTTGTGCCTGCAGTAAAAAATTGTACCACTACAATATTATAAATCTTGTTATTTGTATAGCACCAACTTATTAGGCCTTAGTCAGACGGGCGTTTTTTCGCCCGATTTGCGCATGCGTCCGGCGATTTTATAAAACCATTGCTTTGCAATGGTATCGGACACATGAGCGCTTTTTATGCGCTCGTCCAATAAATTATAGAACGGAAATCACAGATCGCACCTATCTGCGATCTGCGATTCCTGTTCTCTTCTCTATTGGCGCTCAATGGGGCCGGCGGCAGCAGCGCCGACCCCATTGAGAACATATAGAAGACAAATCATTCTTCTCTGCCACAGCTGTAACAGCTGTGACAGAGAAGAACGATGTTTGCCCATTGAATTCAATGGAGCCGGCAATACAGCCGGCTCCATTGAAAGCAATGGGCTGCCGGCGTGCGCAGGATGAATTGTCGGGAAGGGCTTAAATATATAAGCCCTTCCCTGCAATTCATCCAGAAATGTGTAAAAACAAAAAAAATATATATACTCACCTTGTCCCGGCAGACGGAGTTCAGCGCAGCCGGCCTGCAGTGGGTGTGAGTGGGTGTGAGTGAGAGCTGCCCCTGATTGGCTCAGGGCTGAGCCAATCAGGGGCAGGCCTGACTCACACCCCCTTCACACCCACTGCAGGCCGGCCGCGCTGAACTCCGGCTGCCGGGACAAGGTGAGTATATATATTTTTTTTACTTTAACACATTTCTGGATGAATTGCAGGAAAGGGCTTATATATTTAAGCCCTTCCCGACAATTCATGCCACACTCGCCCGCAGCGCATTGCTTTCAATGGAGCCGGCTGTATTGCCGGCTCCATTGAATGCAATGCACTGGACAGCTCCAGCCCGTTTCTAATGAAACGCGGCTAGGAGCAGATTTTCGGGCGATTTTCGGGCCCCGGTCACTCGATTTGCGGATGCGCATCCGTCATACGATCCGCAAATCGCGCGAAAAAACGCCCGTCTGACTAAGGCCTAACACAGCGCTTTCAGGTAATTTTTATTTTTTACCCCCCACCAAGGTTGGGTACTCATTTCACCGACCTTGGAAGGATGGAAGGCTGAGTCTACCTTGAGCCGGCTACCTGAACCTTCAGATCGTGAGTGAGAGCTTACGCTCTGCGCCACACAAGGTTCATGACAGCGCTATCTGCTTCCAGCACTGCCCACACTGACAGTGGGCTCGATATCAGCTGATCAGCAGGAATTCTGAGTGCTGCCCCCCCATAGTATAGTATGATGTACATACTATACGGGGGGACAGTAATGTTGACCACAACTGTACATTACGATATACTGGACATGGATACATTGTGTAGAGGAGAATTAGAAGATTCATTTTACAGTAAATATAGTTTGCCAAAAAACTTCCTTCTGCCTTTTTCTTAAAATTTAAAAAGAACACAGACTTTTTTTTTCAGTTTTGATTCCTCCTCCTGACTTTCAAAAAATTATAACTTTTTTTTATTTTCCTGTGTACATAGTAACAATATGGACTTGTTTTTTTGTGAGACTTTTATTTTACCTTTTTTACTTATTTTTCCCCATAGGGAACTTGAATTTTCAGACGTTTAATTGGTCATACAGCATAATGTAATACCACAGTATTACATTACACCGCATTTTGATAGGTAGTCTATGAAACTGTGCCATTAGCGCATCTTCATAGGCATTTATTCGTGGCAGCTATAAGAGCCCTCTAGGGGGGCCATTTGAGACCCCCAAACAATGATTAGGACAGTTAAAGAGTTAACAGCTATAATCAGCTTTTTGTGCTGAATCTGATCATGGCTGTTGCGGGCAGGTGGCGGCTATCACAGCCAGCACCCACCTTGTATGGAGCAGGATATTAAGGGATTATTAAGACCTAGAAGAAAAAGGATCACCTTCAACTTTAAATAATCAGAAAAGCCTCCTGTGTCCTGCAAAAATAAGAAAAGAAAAGATGAAGAATAAAGTGAAAAAAATAAATTGACTTGCAGTATTTGCAAAATCTTACATTTTGTGAAATAATTCATTGGCTCAATACGGGATAGAAAACAATATGCACTTGAGTTCAGTGTCTCTGTCTTTGAATTGAACAACAAGATTCAATATAATGTTAGACCTTCACATTTTTTCCAACCTACGGTATGTTGTTCATTGACATCAGGGAGAAGTCTATTAAAGCCAGGGACAGCCGCATGCTGATGGAAACAATGGTTGGTGATGGCACTGGAAATAGTACATATCCTCACTCAGGTCTTTGCCTTGAGATTATTGCAATGTGATGAGAAGCCCACTCTTCGCTTTAGATGAGATTTTCTTATATTTTCATGTTCATACAATATATCTCATATATCTTAGGATGCTTTTACATGGACAACGTTTGGGCACTTAAAAAAAATGCTTTTGTGATCTCTGTCTGTATGTGGCTACCCAGTGGTTGTGTTGGGCTTGTGCCCTGTAGGAAGTTTTGCAGTCTTGTTGCGACAATGTAATGAATCATAGAGTAATCGAGTTGGAAGGGACCTCCAGGGTCATCGGGCCCAACCCCCTGCTCAGTGCAGGATTCACTAAATCATCCCAGACAGATATTTGTCCAGCCTTTGATTGAACACTTCCATTGAAGGAGAACTCACCACCTCCTGTGGTAACCTGTTCCACTCATTGATCACCCACACTGTCTAATATCTAATCTGTGTCTCCTTCCTTTCAATTTCATCCCATTGCTTCTAGTCTTTCCTTGTACAAATGAGAATAGGGCTGATCCCTCTGCACTGTGACAGCCCTTCAGATATTTGTAGACCGCTATTAAGTCTACTCTCAGCCTTCTTTTTTGCAAGCTTAACATTCCCAGATCCTTTAACCGTTCCTCATGATTTGGAGACCGCTCACCATCTTGGAAACTCTTCTCTGAACTTGCTCCAGTTTAAAGTGGGGTGTCCAGAACTAGACACAGTATTCCAGATGAGGTCTGACTAAGGGATAATTACCTCACGTGATCTAGACTCGATGCTTCTCTTAATACATCCCAGAATTGTGTTTGCCTCGTTGGCTGCTGCATCACATTGTTGACTCATGTTCAGTCTATGATCTATTAGTATACCCAAGTCTTTTTCACATGTACTGCTGCTTAGCCCAATTCCTCCCATTCTGTATGTGCTTTTTTCATTTTTCTTGCCCAGATGCATTTCTCCTTGTTAAATACCATTCTGTTAGTCACTACCCACTGAGCAAGCTTTTCTAGATCTTTTTGAATACTCTTTCTCTTTCCTAGTGTTAGCTATCACTTCTAGCTTTGTGTCATCTGCAAATTTGATCAGTTTTCCATCAATTCCCCCCCTACAGATCATTTATAAAAATGTTGAACAACACTGGGCCTAGGACAGAGCCTTGTGGTATCCCACTTGATACATTCTTCCACTTGGATGTGCAGCCATTTATGATCACTCTTTGAGTACGATCGCTCAGCCAGTTGTGAATCCACCTAACAGTTGCCTTGTCAATCACATATTTGGTCATTTTTTCAATAAGTATGGTATGAGATACTTTGTCAAATGCTTTACTAAAGACAAGATATACTATATCCACCGCATTTCTCTGATCAACCCAGTCGGTGATTCTGTCATAGAAGGAAATTAGATTCGTCTGGCATGACTTGTTTGTTACAAACCCATGTTGGCTATGGTTAATTATTCCATTTTTATCTAGGTACTTGGATACATGCTGTTTTCTATCATGAGTAGTGTTGACACTTCTATTTCTATCACCAAAAATACCAGCCAAGGTACAATGGGGCATGGTTTAATGGCTGTGGTTTGGGGTGTGGTTTATAACAATGTACATATTCACCTTCCTTATTCCAGTGGCCTCAGCAGTAATTGTGCCTCCTCTCAGTGACCTCAATAGTAATAGTGCCCCCTCTTAGTGGCCCCAATAGTAAGGGTGCTCCCTCCCAGTGGCACTAGTAATAATGGTTCCCCCTCTCAGGGTCCTCAGTAATAATAGTGCCTCTTGAGTGTCCTCCAGTAATAAGACCCCCTTTAGTGGCCCCAATATAAATAGTGCCCCTCTCAGTGGCCCCAGTCATAATACTGTCCCCTTTTAGTTTCACCAGTAATAATAGTGCTCTTTTTTAGTGTGCCCAGTAAAAATAATATTGCTCCCTCCTAGTGCGCTCCCCACCCCAAACTTCTGGCTCATGAAGTACAGTAGCTCACTGTAAAGTTCTGGTTAGGATGCTGCTGCAGCGTTCACAGGAGATCCTCAGTCCTCCCCCAGTATCTGTGCTGCAGGAACGCAGATGCTGGGGGGGAAGGAGTGATGATCTCCGGTGAGCGCTGTAGCGGTGTCCTGTCCGAAGCTTCATAGGGAGTTACAGCACTTGATTATATTGGTTACAGCCCGGCCGGAGGTGTTCGCACCAGCTAATTATTTTTTTACCAGTCATCAATATGGCCAGTAAAAAAATAAATATTGGCACCTTCCTCTAGAGTAAATTACCAACTCAGACATTATTTTACTGGCTGGGTGGCAACCTTAATCATGAGAGATTGGAGTCCTTAATGAAATTGGTAAAAAGGTAAGAGTGGGCACCTCGGTGGCTAGTACACTATTCACCCAATGCAGAAGGTTGGACTGAAAATAGTTAAAAGACCAGCTGGGAGGGAAAATGAGTAATGTGGTCATAAGTTTTCAGAGAATGTCTATGACAATCATCTATAGGTAAGTGTCTGTATATTACTAACTGAATATTTATCTGTTTATCTGATATTGTATCTGCACCGCACACCTCTGTCGCTGGTTGTCATGTAGATGAAAGGCGTTTTGTAGCTAATAGGCTCAGTTACTGAAAGATTTATAAAACTAAATATATATTCAGTATAAGCAGAAAGCAATCAAAAATGGGGTTTCAAGTTATGATTTTTTTATGACCCTGTTACATATTTAATGATAAATAACATCTCTTTTGCTCTAGAATGTTGCCTGTTTTCACATCTTAAATAGCACTTTCACAACTTAATGCAAGTGAAATAAAGAAACTTTGCAAATAGTCTTGGTTAAAAATATCCTATCGTTTTATGTCTACAACTCTTGTGTAAACCTATGTGCCTCCATAGCCTCCATACAGACTACTGTTACCATCAGCAGGAATTCTCTTGTCTTCTACTTTATTGTTAGAGAAGTGTCTCACAGATGATTCATTATAGTGGGTCAGCTGACCCCCACTGAAGTGTCTCAGGCTGGTTTGAAGAGGAGTTCCTCATTGGCTAGTTTTTCTTTAAATATTCCAAGCTTCTGCAGTGTGTCGCTGGTTGTAGCGTATGCTATGTGCATACAGGGTATTCACAGAAATATCTATCATGGGGCACAAATTAAATTAACAAACAAATAATTTCTGGCAGTAAATGATAGGGACAAATGCAGATCTTCTTTTGTGATTTGCATTTTGGCTGGATGTTAGTAAAATTTACCTCTTCCCACTGATTTACAGTGCAATTTGTCACAGGACCCTTTCGTTGACTGGTTTATTTTATTTCACTGATTGCATTAATTGATTTATGGGATTATCTTAAATTGCCACCAATGGATATCTGCATTCTTATATAAATTTTTCGTAAATTGATTCCCTTCATGTAACTTTAGCACTGGAACAAGCAACTCTACACACATACCCTCATGCAATGCTGGAAAGAGCACTTTAGCTCCTGTATATATATTTCTGTGGACACCCTCTTTAATCCAGTATTCTTAGTTTGCTTCTATAGTGTCTTGTTTGTAGCCTAGCCTTGTCTCTTGTGGTTTTCTAGTTCAGTCCTCACTCGTAGACTTGTTGTTTGTGTGTTTTTCTGTTTGTTTCTATTTTGCCTGACTTTTTGTTCAGTTTTGCTCAGTTTAGATTTCTTCTCTTTAGGTCTCAGTGCCCTTTTGTTGTTTGCAAGGGATAGCATTTCAGATGGAGTTTTGATTAGGGGTATCTGAGGGTCCCTCAGGAACAGTGATTTCTGGTGTTAGGGTAAGTTTCAGAAATATATTATAGAAACACTAAGGGTACTTTTACATGGGCCAATGATCAGCTGCGAAAATCACTCAAATGAGCATTTTGAGCGATAGTTGCTACCATCCCACCTCAATTGATGACCAAATAACCAGAGTCACCAGAATACCCAGAAATAAACTGCTCCAATACACAGGGAACCCTACACAAGGATGACCATCCCGAAACCATATTCCCGGACCCTCCCCTCCTATGTTACAGGCATCTTCCAAATTTGAGGAACCTTACAATCAGGAGTGCATTGCCCTCTGACACACAAAAAGGAACTCATCCCTGCAATGTAAGGAGCTGCAAGACCTGCTCACATATACTGACTGCGGACAGGATATGGATCCCAACACACAGCAGGACTATAAGATCCAGGCGACATTCACATGTTCCACGTCCAATGTGTACCTGATCCTGTTGGGGGCCTTTATGCTGGGGAAACAAGAAAAAAAACTGAAAGCTAGAATAAGATTGTACCGCCACACGATTAAAGAGAGAAAGACAGAATTACCTGTGGCAAAGTATTTTTCTAGTCACGGACACAACATAGAATATATTAAAGTTATTATACTTAAGGGCAATTTTAAGTCCCACGGTCACAGAAGAATTTGGGAATACAAATTTATAACCACCTTTGATCAGAAACTAAATGAATGAATTTCGAAGTGGGTTTTTACATCAGTGGAGATTATGAGATATAAGAAACTCAAAGCAGAGGTAGCATGCTGGCCTGGTGCTGCCCCCCTAACATCAATTTACAGGCCATAAAACTTTCACATCCCTTGTCACTGGACTAATTAAGTATTTACTGCTCTGCTCATCCCTTTCTGGTATTTATCTAAGTGTTATTAATCACAACAGTCTGTTCCCTCTAATCCTGTTCTGGAATTTGTTTGAGGTGCAAATTAAGTACACCATATTTGTGCCCTCCCATGTGATCATGTGTATATGTTTTTATATAAATATGTCTTTAGATCTGTTCCATTATGCCTGAGGAAGAACCCTGAGTAGGTTTGAAAGCTCGCTATAACATCATGCATTTTTGTTAGCCATTAAAAGGTATCATATCTACAAGATTACTTGGTTTCTCTCACTGAGAACAATCACATTTTGACCAATAGTTGAGATGCACATGAGATTTGCTTATAAATTACTCTTAAGGCCCATTTACACCAGCAGATGATTGCTCAAAGGAAAGTTTGAGTGACAGCTTTGAGCGATCATTTTGCATAAAGTATCAAGTAGCTACTCAGCTACCTAAGTACCAATTAAGTCTGCAAATGAAGCCTTCCCTGAACACAGTTAATAGCCGGAGGGCTCTTATCTGCACTCAGATCATTTGTTCTCCACAGGGAAACAATACTATCAGCACTACCCATGGAGAACTGCTGATAAGAGTGAATGACGATTTTTAGGTTAGCTTGAATTTAATGATCAGCTAACAGTGCCTGAAAAGCGGATGATGGGCGCACATTTACACGCACCGATTATCGCTAAAACGATTGCCAATTAGCAATTTTTTTTGTGATCATTGGCTGGTGTAAATGGGCCTTTAATAGAAAATGATTATCATATGCTTAAAGGGGTAGACTCACCACAACAACCCATGCCCATATGCCCATGCCTGCTTAGGAATCGTGTAAATGTAGCACATGCAGTTTTGCAATTTTGTTTTCAGCCACACGATTTAGTTTCAGTGTACTTCACCTATCTAATGATTCTCCTGAATTGAAGCTATAAACATACATTAATCCTTTCCCTGTTAAGGAGGTATCTCATCTATACTGGCAGAGAATCTGCCATGGATGTACCTTTTTTCTAAAGGCTCTCATCACAGCTAGAGAAGCTTAGCTTTAAAACAAGATCGGAATCACGGCTCTATACGCAATTTAGCCCAAATGAGGTGGGTGCTGCGCCTTTTGTGGAGGAGGAGAGGGGCGTATTGGAAACGAACAGGAAGTGTACAGGGAGAGGAGGAGGGTCTGTGATTCTCCTCTTTTCCCAATACGGCTATAGATGTAGGGATATAGGTAAAACATCAAGATTTAAGGCTTTATAATTGGGCATTGCCTACATCAACACAATGGCAGGCATCAACAAAACCAGCATGAGATTACGATTTTTCCTGAATAAAAGATTTCTTTTTCTAAGAGTCTTCTTAGTAGAAGTAAATGGTTTTTCCACTTAAGAAACAATGGCACTTCAATGCAATAGTCTTAGAATGAGTAAGAGCTGCAGCAGGTAATGTTACACAGCCCTTATACTGACAGGTACAGCGAGAACAAGCAGTCCAAGAAGCTAATTAAAAGATCTATTTCATCTTGTTAGAATGATCAGAGAGAGGCCAGTCATAATTAATATGAAACAATGTCATTCACAGTTGTCCATCGCTCAATTAATTGCTTCTTTAGGTTTAATGGGTTCTGCCCTTGTTTTATTTTTATCTTCTTCTGTTCAATTAATTGGACTTCGCTAGTTTTCACATAGAATATAGATACCTATAAACGCTATTTTTGACTATTTTTATTATTATTACTCTAAACTGATCTCTCACTTAGTCTCTGTTTGTATCACGTTTAAGGCATTAATGTAACATATACACTGAATGGCCGCTTTATTAGAGCTTCCAGCCCTTTCACAATTAGAGCTTCACTGAATGCAAATTAGACCTGTGCAGTTTTCCGTGGATCAGTTTTAAGTGTGAATCCAGCGATCTGAACGACTTCAAACAAGGCCTAGTCATCGGTGCTAGACTAGCCGGGGCTGGGATTTTACTGCCAATTATGTCAGGTTTTCACATGTAAAAGTATGGAGAGTATACTGAGAATGATGTGACTGAGAAAAAAAACATCCAGTCAAAGGATATCCAGTGGGTGGAAACTCATCGATGAAAGGCGTCAGAGGAGGACGTCAGGAATCGTTCAGGCGCTGCACAGTCAAGAAAATTGTAGCTGAATGCACTACTGATGCTCCAACTGTTTTGCATACATAACTAGCCATTCCTTAGCACCGATGTGTTATACTATAACAGCAGATGACCAGTTCCAACACTGTTGCTGTCTGAGAGAGACAGAAAGATGAGACTTTATTGGGTAAAAGGGTGCAAAAATTGTATCACTCAGCAGTGGAAAAACATTGCTGTGTCAGATGGATCCAGATTTCTGTTGCCCTGTGCTGACGGGAGGTCTGAATTAAGCGCAAGCAGCATGAATTGATGAACTTTTCCTGTCAGCTGGTCAGAACATGTCAGTACCTCTAATTTGCGGCAACTGCAAGAACCTTCCTGTCCAGAGGGGCTAATATTCCTGCAGAACGAGTTCAGCACCTAGTGGAGTCTACACCACGACAAACTGTTTAGCTTTAAAACAAGAAGGAAATCATGGCTCTAGAGCAGGGGTGGGCAATTAATTTTCCCATGGGGCCACATGAGAAATTGGAATGGTTTTAGAGGGCCAGACCAACATACGAAGGCTCCATGCACATTGCCTTAATGGGGCCGTATTCCAGCCGCCCGATTTGCGGCCAGAATACGGCCGCCATTGAAAATGAATGGCGCTGTAATACGGCGCGGTGAACACCCGGTGTTTCACCCCGTTTTACGGCGCGGCCCCCATGTCTGCCAATGGAGAGGGGAGCGGTAAGGAGCACTCCCATCTCCTCTCCGCAGCAGCACGCCGTAGTTTCGCCTGGGTTACGGGCCGGGCGAAACTACTGCAGTGTGCATGAGCCCTTAACTTCAACCAACTCTGAAGCCTTGTCCATTTTGTTAACTTATGTGCTGTTTAATAAAGTTATTCAAGCCTACGTCATTGGTAGAGGTGCTTGAATAAGTAAGGCCTGAATAACTATTAGCACAGCACAGAAGTGAACAAAATGGACAAGGCTTCGGAGTGCATAGTTTCGCTGCTTCCCGTTGCTGACACCGGACTCATTGGTGAGTCACCAGGACACTCTTTGCAGGCCGGTCCGAGCTATTCAGCGGGCCGGATGTGGCCCGCGGACCGTGCTTTGCCCAGGTCTGCTCTAGAGGCAATGTAGTTGCTGCAAATTAGAGGTAATTCAGACCTCCCGTCAGCACGGTCAACATAAATTGGGATCCATCTGACAAAACAATGTTTTCACTGCTCATTGATACAATTTTTGCACCCTTTTGCCTAATAAAGTCTAAATTGCGTCTAGTGAAGTCTACACTACGACAAAGTGCTGCTATTTTGAAGGCCAAAGGAGGTTCAAAGTGCTACTAGATGGGGGTCTCTGCTCAAATGCCACTGCTACAGCTGTCCCCTATAGCTACGCCCCTGGCTGGCAGGATTATCCAGCACATATTCCAAACATACATACTTAATGCAGTTTGGACAAAGTATTCAAACTATTGTATCTACATCTATCTAGACACTATCAAGACCGGAGTAGTACCATTGGACTGGCGCATTGCCAACGTGGTTCCAATTTACCAAAAAGGGAGCAAAAGTGAGCCTGGTAACTACAGGCCAGTAAGTCTCACTTCAGTAACGGGAAAAATTTTCGAGGGGATTCTGAGAGACGCCATCGATGAGTACCTCAAGGAGATTAAGGGAATAACTCCTCACCAGCATGGATTCATGAAGGGTCGCTCATGTCAGACAAATCTGATCAGTTTCTACGATGAAGTAAGCTCTAAGCTGGACCAGGGAGAATCTATTGATCTTGTATATCTGGACTTCTCTAAAGCCTTTGACACTGTGCCACATAATAGGCTAATATACAAAATGAGGCAGCTCGGACTGGGCGAAAACGTGTGTAAGTGGGTAAAAAATTGGCTCAACGATAGAAAGCAGAGGGTGGTAATAAATGGTTCGTACTCTGATTGGACCACAGTCGCTAGTGGGGTGCCACAGGGTTCAGTACTAGGCCCCACTCTGTTCAACATATTTATTAATGACCTGATAGAGGGGCTGCACAGCAAAATATCAATATTTGCAGATGACACAAAATTATACAATATAATTAATGCAACGGAAGACAATGTGCGGCTACAAACGGACCTAGATAAGATGGGGGCTTGGGCAGAAAAATGGCAAATGAAGTTCAATGTTGAAAAATGTAAGACTATGCACATGGGCAGGAGGAACGGATGTCACAAATATTCACTTAATGGGGTACCGCTGGGGAAAAGTGATATGGAAAAGGATCTAGGGGTATTAGTGGATAGTAGATTAAACTGGAGTAACCAATGCCAGTCAGCTGCTGCAAAGGCAAATAAAGTCTTGGGGTGCATTAAAAGAGGTATAGGGGCGAAGGACGAGAACTTCATCCTTCCATTATATAAGGCACTTGTCAGGCCTCACATGGAATACTGCGTACAATTCTGGACACCGGTGCTCAGGAAAGATGTCACAGTGCTTGAAGGGGTTTAAAGAAGGGCAACTAAACTAATACATGGAATGACAGGACTGGAATACCCAGAGAGGCTATCCAAATTGGGACTATTTACTCTAGAAAAAAGAAGGTTAAGAGGCGACCAAATAACCATGTATAAGTACATGAGGGGACAACACATGGATCTCTCCCGTGATCTGTTTACACCCAGGACCACAAAGGTAACAAGAGGACATCCGCTACGATTAGAGGAAAGTAGGTTTCATCACCAACACAGAAAGGGGTTCTTTACTGTAAGAGCAGTTAGACTGTGGAACTCTCTACCGGAGGAAGTGGTGATGGCAAAATCGATAGAGGAGTTTAAAAGGGGACTTGATGTCTTTCTGGAGAAGGATATTACAGGATATAAATATTAGGTTAAGTGTCAATCCTGGTATACAGGCAGGTAGGAACTATTAGGGGTTGATCCAGGGAACAGTCTGATTGCCATTAGGGAGTCGGGAAGGAATTTTTCCCCCAAAAGGGCTAATTGGCTTCTGGCCTTGGGGTTTTTTGCCTTCCTCTGGATCAACACAGTAGGATAGACAGGCTGGACTAGATGGACAATGTCTTCATTCGGCCTTACATACTATGTTACTATGTATCTCTCCACACAATATTGGCAGAAGGAAGCTGGATGCAGAATCCCAGCAGCTGCCATCTGAGTTAGTCTCAGATACTTTAGTTCGAGCCCTATGCAAAGATTGATTGGAACTTTTGAGAGTTACGTTGCTAAATTCTAGTCAGATCGGTCATATATGTTGAGGACCTGAGTTAACCTGTGCGTATCTGCTGCCACTCTAAAGAAACAAACCGAGAAGCGAAGCCCAATGGTTACGTCGTACATTATATATGTCCTGTTGGATTCCAGTGCATGTTTGGTTGTTATCACTTTAAAAAGATCCTATGATAAGGAATGTTATTACGCAACTTTTAAGTATGCAAAACCTACTGTGGAGTGCAATCATGTATATATTATTTATGTTTTAGTAAACATTGTTATTGCTACCGCAAACTGTCACCACCAACTGTTGCATATTGTGATGGAGACAATATGCAACCTAGGTTAGGAAAGGTATAACTTATCCTTAAGGAGAGCACCTAGAAGGTGTGTGAGGAAACTCATAAGGCCATTCATGCTCCTCTGGGTAATATGCAAAGGGAAGGATGGAACAGTATCTCTGCAGTGCCATCTATTGGAAGGCAGCATTCCTGCAAGTCAGTATCAGACTTTTTAAAGAATGATTGGAAATTGTAAGCCAAAGCCAGAATAATCATACACAGACAGCTGTTTCAAGGTGATTGCCCCTCATCAGTGTACAGTAGAGTTCTGGCCTTATAAGTCTTCTCACACAACATCTAGTTGCTCTCCTTAAGGGGAAACGATACCCTTCCTGACCCACATCTATAAGTCTTTCACTTGCCAAGCCAGAAAACTACAGCTGAGCAACCGCTTTCCCAGGCACTGGAAACCCATGCCAGGCTTCTGATGTAGCCATCTTCAAAAGACATATGGGTTGCCATTAAGGCGATTTAACAGGGCTTGAAAAAAAGTTTAAAAGGCTTCAAATTAATAAAAATGGAATGCTCACCTATCCTGAAATCCTGGCCGATCAGCTAATTGGGTGCCAACTGTCAGTGCTGCAATATACAAGGGTCAGAGAAGAAGCAGTTGACCTCTTTGTAATGGCCAGCACTTATAATAGCGTTCTCAGCTGTTATTGATTCTAATGAAAACAATCCTGCAATTACAAGTGTTGGCCACCAGAAAACTCTATGGATTGCAGCGCTACTTTTTAGTATTTATATCAGGCATGCCGGCGTTTTCTGTATGCAAATAGGAGATGTTCCAGCACCGCCTATTACAATGTAGTTTTCCAGTATCCAACCTTTTAACAGACCTCGTAAAAAGACTGGGAATATAATCCAAAAAACACCCATCTACCGACAGCTGTTTTAGCTGCCAAGGCCAATAGGCTCATGGAGTGCAACAAAAGAGGTCTAGGGGTACATGACGAGAACATTGTTCTTCCTCTTTACAAGTCACTGGTCAGACCACACATGGAATATTGTGGACAGTTTTGGGCTCCGGTACTCAAGACAGACAGCTTGAGTGGGCATAAATGCAGGCAACTAACGTAATAAAAGGAATGGGTGGACTACGATACCAATGGAGGCTATCAAAATTGGAGTTATTTAGTTAGTTAGCTGTGGGGCTAATAAACCTAATAACTGTCCGGTCCGGCAGCTCTCGGGGTCTCCGTGCCCGTACTACCGGTCCTAGTTCCCGAGCTGCGGGGGTACAGCGCAGGGGAGCACCGGTTTTAGTGACCTTCCCTGGCCACCGTGATCTGGGGCGCCAGCTCTGGGTGCACGCTCCCATGCGCAGGGAGTTTGCGCCTAGTTAGCTGGGCTCTGGGGACGCAACGGGTTACCGCCCCACGCCGCGTTACCGTTACCATGACATCCTTGTGAGACTGCTCTGCATTCGTTGCTTGTTGTCTGGATCTCTGATCTGCACTCACTGTGCTATGTCTGGATCCTTGCTCTGGACTCTCTGGTAGATATCTGGGCATCTGCCTGTCATTTGCAGGCACTGGGGGCTGTTCTTCCAGCGCCCTGGGATTGGCTCCTGTTGCTGTCAGGCTCCCTGCCCCAATAAGCTGCTGGGGCGGGAGTTCTGACAGCATTTAAATATTCAGTGTTCCTTTCCCCTGTCGCTGACCCGGATTGACTGACCAGCCTTTGTGTTTGTTTGTCTCAGTGTTTGTTTGTAGTCTGACCCCTCGCCCAGCATCCCTAGAGAGTCTAGGGACTGTCACCCAGTTTTCACCCTGGGGCCTAACCCAGGGGGCCAAGTAAGTAGGAATCTGGGTTGCGGGCAGTTTCAGGGACTTCCAGTACCCGGCCCCTAGTTTCCTGACAATAACTATGTATAAATTATCAGGGGACAATACAATAATCTCTCCCATCATCTATTTATACCCTGTGACTGTGACTGTAACAGGGGGTGCTCCCTACATCTAAAGGAAAGAAGGTTTCTACACTAACATAAAAGGGGGTTCTTTACTGTAAGAGCAGTGAGACTATGGAACTTTCTGCCTGAGGATGTGGTGATGGAGAACTCTATAAAAAAGTACAAGAGGGGCCTGCAATATTATATGTTGTAGTCACTAATTACTTAATAAGGGTCGGTGATCCAGGCATTATTCTGATTACCTAATTGGAGTAAGGACGTTTTTTTCCCCTTAAATGAGTAAAATTGGCTTCTACCTCATTGTTTGTTTTTTTTTGCTTTCCTCTGAATTAACACTGGGGTGAAAATAGGCTGAACTGGATAGACATGTGTCTTTGTTACTATGTTACAGACAGCTGTTTCATGTTTTTTTCTCCTCGTCAGTGTACAATAGGCTTCTAGCTGGCTGGGTGAGAGGCCTATGATGTGGGTCGGGATGGATACAATTTCTCCCTGTGGAGAATTATATAAGTCCATGCAATGCTCCTCTGGGAATTTTGGAATGCAAATGGTAGAAGTTGCAATACCACGGCAGCTCCACATATTGGAAGGCAGCTTTCCCACAAGTCAATGAACAAAGTTCTAACAATACTTTCTGTGTAACACCCACCTGAAGAAGGATCAGGTCCCAATCCAAAATGTGTCAGTTGTGTTCCCATGTGGCTCATACAGAAAGGAAGACTTATACTTATCTTGGTTTTCTTCCATAGGAACCGCTGATCCATCTGGAGATACGACTCAACATTTCTGCCATATTAACCTGATAAAGTTCCCCACAGGACGGGATTTGCTGAGGCTGCATCCCACTTATCTTTGCCACGAAACTTCAAAAAGGTTGTACTGTATATACACAAGTCAACCAGATGAGCAGCTCTAGTATCCATCATATTCTCTACCAAGCAATCCTGCCATGACGAGCTGTAGGCATTGTGTTCCACGAGTCTAAAATCAGAATGTATATAGATATGAGTTTTTTGTTGTATGGTTATTTAATTTGATAATTGACGTTTTATTGGTACATGCCAAAAGTGTGGAAACTGTCCGGGCTGCCAGAGGTGCAAAATGTCCCGGAACAACCCTGGTAGCGAAAGGCTTAAGAAATTAAGCAATGCAGAATTGAACCTGCTTTGGTTGAAAACAAAATATTTTAAAACCACTTCATACCATTCAGAGGCATCGAAATGAATTGATATTCAGGATCAGCCGCTGCCTTCATTATGCCGTTCAGTAATAACTCGTCTTAGACGACTAGATAAATAGAGAGTTTCAGGATGAAATTTCTTCTAATGGGTATGTTTTACTGCACCGGAGAGGAAGGTAGCGCACTTTGTCAGCGAGGTAAATTCAGTGATTTACATGCATCCTTATTCTCACACAATGATACTATTCAACCATAACTTTAAAACTACTGATGGATGAAGGGAAGAACTGGTGACAATGGCGCCTGTCAGGGGTGATATAAAAGGCAGTAAGTGATCAGTCAGTTCTGGAAGTTGATGTGTTGAAAGCTGGAAAAATGGGAAAATTTAAGGATCTGAGTGACAAGGACTAAATTGTGATGTATAGATGACTGGGTCAGAGCGTCTCCAAAACAGCAGGTCAGTGTGAGTATGTAGTGGTTAGTACATACCAGAAGTGGCCCAAGGAAGGACAGCTGTTGATAGGGTTGGGGGCACCCAAGGCTTATTGATGTCTGTGGAGTGAAGCCTATCCCAACTGGCCCAATTCCACAGAAGAGGTAGTGTACCACAAATTGCTGATAAAGTTCCTGCTGGCTGTAATCGAAAGGTGTTTGATCACACAGGATATCACAGCTCCCTATGTATGGGGCTGCGTATCTGCAGACCGCTCAGATTGCCCATGTGGACCCCTGTCCATCACTGAAATCGTTTATAATAGGCACGTGAGCATCAGAACTGGACCATGGAGCAGTGGAAGAAGGCGGTTTGGTCTGATGAATCATGTTTTCTTTTCCATCATGTAGACTGGCAGGTGCATATTTGTCATTTACCGGAGAAGAGATGCACTATGGGAAGAAGACAAGAGGCACGGTGATGTCTGGGCAACGCTTTGCTGGGAAACCCTAGAACTTAGCATCATGTGGATGTGACATGTACCACCTACTGGAGATGAGCGAGCACGCTCGTTCAAGGCTGATGGTCGAGCGAGCAACGGTCTCAAGTAACTGATTACTCGTCTGAGCAAATGCGGGGGAGGGGGCGCGGCGGGGGGTAGCGGGTGAGGGCGGGGGGGAGGAGAGAGCCCCCCCCCCCCGCCCCGCGCATTTGCTCGGACCAGCAATCAATTACCCGAGAAGACCGATGCTCGCTCAAGCATCAGCCTTAAACGAGCATGCTTGCTCATCTCTACCACCTACCTAACATTGTACAGACAAGTACCACCTTCATGGCATTGGTATTCCCTAATGGCATTGGCCTCTTTCAGCAGGCTAGACGCCCCACAAACATTGTTCAGGAATAGTGTGAGGGACAAAGGGAACATGACAAAGGGATTAAGATGGTGATTTGCCCTCCAAATTTCCTGATCTCAATCCAATCAAGCATTCGTCAGAAGTGCTGAAAAACCAAGTCCAATCCATGGAAGCTGCACTTCATGTCTTATAAGACCTGTGTGATCTACTTCTAATGTCTTGGTACAAATATCACAAGACACCTTCATAGCTCTTGTAGAGTCCATTGTTCAACTAGTCAGACCACTTTTTCTGGCACCTTTATTATGGTGACTACCCACTAGCGTTTGCGAATTTGCTGCGTTTTTTTCCCCCCAGGTGTCTATGGGGCTTTCTAATGTTAAAAACGCATTGCGGCAAAATCGCAGGAGGGGATTTTAAATCCCCGCCTGCTGAATACTACACAGAGCAGTTCAGGAGAACTGCCGGCTGGCCGCGGCTGAACTCCGTCTGCAGGGAAAAGGTGAGTATTTTTTTATTTTTACACATTTTAGGATGTTTTTCAGTTAAGGATTATATTTTTAAGCCCTTCCCGAAAATTCATCCCGCGCTCGCCGGCAGACCATTGCTTTCAATGGAGCCGGCTGTATTGAATTCAATGGGCGAACATCGTTCTTCTCTGCCACAGCTGTTACAGCTGTGGCAGTGGAGAACGATCTTTAAGTATATGTTTTCAATGGGGTCGGCGCTGCTGCCGCCGGCCCCATTGAGCACCTATATAGAACACAGCGATGCGCAGAACGCAGATAGGCGCGATCTGCGAATCGTTGTGTCCTATAATTGATCGCACATCCGCATAAAAAGCGGACATGTGACCGATCCCATTGGGATGCATTTGGTCTATAGATCTGCAGATCGCAAGCGCGTCTCCAAATCGGACCAAAAACCGGTCGTGGGACCGAGGCCTTACACTGCATTGGTGTACTTTTCTGAAAAGTGGGTGGGCTTAGCTGAGTGGGCATGGCCTATCACAACCTGGCAAATTTACTATAATTCCCACCTGAAATTGGTGTAAATTGTAGCGCAAGTCTACAACAGCGCATAGCATTCCTGAGTTCTCTGCTACATTTCTACAAGACTGTTTCAAGATTAGGCACAGCCAAGAACCGGAGGAGTGAAATAAAAGAAAGTTACATCCCAGAGAACCTCTTTATTATTACTCCGAGCTCTCCTGTGAACAATGCCGCGGTAGGTAGAGAATGATGAGTATTTGCTATTGAGAACTCTATTGTTGAGGGTGTAACAAAGGCATCATGATTGGCTTCGCCATGATCCTTGAAGAGCATTCTATGGAAATTACTTATACAATCTATCAGCGCAACCCATTATTGTGACTGCATTTCTTTATTTATACAGAAACTGCCTTTACTTCATTGTCTTGATTTTAATGACTTTTTTTCATTTGCATACAATTTTGTACAAAAGATGATCCAGCAGCAAAAAAATAAAACCAGAATGTACACTAAGCAGATGCGCTTCTTACAAAGTGATTACATTGACTGGAGCAGCAGAGTTGTCGTCTCTCTTGTTATGCATATTAGAAAGCTCACCGTAATCTTGCTAAAGGTTAAGCCCTAGGACGTCCAGCCTTCATGTCTATTTAGCCATTTCCGCCCCTCTTAGCTAGCCGCGATCTCTCTATCCCACCATCTTTACATTCAGTAAAACATTCCACTGTGGAATACATTCAAATAAAAGATCATCATCGCGGTTTCTTGACCACCGGTGAGCAGACCAAAAGATCCAGTGAGAACATTAGTTGGTCTTGGTCTTTGATTTCACGCTAAAATTAGCCAACAGATACAATAGGTTCCACCGCTGAGATATCAGTCTTCCCAGACTGGATGTTAGAAGAAGATGGGAGGGTATGTGACACTAATGACCTTTTGAAGCTTCGGTTTTCGGGCCAAGCGACTCTATATGAGGGGAGGTTGGAGGGAAGCATGTCCTCCTGTGGCTCGGGCTGCTTCTTGCAAATGGTGAGCAAGGCTTTTAACTCAGATCTGAAATTGTCATTGAGCCAACAGTATATAAATGGGTTGTAACAGGTACTGCTCATGGCAAACCAGTGGAATGCAAAGTAAACGGCATTGTTAGTACGAATTATTTGACTAGAGAGGAGGACGACATAACAGTTCAAAGGAAACCAACAGACGGCGAAGAGGACAACCACAAGCATCAACATCTTGATGGTCTTCTTTTTCTTTCGACGAAGGGCGAAGTACTGCTCGGTGGTAACATCTCCAATGGCGTTCCGGAGCCATAGCTTTTTTGCTACAGTAGTGTAGGCAACAGAGATGATTAGTAATGGCAGGACATACAGTAAGATGAATGTGGCTAGGTCAAGATACTTCCAGAAGAGGTCAGAAGGTTCCGGGAAGTCAGGGAGACATAAACTTCGGATATTCTCCTCACTGTAAATAAAACAGAATAGTAAATGGTGATTTTTGAAACCAAAATTTTTATGTTTATAAAGAGAGAAGTTGGAAACAAAAATTTTCATGTTAGTGCTAAACCCGGAGTTATTTGTACGCTGTCCTATAGGAGCCAGACTAAAAGGTGCAAGAACATCCACTAAATAGCCCCCAATTATGCCAGTTTGGGGTCCAGAAGATACCATGCACACAAATATTAGGTGTCTTCTCTAATGCATGTTTAGAAGCACACAGGTGAGACGGATTCCACATGCGGGATCCCTCAGAGAAATCCAGTTGTGACCTCAGCTGGGGACCCAGTGTACCTGCATTTTCTGTAATGCAGATGGTCCTGGAGGCTCACAGGAGGTCATACACAGTACAGATCCCCCCCAATATTTGTATTTCCGGGGCTGTTGCTAGGCGATGACGTGGGTAACCGCAGTCCACACGCAATCTCAATTGCGTATGGGCTGTGGGTCGGACAGCCTCCATTGACTTCAATAGAGGCCATCTGCGTAGAGTCTGCAGCAAAATAGAGCATACTGTGATTCTTCCTCCGCTCACAGAATACGCAATTTGTATCCGTGAGTGTGAAGGTAAAAGCGAAAGTACGTACCTTTCAATGCGTGTAATTTGCTCTGGATTCTTCATGCTGACACAATGACTGTGGATTCCACAATAGGAATCCGGTCGTGTGAAGCTGGCCTAAGTCCCTGGTGGTCTAAGGTAGTGGAAGGCTTAAAGGCCTTAGTCCTGGTAGTCTAGTGTAGAGGAGTCGTTATTTTATGCATCCCTGATAATCTAGGGGAATATTAGAGTTAATGTAATCTTCCTTGGTGGTCTAGTGTTTTTTCAACTTTCAAAGTGCCCCCTACTCCAACAAGTACATCAAAGAACCCCGGAAGCTGTAATCATATACAACACTGCCCATTACAAGCACAGATTGAGTGTTCCCTAGTCATAAGGCATATTCCCTCTGAGGTATAAGTGTCATAAATTACGGACCTATGGTCTGTAGTAGGAGAATGGCTGCTTTTTACCTCCCTGGTGGTCTAGGGTTAATACCATCTCCCAGTGTAGTCTAGGGTAGTATAGGAATTAGTTTGCTTCCCTGGTGATCTTTGATGATGGATAGATTAGTGACCTCTTCTGTGGTCTCGAGTAGAAGAGGGGGTTAAAAAAGGTTTCTGAACTATACCAAAAACTTTCCCTACGGCAGGGAATGGGATAAAAAATAAAAATCGTTGTTACTGACCCTTCCACTGTGTCTCCGATCCAGCGCCACTGAGCTAGTCTCCTTCCCTCCGATTTTGCTGAAACAGGAAGCGATGATGTCACCTTGGTTGTTCATATGACCATTGCTGCTAATCGCTGTCCTCAGCAGTCATATATGGTTCATGCACACACTGGCAGCATGATGTTATCATCTCCTGTTTCAGCAGGGACCGGAGCAGAGGGAACGGGGTGGCCACACCGTACCCAGAGGCGCAGTGCAAGGATGAGTAATGGCTATTATATTTTTTATGCCATTCTATACTCTGGGGCTGTTTTTTCTTTTTTTTATGTCATCATTTCCTTCAATTCCTGGCGGTCTAGTGATTCCTTTGTAGTCTTCTGACAAAAAGCTGAATGCTGTGTGCTCGGCTTTTCTTCCTGTCCCGCATTCATTATAATGTTAAGTGACAAAGCATTGACAAAGAGGACTGTGAGCTACAGTTGCTATCACCATTTTTCAACCCCCATTGCAAATCCAAGAACATCAGTGACCTGGAAGCCATTACCCATGAGGACAGAGCTGAGAAAACTCATGAACACTGTCAGAAGCTGCAGTTTGTCAGTTAATCACATCTGCAGCCAGTCATAACCGCAAAGACTGCTCTACTAAGTACTAAAGATGCTGGTCATGAAGGGGTTAATAATTCTTAGATTGCAGTAGTCAGTAAAAGTGATATTTTTTGTTGAATTTGGAGAAACCACTTTAGTTGTGTTGAGCTATTTATATTGTTCTTGTCTGACTGTTTTTTTGCAAACAGCTGAAAGTTTGTAAACTTGACAAACATATGTCCCACTTCTAGCTGTTTTGCTATAGAAAGCAGACAGCTCCATATATCACACAGTGGCCCAGGTTTGTACTACAGGCTGAGTACCATTCACTTTAATATGACTCATTCTGCAGTACCAATTTATGCCACTGCAGAATGTACAGAGCTGTCTGCTTTCTGCAGCAAAATACAACTAGTTTAAGACCTTGGTTACATCATTTTCTTCTGTTCTGCTGCATCTCTCATATGCTGGGTACCAATAGTGCTCAGTGGACTCTATTGACTATGTGGGAGATATCCTATATGTATTTTATGTATTTTTGTCAACTGTGAAGATGCAATGTTGTGTTTCCAATCTGAACCTCTGGGGGAAGGGAACATCACCCCCCCCCCCCCACCTCCACAAGAACTGAAGGAGCAGTGATAAACTGGTCAAACCTCCCAAATACCTCCCTCTGAGAATGACCTATCAGCTCACTGTAACTGTATCCTAAATTGCCTGACTTCCTGTGTTGAAACTTATTTAAGTTTTACCCACGCTTAATAAAGATAGAGACTCTTTTGGGGACACATGATGTAGGCTTGTGATCTTTGAAAGGTTCTCCAGGTCTGCACATATTATCAAATTTGGAACGCACAGTATATCGAATAGCGAATTTTGCGCTAACAAATTTGGAGGCACTGCTGAGATAATGAAGATACAGAGATATGAAGATATGAGATATGAAGATATTTCATCGTTATCTGGACACAAGGGGACTTCGAAGCAGAGACGGACGGATAATGAGCTCAAACAAGGTAATAAGTTATTCTTGTACCTGTACCATCTCTCCCTCTCTGCTATGATCCACCCCAGGCCAGGTGAGTTGAAATATGATAAGTCTGTATCAAAAGAACTATGAAGTAGATATACTGTGTGGTTTTTATGTTGTCTGTGAAGTAATGTCCTGAGTGTAAAAAGGTGTGAGCTATGGGGGTTTATATTGTCTCTGTAGTCGTGAATGGTGTGAACAGACTGTGCAGGTTAATAAGGAACAAAGAATGTGTAGAATAACTTGTTAAAAGAAAGTAAAAAGGAAAGTTGATGTAAGCAATTTTAGCTGAAGGTTATAGTAGTGAAGAAAGTTGCTGGTCAATGAGTTAAAAAAAAAGGTAGAAGGTTTAACAATGAACGGTGATAATAGTTGCTATCTGGAGTGGTGAATATAAGTATGTGGGTGGAAATGGGCATAAGTTGTATTATGTTTGTCATTGGATAGCCTATTCTGAACAAAATATGTAAAAACCGCGGTACATAAGAGTGTTTCTTATATATATATTTTGTTCAATATGGGAAGTTCTATGTACAGTAAACACAATCCCAGTTTCTACTTCACATGAGATACTTATCAGTCTGTATATGAGTGAGTGAAAACCCCAGTGAGTGTGAATTTGTGGGTATAAATGGAAGGGCCCGTATGAGAGTTAGATTGTGTTATATGGTATATACTATTCGGAGGCTAGAAATGAAATGAGGCAAGAAAGACCAAACGCTAAGCCAGACCACAGGGGGTGGAGCTAGGTGATGTAAGCAGATGGGAGGAAGAACAATAGGAAGAGGTCTTGCTCCACCCTCAACACAGATCAGCCTAGGAGAGAAGTGTGTCTCCATTTAAGTGGATGTTGGTATATATATATGTATATTGTGGTAATGTATAGAGGGAAGGTTACTCTTAGACTCCATGTTAAGTCTCTCACTTGAACAAATAGAGGTGACCAAAGGAGGGGCATCTAATTTTATTCCTGACGGTAGTTGTGTGAGATAATAGTCCAGGATTGCCACAGTGTATATATATATATATACATATAGGTTCTTGGAGTATGTGGATAATTTAAAAATATTGGGTTGTGTTAATTTGAATATTATTGAATTAAGATACTAAAATGAGATAATTGTGTACTTGAGACATCTGATAAGTACTTTAGTCAAATTAATAGCAAAAGTTCTATTTTAGAGTGTATCTCATTTTCAATTAACAACAGCATTTTACGTGAAGATCGTTACATTTGGGGGGAAAAAAATAAGTACATTTTTGATGCCAGTAATTGAGTTTATCCCAAATGCTATCAGGGATATTAGTCCCTTAGTAAACCAGTAGTTAACCATCATTTGTGCAGTTGTTATGGTTGTAGTTTGTAATAACAATATTTCCTCTCCTGTTTGCAGTATGTTTTTGTGCAGGTACCAGAGATGGTGTGGGGCCCCGTAACGTCATGCTTCCTCAAGGGGTCATAAAATACTGTATAGAGTGCAAATTAAACATCTTTCAGTTTCCAGACTAGCTAAGTATGAGACTGCCCTGCTAGCACCCTCACATATCGCAATCAAGTGGGGTATAGTTCCAAATGATGTTTCATATCTTTTACTGAATTCAGAAGGTTAAGAGGAAGGGGCGGCAGGTGCAGACCATAACATTAAATAGCAAGCACATGGTTGTATGATTGTAGAAACACGAATGAAAAGAGAAACTAGTGGTCCTAACAATAATGTTGTAATTGCCATGATTAATGTAAATCTTGAGTTTTACCCATAGATGGTTCCAAATATCGATGAAATGGACAAGCAAAACAGGCTATGCAGTGGTAGCCAACAAAAAGAGGTAATTGTACAAAAACCACTCTTTTCCTCCTGAGACACTCAGTTACTCAGGAAATAGAGGTGATGGCGCTCACTGAAATATGTAAGCTGACTGCAGGTAGGTCTGTCAATGTCTGCACCGACTTAAGGTACACATTGGGAATCGTACACGATTTCACATCCTATGTGGCACAGTGGAAGTTTCATGGGGTGCTTGAGTAAACCAATCCAGAACGCAGAAGCAGTGTCTTTGTTCTACAAGGTTTTAGCTCTTTCCGCACAGGTGACTTATCATCAGAGTCCAGGCTTATGCCAAAGAGACAACCACTGAGGCTGGAAGGAACCAGAGAGCAGGCACCGCAGTAGCCTGACTTCCCTTGAATGAGGTAACGGCTGTTAACCTGTTTGCACCTGAAACAGGTGTAGATATTTCTCTGTTGCTTGAATTGCAGGAACAGGCCTGAAAAGAAGACAAAGGAGGAGTGGAAAAGCGAGCGGAATGCTACTGGGGTCTGGCAGAAAGGTAAATGCCTGTGCCTCCCCTGCACGCTGTACTCCATGATGTCACACCTGATCCCTGAGCTAACCCATTCATCCAAGGAGGTAATGTGTGGTATGGTGTCTTCTGCTTGGCTTACCCCAGGGTTCAACACTGCTGCAATAGGGTTTGTACAGGGATGTATGATATGCGCCCGTTAAAATCCAGGCCAATTGGTCAAGATACCTTCTCGGTGCGAGCCAGACTATCTGTATCAGTGACTGCAGGATGAGAGCATACAGCTACCAAAGGTAGGTGTTTGGAGTTGTTGGTGTGCATAGACCTCTTTTCATGTTAGTTGGAGGCGTGGCTTGAGAAATAAAAAAAATAAAAATAATTTTTAGCACGCCAAAAATATGACCTAAGAATATGTTTTATGAAAGTAATTTTGAATATTTGGGTACACCAGAAGTAATAATAAATAATGGAGGTAAACATTTTAATAGTCATCTACTCGGCTAGAACCACGCCTGATTGTAAAACTAAGTTGAGTCCTTATGAAGGTTTTGTTTGGTAGGGCTCTTGAAATAGGCCTATGCTTATTCCAGGCCAAAAAGGAGGGCCTCACCTCCCAAGTGAGTGCCTTATATCAGGAGTTATATCAACTGTCACTCATAAATGTGTATTCTCCTTGTTTCCAGATCAAGAGTCGCATAGTTTGCTTTCAGGTGGTTTAGTTGTCCTAAAAAGACGCAAGGAAGAGCTTCGAATCAAGATACAAAGAACCCTTTCAAGTGCTGTTAACTACTACAATCTCAGTGAAACTTGAAGAAAAGCTAATTTGGGTTCATGTCAGACATTGAATAAAGATTATCAAGGGAGGAGACAAATGTGGCCCATATCCTTTGTTATATGTAGGACCCTTGCGGTTATTGGGCTGTCATTTCTCTTCTTCCTCATAAGGGTAATAGAAGACGTACATCCTATGAAGAGGGTTATTACTGTTTCATATGTAATATGCAGAGGCGTAACTTGAAGCTCCCGGGCCCCGATGAAAAACTTGGAACAGGGCCCTGAACTATAATGCTTTACTCATAGTACTGGGTTCCCTATATGAAGAAGAGAGGCCTTATGGGCCCCCCAAAAGGCTCCTGGGCCTGGGTGCAACCGTATCCTCTGTATCCTCTATAGTTACGCCCCTGCTGATGTGTCAAAGATCAGAAAAATGTCAATAGATACAATAAGGTAGCAGTAAGTGTACCAATGTTTCAGCCATATTGTGTAATCAGACCAATGTTAACATGTAACAAACAATATAACCTGAAATCACACCTTGGAAAGCCAGTCACATTCAACATGTTGTATTATCTAAACTATGAACAAGGTGGCTTATGGAGAAAACGTGAAGAAGATAAATCTTTTAGGAGCCATCTACCTAGAATACCGTTGGGAAACTGTAACGTGTTTGTGTGGTATTTTCCTTATCCTGGATATCACCCAGCAGTAGGAAGGGATAATATTAGGAGACAGGGAAAGGGCCCAGGCGTGAGGTGTCACACCTGCGGGAGGCAGCCTCATGGCGAAGGTAACAGCTAGGGTCCCTGTAGGCCGTAGGCAAAGGCCCGAGAACACAAATAGGAAGAAAAAACTATCCAGGAGAATGAAAATACGTACAACAAAGGAGGGAATTGTGGGAGATATCCTATATGTATTTTATGTATTTTTGTCAACTGCGAAGATGCTATGTTGTGTTTCCGGTCTGAACCTCTGGGGGAAGGGAACATCACCCCCCCCCCCCACCTCCACAAGAACTGAAGGAGCAGTGATAAACTGGTCAAGCTGGTTTTAACTGGCAAAAACCTATCTAGGAATGTCTTTGTCTTCGAAAAGCAGAGAGGAGAAACAGGATGTTCTTCTCATGAGACCAAATTCAAGAATGAACTGAGCGTGCTCACCGAAGTTCCTTCCAGATGGATGACATCACAAGCTACCTCCCAAATACCTCCCTCTGAGAATGACCTATCAGCTCACTGTAACTGTATCCTAAATTGCCTGACTTCCTGTGTTGAAACTTATTTAAGTTTTACCCGCGCTTAATAAAGATAGAGACTCTTTTGGGGACACATGATGTAGGCTTGTGATCTTTGAAAGGCTCTCCAGGCCTGCACATATTATCTCATTTGGAACGCACAGTATATCGAATAGCGAATTTTGCGCTAACAACTATATAATGGGTTCTACTGGGTTTCCGTCAAGGTGTTTAGCATTTTAACTAAATAGCGTTGCATGTTGCACATTTTTAAGCAAGATTTTTTTCTTAGCTGATAAATAAGGCGCATGCGAGGCACTTCATGTACTAGTCTTAAAATATATAGTATGTGGGCAGCTCTTAACGAAAAAGAAAAAAAACACAGTAATGATATGACGCCAGATTACAATGATTGCCTCGTTTCACAACCTTCAATATGAGAAATGTCTCCTATATTAACATAATACACCAAGTATATTTAATATGTTATTGACCATGTTATAAACCAAGTTATGATTATACGACTTGGTTTTCATTGGCCACAGGTTTAGCTAGAGTACATTAAGGACATTGTCCTATTCAATAATATCACGGGCATCTCTGAGCTGATCAAACTTTGTTTTATAAAGTTTAGTATTTTTGTAGCGCCTTGATAAACTCCCTTTTGAAAGACAAGTGGAAATTTATTATATTAAAGTGACTATTTGCCAGGTGCCCCTCAACTTGCACCCCTGTTACTCTGTCAGATCGGTTGGCTAATGTTAAGAGCTGCAGAATACGTTGGCGCTAGAGATGAGCGAGTATACTCAGTAAAGGCAATTGCTCGAGCGAGCATTGCCTTTATCGAGTACCTGCCCGCTCGAGATGAAACGTTCGGTGCCGGTGGCGGGCTGGGAGCTGCGGGGGAGAGCGGAGCGGAACGGAGGGAAGATCTCTCCCTCCCTCTCTCCCCCCCGCTCCCTCCTGCTGACAGCCGCTACTCACCGCTCCCCCGCGGCGGCACCCGATTATTATTTTTAAGTCCAAAATTGCCAACCTCTAGTCGGGTCCTGTACAAGTTGGGTGATGTAATTATCTTTAGTAATTGACAGAAACTTATTACCTTTATGAGATCCCCAGGTTTCGGCATCAGAGTTTATATCCAGATAGGTAAAGTGCTCCATAATAATAACCTCATTGTGATTTGCTGATTCATCTATTTGCTTCAATAATAGATTTTCAGTGGCTTCTGTTATATTTGGTGGTGTATAGAAAACCTCTATGAGGATTTTATTGTTTTATCCTCCATGTATCTCTAGCCATAGGGACGCCGCATGTTCATCTCCCTCCCGTTTATCTTTCTATAATGTAGGCTTTAAACAGGATTCCACATAAAGTCAAACCCGGTACTGGTGCATCTTGTCTCCACCGGAACTATGGGTGGACTAATGGGTTTGTCCTTGTGGAGTAATGGGGAACACTCACACCTTGTGATTGGCTACCTTCGCGGCTCTTTCTGCTGGTATCCTAGCTGTCACTGAATCTGACCCAGCTGGCATTTTCCCCACTGGACCTCACTTCTTCTGTTACTGTCTTCACCCCTATACCTTCTCCCCTTGCAGGTCCGCCACTGTCAGTTTCCCCACCACTCCCATGTTAGCTGCAATCACTGTTTCCATGGTCCTCGGCCGCTTAAGCCGTGGCAGCAGTGACATGGATGGATGTAACCTCCACCACTGAATCAGGCACCAAAGGAGAAGCTCTGCTGCAGTGCCCTGCTGTCACTCTCCG
The DNA here is from genome assembly GCF_035609145.1 of Eleutherodactylus coqui. NCBI lineage: Eukaryota > Metazoa > Chordata > Amphibia > Anura > Eleutherodactylidae > Eleutherodactylus > Eleutherodactylus coqui. The sequence continues at coordinate 495,751,353 of NC_089837.1, read as the reverse complement.
CTCTGGCACCTCTCCTCCCGTCTGGCCGCAGACCAGAAGCCGAAACAACGTTAAGCCGGGAACCGCTGTCTGTGTTCCTGTCTACCGCCACGTGTCACCCATAAGCACTGCCACCTCTCGTCCCGTCCGGCCACAGACAATCACAAGCTGTAGATGTTCCTTATAGTTCCAGCTGGCCAAACCCATTACTCCACCCCTAGTTCAGGTGAAGACAAGATTCATCAGTACCGACAAACTCCTTTCACTTTCTGTTTTTAATGATCCCTTCTGAACAGTCCAGTCACAGCATTCATCCAGCTAGGTCTTTGTTATTCCCACTATGTCATAGTTTTCCTTAGACATTATTACTTCTACTTCATCTACTTTATTGGTCAGACTTCTAGCATTTGTCACCATATAGTTTAGAGGGTTTTGGTTATTTTTTATACTACGTGTATCCCTACTAACTATTTTGCCAGTTCTAACTGTGTAACACCTCCTGCCACTCCATCTCTATTTCCATTACTTGGTCCCAGATCACTGTCTACACTGTCTTCTCCCCTATCTCTCTGGCTGCCCTTTCCCCAAGTCCCTATTTTAAACACTCCTCCATCCTTCTAGCCATTTTATTCCCCCAGCACAGCTGCACCCTCCCCATTAAGATGCAGCCCATCCCTACGGTAGAGCCTGCAGCCAACAGCAAAGTTCCCCCAGTTCCCCAGGAACCCGAACCCCTCCTTCCTTTATCAACTCTGGAGCCACTTGTTTACCTCCCTAATTTCCCGCTGCCTTTCTGTTGTGGCTCGTAGTACAGGTAGTATTTCAGAAAATGCTACCATGGAGGCGCTTGTACGAAGCCTACATTGTAGTTCCCTGAAATCATTTTCAAGGACCTACCTCTAACTTTGTCATTGGTGCCAATATGTAACATGACCATTGGGTTCTCACCTGCCCCTCCCAGTAATCTGTCAACCCGATCAGCAATGTGTCAAACTCAAGTGCCAGGAAGATAGCACACTGTTCGACGATCCCGGTCTTTGTGGAAAATTGCCCTGTCTGTCCCCCTAATTATTAAGTCTCCCACTACCAGGACCTGTCTAGAAGTGCTCCTACTCCCCTTCTTATTGGAGCAGACATCCCCCTGGTGGTCAGAGGGCATGTCGTGCTGCAGCAATGCTAACCCTGTAATGGCATGCTCTGCCAACTTTGTAAACTTGTTGGGGTGTGCCAGTTCAGGACTAGTTCCCCTGGTTCTCTTCCCTCTACCCCTCCTTCTAACTTTCACCCAGATAATCCAAACTACCATCCTCCCCCACATCTACCCCAGGAGCATCTGCTTAATGAGCACCAAACTCCTTTCAATTGTGCCAATGGATCTCAGTGTTGCAAGCTGCTCCTTTAGATCCAGGATCTGGGCTTCCAAATGTACAATGCGCTCACATGGCATACAGTAGTATGCACCCTCGGACGGCTGTTCAAGGACTGCAAACATGGTACAAGATGTACACTGGACAGCATTGTCAATTGTGTAGCACATTCTAAATTGTGATCCTACAGATGGATTAGATAAAAGTAATATATGCAAAAATTCAAATAGATAAGCAGTATATAAATACAAGTGTCTCCTCCAAAATCCATGAATCCAAAGTCACTAATCCCAAGTCACACACTTAAGAATACAGTACACTTAGAATGCAGCACACACACTCAGCTTACATATGTTTGTTTTATATAGCACTTATCTATAATACTTCTGCTTCTTGTGTTTTTCATCAACAGAAACAGCTGTGTAGGAGGATTAAAACTGGGCAAGGAACAGACAAACTCTGCTAAAAAGGTGAGGTTATGGAACCCTCTTTATGTCCCAGATAATACACCATGACAAGACTGAGTATAGCAACAAGACATAAGGTTATACTGCATCACAAAGGTCTCTCCCAGGCAAAGATTTCAAAGCAGACTAGGGTTTCAAGATCTGCTGTTCAAGCTCTTTTGAAGAAACACAAAGAAACAGGCAGCAGGACAATGCCCCTAAACATACAGCCAATTTCATTAAGAACTATCTTTAGCATAAAAAAGAACAAGAAGTCCTTGAAGTGATTATGTGGCCCCCACAAAGAGCCTGATCTCATCATCATCCAGCCCATCTGGGATTACAGGAAAAGGCAGAAGGATTTAAGCAAGCCTACATCCACAGAAGATCTGTGCTTGGTTCTCCAGGATGTTTGGAATAACCTCCTTGCTGAGTTCATTCAAAAACAGTTTGCAAGTGTGCCTTGAAGAATTGACACAAGTTTGAAGACAAGGGATGGTCACACCAAATATTGATGAGATTTAGGTTTCTCTTTTGTTTATTCACTTTGCATTTTGTTAATTGACACAAATAAACTATAAACACTTCTATTTTTGAAAACATTCTTAATTTGCATTTTTTCCACACCTACCAAAAACCTTTGCACAGTACTGTAGATGGAGCTTGAATGCCATTGATGGTCATCGGAGGTTTGTCAACTCTCTCAAGATTTGTACCTCTGCACACTTATTGCATGTTGCCTAATGGTGCTTTGAGACGGAATGACTAAAGTGAACGATATCATCTAAACACAAGCCAACAACCGAATGACGAATGAGAATTGTACGTCATTCAGTTTCTGCGGGATTCAAAATCACCATTGGCTCATTCACTTGTCGCTCCGTTTAAACACTTCTCATTCAGTGTTTCACATAGGGAATGTGAACAGTGAATGAGAAGTGACTGATTCTCGTTGAGCGAGTCAACAATGAATCTGCTTCTCTAAACAGGCTCCACGAGCGCGGCTGAAATGGTGATGACATCACCAGCTTGTTCACTCGTGCAAATGACAATCATGCTATCTAAAAGGAGCCTAATGCGAGTTTTCTGGTCAAGGAAGATAAGTGCCGCCTTGTTTAATATAAGCTCCCAGTCTGTTAATCATGCAGGCCTCTGTATCATATATTAGTAGAAGATCTAGTGCGCTGCACAATACATTTGTATGGTGCATTGGTCACTGCCATAATGATGAAACGCATGTATTATACTTGCCACAGCCAGATAAGGCTGTAGAAGGTGTTTGCAGTCAAAGTCCACATAATTGATTTCAAGCTTTTCTTAGCTTTATTTCAGAAGATATTGCCTTACAGTTGAGCTCGCCATCCTAGTCGCAGTAACAGTTGTATTAATCATGCCATATCTGACGTTGAAAAACTTGTTATTCAGTCCATTGAGAGGCACTGTGTTAGGAAACACCATTCTTCACTGGGGATAACAGTCACAGAATGTGATGTATTATCCGAAATTCTGGATCATTAGACGTCATGTAAACAGCAAACTGTGTGCATGGAGCCGATATTAATACTGGTATTTTGTTATGGGGCACAGGGGTCTTTGAGCTCCCTTAGTCATCATAGCTTGGATATGACTTCTACCTCTGCACCCCTTGCAGCTACATATGAGGGACACCAACATTCGGGTGGAAATAACAGACAGAACACTGAAACTGAAAAATTAAGAATATTTAATAATCTATGGCAGCTGTTTCAGCGATACAGTCACTTAATGAGAATCAGCGGTATATTCACTTAAACTCTGGATGCAGTTTAGAATGCTGCGTCACAGTCCAGAACACTTTAGCAACACTGTTACGCTTCTCAAATATGCTTAGTCATGTTGCAGGTCACTTGATTGCAGGGGCGTATCTATAGGGGATGCACCCAGGCTCAGGAGCCTCAGGGGGCCCATAAGGCCTCTCTTTTCCATATAGGAAAGCCAGTACTATAAATAAAGCATTATAGTTGGGGGCCCTGTTACATAATTTGCATTGGGGCCCAGAAGCTTCAATGTACACCTCTGCTTAGTTGCATACGCTATTTTGAACGTTTTCACTCCTTTTTGAGGTATACATAGTCTGTTTGTTGCAATCAAGCTTTTCGTGGCTCTATGGGCACCTGACACTTCACACAGTACTTGAACACTCAGAGTTCTCATGGTTGAGTGCACGCTCAGTCTTATCAAATTAGCGGAAATAACTGAAATGACCTCAGCTTACACGATAAATTGTCTGACACCATGTACCCAACAGGAGGTTTCAGGAAATTCCTGCGCAACTCACACAACTCTGCTTCCAACCTGTCATGGCTTCTAGGGCTTTGCCCATAGCTCTAGGCTCAGCTACACCCAACCCTCCTCACCACTGTGGCATTTCACAACCACTCTGATTACTGGAATCACGGCCACCATGACAACAACCATTGCGTCCCATACCCTGCCTTTTACACCTGACCCTGGAGGCACAATGTATTCTTTGATTCGCTCCACCACCCAGCCTGGTGCATAAGTGTTTAGTTGTCATCCTATTTGGGCTCAAGAACATGCATCCACATGGGCCATGGCAGAGACTGTTATGATCTCCAAATTATACAATTAAGCATAAACAATACACATTTAGATTAGATCATTATCCTGCAAAGCTCTCACCTATTTAGCCCTATGGTAATTGTACAATAAATGTTATTTATTATAGACACTCCTACAACAACTCCCTGCTGCTAGGCACCACTTTCTACATAAAACACTATACATATAAAGGCATGTCACATAGCTAGCACTGACTAGTACTGTAAAACTCTACAGATACATATGTATCTATACTCTATTAGCATATATTCACACTATATAGCTAACTTTATGTATGTAGGCAGTTTATTCTAGCTTACCAGCTTCATTATATATATAAATACGAAAGCCTTCACAAGCTGACCAACTAAGTCTCTAACTTCCCGGTGTCGTGCAAGCATGAAATTTGCCCCGAACATTCCTTAGATCCTAATTAGGAAAAGTAAAGGGGTCACAACTTGATTATTCAATTAGAAGCACGAAAATCTGCAAAAAAATGATACATTGAAATTTATGGTTTTGTTTTATCCCATTATGCAGTTGTGATTATTACTGCCGCATAATGGGACTAAAACACACCTATGTGAAGAAGCCCTTATGTGTATACTAGCTGATATACCTGACTTTGCCCGATTTACTGCATGTACCAATGTCCCTCTGAAGAATGTGCCATCCCTACCATTCTCCTCACTTATTACCCTTAAAGGTAGTGCCCCTTATAATTCACATTTACCACCAGACTGGAGGTTGCAGCCCATTCTTAGCCTTAACCCCTTGAGTGCCGGGTTTCCTACCACCCTGTCATGCCCACCAGGGCAGGTTTTTTAAAATGGTCTAATCATTGAATTTCAACTAATTTTGCAGTTGCGTCTCAAGAGCCATAACCTTTTCATTTTTCCATTGACCAGGCCATATGAGGGCTTGTTTTTTGCGGGACAAGTTGTGATTTTTTTAAACAGGGGGGAGGAAAAAAAGAAATGGGGAAAAATGAAAAAAAGGAGCCATGTCATTAAGGGGTTAAATAATGTATTAACTTCCTTCTCTGGGTCATTACGACGCATGGATACCACATGTGTGATTGTATTTTTGATTTTTTACAAAGTAAAGGGAGACAAGTGTTTTTATTATTTTTTTATAATTTTTTAAACTTTTTTTTTTAAATTTTTATTTAATTTTTTTTTCTTGTCCCTTTAGGGGACTTCCACAGGGACCCATCAGAACCCCCTGATCACATTCCGGGGGTCCGATGGTGACAGCCCTTTACATGTTACAGTGACAGCCCTTTACATGCTGCAGTCACATAGACTGCAGCATGTAAAGGGTTAACACAGCAGAGATCAGAGGTTTTCTCTGATCTCTGCTGTAAGAGCAGGTACCTAGCTGTCCTCTCACAGCCAAGCACCAAGCTCTCCCTGCCACAGAGACCATCGGCTTGCTTCTGACAAGCCGATGGTCTCTATGGCAACCTGTAAACAAAGCAGGAGATTGCCAGCATATCAGCAATATCTTCTGCTGGTTTTTCAAAAGCCCTTGCTTTGTTCTCTGTGGGTCTGTGCAGGCAGAGCACACTGTCACAGCTTGTGGCATTGTGCTCTGCAGCTCCCATAGTGATACATAGCCCGGAAATCTTCCGGGCTATGTCGCTATGGGCAGTGGAGCTCGTCCCGGAAAATTTCCGGGCGTGCCACTCAAGGGGTTAAAGGCATCAGTAAGATAGAGAATTAGATTAGGTACATGACATAGGGTGCACTTACTTTTGCACTTAGCATTGAATAATCGAGTTGTGACCCCTTTACTTTTCCTATTTAGGATCTAAAGAATGTTCGTGCCAAATTTCACATTTGTACAACACCGGAAAGTTAAAGAATTAGTGGTGAGTGAGTGAGTGAGGGCTTTCGCTTTTATATATATATACACACACATACATACTGAGGAGAATTTACCTCACCTCTATTTATATAAATGTGAAAGCTCTCACTGATTTTTCCCTCGCTGAATGATTCATCACAAGGGCTTCTTCACATTAACTCAGGTATGTCAGCTAGTTACTACATATGCAGTAGTTTTCTGAGTAAATAGTTTAGCAGCTACAGCATTACCCTGAGAAATTAGCAATATTAAAAGGCCATATACACCTTCCCACTCTTTTTTTTTTATCAACGTGTAAAATTCAATGCAAAAAAACAAGTGCATCATTTTTTTTTTTGCAGGGGCTTTATAAGATATGGATGTATTGAATTTCCATGTACAATGGTTTCCATAGCCTTTTGACTCCTTTTCCAATCAACAGTTAACATGCTATACATCCTATCTAGCTGGAATCTATTAGGCATTGCAATTTTCCAGAGTTTGTCTGTGGGGGAACGCCTATATAATAGGACATGCATTGCAAAAAGCACACAGAGGTGCAGTTTAGATTCCTATAAACATAATATTATAGATTTGCACAACAGGGATCCTAAATGCAGCCATGTGCATAAAACGGTAAATAGGTAAGTGATCGTTTTTCGCTAGTGAGTTATGTTCTCAGTGTTACAAGTACCATGACCTTCAGCTTCGGGTCCTTTCACTGGGGAAACGACTGTCGGGCGTTTCAGCACCTGACAGTCATCATAGCAATAATTGCTTCTGTGCTTTCACAGGGGAGCAAGGATCATTCAGTGAATGGAGGTGGAGCGGGTCGTTCCAGCCGTCCCCCCATTCACCGTAAACAGGCCGTCGTGCATAGATGAATGACTAGCTGCTTACACAGGCAAATTTTTGTTTGATTTTTATGCCTGTAGAAACTGAACCATGAGCGAATTATCATTTGTCATTCAGTTGCTGCCAGCATTTACACTGAACGATCATTCAGATTTCCGCGATGTAGCGAGAAAGGGCTCTTTCAGTGTTAAAGAGCTTTTAGCTAAGCAATTGAGGTTAGGCAATTAGGGGGAAAACCAAAATAAGCTAATTTACTTTTCACCTGGAGATATGAGGGGCTTGGGCACCCACCTCAGCCTTTTAAATACCAAGCAAATGTATATTGGGGTTGGGGCAAGGTGGAGGGGGGGGTGGTTAAGGTTGTCGGGTTAAGAAGTGTGAAGATAAGGAAAAAAATGCTAAATCATTATAATTGCTAGACTACTGACTGCTAAACTGAAGGGGATCATATCAGGTGGAAGCAGAAAAATGATTGTTGTAAGTGACATAACTGTCCGTAGTTACTAAATTTCCAAACTTCATATGCTACAGATGAAAAGCATCCTCTCTTTTATCCTATCTTTGCTTTTCCTAGTAAAAGAAGCTCAGTTTATGGCTTCTGTAAGATAAAGAATATTTTTATGTATGTTTTTGGCTGTCTTCCACATGGGCTCGGATCACTAGACGCACACTGTTTTCCTGTAATAGGACCATTTTTCCTCACTTGAAAGGTTTTAGATCTTCTCTACACTTTCTGCATCCAGCAGTCAAGAAATAGGAGGCAGACTGACACATGGTAGGTTAAGAGACATAAAATACATCTTGAAATATCATGATGTATCTTATGTAAATGGAAAAATGGAAAAGGTCAGACACTGACTTGCAAGAATGCTGCTTTCCAATAGACTGTGCTGTAGAGGCATTGTTCCAGCTTTCCATTTGCGTACATTTCCCAGAGGAGCATGCATGGCCTTATAAGTCTTCTCACTAGGGAGAAACCATGCCTTTCCTGACCTAAATGAAAGGCCTCTCACTAGCCAAGCCAGCAAACCTACTGCACACTGATGAGGGGAAAAAACTTTGAAACAGTCTATCTGTGCATGGAGATCTTTTCCTTCTGGAGAAGACTCAGGCTTTGACTTATATTCCCAGTCATAGTTGCCAGGTTTGTTAAAGTGTCAGACATTGACTTGCAGGAATGCTGCCTTCATATACTTGGTGCTGCAGAGGCATTGTTCTATCTTACCATTTACATAAATTTCCCAGAGGAGCATGCATGGTCTTACAAGTCTCCTCACTAGGTGCTCTCCCTAAGGAGAAGCCATACCCTTAAAAACCTATGATGTATCTTAGAAAACATATACAATTGTTCAGGGTGTGGGGTTTTCCACAAGTCTTAAAGTGACTTGGACAAAATTTTGGGGGCCAGGGGTTATAATACCTAGAGTTGTTCTTCTCTGCCATCCCTCCAATCTGCCAGTTCCAGGTCCTATTTTCAGCCATCCAAGATATTCTCCGCAATCCTCAGACTATCGAATCACCACAGTGCATTGGAAGTGATAGACTACCAATGCATTGTACCTGCTTTCTGATTGAGCAGAGCTGGTCATGTGATCAGCACTGGTCTACTAGAGAGTAGCACACAGTGTGCATTAGGTAGTTAGAAAATGTCTTTGGCCATTTTGTACAAATAAAAACAGGGCCTGCAATGAGGAGTAGCAGAGAACAACTGCAAGTAATATACCACCCATCCACTTTTTCTTGAAACTGGTGACTCACATAAATTACATGGTATATGTGTTATGTCTTCTTCATCCATGAACTGTGGAACTGCAAATGATATTCACAAACATACATAAACCAACGACTAACAAACACTCAATACACTCACCAAGCATACCTGCACACATAATCAGACGGAATAGCTATAAAAGTACAAGGTATTGGAATACAAGTATTAAAAAAAAAAGTACAAGGTATTGGTTTGTAAATTGGCCAAGTCACTTAAGCATGCAGGGTGATCGTCCCAATAAGGGCGGCCACGTGCTGGAACCTATACACCTAAATTGAGCACGTTGGAAAATTATCCAAAGCAGGACAGGACGCAGTTCACGCTAACACACTAGGGATTGCATGCAACACAGAACAGGACTATTCACACCTCATATCTGGCCACCTGCACAGAGGCACCAACCATGCCACTGTTCACACACATGTATGGCCACCTGTGCAGACCCACAGAATACATCAGTGTTCACACACATGTCCAGCCACCTGCACAGACACACGCAAACATCATGCATGGAGCAAGCAGCAGGGTGTTGGGAAACCATCATCCTCTAGCAGACGGGCTGGTATATATGAGTCGCAGACCAGGGGGATTAGCTGGCTGGAAAAACTCCACAGCCAGCCAGTTCAATTATCCCACACCCATGAAGGTGTGCTTGTGGAAACACATAGAATAACAGGTCCCAGCAGCACAATCTAACAATATGGCAGTCAGGGAAGGGAATCCTCTAAAAATGTCCTATTAATGTATATGGACACTATATGGGTGCTGGATGGGCTATTGATATGCATTATATTTAAAATTAACATGCTGCGGAATTAAATCCCGCACCACATGTTAATATCCTCATGGGTTTTGTGCAGATTTTATTCACAGCATGTAGATGAAATTTTCAAAATCTCATCCACTTTGCTGCTACAGCTACTGTAAATTTTGCGGCAAATCCGCCTCATGTAGTAATAATGACCCCCTTTATTGGTGGCCCTAATAGTAATAGTGACTACTAATGCGGCCTCAGTAGTAATAGTGACCCCTATTGCAGCCTCATTAGTAATAATGTCCCCTATCGCAGCCCCAGTAGTAATAGGATTCCTCATTGCTACCCTAGTAGTATTAGGGTCCCCCATTGCCACCCCAGTAGTAATAGCATCTCCTATATTGGCCCCGGTAGTAATAGTGACCCCCACAGTGGCCTCAGTAATAATAGTGACCCCCTACAGTGGCCCTAGTAGTAATAGCATCTCCCACAGTGGCCTCAGTAATAATAGCGCACCCCACAGTGGTCCTACTAGTAATAGCGACCCCCACAGAGGCCTCAGCAGTAATAGCGACCCCCACAGTGGCCTCAGCAGTAATAGCGACCCCCACAGTAGCTTCAGTAGTAATAGCAACCCCACAGTGGCCCCAGTAGTAATAGTAACCCCCACAGTGGCCCCAGTATTAATAGTGACTCCCACAGTGACCCCAGTAGTAATAGTAACCTCCACAGTGGCCCCTGTAGTAATAGTGACCCCCACAGTGGCCCCAGTAGTAATAGTGACCCCCACAGTGGCCTCAGTAGTAATAGTGACCCCACAGTGGCCTCAGGAGTAAGAATGACCCTACAGTAGCCGTAGTGGTAATAGTGACCCCCATAGTGGCCTCAGTAGTAATAGTGACCCCCTCAATGGCTCCAGTAGTAATAGTGACCCCCCCCCCCACAGTGGCCTCAGTAGTAATAGTGACCCCACAGTAGCCACAGTAATAATATTAACCGCCTCTGTAATAATAACCCCACAGTAATATTATTATTATCAAACGTTTGTTCGCCCATTCATATGGCTTGGTGAGGCCGGCGTAAATGCTCACCAGGCCATCTCCCATTTCCCCTACCTCCCCATCGCAGGCTCACCTCTCGTTCCTCCCTGATTGTTCTTTGCAATGGGAGTGGGTGGGATAGGGGTGTAGCTAAGCGCCCATATGCCCTGCCTCCTCCCATTGATGGCTATGGACAAGGGGTGGAGATGGTGGATGCTTAGCTCCGCCCATGTCCCACCCCTTGTGCATAGCCATCAATAGAAGGAGTCGGGGCGGACCAACGCTTAGTCCAGCCCCCTAACCTGCCCCCTCCTATTGCACAGAACGAGCAGGGAGGAACGAGAGGTGAGCCTGCACGGTGGGTGGGGGGGGGAAGAAAAGAGCGAGGGAGTTTAGTGGCCACACTGCTAAACTCCCTCCCAGCTACGGCCGCTGCCATGGGCTCCCATAGGAGCCCATGCAGCGGCCGACGTATTCCAGTGCAAAAGATAGTTCCAGGACTATCTTTCGGGCCCGACATAACAACGCCCGGCGCTATATTGGCTTGGCTGGGCGTTTTTACGTCTCAGAAATACACCCATGTGGATTCCAATCCATCAGATCACAGCGCATATTGGCCGGCCGATTTGCGCTTGTGGTAAAGAGCCCTTACACATTGAATGTTGGCTGCAACTAGCATTACACAGGAAAAGGTGAAATGCAAAGCAGACTGAAATACATAACAATATATAACATGCTTCAGCCTTTGGGCTGATAACAGAGAAACAATAGCTTCTAAGTCCTCATACCACAGGGTATTATAATGCCACTGTATGGGTGCACTCAGGCACCAGGACCTGGGTAGCTTTGCCCACAATAGCTCTGCCTCTGGTCTTAAATTTGTACAGAATTACATATATCACTTTCATGTAAAAATTCATATATTCATTTACTTCATTCATTTACCTGTATTCAAATGTAAAGAGCTTTTGGTAAATAGCATGAGGAAGGGAAAAACACGTTGCCATGATCCAGATGATAGCAATGTAAGCCACCCCTCTAACTGTCGATATCCGTGGCTTTAAGGGGTGCATGATGACCTTGAGGAGAGATAAGACACATGCTGAATAAGAAACAGGTAACCTAGATCATTCATCTCTGTTCATTTGTGTCATATATATATATATATATATATATATATATATATATATATATAATATTTACAACAGAGCTATAAGTTAGCAAGTTGCTGTCATTATATACTGCAGTGGTGGCGGCACCAGGAATACAATAGATTTGTTCTTTTAAGTCGATTTCTGTGAAGGGCCTACTAAACTACTATATAGACGTTTTCTACCACTGTGATTTCAGAATACAATAGAACTACAATACAACCAAACCTTTCAATTCATGTAGTAAGTTAAGCCTGTATTCTTTAACCCCTTATTGACGCGGCCCTTTTTTTCCCCATTTTTGTTTCTTCCACCCCCTTTAAAAAAATCATAACTCCTTTATTTATCCATCGATGTCGCTGTATGAGGGCTTGTTTTTTGCACTGGGACTTTGAGTGCAACAATGTAAAAAAATCCTAATTTTGTGCAAAAGTGGAAAAAAAATGAAATAAATATATACAATTCTGGTATCGTTGTAATCGTACCAACCCGCAGAAAAACATATATCATTTATGCAGCATGATTAATGCTGTAAAAACCAAAGTGATGTGTTTTTTATCCCTGCCTTCCAAAAATATCAATAAAACTTTTACAACACATTACATGCAAGTAAAAATGGAACCAGTTCGCCACGCAAAAAACAAGCCCTCATACGACCATGTTGCGAGAAAAATAAAGAAGTTAAGGCTTTTGAAAACTGGAGATGAACATAGAAAAAAGAATCGGCGTGTGTCAAGTAGGCCGTGTGCTTAAGGAGTTAATAATTTTTTCACTTATACTTTATGATCATTTTACTTTTGCTGTTCTAGAAATCAGTTCTGCCTGCCGAAAACTGCTGAGCCTGTGATAGATTAGTGTTTATACAAAGCAGCCAATCAGAGTGAGCAGAGCTGCAGGCATGGAGAAGCATGAACCAATGATGACACAGGGGGTGTGTCTCAGACTACCTCAGACTCACTTATAAGCACTGTAGAAAAACTGTAGTCACAAATCACAGCTCTGCTCTAGTGGAAATGGACTAAATAGCAGCTGAACATCCAGATCTGAGGATAATACACAACAGGTGAACATGCTCATAGAAACAGTCTTACAAATCATTGTGAAATCATGACAGGGCAGTCGTTTTAAAAGGGTATTCCCATCCAGGCTTTTCATAGCTGAGATGGAAAACCGCTGCTACGGTGACCAACCATCTAGCCAGAGCCTATGGAGTGAGCCAAGAGCTGTTTCCGTAGCTCCCATTCACTTCAATGAGAGCTACAGAGAAAGTGCTCCACCTAAACACTCAGCTCTTTCCAACAGGTGGTTGCAATGGAACGCTGGGTTTTCTCATCTTGGCCAGGAAAAGCCTAGATGTGAATATCTATTTAAGTACAACACAAAGTTTTCATTTTTCCACCTTGCTGTAATAGAACTTAAAACGTCCTTATTTTTGGGTTGACCTTGTTTTTGTGTGACAAGTTGTACTTTCGTGTGATTTGGGGTATCTATATATTAACATTAAAAAAAGATTGCTGGGTGAATATTTTTGAGTTAACTTTTTTTTTACTTAGGTCCCTGTATGCAGAGTCATTTTTACTTTTAGTATTCATCTTATACAAATTCTACTATGATTCCTTATTCTTTCTATTATGTTATATGCATAAACTACTTCCCACATTCTAGTGCTTGGCCTTGTGGTTGCATGAAAGGCAACATACTTCACATACTAAACAGAAATAAGAACTCAAGATGAGGAGATAAACAATAGACAGTAAGCCTTTTTACCAGCAGCAGAAGGCAAGAACACCGGCAGTTTATCAACCCATAAAGTAACATGTAGTAGAAGGTATTAACTCCTTAAAAGCTTTTCAGAAGTGCACAGACTTCATATTACTGAATGCATAGTGATAACGTACCTGGTGTCTGTCCACTGCGATCGCTGTGAGGGTCAGAGCAGAGACGTGCAGAGAACAATACTGGGCGAAGCGGCTGACATGGCACATGCCCTTCCCAAACATCCAAGTGCTGTTCACGAAACGAGCCTGTGGAGAGGAACAGAAAATAAGTTCACATGTAGGCAAAGAGCAAAGAGTGGATAGTTCACAATGCAGTGACTTGTTTTAGTACAGATTTACAGTATGTAGCGTGAATGGTGCCTAAAAGGAAATGTCCACCTTCTAGCGCCATGTTACTTTTAGGTTCAACAGTCTTTGCAGATTAAAGGGGTTGTTCAGAATAAAACAACTTATACCCCTTTAAGAATGCCTGGCATGCTTGTTATCCTTCTAATATACACACTTTGTCAAAAAATCAATCCCACCGCTAGAAGAAGTTGTTGGCATGCAGTTACATCTCAGGTAGATATACAAATGATGAGGGCTGTGGTGTGATTAGATGAACGGTCTTGCCACCTGAGAACCTAAAAGTGGTTCCCCCCTTGGCCTACAAAAGGCTCTCAGAGGCTCCTTGTGTGCAGTGACCTCTTCTTCTGCTTGTGTAGAGCTTGTTGACCACTACACGCCTCTACGACGCAGAGAAGAGATTTCACCCCAGAGTCTGAGAGGGGAGCATTATTGGGGTGTGAGAAGCTGGATGGTCGTATCAATGAATTGCCATCACCATGGCTGTTCTGACCAGACGTGCACACAAGTTGACTGGGCTCAGGACATCCATGACAGACCACCAGTAGAGAGCATCGTCTCATCGACTAACAAGCACAAGCAGCTCCAACTGTTTAATTGTCCACCATCCAGAGACAAGGGGCGCCATCATTACACTCGTCTGTCCTAACTATTTCCAGGCACTTGGCTGAAGGACATTTGGTCCCACGGCACCCATTACATGTACTGCCTTTGACACCCAGCATCGCCAATGTTTGTAGTGGTGTCATGAACAACAGCTGGTCTGCGCATGCACAGACGACCTGTGCGGCGCGAGCACGCTGGAGCGGCCCCTTCAAGAGGCAGACTGCGCAAGCGCGTCTAATCGAGGCAGAAGAAGGCTTTGGTCGGCGCCATGGAGACGGGGATGCCAACACCGGAGGGGGTAAGTATATAACTTCTGTATGGCCAATATTTAATGCACGATGTATATTACAAAGTGCATTAACATGGCCATACAGAAGTGTTTAACCCCACTTGCTTTTGCGGGACAACCCCTTTAAGTGAGTTAAGCCCCAGTTAATCAGGTTCAGGACTTTGATTGATAAACCTTTTTACAGAGTTTTGAACTGTTGCGAGAAATTGAGTTATCTCGAATTACCTGGTTATAACTTGCCCATTCCTTGTTCTATGGTTAATAAACCTGTTGCTTGTCCTGCAATGATGACCTCTGTAAAGTATGTCAGCTACCCCTGGAGTATATGCGCCATGACGACCGATCAGGTCTACCTTAGAACCCAGCCTTCACCTGAACTTGGCCATGAGTCTCTGGTGTCACAGCCAACAGACACTGTGGAGAAGAGGACTATGACCTTCCTAGTGGAGTTCAGCCCCGTTGACCCTTCCATGGAATCAGGTCATCCATATGCCCACCAACCCAGATGACCAGGAGAGCCCAGAACCCACTGCCTGTAGTTCCATTCTGACATCCTATTCTTCCCTGCTTTGTCGTCTTCTGGCCAAGGCATTATGCGGCACATGACTAGTGACATCACTTAAATAGTCTGACCAGACATGTGACTATTATGCTAATACATTTGTATGCATGCACAGTGTCTTCCAAGAACAGACAACTGGGGTGATTAAAGAAGTAATTTGGGACACTTGTGGCATTTAAAAAAATAGTCTGGAAGTCAGAGAACCCCTTTAAATACTTCACCTACATAGACCTAGAGAGAGAAAGGGGTATTCAAGTTATCCCCTATCAATAGGATATCGGATAACTTGTTGATCAGTGGAGGTCCTATTGATCTGAATGCACTAGTGGATATCCACATCCTCCTCTGCTGCTCACACTTCAAGATGAGCCAGGTTACATTCTTGAGATTGGTTGCGGTGCCAGCACTCAGCCCCCACTGATCAGCAAATTGATCAGGTTGATAGCTTACTGTGGAGGGACAACTCTTTCAATGATAAAATTCTGTCTGCCTGCAGCTATCATTAGAGGTAGATACTGTATACTATGTCATTATTGAGATCATTGCATAGCAGTATGCAGTAGCTCCCTCTAGTGGTGGTTGCAGCCAGCCAAAATATTATCATTTTTTTTTATAAAGTGAATTTCTTTAGAAGAAAAACAGAGTTCTGCCTTTCCTAGGAGTTTTATGCATTTAGTTTTGTCAAGGACTTGTGGTTGTGAGTGAAATCCTGCAGTATAAGAAGCTACAAACTGTCCCTTTAACTGTAATCACCATGGCCATATTTACTATAGGAAGAGTAGGCCTTAGCCTATAGGCAGCAGTGGGAGAACAGCATGTACCATAGTGAAAATATATATGAATACACTGGATAGAGAACTTTAATAAGAAAATTAAGGCAATATGTATGCAGAATTTGTCATATTTTGTATGAATTTCAACAGAAAATGAAATCTCTAAAAGTGATAAAACCGCCTCATCTTCCCTGCAGAGAATAACTTCGGCCACATTTAGGTTCTAATAAACCATATGTATGATTACCATGAACCTGGGGAACATACAACTTATATCTGATGATTGGTGCACTCTGTATCGCCAATTACAGAGACAGCAAATCAGCGCACAATGAATCGCTAATTGCAAAAAAAAGAGTCAAATTGAGAATCAATTACCCTTATATACTCGAGTATTAGCCGACCCGAGTATAAGCCGAGTCAATAAGTTTTACCACAAAAAAATGGGAAAACATATTGACTCCAGTATATACTAGGTAAAAAAACCAAAACGCAATAGTCACCTCCCAGCCGGTGTCTGTGTCCCCAGCGCGATTGTCTCCCCGGCGGTGTGGCAACCTGCTTCAGACTTCCCCGCGCTGTCATCTCCCTGCTAGGTTTTCAATTCCCCCGTCGTCAGCGCTGTGTAAGTAAGCGCTGTGATTGGATTGAGTACCAGCCAATCACAGCCAGCGGGGGAATTTAAAGCTGAGCAAGGAGATCACAGAAGGGAGGATTCTCAAACAGCTTGCCACACCGCCGGGGAGACCATCACGCCTGGGACACAGATGCCGGCTGGGAGGTGAGTATTGCGGGTTTTTTTTGTTGTTTTTTTTTTTTTACCTCACTCCAGTATAAGCCGAGGGGGGCTTTTTCTGCATTAAAAAATGTGCTGAAAAACTAGGCTTATACTCGAGTATATATGGTACTTTTTCTACTTGTGCTGCAGTGTTGGTTTAAGAGCGGGTAGAAAATCTTGTCATTGTCTAAGGGGATTATCCACATTTGATTGGGTCTCTTAGTGATCACAGCTAGCAAACTTTTGATGTTGCCCCCAACCCGGATCAATTATGGAGTCAATGAAACTTCTACTATATGTAATATTGCCACACAAAGGCCAAATATCGCTAAACACGCACATACAAATATTGCAACATACAAGCATACACACATATATGTATAGTCATATAATACATTCACACAAGCAATACATATACACAAAACTACACATTAGATGCATGTTCACATATATGCATATTCAAACATACATATAGTATGTACACTCGCACATAGATACGTATGCAAACAAGCTGTTTTGGGGGTTTTGCCCCTTGTCAGTATATACACTGTCTGTACAGGGTTATCTTTTTCTTCCGGTTATACGGTCTGTTAAAGGGTCAGACATTAACTGATAGGGAAGCTACCTACCAATAGGTGGGGCTGCAGAGTCATTGTACCATCCTTCATTTGCATACCAAATATCCTAGAGGAGCATTGCATGGCCTATAAGGCTCCTTATGCATTCTTGGCACTCCCCACAAGAAGAAACTATAACCCTGCCATCTTACCTGGAGAAGAGATAACCCCAGGATGCACTATGGGAAGAATTGATGTGTTGTGATATGCACATTTTGTAAAAATAAAAATCAAATCCCTAGAAGAAGTTGTCGTTTTGCTGCAAAACTCGTCCTGCGGTTCCATCTCAGGCAGATCTGTAAATGATGAGAGTTGTGGTGATTAGATGAATGGTCTTGTCACCTGAGGGTCTAAAAGTGGTTACCCCCTTGGCCTATAAAAGGCTCCCGGAGGCTCCTTGTGTGTAGTGACCTCTTCTTCTGCTTGTAGACCTTGTTGACCACTAGACACGCCTCTACGACGCAGAGAAGAGACTTCACCTAGTTACCAGAGTCTGAGAGGGATGCATTATTGGGATGTGAGAAGCCGGATGGTCGTATCGATGAATTGTCCACCACCGGGCCGTTCTGACCAGACGGTTAATGGGTATTGGGACCAGTGGATGTGTGAGGGCACACAAGGTGACCGGGCTAAGGACGCCCCCTACAGACCACCAGTAGAGAGGAGCGTCTGACCAGACTGTTAGGACATGTTGGGACTAGTAGATGTGTGAGGACGCACAAGGTGACTGGGCTCAGGACCGCCCCCTACAGACCACAAGTAGAGAGGAGCGTCTGACCAGACTGTTAGGAGGTGTTTGGACCAGTGGATGTATGAGGGCACACAAGGTGACCGGGCTCAGGACCCCCTATAGACCACCAGTAGAGAGGAGCGTCTGACCAGACTGTTAGGAGGTGTTGGGACCAGTGGATGTGTGAGGGCACACAAGGTGACCGGGCTCAGGACCCCCCGATAGACCATCAGTAGAGAAGATCCTCTGATCGTCCGACAAGCAGGAGCAGATACAACTGCTGCATTATCCACCATCCAGAGACAGGGGGCGTCATCATTATAAACTTATGTCTGGCAGAACCATTTCCTTGAACGTAGCTGAAGGACATTTGGTCTCATGGTACCCATTACATGAACGGTCTTTGATACCCACCTTCCCTTTCATTACCAGTGGTGTTGGGAACGACTAAACTGGACGCTACGGAGTAGAACTAGGTTGTCTTTAGCGACAAATCCAGGTTTAGTTTGGGCAGTGATGGCAGCTGTTTTCATGTCTGGAGACCTCGGGGTGAGCGCCTCAATCTGGCCTTTGCTGTTGAGTGGCACACTGCCCCCTGCTGCTGTGATGAATTTTTCTTTTGACAATAAGTGTATTTGGCAGAGGAATATGACATATTTGTTCTCCATGGCCCGTGAGACTAGTGGTGTAAATCTTTTTAGATCTACCCCTGATGATGCGTATGCAGCTTTTGCATGATTACATTTTCAATGTAATATGATGAACGATTCCCTGGAACACGTATGCCACAGCTGGAGAAGATAATATCATGAAAACCAGCTCTGGGCTATAAAAAAAGAAATTGGATTCTGCAATGTGTTTATATTTGCTAGATTGAAAGAATGTTCATTCCAGTCTTGTAAGCGATGATTATCTCTAATAGAAGAGAGTTGTACTTATAAATTAGGATCATGGTCGACACGTAATATGATAATGTCCATATTGGAGGCATTTGATGCAGGTCCCTATTCAATAAATCCCATTGATGTAATTAGATGGTTTATTTGGGGTTAAGCCATGACATCTTTCCTTCTCTCACGCTGTCCTCATATTTCCTACTGAGGATATCTGATTAGGACATATATTCTCCCATAGTATATATCACAGAAATGTTACAATTAGACGAGGCTGGAAGTGTGGATGCGAACAGCAGCATGCAATAGATCCGTAGTATCTGACTGCACCTTTGCTTATACTAACCATACCCTTAACAAGCACACACCTCATAACTCACATCCAGACTAGCCCGGTGGGAATGATCATGATGAAGAAGACATATTAAGTATTTCCAGAGTACTGTGCTTCCACAACTTCTGGATTGTTTTAAAGGAAGTTCCACTGCCCAATTCGTCTGGCCTTTCTTCACCCTCTGCACTTTCAAATATGTCTCAAACCTGCATATTGTCAATTATGTACCACGTCTCTAGTGTCTACTATACATGCGCCGCATTCTGTCTTCGATGCAAACACAGTGACAGCCATTCATCTTCCCATATTAATCTATGTTCATAGGAATAAGAATGGATGGCACTGCACATACGTTGAAGCCAGACAAGTGGCGCATACGCATAAATGTCCATTCATCTCTCTATAGAGTAATATACAGCGACCAAAGAGCGGGCCCACAGCCGAGGAGACAGCGGGGTAGAGAAAGGCCTTGTCACGGGACTCTACCATCTCTTTCCCTGGCGATAGCACGGGACCCGACTAAGTTACTGTTGGGGGAGATCACAGGGGAAAAGTAACCAGGGGTTACCTTGAGTCCATTTGTCACACATGATGCCACCGTTCGTCCTCTGCGAGAAACGTGATGATGAAATAAAATAGTCCACACACCAGGAAGCTTTCTCAACAAAACCGGGAATGGTCAATAATGTTCATCTACTGTAACTTGAGAAAGTCCAAACCACATCAACAATCTTGGCACAGATATAAAAACTCAGAGTGGTGTTACAGGAAGGATTCTTGGGGTATGTCGGATGATCCACAGTCCCAGTTATCTGTGTGATCCCCCTCTCAGTGACTCTTTCTCTCACTCTCTACCGATTCACACTCACATTAGTTTTGCCTTCCTCTCGCCAAGCAGCAGGCCTTCTCTCTCTCAGTGCTTACTGGCATATCCTGGGTAGGCTGGGCCAGGCCAAGCAGAAGGGAGTCACTCAGCTTCCTCCATTCTCTCCATACACAGATCGACCAGTGTCTCGCAGACTTCTTCAACTCTCCTCACTCACCAACTAACTGTCTGACTGCCTATACTCTCTCTTCTCTCTATTCTGCCTAGCATCCTTTCAAACACATACCTATATGTAAAACATAGTCACATGACTTACACAACAATACATTTTCCAGTCATAACCCATTCAGTACCGCAGAGGTGCAATACACATAAATCTGATGCATACTACACTTAAGATGCTGACAAGACAATGGCACGAGACAGACATATAAGATTATGGAGGGCCCCCCACTAACTCTGGGCCACTGCAAATACACTATGTTGACAAAAGTATCGGGACCTCCACCAATCCTATGCTGTCAGACGAAGGGGATATGCAAATCGAATGGGAAAGACTAGGCCATTGGTTATAGCAAAGGTAAACTTTGGTACAGCTTCGTGTCTCTACCAACATGACCGAGCACCATGTCATACAACACGCAGTGTTAAAGCTTGGGTTAAGGAGCAGAACATCAGCAAATTTCCACAAAGTCTAGATCTCAATCCAATCGAACATCTCTGGGATGAACTAGAATGTTGTAACCATACATGCCCAACATGCCTATTATTCCCCGCATCACTATCTGAAGCTCTCCTCAATGAATGGAGACAAATCCCTCCATGTAGCTATTGGAATTTGGTAGAAAACATACCTAAGAGGGTTACTGCAGTCATGGAGGACAAAAATGTGAATAAAATTGAATTCAATAGCCTTCTCTGTGTGTCCCAATACTTTTGTCAACATAGTGCATCGGGACATGAGTAGATGACAATGCACATGCGCTAAAGCTGGAAGTGTGAAACACGCGTCCATTCATCCCTTCATGGATTAATATGAGGAAATAAGTGGATGACACTGCACATGCCCTAAAGCTGGAGATGCGGTACATGTATAGTACATCAATTACGCACTGAGTCTCCAAGGTCAATCGGGGGGGAGGTGAGGGGGTATGAGAAAAAGTGGAGCGTAAAGAAAGGCTGAACAAGTCGGGCTGTGGATTTATTCATCAGACGGTCCAGAACTCATTTTCATGCCAAGTATGAATCGCACAAATGTATATTTTGGCGATTGGAGACAAAGAGGATTAAACGTAGAGTACTGTTACAGTCATCTGTTTGGGGCACATTACAGGTAATGAATATCTGAAAATGGTAAATTGTGCTGACAGACGTCCATTGAAGGAATTTTTTGCCTTTAAGACAAATCAGAAAATACCATCAGTGGTGGTCCATCACCTTCTAGAAGAAGCTCCTCTGCGATGGCAGTCATGGGTTCCATAACTTAAAATCAGAGACAGTCTCTTCCCTCCAGCAGTTGAGTGGCTAGACTGTTTCCATTAGTGCCATTGACTTTGAATCAAGCAGTTGGGTGCATGCTCAAGTGCTGCTCCAGTCAAACTCAGCTGCAAGGCTGGGAAGAGGTGAAAGGGGTTCCCCGTTTTAGTAGTTGGATCCACCAATCTAACATTTATCACCTATCCAGTGATAAGTGATACATGTTTTAGGCTAGAATATACCTTTAATCTAGACCAGGCTTCTCAAGCTGTGATACATCACTCACTTGTAACGTATCCACGGTTCTTGAGTATGGCATGGCACTGTGGTCCCAGCAGAGACAATCGAGTAAAGATTTTGAGACAGATTTTGGAGCTGAATTTTCCTGTGTGGAAAATCCACAAAAAATCCGCTACTGTGGTGGAACTGCAATAGGTGCATTGTGGGACTGATCCACACATATACATGGCCCTAAAGACATTGGATATTCTCCATAGTACATGTTCTACTAATGTCTGATACACATCAGCTGGTAATTCCCTCCATTCATCCTGAAAATGTCTGAATTCTCTCAGAAAATGCATTGGCCTGTTTACAATGGTGCAAGGAGTGTCGCCCTTGGATAGTTGAGCAATGGAAGAATGTTCTATAGAGTGATAAATCATACCACTCCATCTTCACATCAGGTGGATGTACCTGAGTGTGAAGGATACTGGGGAACACCTTTTGCCTGAGTGTGTTGTGCCAACAATTAAGTATGGCTGAGGTTCTGTTATGGTCTGTAGATGTTTTACGTGGTATGGTCTCAGCCCATTGATTGTAGTGACAAGAACCATGAACACGGAGGTGACCCTAACATTCTAGACAATAATGTGCTGCTGACAATGTGGTAATACTCTGGGAATGGTCAGCAATACTTCCAACAAGACAACATGCAGCGACCGAGACACAAGGCCCACACTGAGGAGTTGGCGGGGTAGAGATGGCACTTGTCACGGTTGCTTTACCACACTGCTTCCCAGAGGGACGTATGGAACCTCAGCCAAGGCACCGCTAGACCTGTTCCAGGCAATGCCGGGTGGCAGTTACCTGAATAAGTTTAGTGGACTGTGTAAATTGTCACGCGTAATGCCGCCGTTCCATTCACACCGCTGATTCTCCAGCGCTGGTAATAATAAGAGTCCACACACAATGAAACTTGGAAAACTCAATCACTGAGAACAGGCAGTGACTCCTGAACTTTACTGTATGCTTGGCAGAAATACAGTTTACTCGCTCATGCAGGTGAAGACAACTTTAGCAAACGGTCAGGGAGGAACAACTTAGGATGATACAGGGCCTACAGTCTAAGTTATCTGTAATGCTCCGCTCCTGGACACACGCACACCTCAGGACTCCGGAGGGGAACACGACTCTCCTCATACACTGACTTGATATTCTTTAGATAGTCACTGCACGGCGGACTCTGTTTGTCTCTTTTACTCCTCAGAGGTGGCTCCTGGCATTGTGGACATCAGGATACCTCTCCTCTACTTTCACCACATGAGGGTTGAAGGTACCCCCATGCGGCTGGCACTCCTACTCCGCTCTTAACCGTTGAACAGGACAGAAGACCATTGACAGAAGACCCACACCTAACTCTTAATCACTCATATTTATAATCATATGACACCACGTGACTAGACAAACTTGTTACATTTTCCAGACACGTCCCAGCAACTTTCAGACATTAACCTCTTATATGCCGTAGCTGTGCAATTCACATAACAGTAGACAAGATACTTTGCACAGTGCATCTACATAAAAGACATGACATGACTGACAATTATGGAGGGGCCAGATATAGGTGTTTCAGGCCTCTACAAACGTAAAACCCTACTGACTATCTTTGGAACAAACATGAACGTGGGTTCAGGAAAAGTGAAGTGTCCATTTTCCAAAACTCACCAGATGTTTGCAGGATGAATGGAGGGAAATACCAGCTGAAGTATATCAGACGTTAGTAGACAGTGTGCCACCAAGAGTATCTGATGTCATTAGTGCCAAAGGAGCCCCACTAAGTATTACCATATAGAAATAAATACTGCTTTTGATTTTTGCTCAGGTGTCCAATTACTTTGGGTAATATAGTGTACAATCTGGTTGAATTTGGTGCTTTTCTGAAATGAATTATGGTCCAGTATCATGGGGTGACTATATCACTACCGTATACTCATAGTTTAAAGGGGTTCACTTGAATTGGGATAACTTGCAATACCCCACATGCTCCAAAGACAAGAGAAGTGTCCCTTTTTCCCGTTAAAGAGCCTCATTCAGAGCATCTAGAAATATCACCTCTCACTTAGGAGGACCCGGCATCACACAGAACTGTTTAATGCTTTATTTCCCCTGTGGTGGCGCTACAGGGAAATTGGACACTTGTTGCCAGGTTCCTCCACATTAAATCTGAACACTAGAGGTTCCAGCAACCTGTAATCAGATTATGATTGGGGACCCGTCTAACGAAAAAATAATTTCCAAAGTGGTCAATTCCTTTAAATATTAATTTGGAATTCTCCTTTAAGAGCAACACCCGCATACTGGATTTATAATGTGTTTTTGCACTTCACATTTAATGTTGCTTTTTTATGAGTTTAGCAAATATCAAGCTGCAGCGCTGCCCTTTCCCTGTTTAATAAAAGATGAACTCTGCTGTTGTTCTGAGACTCGTTGAGTCCTGACCTTCCTTCCCCATTGAGCGTCACTGCAAGGGTTACATTTTTATACACCGCCAGAGGCCACGACTGGTAGACTATAGTGCAGATCTCTGTCTGGGGTGACATTAACCCTCTACGAAAGCCTCATGCCCAGTGATCACTAATATGTATGTGAACCCTCCAGTCTCCTACTGCATCCCATGTGTATTACCAGAATTCTATGAGTTTTCCATTCAGACTTGCTCAAAGTCTATAGAAATACCCGCCTCATCATATTAGACAAGTGTCATTGCGATGTGGACTGTAGAGAGACCAAAATGCATTGTTATTCTCACTGACACTAGAAATCTTAGTATTCACTAAAGCAGCAGCCTCTCCAACATCTGTGCCTCAATGCAACAATAGAGCATCACTCTGAGAATGGAAAAGACTCCAACAGATGCACAATGATGATTGTGAATACACAAAGGATATCAGCCAGCATCTCCCTGAATACGGAGGAGTGAATGCCACAGCAAAATCTGCAGTGAAACCAGCAGATGCCATTCATTCTAGCTTGGAGGTGTATATATATATATATATATATATATATATATATATATATATATATATATATATAATTATTTTGCTGTTCATACTCATCACTCACCCTGTGCAATCAAGAAAAAACTTGATTTGCTATCTGGAAACCATCAGCAGGCTGCTGTTGTTGGATCAGTTAATTATATGTTCAGCATTGTTCTGGATTAATGAATGATCTGTCAGTTAATAAATGTTATTTTCTCTTCATTGAAATGTGTGAAACAATTGCAGGATATGCCATAAACATTCTACTAAGTGGGAGTCCCGCCTCTGGGATACCGACCTATTGATAGAAAGAGGGTCCCCTTGCTTACTTGTTTCCAGAAATTTCTTAGACTTGGGAACTTTGCCATTCATTCTTAATCAGGAGACATCCATTCTCCTCTGGGGTCTCCAAAGGATTATGGCATATCTAGTCTAGAGATGTAAAAACATGTGAATGTCTAATGCAATGAGATATTAATATGCCAATTCGGGTATTTAGAAATCAGTCAGTCTATCTTATTCCCAAAAGTCATAATTAAATTAAAGTCATTATAAAGGCTGCAGATGACCTCCTTGTTGATGGTTTCCACATAGACTGAAGAAAAAGATGAAAAACAATAAGTTCTATAATGTATATGCTAGATTTTACTGTGCATATGTTAATGAGATGGCTAGTGGTAACACAAGGTGGAGTATCATACAAGTAGTAGATAACGCTACTACTCTGACAGCTTGCTGACGCAACAGAAAAATCAGCCAGCATTTAATTTGTTTTAAACCAACTGTTGAACGAAGACAGAGCATGTAGCAATCAGAGTTAGATGCCAGTGTGCTGCCCACTGAACATTGTTATGGAATACATTAATTAATGGAGAGGTGGAAACAATCAGCATGGGTTACCGTCTGCCTTCTTTATTACTGATGGATGCACAAAAATGCTGCTCATTGCCTTCTACTTGCCTTTAATATGCTCACAAAAGTAACCCAATACAAAACCGCAAACAGCTAAATGACAAACCCACTGCTACTATTCATCAAACTGAGCTCTACTATATCTTGCTAGGGAATTATTGTTATGCTGCAGCATCTGTTGAGCGACTCTAGACATATTTCAGATAGACTGTAGAATGAATATAGGGATCACATCATTCTACAATCTGGATTTCCCAGTGTGTCTCATGCCCAAAAGTCATAACTAAAATAAATACATTATAAAGGCTGTAGGTGGCCTCCTTGTTGATGGTTTCCACATAAACCGAATCAAGAAAAAGCTGAAAACAATAATGAAGTTATATTATGTACATGCTACATATTAGTGTGCATATGTTAAACAGATGGCTAATGGGAACACAAGGTGGAGTATCACTTTAAGATGGGGGATATATAGACGACCATACAACTGTGACAGCTTTAGAATTTTTCTTGAGTTTTTTTAAGCCGACTGTTGAATGAAGATGCAGCATGCAGCAATCAGAGTTGAGCAGCACATGGCATTATTATTATTGTCAGCTCTGTTTTGCTACTGAATAAATTGTTTATTTTTAAGCAATCAGTGGAGAGGTGGAAACAATCAGCATGGGCTATATTGTACCTCCATACTGAAAAATGCACAAAGTTTGTACTGGGGTCAGTAAAAGTAATCAAGGACTGCTCATTGCCCTCTACCTCTCTACAAAGCTAACCTATGCAAAATCTCAAACAGCCAAATGAAAAACTCATCACTACTATTTGAACAAACTCAGCCCTAATACATCCTGATACAGAATTATTATGCTGCAACATCTGCTAAGCAAGTCCAGACATATTTTAGATAGATGATAGGATAAATAGGTTTTTAGAGGGATCGCATCATTCTCCGCTCTGGATTTCCCAGCGTGCATCATACTTCAAGGGGGCATTTTCTATAAGAGCCGGTTTCTATACTCTTGCTCCACTATGCAAAATTGAATAGTAAGTCTAGAGCAAAGAGTCAGAGTGACGCAATGTAGAGTAATGAGATACTTAGATACATTGTTGCTCTATTGCTTGTAGTGCCCATAAATTAGGGAACCAGAAGAAAGTCCAAACCTCAGGCAGTTATAGTACCTTGTTATGTACTAAAAAGAGACCTTGTTCTCCTTACGTTTGCAAAAGTGAATCTGAGAGATGACATGACATGGTGGACCTGCTTCCTCATCTGCATATCATTAACATGTCTATCGATCCTGTGATATCCATAATTCCACAACTTTTCCTTCTTGGTGTTGCAATTTCAGAATTGAAGAGTCAGTCTATCTATTTATCTATCTATCTATCTGTCTATCTCATATCTAGCTATCTATCTATCTCCTATCTGTCTATCTATCTATCTATCTATCTATCTCATATCTATCTCCTATCTATCTATCTATCTATCTATCTATCTCCTGTCTATCTATCTATCTATCTCATATCTATCTATCTATCATCTCTCATATCCATCTATCTATCTTTCTATCTCATATCTATCTATCTATGTATCTATCGCATAGCTCTCTATCTATGTATCTCATATCTATCTATCTATCTATCTATCTATCTATCTATCTATCTATCATCTCTCATATCTATCTGCCTCATATCCATCTATCTATCTTTCTATCTCATATCTATCTATCTCATATCCATCTCTTATCTATCTCATATCTATCTATCTATATATCTATCTATCTCATATCTATCTATCTATCTATCTCATATCCATCTATCTCATATCTATATATCTCATATCTATCTATCTCTCTCTCTATCTATCTATCTCTTATCTATCTCTCTATCTATCTCATATCTATCTATCTATCTATCTATCTCATATCTATCTATCTATCTATCTATCTGATATTTATCTATTATCACTCTATGTCATATCAGATCTCTGTCATTTTTCAAGCTTATCAACTATGATACAACTGATATAGCTGGTGGCGGTGGTGACCGTTGCTAACTATCCGGTTGGTGGATGTAGCACATGGGTGTTGCACCTCCTTACCAGTGTGAAAGGCGTGTTGAGTAGAGTAATGAGAATATCGGCCACGGCCAAGTTGACTATGAACAAGCTGGTGGCGGAATGTATCCGCTTGTTCTTGATGACCACGTGACAGACCAAAACGTTCCCAAAAAGTGAGAAGATAATTATGAAAGAATAGGCAACAATTAACAGAGCCTTCACAGTAGGGTTTTGGGATTCGCCTCCAAATCTAATCTTCCCTACCCAGCTTTCCCATGGCAGACTGTAGTTTTTCCAAGAGAGCAAGGCGGTGATGTTGGGGAGCTGAAAGGGTTCCCTCCGGCTGTTGTTGAAGTGGAAACTTTCCGATCTTTTCAACAGGGTGGACAAACCAGAGAGAAAGAGCCACATGAGATAAGATTCCATCTCTGAGCAAACATGGGACGGACATGTACAATCTATTTATCCTACAAAGAGGAGGAAAAGAAGAAGAAGAGTAGGATGAGAAACTCCAGAATGGATCTTCATGTCTGAGTGGAGACAGCAGTGCGGGATTGCCACAGAGAATAGCAACAGATGTCCTCAGTGTTCTGTAAGAGCCCTTACATCCAGCTTCTGCATCCCTGCAAGTCTTCCCAGACAGCACACTTATATGACATTCAGGCATGCAGGGCTCCAAGCATTGAGGGAAAGCTCTCCGCTCATTGGGCTGAGCCTCGGTTAGAAATGTGACGTCCCTTAGTACTCCCTCTGTATCTAGTTAAAGACCTTCCTCTTGTTAATTTGGGATATTAAATGCGAGAAGCAGTTAAGTGACTGCATGAGCACAGTGTACCCTCCAGAGTCTTTACATCTTCTTAATACTGAGGTCTCAGTAGGGGCCAAGGGGCCGTGACAAAGCCAACATACAACATCCGTCTGGCTGGAGTCAAAATGCAACAGGAAAATGTGTCTTTATTCTGCAGCATCCCTACAGCTGCCTTGTGTGCATAGTAGATGATAGCTAAATACGAAACGGATAGAGAGATGTATGAGATAGATCGATGGATATGTGATAGATAGATGGATAAATAGTAGATAATGAGATAAATAGATGGATGAGAGATAGATAGATGATATGAGATAGATATGAGATAGATAGATATAAGATAGATAGATATGAGATAGATAGATATGAAATAGATAGATAGATATGAGATAGATAGATATGAGATAGATGTGAGATCGATAGATAGATATGAGATAGATAGAGAGATAGATAGATATGAGATAGATAGATAGATATGAGATAAATAGATATAAGATAGATATATATGAGATAGATAGAT
Organism: Eleutherodactylus coqui; assembly: GCF_035609145.1. Classification (NCBI taxonomy): domain Eukaryota; kingdom Metazoa; phylum Chordata; class Amphibia; order Anura; family Eleutherodactylidae; genus Eleutherodactylus; species Eleutherodactylus coqui. The sequence goes on along the minus strand of NC_089837.1, from coordinate 495,721,978 downwards.
AGATATGAGATAGATAGATATGAGATAGATGTGAGATCGATAGATAGATATAAGATAGATAGAGAGATAGATAGATAGATATGAGATAGATAGATAGATAGATAGATATGAGATAGATAGATAGATAGATATGAGATAGATAGATATGAGAGAGATAGATAGATATGAGATAGATATGAGATAGATAGATAAATAGATAGATATGAGATAGATAGATAGATAGATAGATAGATAGATAGATAGATAGATAGATATGAGATAGATAGGAGATAGATAGATAGATAGATAGATAGGAGATAGATAGATAGATATGAGATAGATATGAGATAGATAGATAGATAAATAGATATGAGATAGATAGATAGATAGATAGATAGATAGATAGATAGATAGATATGAGATAGATAGATAGATATGAGATAGATAGATAGATAGATAGATAGAGAGATAGAAAGATATGAGATAGATAGATAGATATGAGATAGATAGATATGATATAGATAGATAGATATGAGATAGATAGATATGAGATAGATAGATAGATAGATGTGAAATCGATAGATAGATATGAGATAGATAGATAGATAGATAGATATGAGATAGATAGATATGATATAGATAGATAGATATGAGATAGATAGATA